>NC_090439.1:926774064-927435840 GCF_031143425.1 Pleurodeles waltl | reverse complement strand
TTGGCCATCCTGGCTAACAGGAGGTCATCTTCATTGAGGTTGCCCTCAATGCTTCCAGAGTTACTGGTCTCCCCTGTGGAAGAACCAGTTTCTCTAACTATGATTTGTGGAGTTAGGGTTTGAGAAACCCTGTTCTCCCTGGTTAGGGCAGGAGGGGGAAAATCATGCTACTGTTCACTAACTCCCCAGTCTAAAGGATTATTCTCAGAGGGGTGGTCCCTTGTAAACTCTGCCAAAAGCTCCTGGAGCCTCAGTTTGGTAGGGTTGGACATAGTCTTTATCTTTTTTTTAGCTTACAGAGAGTCCTTAACTCTGACATCCCTAGATGCAGGTAAGGGGTGAGGTTCAGTTCCACCACCATCTCATCTGTGCTAGACATTATCACTCTAAAAGTTGGGATAACTTTTTAAGAAGCTAAAAGCTACTTCTAGAACTTAAATCCAAACTTTTACAAACTTTTAAACTCTAAAAGAAATGCTAACAGGGACTTACACAAGGCCCTAGCAGGACTTTTAAAAATTTAGAAAAATAGTCAAATTGCAAAAATCAGTTTCTAATGACAATTTTTTGAATTTTATTCTTGTGATCAGGTATTGGCTGAGTAGTCCAGCAAATGCAAAGTCTTAGATCCCACCGCTGTAAGGAAATGCCTCCTTGGCATTGTTACCCCCTGACTTTTTGCCTTTTGCTGATGCCAGTTATGATTGAAAGTGAGCTGGGACCCTGCTAACCAGGCCCCAGCACTAGTGTTCTTTCCCTAAACTGTACCTTTGCTTCCACAATTGGCACATCCCTGGCACTCAGATAAGTCCCTTGTAAATGGTACCCCTGGTACCCAGGACCCTGATGCCAGGGAAGGTCTCTAAGGGCTGCAGCATGTCTTATGCCATCCTGGGGACCCCTCACTCAGCACATGCACACTGTCTCACAGCTTGTGTGTGCTGGTGGGGAGAAAATGACTACGTCGACATGACACTCCCCTCAGAGTGTCATGCCAACCTCACACTGTCTGTGGCATAGGTAAGTCACCCCTCTAGCAGGCCTTACAGCCCTATGGCATGGTGCACTATACCACAGGTGAGGGCATATGTGCATGAGCACTATGCCCCTACAGTGTCTAAGCAAAACCTTAGACATTGTAAGTACAGGGTAGCCATAAAGAGTATATGGCCTGGGAGTTTCTCAAATACGAACTCCAAAGTTCCATAATGGCTACAGTGAAATCTGGGAAGTTTGGTATCAAACTTCTCAGCACAATAAGGCCTATATTTATACTTTTTTAACGCCGCATTTGTGCCGCTTTTTGATGCAAAAACGTTGCAAACTTACAAAATACAATTGTATTTTGCAGGTTTGCGTCGTTTTTGCATTAAAAAATGACGCAAATGTGGCGCTTAAAAAGTATAAATATGGGCCTAAATGCTCACTGATGCCAGTGTGAAATTTATTTTAAAATTCTTAGAGATACCCCTGAAAACCAGTCCGACTCCAAGTGCTAGGCTGACCAGTTTCTGCCAGCCTGCCACAACCAGACGAGTTGCTGGCCACATGGGGAGAGTGCCTTTGTCACTTTGTGGGCAGGATCAAAGCCGGTACTGGGTGAAGGAGCTTCTCACCTCCCCCTGCAGGAACTGTAACACCTGGCGGTGAGCCTCAAAGGCTCAGCCCTTTTGTTACAGCACCCCAGGGCATCCCAGCTAGTGGAGATGCCCGCCCCTCTGGCCACTGCCCCCACTTTTGGCGCAAGGCTGGAGGAGATAATGAGAAAAAGAAGAAGGAAGCACCCACCAGTCAGGAAAGCCCCTAAGTTGTCCTGAGCTGAGGTGACCCCTTCCTTTATAAATCCTCCATCTTGAGTTTGGAGGATTCCCCCAATAGGATTAGGGATGTGCCCCCTTCCCCTCAGGGAGAAGGCACAAAGAGGGTGTAGCCACCCTCCAGGACAGTAGCCATTTACTTTACAAGACCATATACTCTTTATGGCTACCCTGCACTTGCAATGTCTAAGGTTTTGCTTAGACACTGCAGGGGCATAGTACCTGGTTTACGTGAAAAATCTCCGCAAAGGGCCGCAGAGGAGGAGAAGCGTGTAAACAAAGGGGTGTGCATCAATTTCTCAGGCTGCACACGGCGATGAGTCATTTAGTTTCCGTTGCGTTGAATTTACTATCGCACGGCAGGCGCTGTGTCGATTCCTCTCTGGAAGTCGGGCTGCGTTGTTCCGGCTCGGCAATGCGTTGATCCAGTGGGCCGTGCGTTCAATTTCCGGTTGCTACGTGGGCGCTGCGTCGATCTTCTCGTTGCGAAGTCAGGCTGCGTTGTTCCGGTTCGGTGAGCAGTGACATTTTCACAGTGGGGCAGGCTGTGCGTCATTTCTGGCAGGCTGTGTGTCAAATTTCACAGAACAAGGAGTCCTTCTTGAAGAGATTATGGGCCTCATTCTGACCCTGGCAGTCTATGACCGCCAGGGTGGAGGCCGGCTGAAGCACCGCCAACAGGCTGGCGGTGCTTCAGTTAGTATTCCGACCGCGGCTTCAAGCCGCGGTCGCCCAGCCGGGTCCGGCGGTTTTCCCCCGGCTGGGGGAATCCTCCATGGCGGCGCTGCTTGCAGCGCCGCCATGGGGATTCCGACCCCCTTCCAGCCAGCCTGTTTCTGGCGGTTTTCACCGCCAGAAACAGGATGGGGGGCACGGGTGTCGTGGGGCCCCTGGGGGCCCCTGCACTGCCCAAGCCACTGGCATGGGCAGTGCAGGGGCCCCCTAACAGGGCCCCATACAGATTTTCACTGTCTGCTTAGCAGACAGTGAAAATCGCGACGGGTGCAACTGCACCCGTCGCACCCCTGCAACTCCGCCGGCTCCATTCGGAGCCGGCTTCCTCGTTGCAGGGCCTTTCCCGCTGGGCTGGCGGGCGCTTTTTTGGCGGTCGCCCGCCGACCCAGCGGGAAAGCCAGAATGGCATCCGCGGTCTTCTGACCGCGGAGCGGCCATTTGGCGGTTCTCGTTTGGCTGGCGGCGCCCGCCGCCAGCCAAACTTGGAATGAGGCCCTAAGTCTTTTTGGTCATGAGATTTCAGGGAACAGGAGGCAAGCTCTATCCAAGCCCTTGGAGAACACTTCTTCACCTCAGCCAGAGAGAAGCAAGGCAGCAGGGCAACAGTAAAGTCCTTTGGGCAGCCAGGCAGTTCTTCTTGGCAGGATGCAGGTTCTGGTTACAAGTTTCTTCTCCAGGAAGTGTCTGAGTTGGAAGGGGCAGAGGCCCTGTTTATATACCCAAATGTGCCTTTGAAGTGGGGGAGACTTCAAAGAGTGGCTTAGAAGTGCACCAAGTCCCCTTTCAGTTCAATCCTGTCTGCCAGGGTCCCAGTAGGGGGTGTGGCTGTCCTTTGTTTGACAGTAGGCCCTCCCAGCCAAGGAAGACCCATTCAAAATGCAGATGTATGCAAGTGAGGCTGAGTATCCTGTGTTTGTGGTGTGTCTGAGTAAATGCACAAGGTTCTGTCAACTAAATCCAATCAGACGTGGATTGTAAGGCACCGAAAACTTCAGTGCAGAGAAATACTCACTTTCTAAAAGTGGCATTTCTAAAATAGTAATATTAAATCCAACTTCACCAGTCAGCAGGATTTTGTATTACCATTCTGGCCATACTAAATATGACCTTCCTACTACTTTCAGATCAGCAGCTACCGCTCAAACAATGTATGAGGGCAGCCCTAATGTTAGCCTATGAAGAGAGCAGGCCTCACAGCAGTGTAAAAATGAATTTAGTATTTTTACACTACCAGGGCATGTAAACTACATAGGTACATGTCCTGCCTTTTGCCTACACAGCACCCTGCCCTATGGGTTACCTAGGGCATACCTTAGGGTGTCTTATGTGTAGAAAAAGGGGAGTTTTAGGCTTGGCAACTACTTTTAAATGCCAAGTTGAATTGGCAGTGAAACTACACACACAGGCCTTGCAATGGCAGCCCTGAGACAAGGTTTAGGGGCAACTTAAGTGGGTGGCACAATCAGTGCTGCAGGCCTACTAGTAGCATTTAATCAACAGTCCCTGGGCACACATAGTGCACTTTACTAGGGACTTATAAGTAAATTAAATAGTCCAATTGGGTATGATCCAATGTTACCATAATAAAAAGGAGCCAGCATGTGAACCTTGGCACTGGTTAGCAGTGGTAAAGTGTACAGAGTCTTAAAACCAGCAAAAGCAGGCCCTCATTACAACCGTGTCGGTCAGTGTTAAAGCGGCGGTAATACCGCCAACAGGCCGGCAGTAAAAAAAATGGGATCATGACCATGGCGGAAACCACACATCCAGGCACTTTAACACTCCGACTGCCAAGGTGGTAGCAACAAACACCGAATCGATCTCCGCCAACAGCCAGGCGGAGGACAATGTACCGCCCACCACATCACAACCCGCCTATCCGCCAGCTTTTCCTGGGTGGTACCAATGCCATCAAAAGCACAGCGGAAACAGGACTTAGAAGGTAAACCACTCACCTCTCGACACACAATGAAGAACCAGGATGCCATGGAGCCCATGCTGGTCTACCTCCTCATCTACAAAGAATACGAAAGGCGGCAGCGACAACCACAGTGAGTGCTGCACCTAGCACATAGGGGAGGGGGAGGAAAAAGAGAGTGACACACACATGCAACATGCAACACCCCCGCCCTCACCCACAACATCATACACACAAACACATGCATCAACATTACATTTACACCCCGTAACCCTCTAAAAGTACGCAAGGACAAAAGGAATTGAGTTAAATTATTCATATTTTGTTTTAGAAATAGGCCGATATACGTAACAATTTGAGAAACAGTATTTACAAAAATATACAATATGTACATAAGGTTGTACAATGTCCATGCAAAATGTCCGTGGGCCACTGGGCCAAAAAACATGGGCCAAACTCACACTTGACTCCTGCCTCAATACAGACAGAACACTGCAGGGGCATCAGGTCGAAAACACAGAGGCACCTCAGGGGGATGGGGAAGGGAGGGCACCTCAGCCAGAAGATGGAATAACACCACTGCTCCTCGAGCGGGCTCAATGCCCACTGCTTGGTCCTGGGGAGTGCAAAGCCACAGTCTCTCAAGTCTCTAAAGTGGGTGGTTTGCCCACTGCTTGGTCCTGGGGAGTGCAAAGGCACAGTCTCTCAAGTCTCTCAAGTGGGTGGTTTGCTCACTGCTTGGTCCTGGGGAGTGCAAAGCCACAGTCTCTCGAGTGGATGCCTTCTTCCACTGGTTCTGGAGGGGGCTTTGTGCCCAGTGTGCGTCATCCTGCCAAGGAATGGGTGAGTGGATGCATATCTCTACTGGTTCTGGAGGGGGAATTGTGCCCAGTGTGCTTCATCCTGCCAAGGATTGGGTGAGTGGATGCATATCTCCACTGGTTCTGGAGGGGGCTTTGTGCCCAGTGTGCTTCATCCTGCCAAGGATGGGGTGAGTGGATGCATATCTCCACTGGTTCTGGAGGGGGCATGTGCCTAGCGTGCTTCATCCTGCCGAGGATGGGGTGAGTGGATGCATATCTCCACTGGTTCTGGAGGGGGCATTTTGCCCAGTGTGCTTCATCCTGCCAAGGATTGGGTGAGTGGATGCATAACTCCACAGGTTCTGGAGGGGACACTGTGCCCAGTGAAGAAACACTTGGGGTGTGGCAGTTCACATTACCTCACCTGGGTGTCTGAGGCACGAGATTTGCACGGAACAGGTGGCATGATAGTCCTTGAAGGCAGGGCTAGATTCCATCCTGCGGCGGCTAAGGCTGCAAACTGGTGGTAGTGCTGGTGGGGTGCTGCCAGTGGTGGTGGGAGGCTCCAGCCTTTCTCCTGCAGCCTCGGATGGCTGCCCACTGGAGACGCTGCTGCTGGTAGTGGTACTACTGTCAGCGGGGCAGATGGCGGTGCTTGCGGCGGGGCCTGCGGCGGTGCTGGCGGCAATGCATTTGGCTGTGCTGGCCGTGGTGCAGGTGCCAGTGCTGCCAGTGGTGGAGGAAGGCTCCAGCCCTTCTCCTGCAGCCTCGGATGGCTGCCCACTGGGGCTGCTGCTGCTGATAGTCGTGGTGCTGCTGGCGGTGCTGGCTGCGGTGCAGGTGGCAGGGCTGGCAGTTGTGCTGGTAGCCACCAGGCCTTCACCTGCGGCCTCCGACGGCTGAAGTGACATGCCTGGTGTTTTCTGCCCCTTCCTCACCTTGGCAGATGGTGGTGTGACCTTGGCTCTGGCACCTGGAGTTTTTGAGGAGGCCTTGCAGGGTGGTTCGTGCTCCTTGCCCTTTTCTGCATGCTGGTCCACGTTCACCTTGGCAGGTGGCGGAATGCTTTTGTCCTTTTCAGGGGTTGGTGGCACACTGGCTGGGCTGACGGCAGCCCCCTTTGAGCCTCTGTGAGTTGCAGGTACCACAGCGGATGGCTACTTGATGGCTGAAGTGCTGGCCTGGTTCTGGACACCCTGGCCTGAGGGGAAGGACAGGGGGGAGGGGGAGGGAAGAGGTCAATGTTTGCCAGGAAAAGCTTCTTAGACACACTGGGGTGGGAAGAGGGAGAGGGAGTGGAGGAAGAGGGAGTGGTTGTGGGAGGTGTCTGTCTGCTAAGTTTGGGTGCAGGTGCATGGGCTGGATGCGGTTGTGAGGTAGATGGCTGTTGGGTGGGTGGGTGCTTGCGTTTGTGTACCTTGGGAGGAGGGGTCACAGACACACTGGAAGAGGACACAGGGGACGTGTGCAAGGTTGTGGGGGTGGTGACTGCTCATGAGGGGTGTGTTGTGATGGGCGTGCTGGTGATGGACGTAGCGGATGAGGATGTAGTGCATGCAGGTGTGAGTGCAGATGCTACTGGGAGGGAGGTGGACAAAGAGGAGGAGGGGGACACAGTGGAGGCAGTGGGTGCTTCTGTGAGTGAGATGAAGTGTGGTGCTTGTGTTTGCCTGAGCAACTTTTGGGTGTTGATTTGGGTGAATGCTGGTCTGAAGGTGTGCTTGGGATAGGCTGGGGTTGAGGGATTGGGACTGGGTAGAGGAAGTTGGAGGGAGGAGGCTAGAGACAGGGACAATGGCTGCCATCAGTGCTGAGGCCAGAGCCTGAAATACTCTTTGTTGGGCCGCCACGCCAGAGTGAATGCCCTCCAGGTATGCATTGTTTGCTGCAAATGCCTCTCAACACCCTGGATGGCATTCAGAGTGGTTGACTGCCCAACAGTGAGAGATCTCAGGAGGTCAATAGCCTCCTCACTGAGGGCAGCAGGGCTGACTAGGGCTGGGTCTGAGGTGCCTGGGGCGAAGGAGATGCCCATCCTCCTGGGTGAGCGGGCACAGGAAACACGCTGAGGGTCTGCTGGGTGGGCAGTGCCTGTAGGGGGGGGGGTGGCGGCTGTACCTGTTATTGAGGTGGGCACACAGGTGTCAACCACCACCAGGGAGCTTCCATAGGAGGAGGAGTCGCTGTCTGTGGTCTCCCCTTCTGTCCCCATTGTGGTGCTCCTCTCGTCCCACTTGTGCCCTCACCCTTGGTGAATTCGGCCTCCAGGCCCATGTGGGATGCAGCTCCCTCCGTCGCCGGTGCCTCTGCTCCTCCGCCAGATCATGCTAATGCACACAAGGACAGGGTGACAAAACAAAAAAGGGGGGAGAGACAGAGGATACACTTGGTCAATGCCAGCAACAACACCACTGTTGGCGTACACAACACACAGAGAGCAGCCCTATGCACTAGGTCATGCACTACCAGTCACCAGCCCATGGAGTACAATGCCTAATGCCATTAGCTGCACACCTGAAACCTACAGGACCCTGCCCAGTAGTAGATGTCCACTAACACTACTGGGGTAGGAGTGCTTCAGAGCCTGCCTAACAAGGGACCTACCCTGCCATCTTCGCCCTGGCCTAGGGGCACCCATTGCCCACATCCCCCACCCAGGTAACTCTTAACGCATGCAAAGTCATGATTCATATTCTGTACTCACCCCCTTGTGGCTACTATGATGCCCTCAAGCGCCCATCCAACTGCGGATAGGCCACCGCCAGGATGTGGAACATCAGGGGGCTCATTGTGTGATGGGCACCCCTTCCTCGTTGGGAGGGCAACCCCAGCTGGGCCTCCGCCGTCTTCTCTGCCCAGCAGTGCAGGTCCTCCCACCTTTTGCAGCAGTGGGTGCTCCACCTGTCGAAGACCCCCAGGGTCTGCACCACCTTGGCAACGGCACGCCAAATACCCTTTTTCTGACGGGCAGACTAGCAACCTCTAGAAGAGTGCATTATGGGCAGTGTAGTACAGTAGTCCAAATATAGGCAAATGTTTATTATGAGGCAAAAAACGGATGTGCGAGACTGACAGTGTATCGCCTATGTCCCACAGGTCTCCCACAAGGCCCCCCCATCAGTGAACACGTGCAGGGAGAGGAACATGGGCCAGACCCACAGGAGGAGGCTGCCACTGACACAGCAGGGCACAGCAGGACACCACCACCCATAGAAATGCCACGGAGTCCATGGAAGATCCTGCGCTGGATATGGAGGCAGCAGTGGTAGCACCAGGGCCATGGCCTTCGGAGAGGCACACACAGCCAGCAGCAGGCGCAGTGCGCAAATGTCGCCGCAGAGTGCAGTCTGTGCACGGTGAGGATGTCGCAGATGTTGAGTTTGTGGGACTTGAGGCATCCTTGGTACAGGGTCAGCGCCTGCAAAACAGACAGTTGAGGTCAATTAACAGGAACCTAACAAGACTGCAAACCACTATGACCCATGGGCTGGCTAATGTGGACAATCAGTTCCAAACTATGAACACACATGTGGGGAACCTGACACAGTCCATCGACTCATTGGTCAGGGAACTGGTGGCTGACAGGGCACAGGCACCGCGCAGGGAGCGCAACACTGCAGCCCGGTTAGACAGACTTGCAGCATCCATTGGGCGCCTGGCTACAAACACCACCTACCTGTCAAGGCGCACTGTCATCGTGCAGGTCGAACTGGGTCATTTTTCTGGTGATGTGGCACGGGGACTTGGCCGCATCAGCCATGCGGTTGACATAATGGAGACCAGACAGGCGGCAAGGGGCACAGGGGATACCCCGCAGGACAGCGAGGAGGGCTCTACAATCAGCAGTGTGTCTGCCACTGATGCACGTGTGCTGCGGAGTAGCAGTGCACGGCAGGGCTCAGGGGACCCACCTGGAGTGAACCATGGTGGCCGCAGTCGGAGGAGGCTGTGAGCCACTGACATGTACTAGTACTGAGGCACATGCAATTAATGTGTCTGATTTGACTGTTTCCAATACCAGACTGTTGCATACTGCACATTTCTAATGACATTATAGTTTAGCAATAAAAAGGTTTTGTTTGTTTCACTACACAACTGGGCTATGTGTGTCTGACATTAGTGAGTGTGCTGATGGTTGCCACGTACCTGCCAAAGTATTGGGTTGCAATGTGGTTCCGTCTCATTCTGCCCTCATTTGCGATGCTTCTATCCCCAGGCTGTCGGTGTGGTAGCTCTTGCTCCTCATCCTCCGTGTCTGTGTCTTCAGGGGTGAGATGTAGCCCACATCTGGTGGCAATGTTGTGTAGGATGGCACAGGCGGCAACTATCTTGCATGCTGTTTCTGGGGCATACTGGAGTGCACCTCCACTTTTGTGAAGGCATCAGAATCTTGCCTTTAACAAGCCAAAGGTCCTCTCGACTATAGTTTTGGTCCGCCGATGTGCAATGTTATAGCAATTCTCGTTCTGATTGCCAGGTGTTAGGTATGGGGTGAGTATCTATGGTCTCAGGGCATATGCACTGTCACCTGTTTGACATAAGAGGCAGATTTAGCAGGGCATCACAGGGTTACACAGTGCCCTGTATGTAAGGCTTCAGAGTGTAGTCACCAATACCTAATAGATATCCGTCTCCAAACTCCCCACATTCTAGGCGTTGGTGTATTCCACTGTGCCTGAATATGTATGAGTCATGTGTACTCCCTGGATATTTAGCTACAATGTCAGTAATGACATTATGGGCGTCACATACCACCTGGATGTTTAGTGAGTGGGTACATTTCCTATTGCGGAACACATATTCCAGATTTGCAGGTGGGCAAATTTGTATATGTGTCTCGTCCACACACACTATTACATGGGGGAAGTTGGCAATTCTGTAGAAGTCCAACTTGGTGCTGTTCATTTCTACCTCATTCCTGGGAAGGTATATATATCTCAACATGTGTGCGAGTATGGCATCTAGGAAACATCTGAAGAATCGTGAGAGTGCACTTTGGGATGCCACTGCAATCACCCCTGATAGCTACCCGAGGCCAAGAGGTGCAGTGAGCATAGCACTTACACATGTGTGGGGATGGCGCTGCCGCACATTGTCTGTTGTTCAAGCTGAGGTTTCAGCAGTTCAATAATCTCTAAGATAACAGCACTGCTCAGTCTATATTTGTCATAAATCTCCTCCTCAGTTTGTTGAAATAGTGTCTGCCTGGTTCGGTATATCCTCTCCTGTCTCTGCCTCCTCCTCCTCTGCTGGGCAGCCTGGACTCTCCTCCTCCATGCAATCACGTACAGTTCAGCCATTTTGAGTCACCCAGACCCCCTTCTCGGTCTCCTTTTATACTTTGGTTCTGGTTACCACCTGCTCTGAATCAGTGGTAAAATTGGTGTGCAAAACGGACTTTTTGCGACTAGTCGCAATTTACGACTGGCTTTTGCATATGGTTTGCGACTCGCAATTTGTGACTTCCAGATTGCGGGTCTCAAAAACAGGTCGCAATTTTTGAGAGTCAGAGCTGGGTCGCATCGCTATTTGGTGATCGGAAATGGGATTTTTACATCCCACTTCGGATTTTGCGGGGTCGCAAATAGCGAATCGGGGCATTTGCGACTCACAAAACTTTGCTACATCTGGCCCTTTGTGGGCTAGGTGATTCTCTCTAATGGGCATGCTGTGGTGATGGGTGTCGATGCAGGTCTGTGATGGGGGTCCATTCATTGGTGTCACATGCAGGGCTTGGTATTGGGATGGGTGGGTTGTGATAGTGGGGTATGTGTGAGGTGATGGAGTGATGGGGTGAGGGTAGGAGCCTGTGATGGCATGCAGGTAGGGTGGGGGATATAGTAGTAAAGATTTGACTTACCAAAGTCCAGTCCTCCTGCTACTCCTGCAAGGCCCTCAGGATGCATGATCGCCATGATCGCCAAGACTTGCTCCCATGTTGTTAGTTGTGGGGGAGGAGGTGGGGGTCCACCTCTAGTCCTCTGTACGGCTACCTGGTGTCCTGCAACCACGGAATGCACCTTCCCCCATAGGTCGTTCCACCTCTTCCTGATGTCATCCCTAGTTCTTGGGTGCTGTCCCACGGCGTTGATCCTGTCCACGATCCTCCGCCATAGCTCCATCTTTCTTGCAATGGACGTATGCTGCACCTGTGATTAGAATAGCTGTGGCTCTACCCGGATGATTTCCTCCACCATGACCCTTAGCTCCTTCTCAGAAAACCTGGCGTGTCTTTGGGGTGCCATGGATGTGGTGTGAGTGGTATGTGTGGGGTAATATGTGGGGTGTTGTGGGGTGCGTGGATGGTGTATGGCTGATGATGTATTGTGCCTCTGATTGAGTGGGTGCTCCTGGCTCGTGTCTCTCTCTCTTAGCAATCTTTTTTCTCATTGAAAGGGTTGTGGGTAATGTGGGTGTGTGTTTTATAGTGTTCTGGTGTGTGAGTGTGGTGTGTGTATGTGTGTCAGGTGTGTGTAGTTTGAATTGTCCAATATGGTGTAGTTTTGTTTGTGTGTGTGTATTTTGAGCGCAGCGGTGTGTGTACCGCCAATCGTTTACCGCGGTTGAAAGACCACCGCAATGATTCGTGGGCCCTGATACTGTGGGTGTATTACTGTTGGCGTAACGGTGTGGGTTTTGGTTCCACCATTTTATCACTGACCTTTGATCTGGCGGACTTGTGTGGGTGTCTGTATAGTGGCGGACTTCTCTGTGTGGGTCATAACACCCGTAGCGAATTACCGCTGCGGTCACAGTATGTTGGCGGCCGTCAGCACGGCAGTAGGTGGCATTTACCACCACGGTTGTAATGTGGGCCGCAGTGTCCAAAAAGTGGAGGGAGGCAGGCAAAAAGTTAGGGGTGACCCCCCTAAGGTTTAACACCATGTATTAGCCATTCAGCAGATGGTATTTCAGCCACAGTAAAAGGCAACTTTTCTAACTTCTCAATATTTAACATGACATATGCTGTTTCTTTCTTAGCCATGATTTGTTGTTGTCACGTTAAATTAAAAGTTGAAAAAATCTCCCTTGTGCTCACGTGTTGCCAGGGAACGTGACCTGCTTTCAGTGTTTGTAGCATCCAACCTATCTGCATAATGGATCTTAGCTGACTTTGTCCATGTTGCAAAAACGATACATCACTCTGTACTATGGCCCTCATTATGAACACAGCGGTAAACACCGCTCCGGCGGCGGTGGCAGTAACAACCGCCAACAGTCTGGTGGTTTGGACTGCCAAATTATGAACCACCTTAAAATCAGGCTGCCTGAAAACCACTCACCGCCAGCAGAGGAGTGTCGACAACGACAGCAGAGCCTGCCCACAGGTCAACGGAAAGGCCCTACCCGCCCATCTAATAATGAAGCACTAGACCGCAATCAGTTCCAGGTTGGAGAACCACCGCCACACAAAGCCAGGCAGAAACTAACCGAATAAAAGGAAACACTCACCTGAGGCACTCACAACATGATGAAGCAGAAATGGATAGAGTTGCAAATCATGCCAGCCCTGCTCCTTGCCATATTCCTCCATGACCGAGACCGCCGCCACCGATGATAAGTACCGCAATCTACTCAACAAGGGAAGAAAGGGCACAGTTACATACCAACCCACTCCACCCACTCCGCAACGCGCCCACAACCCTCCGCAACAGCACAAGCCATTCACCCCACAGCAAGAGGTTCTTACCCGACACAAGGCAAATCCAACCTGCCCAAAAAGCTCACATGTGCTCAACAACCCCAACCAAAGAAACAATGAATCACGGATCCAGAGTGTGCCAAAAACAACACTGGCCACACAAATTTTAATTCAGCTCATAAGTGCAACATAAGGTCAATGGCCAGTCCATAGTTCATAGTCCGATGGGCCAAAATGGCCCCAACTTGACTTCAACAAGTGCAAAGGTACTCCACCTCATAGGGGCAACAATGGGTCATCCAGGCACCTCAGGAAACAGGGGTGGGGGGTGGGGACTTACGACTGGGAGGGTTGCTTGGCTTTACGTTTTGGAGATGGAGGGGGCTTGAAGCTGGTGGAGCGGACTTGGCCTGGGGTGCAGCAGATGTTCCAGGGCCAACACGGGGTCTCTTGCTCACAGGGGAGGTAGCACAGGAATGGGAAGAGCGGACGGGGGGGCTGTGACATGGGAGGAGTGGCCTGGGCAAGGAGGTGGGCACGTTTAGGGACGAGACGGGGTAGGCCAGTAGGTTCGAATAGGTCAACACGGGATAGGAAAGTTTCTTAGGGGCAATCGGGGTGGACCTGGAGGAAGGCGTGGGAGTGGAGTAGTTGTGACAGGTGTAGGTGTGTGTGACTTGGGTACAGGTGACTGTACAGTATGCTGAGGTGTGGTGGATTTGTGTTGGGTTGGTGTTTTAGTGCGTTTGAGCGTTTTGGGAGGAGGGGTGGTGGACACAGTGGGACAAGACAAGCTGCCAGTGTACATGGATGTTGTATGGGTGTCTGCAAGTTTAGTCAGTGTGCTGCATGTGTCAACTAAAGTCGTTGTGGTGACTGCAGGTATGGTGTCTGGGGTGCATGAATGGATGTCTGATTTTGTGCTGACTGCAAGAATAGGGTCAGCAACATTGAATGACGGATCAGTGCCTGTGAGTGTGCATGTAGAGGGGACTGACAGGGAGGTGGAAGATGCGGACACACTGGGGGAAGTGGATGTTGGTGTGTGTGCCTGTGCCTGTGTATGTTGGCTGTGTGTATGCCTGTGGTGGGAAGTGTGGTGCTTGTGTTTTGAAATGTGCTTCTTGTGTGTTCTTGTGTGTTGAGGTGTATGCCTGCGTGTCAGAATGTGTGCTTGGGATGGGTGAATGGAGTGGGGTGCTGGAAGGGGTAGAGGTGGTTGGAGGGGGGATGGAATGACCAGGGAGAGTGGCTGCCATCAAAGAGGAGGCCAGAGCCTGAAAAGATCTCTGTAGGCCAGACACGGCACCGTGAATGCCATCCTGGTAGGCATTGGTCTGCTGCACCTCTGATGCTAGCCCCTGGATGGCATTGACAATGGTTGTCTGCCCTACAGAGATAGTTCTCGGGAGGTCAATTGCCTCCTCCGTGTGGGCAGCAGGGCTGACTGGGGCAGGGGAAGAGGTGCTTGGGGCAAAGGAGACACCCACCCTTTTGGGTGAGCATGCACGGGCAACTCGGTGGGGAGCAAATGGGGGGGGGTGATGGTATGAGGGGGGGCAGAAGATGACACTGATTGGGTGGGCCCACTAGGGTCCGCCACCGCCAGGGAGCTCCCATTGGAGGAGGTATCAGAGTCACTACCTCCAGTGGTAGTTGCCTCCCCCGTGGTACTCCCCCGCCCTCCAACCCACTGGTCCCCTTGGTGTCGGACGACTCTGCCCCCATGGAACCGTGGGCCGGTGCATCCCCACTCGCCGGTGCCTCAACTCCCTCACCAGATGATGCTGATGTACACATACAACACAAGAGAACAGGGATGCGGAGACAAAACAGAAGAGACAATTGTAAATAGCTGAATGGAGGTACATAAGTGGTTCACACATACACCCACCCTGCAAATATTCCACGAGGCAGCACCTACCGCTATACACATGGCTATGCCCCTGACTAGTGGCCACAACCCTGCTCTACAGCTATTCCCAACAGCACTGAAGGACCTGAAGTACTGCAGACCTGACCCTTACAACCCTACTCCCCACAGGGGCCATTTTGTAAAAGGACATCAGTCAGAGTCACTGCCACTAGGCAGCATACATACCACAGCACACTCACACATCCATCAAGGAGGCATACGATGGTTCAGGTACTCATCCCCTTGTGTCTGCTGTGCAGCTTTCAGGCGCCCATCCAGGTCCGGATACGCCTCCACCAGAATGCGTCACATAAGGGGGGTCAGTGCTCAACAGGCAACCCTTCCTCGTTGGGAGGACTTCTTCAGCTGGCCCGCGCAGATCTTCCTTGCCCAGCGTTGCAGGTCCTCGCACAGCTTCCTGCAATGGGTGCTCTGCTGGTTGCAGACCCCCAGGGTCCACACCTCCCTGGCGATGGCCTGCCACACTTCCCTCTTCTGATGGGCACTGACGTATACGGGACACACAGAAAAAGGAACACAAAGGTCAGACAATGGCCATTACATACAGCTGGCTATACGTCCACTATAGGACGGACATTTACAACAGCATAACTGCACACACACACGCAGCATGTCAGGAACCCAGGACTGTACAGTGTCAAATGTGCACACATGTTTACAGCCACCTACCACCATTACACACATCCATGCCCCCAATCAACATACTCACCTGTACCTCTGGTCGACTGTAGAGCTTGGCGCACAGGGGCAGGACCCCGTCTATGAGTTTCTCCAATTCTTTGCTGGTGAAGGCCGTGGCCCTTTCCCCTTTCATATGTGCCATTTCCATGACCAGAGTCAGGACACAGCAGCACACTCAGTGGAGTACCTCCATGCACGAAATCCGGGAGTCAAGTGAAGTTGGAGGGATGAGTTAAAGCACGCAACGCAGCAGTGTGCACCGTCAACGCCGGCGGCGATTATGATATGCTAAGAATCCCCATTAACAACCATGTTAACCAATGAATGGTCGCACAGCGGTGAACACCGCATCATGCTTTTACATCAACTGCTAGCGGTATGAGGTCACTTCCACTACAACATTTCTGGATTGCAGGGGGCAGACATTTTGGCTTTTACTACGCAGTTATTAAATCCTCATATGCCCCATGCAGGCCCTATTGTCCCCAACCCCCATAGGAATTAACAAATATACATTTACTCACCACAACAGTCCTGATATATCATTGAGGACATGTAACTCCAGTTTCACACCTACTATGCAATTGTGTCGTCGACTTGTATGCCAGCTGTACTGAATATGAAACATTGTGGGCAGATGTATAAGTGTTCCTCACATGTGTTCTCAACTCTGTACAGACCCTTGTGGCGAGGGAGGGCCCCATCGGTGTACAGACAACTTGTTGATTTGAGGACCATGGTGAAGCGTCACATCATTATCAATTACAGACTCAACTGTGCTACTATTCATGAACTTTCTGCATTGCTGGATCCAGCACTGAAACCGGCTAATCGGAATCAGCATGCCATCCCAACTGAAGTGCAGGTGCTCTCTGCACTCCATTTCCTGGCCACAGGCTCATTTGAAGTGACAGTGGGCATGGGTGCAGGTTTTTCACAGCCCATATTTAGCATTATACTGTCAAGATTCCTGAATGCATTTGTGCGATACCTGCAGTCCTATGTGAGGTTTCCCCAAAGTGCTGACCACCCTGCCATCAAGTCGGACTTTTATGCCTGTGCCAACATTCCCCATGTGATAGGTGCCATTGATGGCACTCCCATTGCTATCATCCCCCCAAGAGTCAGTGAACAGGTGTACAGAAACAGGGAGAACTTTCACTCCATGAACATTCAATTGGTGTGTACTGCAGACCAGTACATCTCACATGTGAATGCCATGTTCCCTGGATCAGTCCATGATTCTTTTGTGCTGACGAACAGTAGTGTGCCACACAAGATGGAACAACTACAAGGGGACATCTGTGAGGAAATCTATCCCCCTCTTGGAGGAGGTGGGTGCTGTATATCCAGACCAGCTTCCTCAGGGAGGGGATGAGAGTGATGGTGATGATGAGGAGGGGGAAGATGTACATTCCAGGAACCAACTGATACAACTTTACTTCCAGTAAATATGTGGGACTATTTGATGATGTTGCTGTCTGTGCAGCATACTGTCAGTGTGTCTTCTCCTCTATGGGGGTGTTGGGTCCATAGACATTGTCACTGTGACCAGGTTTGCATGGGGCTTGTAACATTATGGAC
This sequence comes from Pleurodeles waltl, assembly GCF_031143425.1. Taxonomy (NCBI): domain Eukaryota; kingdom Metazoa; phylum Chordata; class Amphibia; order Caudata; family Salamandridae; genus Pleurodeles; species Pleurodeles waltl. Next base: position 927,418,724 of record NC_090439.1, on the reverse strand, counting down.
AAATTATGGACAAATTGTTTGACAATTCTGTTGGCACAACCACATGTTCTGCATGGGGTGCAATTCCTGCAACTCAGATAAGAATAAATGATTTCAAAGACTATTGCATCCACACTTCCATTTGTTTCAACATAATGACAGGTGACATTGACATTGGTGAACAGGTGTTTTATTTGGTGCAGGGATGACATTGTGCAGTTTACAGTGGTGGGAGTGGGCTACTGGAGGATGTCCATATTGGCTACATGGTCGCAGCGTTTGTTGGCAGTGGTGGTATGTCCATCTATCATTTACAGTTTTTGGGGTTGTTATTCAATGGTGTGGACGGTGGTTCAGTGGCACACTTGGAGGACAGCTCTTGTCAGAGTCACTTCTTTGAGGGGGCCTTGGTCTTGGCAGGTGGTCCTGTGCCATATCTGGGCCTGAGGGACCGTTTGGGTGCAAGGTGTGGGCCTGCACGGGTTTAGATGCAGGTCTCCTGTGTGTCCTGAGATGGTGGCACAAGTCCAGTTGCTGCTGCTGATGTTGTTGGCCGGTCTGTATCTTGGCCTGTAGTAGGGGCTTCCTGGTCTGTGGGGGCCTCAGGCTGGGTTGGGAAAAGGTGCAGCAGCGCACCTGCTATGGTGGCCATGGTGGCATTGTGCAGTTTTCACTGCTCCATGGCCTCTTGGTGGGGTGCTACCTTCATCCTTTGTCTCTGCTCCAGGGTGGAAACAATCTGGGCCAATCTGTCCTGGGTATGGTGGTATGCTCCCAGGACCTCAGATATCATGCCCTGGGCTGCAGCATCCATCCTGTGGCCTCCCCCCTGTGCCAGTGATGCCCTCCCACAGGGCCTACCCTCTGTGCCTGTGTCCCCTGCACAGGTCTGGCGGTACCACTTGCACTGGGGCCATCGTCTTCCTGCCTGTTGGTAGGGGGTGACTGTGGCCTATGTCCATGTGTTCCACCAGTCTGTGACCTGGATACACAGGTGTGGGGACGGTTGCCCTAGACTGATGTTGTTGGCTGGGTGGTAGGGGTGTCAGTGGTGTCCTGGGTGGGGCTGCTGGATGGTGACAGTCCAGGACTGTGTGAGGGGCCAGGGTGTTCCTCACTGTCCAGGGTCCCTCTCCAGTGTCCTGGGTGGTGCCTCTGTCTCCATGTGGGGCACTGACACTCCTTGTCCTGTCAGTCAGGTGGCATGGCTAGTGGTGCCTGTTGGGGGTAATGGACATGTCTGTTACAGGTGCATGATTGGATAGGGTGCACAGGGTTGGGCTGTTTTGTGCAGGTTTTACACTTTGGGGCCATGCAGAGTGCCTTTGTGAGGTTTGCATTGCATTTTGATTAGGATGTGGAGGTGCATTGTGGGTGGTGTAATGCCTTTGTGATTCCTCTCAGGGGTGGGTGGCTGTGCACAGGAGGGGGGATGTGGGCCTGTAAGTGGGTTTGTGGGCATGCAGGGTGACTGGATGTTGTGATTGTGGCCTGGGTGGGGTAGTGGTCCTGGTGGCTGTTGGAGGGGTGGGGTGGTGCATGCATTACAGGTGTGATGGATATGGGGTAATTGTAGACGACTTACCCCAGTCCATTCCTCCAGTGAGTCCAGTGATGCCCTTAGGGTGCAGGATGGCAGTACCTTTTCCTTCCAATCAGTGTAGTTGGGTGGTGTTGGTGGAGGTCCTCTCCCAGTCTTCTGTACTGCAATGTTGTGCAGGGATGCCACGGACCTCACCTTCCCACGCAAGTCATTCCATCTCTTGCGGATGTCGTCCCTCGTGCGTGGATGGTGTCCCACTGCATTGACCTTGTTCACTATTGTCTGCCATAGCTCCATCTTCCTGGCGATGGGTGTGTGCTGGACCTGTGCCCAGAATAATTGTGGCTCGACCTTCAGTATCTCGTCCACCATGGTCCTTAGGTCCTTTCTGTGAAGAGTGGGTGTTTGGAGGGGGTGCCATCGTGTGTGTTGTGAGTGGTGTGTTGTGTGGATCTAGGTGAGTGTGCTGTTGTGTGGTTGGGTGTATGTATCGTGTATTGTGGTGTTCAGTGTCTGCTTCTGGAGTTCTCTGTGTCAGTTGTCTGAATGTCATTGCAAAGGATTGTGGGGTGTGTCTGTGAGTGTTTTATAGTGTTGTGGATGTGTGTCAGGTGTGTGGGTTTCAGACTTGCCAATGTGTGCAGTTCTTACTGTTGGGTCCCATTGTTGGCTGTGGCGGACTGTACCGCCAATGGTCATTCGACTTTCACTGACTGCTGCGGTGATTTGTGCACCATTATTTGGAGGATGGGGGGTTTGTGTGCTCGACAGTGGCGGGGTCAGAGGTCCTGCATTTCTGCTGACAAGGTCCTGGCGGTGACGGGCGGCTGGGACTTTTTTTGTCAGATTCTGAGTTTTGCATCTTTATATGGCGGGTTTCTGTTCACCGCCAATGGCAGTCTTCAGTTCATCGTTGCCACGGCAGCCGACAGTGTTTACTGCCGTGTTCATAATGAGGGCCTATGTCTTTTGCAGAGGACGTAACATTTTTTTACGGTGTATACTCAGTGGGACAAGGTGTTACTTCCATTATCTACAACGTCTAATGCTTTCTGTACATTTTCCTGATTTATTTGCCTTACCCGGGCAGCTGCTTTTTGTTGGGAAAGCTTCAATATTTCATTATATACTGCATTGTCTTCTGGGTCCTAACAGGAAATTATTGGACAGCAAACTAATATGTTCTTTGACACCATCTAGTGAGGAACCCTACAACCATTGCTGGCAGTTTCCTTACACTGTATTTGTCACTATACCCAAGTGTTCCGACGACACATAGCGAGGGTCCGGCCTATTCATTCTAAAACCCCCTGAGGAGTTAACAAAATGTGTATGGCACCCATTGGTATCTACAGGCCACCATAACTACTCACCAGGACACGAAAATGATGTTTTAAATGTTCCATTCTGGACTCATTCATTGAGCTGATCTTCAGATACATTTATATACTTTTGCCATTTGTAAAATCTAGCAGGGGCGGGAATAGTGGGTGCTTTCAATTCCTAAATGTTAGCTAAAACCTCCTGAGGAGTTAACAAAACACATCTGGCACCCATTGGTGTCTACAGGCCAAAATAAGGCCACAATTAACACCCACCAGGATGTGAACATGATATACTTTTGCCATTTGTAAAATTTAGCAGGGGCAGGAATACTGGGTGCATTCAATTCCTTAATGTTTGCTAAGCCTAAACAACTTGTTTGTTGTACTGTTTCATTTAAAAACATAATTTGAACAGGAATCACGCATGCTCTAAATACAGCTTTTTTTCCTCTTATTTGCCAATTTTTTGTTCCCCAAACATGTTTTAAGTCAATCAACTTCAACCAGTACTCATAGCCTTCTATAGCCAATCGGGAAACAAAGGAACCAGAATAAATCAATTTTCTATCTGTCAATAAAACATGCTGTCTTTCCAGTTCCGGTAATTTAATATAATATGACATTTTTAATATTGTGCCCAGAAAAATATACAAACTTTTCAGTATAAGTTTTAGAACTGCCTACTGGTGGAGTCAGGCAGTGTTTCCACTGTGTGTATTTAAAAATAGTCTTTGGGGTACTTGCTCTGTGAATGAAATAATGTCCATAGGAATTATAACAGAACATATGTCCATAATTTCCTTCAAACTGGTGCACATCTTCATTTTCAAATAATGTATAATATTGTAGATCAGACATCATAACATCAACAGTTTTCACATCCCAATCATCAGACACCACTCCGGGTGTGATTATAACATTCATAGAAAGTTTGAATACATATATTATTTGAATGACCTCAGTAAGCCCATATATATTGAATAATACGTTATCCCAAACAATCCCATCAGGAATTGGTATGGCTGTACTGCTCACTTGGGGCAAGTCTCTGCGAATTTTGTGTGAATAAAAATTTGGTTTTAGAAGAAAGAAAACAATAACAAACCCAATCCAAAGGAGAAAGGAAAGTATGGTCAATAAGAGCCATAGATAAATCCATAGACGAATTAAACAGTTAAGTTTGAGCCAATGTATCAGCTTACGTGCTCTTGACAGTTCTGTTGCAGTAGAGGCAGATGAGTTTGTGAAAGTGTCATTAACATCAACAAAATAACCAGAATCTATTTGTGCAAAACCTCGAGCTGTCTTTCGAAGAGGAGAACTTGCAGAAGACTCCCTCTGTGGTTCATAGTAAACTATGCCCTCCGTTTGTGTAGAATGTGTATAAAATTGTTCATTATCACCAGTACTACTTGTAGAAGTTGCCAGTGGAACCAATGAAAGCTCATTTCCCACCCTCCCCAAGCTCAGAGAGGTATCAACGTTGATGTTGAAGACTTGTAGGTGAACATCCTGGTCTGTAGTGGGAGGGATTCGGGTAGTACCCAGGAGTTCTCTAGGTCTGCTGTGCAGGATCAGCCACATGGTGTAACTTGACACTGTCGATAGAGACAAAGCGATTTTCTTCAGAGCCAGGCAGCAGTAGTAGAATAACAGTTCTGTCTCCATGTATTCCTAGTACTGTAACCGGTGCACAATCAGAAGAATCAAACTCCTTTTTCACAGCAATCTTTTCACGGACTAGATCCCCAAGTTTTGGAATCAGCCTGTAGATGTTACTGGTACATCCCTAATTCCAAAGGAGGCAGCATTATCAGATGTGTTGTCATCACAGAACTATTATACGTCGTGCAAGACAGTGACACGTTCATTTATGTCAAAAGGTGTATTTTCCGCCTCCGCACCGGGAACACCAAGATCTGGAACATAGATTAGAATTCGAAAGAGGCATTTGTATGACGAATGCCCCCCCAGGGTCCTTCTGGGAAGATGGTTAACTGCTGTCTGGACTCCATATGGGTGTGTAAGCTAACTATGACCCGTGTCTAATACTCTAGCTGTTAAGGATTGTCTTAAATCTTGGTTTTGTCAAAAGACAAGACTATTTCCTTTGGGATAAAATGGAGACGATTAATGCAGTTTGACCGCTAACAAAGCCATGGCGTCCCTCTAAGCCCTTGAGGCAAAAGTAGGCCTCCGGTCTGAGTGGAAAGCCACTACAGCATGTGTGCTGATAAAGACTTGCAAATCTTTAATAACAGTTCGAGCGTCAGCCGAGCATTGTGGTCAAACCCATATAAATCTGGAGCATGAATCAACTAGGAAGTATTTAAATGCACTGTCTGGTGTCAGGGGACCACAATGGTCCAAATACACACATTGTAAAGATTGTTGTAAATTAGAAAGGGTGTCTCCAGTGGGCGTTTGACGGTGGATTCTTTAATTTGCTGGCAGATTTCACAACAAAGGACATACCGCTTGATCTGTTTGTAGAGACCTGGCCACCAATAGTGTGACATTGTAGCTCCACACCAGAATGAGCAGAAGCAACTCCCTCATGCGCTGCTTTTATTAATTCAGGCCTTAGGTCTTCATTGGGAATCACTCAAACTCCCACACCTGGTATTGTTACTTGTGAATCAAATATGCCTGCCATCCAGTAGGAATGTTTAGCAGGATATGCTTTAGGTTAGGGCGTGCTATCAGCCGAAGCTTTCACGGCAGCAGGTGTTTCATCCTCCACTTTCAATGTAGAACACGTTATTACAGCAACAGAAGCCAGAGCTACTGCTGATTTGGCAGCCTCATCAGCCAAAGTGTTGCCTACAATGTGTATTCCAACACGGTGATGTCCTAGTGTATGTACAACATGGACATTAGGTAGCATTTCTTTCAGCTCTGCTACTTTCCCACATAGAAGTCTGTGTTTCATGATGTTGCCTTTTGAATCTCTGAACCCATTTTGGTGCCAGTAATGCAGATGCTCATTAAAGGACTGGACACAATAATAAGAATCACAGACAATTAACATCATCTGCTCTGGAGCCGTATGTTCCAGAGCCATCACTAGAGCCTTGAGCTCTGCAAGGTGTGCAGTACAATCTCCTAGAGTCTGCATGTAAGTATCTTGTGGATGGAACTTGCCATCCTTCATGTATCCACGAACGACTGCGCAAGCAGCAGAGTATTGATGTTTGGTGCTTATTGCTTGTTGGGCTGAACCATCAGTGTACAAGATTGTATAATATTGTTAAATAGGCAATGTATTTGCTGGAATTGGATACTCAATTTCATATTGTAAGGATTCTGGGGTCTCTAAATTGGAGTCAAAACCATAATCAACATCAGTGGCTGTCAGAGACGTTGTCCATTGGATCCAATGTGGTTGTAATGCTTTAGCATTTGCAACTTTCACTTTGGTAACAGCCTCAAGGGCTGGAATTGGTAATACAACAATAATGATCTTCCCCTGGGCCAGAGGTCTCTCTTTAAGGACCGCCATCTGGACAGGAGTGAGGATTTTCTCAGTGGGAGCAAAGCGTTCTTCAACTGTGGAGTATAAATGTGATTTGTATGCAATTTGGATGGTCTCACCCTCATTGAATGTCACACAGGTGAAACCAGTGGCACCAGCAACTACTCTGATGACCAAGTGTTTTTTATTGTCCCTTGTATGTAAATGTTTTGCTTCAAGCATGGCTTTTTACAAAGCCTTTAGAATGCGTGTATTATCGACTGTCCAAAATTTACTGGTAAAATCAGGACGTATTAAGTCATATAATGGTTTAATGCGTTGTGCATAATCTGGAATATATGTTCTGCCAAAGTTTAAAAAGCCCAACACTGGCTGGAGCTTTTTTATTGTGTTTGGCGGTTGTAGTTGTGCGCATTTTTCTAAGAACTGGGGCGCACGGCTCGATTTCAGCAAATCCCACAACAATGCGGGCTACCCATCTTAAATGTTGCATGAGGTCATCATCTGTGAGATAAATGTCATCCACATATGACAATGCCTCAGGGTATATGTTGCGTAAGATAGATGTTACATGAGCTGAGAACAGTCCTGGCCTGTTTTCTGTACCCTGGTGGGAGTCAGCAGAATTTTTATGAGAGTCAAGGGCACTAAAACTTGTTAAGTCCATACTTCAGGTGCTATGTTTTGGCAGTAAAACCATTAGATATATACAGGGTCGTCTTGTATTTTTTGTGCAATATATTGTTCATGAGTGCTGTGTTATGTGCATTTTGTACGGCAAATTGTTTTGTGTGACTGTTTAAATGTCCGTAGTCTAAGCCTCTACATGAGTGGTTGGCTTTAGTGACTAGTAATAATGGATTATTCATGGATGAGTCTGAGGGTCCAATGACACCCTGGTACTGTAATTGGTTGAGGATTTCCCTCACCAGTGCTTTTGCATCATACTTTATTGGATATTGAGGTTGAAGTTGGGGTTGGGATTTTATTGGTATTACGTGGTATGGGGAATCTTTGTCCCACCCTACATGATTGCGATATAACGCAGGTGCTTGCGCCACTGCCCAATCAATAGCATACATTTCAATGAGCTTTCTGGGAACAAGAGGGGGGGAAGGACTTTTCAATAATGTCCTCTCCATAAGGGAGATCGCGGATAAATTCTGGCAGCCAATCTTTTTCAGCCAGATAAATAGAAACAACAGGGCCCAGAAGATGGCGTCTATTATACGTTCAGTGTCTCCTTCTAACTGAATGGTCACTTTATACACCTTGCCAGGTGTGGAGACACTCATACCCACAGTCTCAACTTGCAAGAAGTCATCAATTGCTTTTACCTCCAGATGCTGTTGATGATCCTGTCAAACTATTGTGACCTCTGCCGCACTGTCAAACAGTGCCAGTTTCCACTTCCTGTTCTTCAGTAAAGTCATCTTCTTGAGTGGCATGTTGTACTGTAACTGCTGCCACTTTATTTTTTCTTAGTGTCACATACTTAGTTTGCTGAACTGACCGCCAACCTCTCTCACTGCATTTTTTGGCAAGTGCTGGTGTACCGTGTGCGGTAGTGTAGAGCGTGGCAAATAGCGTGCCTCAAGTATTGCAGTTATCAACTCTGGGAACCTTCCCGAATGTCAAGCACATAGTGAGAATTCTATGTCTATCCTAAGGCCCCTTATCGGGAAAAACTTCTTCCAGCACATTTAGGGGGTGATTCTAACCCTGGCGGTCGGTGTTAAAGCGGCGGCCAACCCGCCAACAGGCTGGCGGTAAAAAAAATGGGATTCTGAGCCTGGCGGGAACCGCCAACACAGACAGCCACCTTAACACTCCGACCGCCACGGCGGTACAAACAAACAGCGCGGCGGTCACCGCCAACAGACAGGCGGCAGACAGTGTACCGCCCACACTATTCCAACTCACCAATACGCCACCTTTTCCGGGGCGGGAGCACGGCCGATAAAAACACGGCGGAAACAGACTACGGACGGGAAAACGCTCACCACTACGCACTCCAGGAGGAAGGAGGACAGCATGGAACCCGAATTAAACATCCTACCTGCTCTCGTCTACCTTCTCATCTACCACGAGTACGAAGTCCGGCGCAGACGACAACGGTGAGTACTGCACCTACGACACACGGGAGGGGGAGGACGAAAGGTTATGGGCACACACATATGCGACCCCCCCCCCCCAACTATGTACTCACCAATGCAGAGCACCAAGTCACAGTGACACCACCCAAACACCCCTGAAAAATGCTAGGACATAATCATATTTGGAATAAATATTTATGTACCAAAAAGCTCCAGAAAATTATCGTACAACCATGAAAGATATTCACAACAAAACTAATGACATACACATCAGTGTATAACTGAAGTACCAAGTCCTGCACATCCTACGAATTCAGCATGTCCGTGGGCCAAAGTCTTGAGAAATAAGGGCAAAGCCCACACAGGAGACCTGAGTCCTTTGGAGAGAACACTGCAGGGGCATCAGATGTAAAAACTACAGGCACCTCAGGGGGAAGGGAAGGGGGGGGCACCACAGCCACATGAGTCCACGACGCCAGATCCACGAGGAGCCACCATGCCCACTGGACCATCCTGGGGAGTGCAAAGCCACAGTCTCTCAATGTCTCTACAGTGGGTGGGCTGCCCACTGGACCATCCTGGGGAGTGCAAAGCCACAGTCTCTCAATGTCTCTACAGTGGGTGGGCTGCCCACTGGACCATCCTGGGGAGTGCAAAGCCATAGTCCATCAGGTGGATGACAGTCTCCACTGGTCAAGGAGGAGGCATGGTGGGCACAGTGAACCATAAACGGTGCTTGAGACGGCGGTGCCCAGCGGAGCGGTGCTTGAGAGGAAGGGCCCAGCGGAGCGGTGCTTGAGAGGAAGGGCCCAGCGGAGCGGTGCTTGAGACGCTGGTGCCCAGCGGAGCGGTGCTTGAGAGGAAGGGCCCAGCGGAGCGGTGCTTGAGACGCCGGTGCCCAGCGGAGCGGTGCTTGAGAGGAAGGGCCCAGCGGAGCGGTGCTTGAGACGGTGGTGCCCAGCGGAGCGGTGCTTGAGAGGAAGGGCCCAGCGGAGTGGTGCTTGAGAGGAAGGGCCCAGCGGAGCGGTGCTTCAGAGGAAGGGCCCAGCGGAGCGGTGCTTGAGACGCCGGTGCCCTGCGGAGCGGTGCTTGAGAGGAAGGGCCCAGCGGAGTGGTGCTTGAGACGCCGGTGCCCAGCGGAGCGGTGCTTGAGAGGAAGGGCCCAGCGGAGCGGTGCTTGAGACGGCGGTGCCCAGCGGAGCGGTGCTTGAGAGGAAGGGCCCAGCGGAGCGGTGCTTGAGAGGAAGGGCCCAGCAGAGCGGTGCTTCAGAGGAAGGGCCCAGCGGAGCGGTGCTTGAGACGGCGGTGCCAGCGGAGCGGTGCTTGAGAGGAAGGGCCCAGCGGAGCGGTGCTTGAGAGGAAGGGCCCAGCGGAGCGGTGCTTGAGACGCCGGTGCCCAGCGGAGCCGTGCTTGAGAGGAAGGGCCCAGCGGAGCGGTGCTTAAGAGGAAGGGCCCAGCGGAGCGGTACTTGAGACGGCGGTGCCCAGCGGAGCGGTGCTTGAGACGGCGGGGCCCTGTTCAGCGGTGCTCTTCTGCACCGCGGGCCCTGTTCAGCGGTGCTCTTCTCCACGGCGGGCCCTGTTCAGCGGTGCTCTTCTGCACGGCGGGGCCCTGTTCAGCGGTGCCTATCTCCACGGCGGGCCCTGTTCAGCGGTGCTCTTCTGCACCGCGGGCCCTGTTCAGCGGTGCTCTTCTCCACGGCGGGGCCCTGTTCAGCGGTGCCTATCTCCACGGCGGGCCCTGTTCAGCGGTTCTCTTCTCCACGGCGGGGCCCTGTTCAGCGGTGCCTATCTCCACGGCGGGCCCTGTTCAGCGGTGCTCTTCTGCACCGCGGGCCCTGTTCAGCGGTGCTCTTCTGCACCGCGGGCCCTGTTCAGCGGTGCTCTCCTCCACGGCGGGGCCCTGTTCAGCGGTGCTCTTCTGCACCGCGGGCCCTGTTCAGTGGTGCTCATCCAGCAGGTCAAGGGAGCCAGACCTGGCCTGGACCCCCTGCTCAGTCGCCCTCGGACCGTGACGTTTCTCGACCCTTCGGGGACGTACTCCTGGCCTCCTTAGTGTCCTCCTTCCCAGCTGGGATGTGGCATGTGGGGTCCACCTTCTCCGCGCTCCTGCTGCCCTTCCGCTCCTTTGATGGGGCTCTCGGGCCCTTGCCTCCCCTACATGGTGTGGGTAGTGAAGTGGCCGCACATTGCTCCTTGGGGGCAGCCCTGTCGGTCCTCGTGCGGCGGCCCTTGTTTTTGCGGGTCCTCTTGCCGGGGGGGGGGCTGGACGTGTCCTTGCTGCTGATCGATGTGTCACTGCTGGCAAAGGGTGGGCTCCAGAACCCAGGCACAACAGTGACACCCGAAGCTGGGCTGGTGGTGGCTGCGGTGCTCTTGGGACTCTTTGAAGATGGATGGGGGAGCTCATCGGGGGGAAAGAGGTTAAGGTTAGCCAGGAAAAGTTTTTTAGGGCCAAGGTAAAGGGTAGGAGAAGTGGAGATGGAAGTGGAGGTAGAGGAGGTGGTTGTAGGAGAGTCAGGTGTGCTGTCATTGGGTGAAGGTGCTGGTGCTGTAGGCTGTCGTGAGGTGGAGGGCTGTTGGGTGGGTGTCTGCCTGCGTTTGTGTGTCTTGGAAGAGGGGGTGACAGACACAGTGGGAGAGGACACAGGGGACGTGTAAATGGCAGTGGGGGTGGTGACTGCACGAGTGTGGACTGTCCTGGAGGGTGAGGTGGTGATGGAAGCACTGGCTGATGTTGGGGTGCATGCAGGTGTGAATGTAGACGTCACAGGGAGGGAGGAGGGAGACAAGGAGGAGGGGGACACAGGGGTGGCAGTGGCTGTTGGCATGTCTGCATCTGGGTGTTGCTTGGGTGAGTGTTTGTGGGATCTGTGGTGCTTGTGTTTGGATGAGCTGCTCTTGGGTGTTGAGGTGTGTGCAGGCTGGTCTGATGGTGTGGATGGGATAGGCTGAGGAACAGGAGACAGAGAAAGGCTGGAGGCAGTAAGAAGAGGGAGGCTGGAAACAGGGACAATGGCTGCCGTCAGTGCTGAGGCCAGAGCAGTGAATGCTCGTTGATGGGCAGCCTGACCCGAATGAATGCCCTCCAGGTACGGATTGCTCTGTTGCACCTCCCTTTGCACACCCTGGATGGCATTCAAAAGGGTCGTCTGCCCAACAATGAGCGTCCTTACCAGGTCAATGAGCTCCGCACTGAGGGCAGCAGGGGCAACAGGGGCAGGGGCTGAGGTGCCTGGGGCGAAGGAGACGCGCGCCTTCCTGGGCGAACCGGCACGGAGCGAAGACTGAGGGGCTGCTGGGAGGGCGGGGCTGGTGCGCTGGGTGGCGGCTGTACCTGTAGAGGCGGGGGGCACGGATGTTGCCGCCACCCCTAGGGAGCTCCCATCCGAGGACGTGTCGCTTTCGCTGCTCTCACCAGCGGTCCCCGTCGTGGTGCTCCCCTCGCCCTCCGGATCACTGGTGCCCTCGGTGTCTGTTCCTGGGCCCACCAGGGCCTTGTGTCCTGCAGCTCCCTCGTGCTCCGATGCCAAATCTCCTCCGCCTGATGATGCTAATGCACACATGCACAAGAAGATGAAGAGAAAGGGTGGGGGGAGAAAAAAGAAGACCAGGTTGAGTGCATGCAATGTCAACACCGTTGGCGGAGAGGACAGACACAGGTGCCTAATGCACTAAGCCGCGCATTCGGGGTACACTACTCAGTACTACTGACTAAGACAACAGGCCAAGAGACGTCAAACGCGCACATGGGAGATGCTGGACCTTCAATGGCTGTACTTGTCACCCTACCGAGGTGGGGGCCGGGGGCACAGGGCCATGCCTAAGGGAGAGGACTACACTACAGAAAGCGCCCTGGCCTAATGTCACCCACAGCCCTCCTCCCCCACCCAGACGCCTCACTGCGCAGAAAGATAGGAGAATGTGCTGATACTCACCCCCTTGTGTCTGCTGTGATGTCTTAAAGCGCCCATCCAATTCAGGGTAGGCCACCGCCAGGATCCGGGACATCAGGGGGGTCATGGTGCGACTGGCACCCCTCCTAGGTTGGGAGGCCATCCCCAGCAGTGTTTCTGCGGTCTTCCTTGTTCCGCGGCGGATGTCCTCCCACCTCTTGCGGCAGTGGGTGCCCCGTCTGTTGTGGACCCCCAAGTTCCGGACTTCCTTGGCGATGGCACGCCAAATCTCGATCTTCTGATGGGCGCTGACCTATTTGACATGTACAGGGTGGAAAGGAGGAAATCATCAATGACCTGCATGTTAGATGTAATTGGCCCCCCCCACCCACTTTGCCATATGGCACATGCTCTCATCTGTCGGGCGTTGCACTCCTCATTCGCCCCCCACCCCACAAACTTACATCCACCCCAATCCACACAGGCATAGCCCATTCCATGTGCACCCGGTGTACTCACTTGTTGGTCTGGAGGACCGTAGAGTAGCGCATACTGGGGGAGGACCCCATCCACGAGCTTCTCCAACTCTTCAGACGTGAAGGCAGGGGCCCTTTCCCCAGTCGCAGCAGCCATTGTATCTTCCAGACCGAGGTCACAGCAGCACTTGCAGTATAGGTCCTCTCCTGTGGATGATCAGGTCTCGAGTGATTAAGCAGATAGAAAATGGCGGTCACGCCCGCGGCGGTGCGTACCGCGGCGGTGCGTACCGCGACCGCCGGCGCACTTCGTCATTGGCTCCTGAAACCCATAGGCTTCAATGTTAACCAATGCGGCTTTGCGCCGCGGTCTTCGACCGCCTACCGCCACGGTGTGCCCCGCCAGCGCATTGACCTCACATCCCATTGTCCCACTTCACAGGTCAGGCAGCCGCCATTTCAAGGGCCTACATGGCTTAATTTTGACTGCGACACACAGGCCTAGGCCTTGCATTGCCACACATACACGCCTTTCAACCCATTGCCATTCTTTAACTGTGCAAGCTGTCTGTACGTACCTGTGGTTTGGCTGACTCTGTGCTCCATGTTGTCCTTCCTAGGCACCGTCCGCTGGGACTTGCGATGAGAAGGAGGAATCCTCGCGTGTACCGACCGCTGGTGGACCTGTCGACAATGGAAGAACGCCATATAATACTTCGATACAGACTTGACCGTGCCACTATCCATGAACTGTGTGCCCAGCTGGAGCCAGCCCTGATGTCCCCCATCCGCCAACCCACAGGGATTCCCCCTCTGGTGCATGTTTTGTCAGTCCTCCATTTTTTGGCCAGTGGGTCATTCCAGACCACAGTGGCCATGTCATCTGGAATGTCTCAGCCTATGTTTTCTAAGATTTTGAGCAGAGTGTTGTCTGCCTCTAGGAGGCTGGACTGGCTTGTAGTGAGTACCAAGGGGTACTTGCACCTTGCACCAGGCCCAGTTATCCCTTATTAGTGTATAGGGTGTCTAGCAGCTTAGGCTGATAGATAATGGTAGCTTAGCAGAGCAGCTTAGGCTGAACTAGGAGACGTGTGAAGCTACTACAGTACCACTTAGTGTCATATGCACAATATCATAAGAAAACACAATACACAGTTATACTAAAAATAAAGGTACTTTATTTTTATGACAATATGCCAAAGTATCTTAGAGTGTACCCTCAGTGAGAGGATAGGAAATATACACAAGATATATATACACAATAGCAAAAATATGCAGTATAGTCTTAGAAAACAGTGCAAACAATGTATAGTTACAATAGGATGCAATGGGGAAACATAGGGATAGGGGCAACACAAACCATATACTCCAAAAGTGGAATGCGAACCACGAATGGACCCCAAACCTATGTGACCTTGTAGAGGGTCGCTGGGACTATTAGAAAATAGTGAGAGTTAGCAAAATAACCCTCCCCAAGACCCTGAAAAGTGAGTGCAAAGTGCACTAAAGTTCCCCTAAGGACAAAGAAGTCGTGTTAGAGGAATAATGCAGGAAAGACACAAACCAGCAATGCAACAACTGTGGATTTCCAATCTAGGGTACCTGTGGAACAAGGGGACCAAGTCCAAAAGTCACAAGCAAGTCGGAGATGGGCAGATGCCCAGGAAATGCCAGCTGCGGGTGCAAAGAAGCTTCGACTGGACAGAAGAAGCTGAGGTTTCTGCAGGAACGAAAAGGGCTAGAGACTTCCCCTTTGGTGGACGGATCCGCCTCGCCTTGGAGAGTCGTGCAGAAGTAATTTCCCGCCGAAAGGACGCCAACAAGCCTTGCTAGTCGCAAATTGTGCGTTTGGTGTTTTTGGACGCTGCCGGGGCCCAGGAAGGACCAGGAGGTCGCAAATTGGACCTGAAGAGAGAGGGGACGTCGAGCAAGACAAAGAGCCCTCACTGAAGCAGGTAGCACCCGGAAAAGTGCCAGAAACAGGCACTACGACAATGCGTGAAACGGTGCTTGCCGAAGTTGCCCCAAGGAGTCCCACGTCGCCGGAGACCAACTTAGAAAATCGTGCAATGCAGGTTAGAGTGCCGTGGACCCAGGCTTGGCTGTGCACAAAGGATTTCCGCCGGAAGTGCACAGGGGCCGGAGTAGCTGCAAAGTCGCGGTTCCCAGCAATGCAGCCCAGCGAGGTGAGGCAAGGACTTACCTCCACCAAACTTGGGCTGAAGAGTCACTGGACTGTGGGGGTCACTTGGACAGAGTCGCTGGATTCGAGGGACCTCGCTCGTCGTGCTGAGAGGAGACCCAAGGGACCGGTAATGCAGCTTTTTGGTGCCTGCGGTTGCAGGGGGAAGATTCTGTCGACCCACGGGAGATTTCTTCGGAGCTTCTGGTGCAGAGAGGAGGCAGACTACCCCCACAGCATGCACAAGCAGGAAAACAGTCGAGAAGGCGGCAGGATCAGCGTTACAGAGTTGCAGTAGTCGTCTTTGCTACTATGTTGCAGGTTTGCAGGCTTCCAGCGCGGTCAGCAGTCGTTTCCTTATCAGAAGGTGAAGAGAGAGATGCAGAGGAACTCGGATGAGCTCTTGCATTCGTTATCCGAAGTTTCCCCAGAGACAGAGACCCTAAATAGCCAGAAAAGAGGGTTTGGCTACCTAGGAGAGAGGATAGGCTACTAACACCTGAAGGAGCCTATCAGCAGGAGTCTCTGACGTCACCTGGTGGCACTGGCCACTCAGAGCAGTCCAGTGTGCCAGCAGCACCTCTGTTTCCAAGATGGCAGAGGTCTGGAGCACACTGGAGGAGCTCTGGACACCTCCCAGGGGAGGTGCAGGTCAGGGGAGTGGTCACTCCCCTTTCCTTTGTCCAGTTTCGCGCCAGAGCAGGGGCTAAGGGGTCCCTGAACCGGTGTAGACTGGCTTATGCAGAATTGGGCACATCTGTGCCCAAGAAAGCATTTCCAGAGGCTGGGGGAGGCTACTCCTCCCCTGCCTTCACACCATTTTCCAAAGGGAGAGGGTGTCACACCCTCTCTCAGAGGAAGTTCTTTGTTCTGCCATCCTGGGCCAGGCCTGGCTGGACCCCAGGAGGGCAGATGCCTGTCTGAGGGGTTGGCAGCAGCAGCAGCTGCAGTGAAACCCCAGGAAGGGCAGTTTGGCAGTACCAGGGTCTGTGCTACAGACCACTGGGATCATGGGATTGCGCCAACTATGCCAGGATGGCATAAAGGGGGCAATTCCATGATCATAGACATGTTACATGGCCATATTCGGAGTTACCATTGTGAAGCTACATATAGGTAGTGACCTATATGTAGTGCACGCGTGTAATGGTGTCCCCGCACTCACAAAGTTCAGGGAATTGGCTCTGAACAATGTGGGGGCACCTTGGCTAGTGCCAGGGTGCGCTCACACTAAGTAACTTTGCACCTAACCTTTACCAGGTAAAGGTTAGACATATAGGTGACTTATAAGTTACTTAAGTGCAGTGTAAAATGGCTGTGAAATAACGTGGACGTTATTTCACTCAGGCTGCAGTGGCAGGCCTGTGTAAGAATTGTCAGAGCTCTCTATGGGTGGCAAAAGAAATGCTGCAGCCCATAGGGATCTCCTGGAACCCCAATACCCTGGGTACCTCAGTACCATATACTAGGGAATTATAAGGGTGTTCCAGTAAGCCAATGTAAATTGGTAAAATTGGTCACTAGCCTGTTAGTGACAATTTGAAAGTAATGAGAGAGCATAACCACTGAGGTTCTGGTTAGCAGAGCCTCAGTGAGACAGTTAGGCACCACACAGGGAACATATACATGCACACCTATGAGCACTGGGGCCCTGTGTGACAGGGTCCCAGTGACACATACATATAGGCCACAAACCTATGAGCACTGGGGTCCTGACCAGCAGGATCCCAGTGACACATAACAACCATACTGAAAACATAGTGTCTTCACTATGAGCACTGAGGCCTGGCTATCAGGATCCCAGTGAGACAGTGAAAACAGTGACAAACACCCTGACATACACTCACAAACAGGCCAAAAGTGGGGGTAACAAGGCTAGAAAGAGGCTACCTTCTGACACAACCCCCCCCCAAACGAAGGACAATAAGGCTAACCTTGGCCAGTTGAGACTTTATTGTCTAAGTGGTGATAAGTAGAGAGTAGCCCTGCAATAGACTGGTTACTCCCTTTATCATCCACTATATGGTTACTTCCCTGTGGGGATGTAAACCACCCTGTTTGAAGTTTTTTAGCTAAGCAACAATGTGAAGATGTATTTTCAGAGTTTCTATCAGTAAGTTTTAGTTTAGAGCAGTGGGAATTGTCCACTGAACCGATTTGTAGTGATGGAAATGCCAGACAGGGATGCTGTCTCAGAAAAGCCATAGCTGGGCAAAAACTTTGTCCATCTGGCTGGAAGAGAGAACAGGGATGCTGTTTCTCTTGAGTTGGAGCAGGGCAGGGATGCTGTCCTATGAGCTCCACACTAGGGCAGGGATGCTGTCCTAAGTGTTGTGAGGTAGTGCAGGGTTTCTGCACTAAAGTTTCTCTGGGAGGGTTGGAGGGATGCTCCATGTTAACTAAAATGGTGCTGTTTTTCTCACCAATGTTAGTTATCCCACAGAGAGGTACTTCCACCTCAGGGAGTCCAGCTTTGCCAGCTGATGATTCCCTTGGAACAGGTGCCACCCCAGGAGAGGTTTCTCCCACCACAGGAATAGTATCCTGAATGGTAGGGTGGTTAGGGGATACTGTGATACCCTTTTTACCTGTTGATGGAGAGGGATCCTGAGTTTTCAGGCCTTCTCTCCTTTGCTTTTTCATTTCACTTGAAATGAGAGGGAACAATTCCTCAGGGATGCCCAGCATGGCTGCATGGGCATAAAACTCTACATCAGCCCAACCTGAGGCCTCTAGGTCATTACCTAAGAGACAGTCTACAGGTAAGCTAGGTGATACCACCACCTGCTTAGGGCCAGTAACTCCACCCCAACTAAACTGAATTATAGCTAAGGGAAGAAACTTAGTGGAGTTATGGACATCAATAATCTTATACTGTTGTCCAATGATGTGTTGTTCAGGAGGCACTAGGTTTTCAGTCACCAAAGTGAAACTGGCACCTGTGTCTCTGTAGGCCAAGGCCTCAACACCATTTATTGAAACTGTCTGCCTGTACTTATCCATTGTAAGGGGACAAGCAGCCAGTGTGGCAAGGCCAGTGCCACTAGGTGTGACAGAAACTGTCTTGGGACTGACTACCCCAGTTTCTACTATGGACCCATAAGTGAACCCAACTACACCCTTTGCTTGACTGTTGCCAGCAGTCCCACCACTAGTACCACTACTGCTAGGGGCACTAGAGCTTGATGTATTAGTGGTGGTAGGCTCAGGGGGTTTACCTGGATAGGACTTATCCCCTGGCCTATGGCCTCTATTTTTACACAGTAAGCACCAAGGCTTTTTAATGTGTGCAGGTTGGGAAGAAGAGGAAGAATTTGTTTTATCCCCACCCTCTGAAGAGTGTTTAAGATTTGAAGTGGGATCTTTGGTTTTACCCTTATCCCCATGCTTATCTTGAGATTTTTCACCATCTTTCTTCTTATTGCCATCTTTGTCACCCCCTGTATTAACTTTTCTGTTCACCCTTGTTCTGACCCATTTGTCTGCCTTCTTTCCCAATTCTTGGGGAGAGGTCAGATCAGAGTCTACCAGGTACTGGTGCAACAAATCAGACACACAATTATTAAGTATATGCTCTCTCAGGATTGTGTTATACAGGCTTTCATAATCAGTAACTTTATTGCCATGTAACCACCCCTCCAAGGCCTTCACTGAATGGTCAATGAAATCAACCCAGTCTTGTGAAGACTCCTTTTTGGTCTCTCTGAACTTTATCCTGTACTGTTCAGTGGTTAAGCCATAACCATCCAGGAGTGCATTCTTAAGAACTGTAAAATTATTGGCATCATTTTCTTTCACAGTAAGGAGCCTATCCCTACCTTTTCCACTAAATGATAGCCCTAGGATAGCAGCCCACTGCCTTTGAGGGACATCCTGTACAACACAGGCCCTCTCAAGTGCAGCAAACCACTTGTTAATGTCATCCCCCTCCTTATAAGGGGGAACTATCTTGTGCAGATTCCTGGAATCATGCTCTTTTGCAGGATGACTATGGGGAATACTGCTGCTGCCACCATGGGTATCTAAACCCAACTTCTGTCTTTCCTTCTCTAATTCAAAAGACTGTCTATCCAAATCCAGCTGTTGCTTTTTAAGCTTCAGTCTGGTTTGTTCCACCCTCAACTTATTGAGTTCCCTCTCTAACATTCTGTCATCAGGGTTGGTGGGAGGGACATTTCTAGAAACAGAGCTATGATGGGAATGGACAGAAGGAGACCTGTCCCTTACAGAAGCCACCCTAACAGCTTGGTTTACAGAAACATTACTACCAGTATGGTGAGAATAAATGCTTTTGCTATGATGTGAGACAACACTATTTATTTGGTGTGGCTCATCATCATTACCATCTATGCTAGATTGTCTAGTAATGGGCAGGCTAGGAAGTTTCTTTCCTGAATCTTTTCCTGGGGGAGTCCCTGAATCAGATTGAGAACTATTAGGTACTTTTTCAACAGATGGGGCACCTATGGCCTTATCCTGTTCTCTAAGCATGTTAAGTAACAGTTCCAAGGAAGGATTCTTCCCTACACTCAAACCTCTCTCTATACAGAGACTCCTTGCTCTTTTCCAGCTAAGGTTGTCATATGCAAGTTTGGACAGATCAACACTTTGGCCTGTGCCAGACATTTTTAGAGAGAGTTAAAGTGATAGAAAAAGAGAAAAAAGTTTTCAGAACTTTTTGGAAAGACAGAAAAAAAACTTTTAAAACTTTTTAAGAACTTTTTGAAAGTTTAGAAGTACTTTTCAGCACTTAGAAAAGAGTGAAAAGAGGAAATGCAAAACTTTTTGGCTATGTGTATATACACTGACCTTGTTTTGTATATTTTTCTCTTATGAAAAGTACAATGACAAGAGTGGTAAGTAGTCTCAAGCACTTATCCCACCACTGCACAACCAATGTAGGAGGCTGGACTGGCTTGTAGTGAGTACCAAGGGGTACTTGCACCTTGCACCAGGCCCAGTTATCCCTTATTAGTGTATAGGGTGTCTAGCAGCTTAGGCTGATAGATAATGGTAGCTTAGCAGAGCAGCTTAGGCTGAACTAGGAGACGTGTGAAGCTACTACAGTACCACTTAGTGTCATATGCACAATATCATAAGAAAACACAATACACAGTTATACTAAAAATAAAGGTACTTTATTTTTATGACAATATGCCAAAGTATCTTAGAGTGTACCCTCAGTGAGAGGATAGGAAATATACACAAGATATATATACACAATAGCAAAAATATGCAGTATAGTCTTAGAAAACAGTGCAAACAATGTATAGTTACAATAGGATGCAATGGGGAAACATAGGGATAGGGGCAACACAAACCATATACTCCAAAAGTGGAATGCGAACCACGAATGGACCCCAAACCTATGTGACCTTGTAGAGGGTCGCTGGGACTATTAGAAAATAGTGAGAGTTAGCAAAATAACCCTCCCCAAGACCCTGAAAAGTGAGTGCAAAGTGCACTAAAGTTCCCCTAAGGACAAAGAAGTCGGGTTAGAGGAATAATGCAGGAAAGACACAAACCAGCAATGCAACAACTGTGGATTTCTAATCTAGGGTACCTGTGGAACAAGGGGACCAAGTCCAAAAGTCACAAGCAAGTCGGAGATGGGCAGATGCCCAGGAAATGCCAGCTGCGGGTGCAAAGAAGCTTTGACTGGACAGAAGAAGCTGAGGTTTCTGCAGGAACGAAAAGGGCTAGAGACTTCCCCTTTGGTGGACGGATCCCTCTCACCTTGGAGAGTCGTGCAGAAGTGCTTTTCTGCTGAAAGGACGCCAACAAGCCTTGCTAGTCGCAAATCGTGCGTTTGGCGTTTTTGGACGCTGCCGGGGCCCAGGAGGGACCAGGAGGTTGCAAATTGGACCTGAAGAGAGAGGGGATATCGAGCAAGACAAAGAGTCCTCACTGAAGCAGGTAGCACCCAGAAAAGTGCCAGAAACAGGCCCTACGAGGATGCGTGAAACTGTGCTCGCCGAAGTTGCACAAAGGAGTCCCACGTCGCCGGAGACCAACTTAGAAAGTCGTACAATGCAGGTCAGAGTGCCGTGGACCCAGGCTTGGCTGTGCACAAAGGATTTCCGCCGGAAGTGCACAGGGGCCGGAGTAGCTGCAAAGTCGCAGTTCCCAGCAATGCAGCCCAGCGAGGTGAGGCAAGGACTTACCTCCACCAAACTTGGGCTGAAGAGTCACTGGACTGTGGGGGTCACTTGGACAGAGTCGCTGGATTCAAAGGACCTCGCTCGTCGTGCTGAGAGGAGACCCAAGGGACCGGTAATGCAGCTTTTTGGTGCCTGCGGTTGCAGGGGGAAGATTCCGTCGACCCACGGGAGATTTCTTCAGAGCTTCTGGTGCAGAGAGGAGGCAGACTACCCCCACAGCATGCACAAGCAGGAAAACAGTCGAGAAGGCGGCAGGATCAGCGTTACAGAGTTGCAGTAGTCGTCTTTGCTACTATGTTGCAGGTTTGCAGGCTTCCAGCGCGGTCAGCAGTCGTTTCCTTATCAGAAGGTGAAGAGAGAGATGCAGAGGAACTCGGATGAGCTCTTGCATTCGTTATCCGAAGTTTCCCCAGAGACAGAGACCCTAAATAGCCAGAAAAGAGGGTTTGGCTACCTAGGAGAGAGGATAGGCTACTAACACCTGAAGGAGCCTATCAGCAGGAGTCTCTGACGTCACCTGGTTGCACTGGCCACTCAGAGCAGTCCAGTGTGCCAGCAGCACCTCTGTTTCCAAGATGGCAGAGGTCTGGAGCACACTGGAGGAGCTCTGGACACCTCCCAGGGGAGGTGCAGGTCAAGGGAGTGGTCACTCCCCTTTCCTTTGTCCAGTTTCGCGCCAGAGCAGGGGCTAAGGGGTCCCTGAACCGGTGTAGACTGGCTTATGCAGAATTGGGCACATCTGTGCCCAAGAAAGCATTTCCAGAGGCTGGGGGAGGCTACTCCTCCCCTGCCTTCACACCATTTTCCAAAGGGAGAGGGTGTCACACCCTCTCTCAGAGGAAGTTCTTTGTTCTGCCATCCTGGGCCAGGCCTGGCTGGACCCCAGGAGGGCAGATGCCTGTCTGAGGGGTTGGCAGCAGCAGCAGCTGCAGTGAAACCCCAGGAAGGGCAGTTTGGCAGTACCAGGGTCTGTGCTACAGACCACTGGGATCATGGGATTGCCAGGATGGCAAAGAGGGGGCAATTCCATGATCATAGACATGTTACATGGCCATATTCGGAGTTACCATTGTGAAGCTACATATAGGTAGTGACCTATATGTAGTGCACGCGTGTAATGGTGTCCCCGCACTCACAAAGTTCAGGGAATTGGCTCTGAACAATGTGGGGGCACCTTGGCTAGTGCCAGGGTGCCCTCACACTAAGTAACTTTGCACCTAACCTTTACCAGGTAAAGGTTAGACATATAGGTGACTTATAAGTTACTTAAGTGCAGTGTAAAATGGCTGTGAAATAACGTGGACGTTATTTCACTCAGGCTGCAGTGGCAGGCCTGTGTAAGAATTGTCAGAGCTCTTTATGGGTGGCAAAAGAAATGCTGCAGCCCATAGGGATCTCCTGGAACCCCAATACCCTGGGTACCTCAGTACCATATCCTAGGGAATTATAAGGGTGTTCCAGTAAGCCAATGTAAATTGGTAAAATTGGTCACTAGCCTGTTAGTGACAATTTGAAAGTAATGAGAGAGCATAACCACTGAGGTTCTGGTTAGCAGAGCCTCAGTGAGACAGTTAGGCACCACACAGGGAACATATACATGCACACCTATGAGCACTGGGGCCCTGTGTGACAGGGTCCCAGTGACACATACATATAGGCCACAAACCTATGAGCACTGGGGTCCAGACCAGCAGGATCCCAGTGACACATAACAACCATACTGAAAACATAATGTCTTCACTATGAGCACTGAGGCCTGGCTATCAGGATCCCAGTGAGACAGTGAAAACAGTGACAAACACCCTGACATACACTCACAAACAGGCCAAAAGTGGGGGTAACAAGGCTAGAAAGAGGCTACCTTCTCACACTGCCCTGATGAAACTCATGCGGAGCTACATCATTTTCCCCGAGGAGGGTGACTTGCCTACAGTGAAGGGTGATTTCTATGCCCTTGGACATATCCCCAACATCATTGGTGCCATTGATGGGACCCATGTGGCTTTGGTACCCCCAAAAGACGATGAGCAGGTGTACCGAAACAGAAAACATTTTCATTCGATGAATGTCCAGGTGGTCTGTTTGGCTGACCAGTACATCTCCCATGTAAATGCCAAGTTCCCAGGGTCAGTGCATGACGCGTATGTGATGCGAAATAGCAGCATCCCCTATGTGATGGAGCAGCTACAGAGACAACGTGTGTGGCTAATAGGTGACTCTGGTTACCCCAACCTGCCGTGGCTACTGACCCCAGTGAGGAATCCCCGGACAAGGGCAGAGGAACGCTACAATGAGGCCCATGGGCGTACTAGGAGGGTGATTGAGCGAACCTTTGGCCTCCTGAAGGCCAGGTTTAGGTGCCTGCATATGACAGGTGGATCCCTAATGTACTCACCAAAGAAGGTGTGCCATATCATCGTGGCGTGCTGTATGCTTCACAACCTGGCTTTGCGACGCCAGGTGCCTTTCCTGCAGGAGGATGGTCCAGATGGTGGTGTTGTAGAAGCCGTGGAGCCTGTGGAGAGTGAAGAGGAGGAAGACTCAGAGGACGACACAGACAATAGGGACAGAGTGATACAACAGTATTTCCAGTAACACCCAGGTAAGAATCACCCACGCCATTTCCCAATTGCTTCTAGCCTCCTGCATCTGTACTTTCTGTAGTTCCCACCAGATATTTTTGGGTAATTTTTGATTTTCCCTTCCCTTCTCAGTGCTGTATGACGCAGTGCCTGACTTCTGCTTGGTTTGCCCATGAACTACATCGTATTGACATTGGTATGTTGTCATCACTAATTGACAGAACAGATATTGAACAGTAATATGTAATACATTTGCTAATAATACAGCATGACTCCAAACTGATTTGTGTGCAATATGTGATTTATTTACAGGGCTAGATATTGGTACATGTGATTCTAAGGGTGATGGGTGGGGGTGGAGTAATGTCCATGGCAGAGTCCAGTTCTCCGTCTCACAGGTGCATTGTCCTTTTGCCTGTGGAAGGATGGAGCAGAGGCAGTTCATGGTTGGACAGGGTGGCAATGTGGGACAGTGGGAAGAGTTCAGGGGGTATGTCCTGCTGGCGGGGGTCTTGACATCCTACTCTGTCTTTTTTTTGGATCTCAGGCTCCTCTTACGGGGTGGTTGTTCTTCAGCAGGAGGTGGGGTTCTGGTGGCCTGCTGTGGTGTTGGGGCCTCCTGTCCACTAGCGCCGGCGGAGGTGGTAGGCTGTTCCTGGTCCGGGCTAGTGACAGGGGCCCTGTGTGGTGCCACATGGTCCCGCAACTCGTCTTCTATCCTGTTGAGGGCCAGGACGATGGTCCCCATTGCGGTCCCGATGATTCTCAGCTCCTCCCTGAACCCCATGTAGCGTTCCTCCTGCTGTGCCTGGATCTCCGTGAACCTGGCCAGTACCGTCGCCATCGTCTCTTGGGAGTGGTGGTAGGCCCCCATGATGGTGGTGAGGGCCTCTTGGAGAGTGGGTTCCCTGGGCCTCTCCTCCCCCCCCTGTCGCACAGCAGCCCTCCGAGCTGCCCGGTTTCCCCCGGCCTCTGTCCCCTGGACGGTGTGCCCGCTACCACTGCCCCCATGTCCCTGTTGTTGTTGGGGTGTTGGGTTAGCCTGGGTGCCCTGTAGTGGCAGACACACCGCTGATTGAGCTGTCCTAGAGACAGAGGCATGGGCCCGCTGGGTGGGAGCTGTGCTGGTGTTGGCAGAGGGGGTCGGGTCTGGTGTGGCCTGTGGCTGCCTGAGGGGAACCGACTGCCCAGAGGTCCCCGATGGTCCGGGCTGGTCATCAGGTTCACTGTCGACAGAGCTGCTATCCTCAGTGTGGGCCTGTTCCGGTGGTGGGATGGACACTTCTGGACCCTCCTGGCTGGTGTTGTCGTTCGGGTCCTGCATGGGGTATGAGAGTTTGGTTATTGTTTCTGTGTGTGCAATAGCGTGCGTGTTATGGGTGCCCTTGTCCCCCAGTGCAGGCATTCCCTTGAGGGAGGTGTTGTGAGGGTAGTTAGTGGGGGGGGGTTAGTGCAGTGGTCATGCTTAGGTGATGGGTGCCCATGATTTGTGTTGGCATGCAGGAGTTGGTGTTGGGATGGGTGGGTTGTGCTGGTGAGACATTGTCAGGGAGGATGTGTGCTGGGGGGTTGGGGGTGAGGGTGGGGGTGTGGGTTGGCATGCTGGTGGGGTGGGGGGGATATAGTAGTTGAGATGGGACTTACCAGAGTCCATTCCTCCGGCTACTCCAGCGAGGCCCTGAGGATGCAGGATGTTCAAGACCTCTTGCTCCCACGATGTAAATTCGGGAGGGGTGGGTGGGGGTCCGCCACCATTCTTCTGGACCGCGATGTTGTGCCTGGAGACCATCGATCGGACATTCCCCCGTAGGTTGTTCCATCTTTTGCGGATGTCCTCCCTATTCCTGGGATGCTGTCCCACCGCGTTGACCCTGTCCACGATCCGCTGCCATAGCTCCGCCTTCCTGGCTATACTGGTGTGCTGCACCTGCGAGCCGAAGAGCTGGGGTTCCACTCTTAGGATTTCCTCCACCATGACCCGGAGTTCTTGGTCCGAAAAGCGTGGGTGCCTTTGGGGTGCCATGGGGTGGTGTGGGTGAGGTGTGGGGTGGTGTATGTGATGAGGAGTATGTTGGTGAGTGGTGCTTTGTGCTACTATGTGGTGTGTGTGATGGTGTAGTGTGCCTCAGTGTGTCTTGCTATGGATTGTCTGCTGTGTCTCTCTCTCCTTCTCTCAGTAATTATGGTCGCAGGGGTTTGTGGGTGATGTGGGTGTGTGTTTTATAGTTGGTTGATTGTGTGGGAGTGGTGTGTGTATGTGTATCAGGTGTGTGTATTTCAAATTGTCCAATGTGGCTGTGTTTTGGTGATGTGTGTGTATTCTGACCGCGGCGGTGTGTAGCGCCAATGGAATACCGCGTTTGAATGACCGCCGTGTGGATTCGTGGGTCGTAATGGCATGGGCGTATTTCTGTTGGCGTGACGGTGGAGGTTTGGTCATCTCCAGTTTATCGCTGCCCGCAGATGTGGCGGGCTGCAGTGGAGGACGGATTTTTGGAGGTTTGGCCATTGTGGGTCAGAATGACCGTGGCGGTTGACCGCGGCCGCGGCGGTGTTATGGCGGTCTTATGACCGGCGGTAAGGGCATTTTACCGCCGAGGTCAGAATGACCCCCTTAGTTTTTAAGCTAACCAAAACAGAATTTCCTCCTGCTTGGCAGGTACTTTACACCCATGATCGAATGTACAGTAGCTGGGTTAATACCTGGTGTAACTATATGTTGTTGCACTGGGGCAGCACGTGCTGGGTTAGTATTTAATGTTTGCATAACAAACTGTACTAACAGTCTGTATATAGTTGTGAGTTCTATATATAGGCGGAGAACCTCAGCTACCACTAAGGTTGCTGCATCAAGATGTGGTGTATATGTGGCCAATAAAGGCCAGGTCTGGCCATCATTGCTCAGAGGACCTAACCTAACGTGTAATATTGTATGTGGTAGGACGCCATGAAGCCAATCATTATGGCCTTGATAAGATTAAGGTATTTCTAAATATGCATAAGCTCTGTATTGTGCAGGTATGTTTAGAGTGTGAAGTGGTGAAATGTATTTGTGTTTCCATCTACTGCTGGAAAGGTGACCCAAATTCTGTTCTATAGGCTGAATGAGCCTCAACAACAAATGTGACAGGACCCCCCTGGGCTGTTAAGCCATTTGCCAATAAATGTGCAGTAAGGGGAGGTCGCAAATTTACTGCAATTGCTACCCTTTGTGGGTTCACCATATTAATGGTAGGTGTATGTTCAGAGATAAGGACACCAAGTGGGGATTGGTTCTTTTAAGGTTCAAGCTTGAACAACCTACAGGTCAAGATAGGTACTACCTATTTAGCTGAGGAGGAAATCCTCAATACCACTACCATCACCGTATATAGTATTGATGTGTCTTTAGCCTTTAATGAGATTGAGATACTTAGGAGGATCCGAAAATGAGTGCCTGACCAAACGCTGGCGGCGCCATGTCACGTAGGTTGTCATTATGCTAATGAGGCTACTGAATCTGGGCGGCAGAATCACATGGATTGTGCATTCTAAGTATGATTCCACACCACATGACACCTGTTGGCCTAATCCAGGTCTTCCGGCTAACAAGCAGCGCCTCATCTCTGGCCGAGATGGTTGTGGCAACTGGACGCATGACAAGAAAGACTCCTCAGGGGAATTGTGGTCAATCAGATCTCATCCCTTTCTCTCAGTTACCAAAGTCTCATATAGCTGAAGACAACAGAGGCAGAATATAGTTCAATAAGTATTGATTGGAGTGACAGCATCTTAGATAAAAAAGGATGCATTGCAAAACTAATGATGATAAAACACAATAAAGACGAGCCGGTGACTAAAAGAGTGAGACACAAAAACAGTCCTACCATACTGTCACTAGGAGTAATCTATATTTCTCTTACCTACTCTATGTTTGAACACACCCTTATAAGCCTGATCTGCCCTTTGGGTTTCCCCCTGGGAGTACATCATCCCTCATACCTGGAGGAAGAAGCCTGTAGTCTCAAGAAACACCATCCCCATGTGGATCAGGGGTTAGGCCGTCTAAGCAAGTAGCTGTAGCGAAGCAATCTGCAATCAGCATACAGTTGTGGTCATCTGGCTGGAAACTCCCTCTAACTGGTGTTTTTATAATAAAACAGCTGACATTCTAAGAAATGGTCCCCACGTATGAGTGTGTTTTTTTGTGAATGTTGAAGACACAGCATTCCACATTTGTCGGCAACCCTATCTGACTGTAGCCTTGGAGAAAGCAAGCACAAAGTGAAATAAATGTCCTACTAAGAACATGATGCTTTACTAGGTGAAAGGGCAATGAGATAATGAAAATAAAACAGCACCACAAATGCGGCTACTGCTAGAAAAATAAAGCAATGCTGAATAAAATGTAACTTGGTTAAAGTGCACAGCGATAGGCCTAGTTAGCTAAAACAATGTGTCTAAAATTTGGCTAAAATAGCAATACAACAGCACCACAGGTACCCAGTGTTTGCAAGTTAAATGCTACTAGTGCACAGCAGCACTCCTTGTGCCACCCACTAAAGTGGCTATTTAAAACATGTCTCAGGCCTCCCACCCGCTACAGACTGCAGTGCGGTTTTAAACTGCTGTTTCGACCTGGGAAAACAAACTCTTTGTCAGGCCTAAAACTTCAGTTATAATACTCATGTCATCACTAAAGTAGGCCCTTAGAGGCTCATGGGGTAAATACATATCATTTAAAAGGTAGGACATGTGTACATGTTCTGACAATGAAAAACTCCTAAATTCATTTTTCACTGACTTTAGGTCTATCTTTCCCATTGACTAACACTGGGTTACCCTATTATATTTAATGAGAGCTAACTTCTGATTGGGAGCTGATAGAAGTATGCTGTTTACACTTGAATCATAAATTAAAATCATATTTAATGATTAAGTAGAATTTTAAGTTGCAATTCATAAAAAGCCACTTTTAGAAAAGCTGACTTGAAGCACCTACTTTGTTTATACTGCCCTGCTGTTTGTCAGCATGAGAATATATAAAATAACACAGACTATTGATGAAGTTGTGTTGATTTTAAGTATTACAGACGAAGATAAGGCCTGTTGTCATCATACAGATGCACTAACAAATGTTTAAGTGATTCTTAGGGGAACATTGTTTTTGGATGATCCTATTACCTGAGCTCCTTGGAATAGTGAATGCCCATTGTTTTTGACTTTTAGAAAATGGGTGTTTTCTTGTCCCAACCAACTATGCCTGTCTGCAAGTGTCCTGGGTCACGACTGAGAACGTATTGCTGTTGGAGTTTCTTTATTTCTTCCAGACAGCAAGACAATGTGGGCTCGGATATGGACAGGATGGGCCATCCTGGCAGGATGACTGGGTAGGACCGTATCCAGCTTCACTTATACATCAAAGGGTTTTGCTTAAATCACACCCAAAGGAACCTGAGACAAGGCCTGCTCTGCTTTTTTGTCGCTGCAGACAGTTTAGATTCCCCCACACAATGGCTGGCACCAGACATAAAAAGAGGACCTTCAGAACCACTCATGAGAACACACCTGTACCTTTGGAAGATACAGAGGAATCTTCCAATGCCCTGTTGCTAGAAGGACTGCCTTGTTATCTGAATAATTATATTTATTAAAATTGTTATATGTTTATACATTGATTTAGGATTTTAGTTGTATTTTTATTTACTACTGTTTGTGTGCTGCATAGATACTTTAAACATTACCACTAAGTTAAGCCTGACTGCTTTTGTGCGAAGCTACCAGAGGGTTAAGCACAAGTTAATTTAAGGACTTTTGTTGCTCACCATGACGAGGATTATAGTTATTGCCTGAGGGGGCTCGCCAACCCAAACCAATAACCCAATTTATTACAGGTTATCACTGAATTTCTAAAGGCAACCCTGTCTCAATACTCCTCACTTAGGCCCTTATCACAACCCTGGCGATTGGTGTTAAAGCGGCGGTAAGACCGTCAACAGGCCGGCAGTAAAAACAAATTGAATTATGACCATGGCGGAAACCGCCAACATAGACAGCCACTTTAACACTCTGACCGCCAAGACGGTACAAACAAACAGCATGGCGGTAACCGCCAACAGACAGGCGGAAGACAATGTACCGCCCACACCATTATGAGAGGCCAATCCGCCACCTTTTCCGGGGCAGATTCAACGCAAACAAAAACACAGCGGAAACAGGACTTGGAAGGGAAAACGCTCACCTCTACACACCCCACGAGGAACCAGGATACCATGGAGACAGAACTCCAAATTATACCTGCCATTCTCTTCCTGCTCCTCTACCAGGAGCAGGACCGGCGGCGGCGACCACCACAGTGAGTACTGCACCTACGACACAGGGGAGGGGGGAGGGCAAAGAGAGTGACACACACACGCAACACCCCCACCCTCTCACACAACCACATACACACAAATACATGTTGAAACATTACATTTACACCCCCAAGCCCCCCTGGAAGTACGCAAGGACAAAAGGAAATGAGTTGAACGATTGTAATGAGTAAAAATCCATTAGTCAAAAATATTTATATACACTATTAACAAATATGTACACCAAGATTTCAAGTCCAGGTACTGTACCTACATAGTCCGTGGACCACTGGGCCCAAAATGCATGGGCGAGTCCCACACAAGATACCCTATCCAAACGGAGAGAACACTGCTGGGGCATCAGATCAAAAGAAAACAGGCACCGCAGGGGGAAAGGAAGGGGGGGCACCTAAGCCGGATGAGTGCACGACGCCAGCTCCACGAGGGGGATCCATGCCCATTGAGGTATCCTGGGGAGTGCAAAGCCACAGTCTCTCAAGTCTCTCCAGTAGGTGGTTTGCCCACTGCTTTATCCTGGGGAGTGCAAAGCCACAGTCTCTCAAGTCTCTCCAGTGGGTGGTTTGCCCACTGCTTTATCCTGGGGAGTGCAAAGCCACAGTCTCTCAAGTCACTCCATTGGGTGGTTTGACCACTGCTTTATCCTGGGGAGTGCAACACCACAGTCTCTCAAGTCTCTCCAGTGGGTGGTTTGCCCACTGCTTTATCCTGGGGAGTGCAAAGCCACAGTCTCTCAAGTGGATAACAGTCTCCACTGGTTCTGGAGGGGGATTTGTGCCCAGAGTGCTTCATCCTGCCAAGGACAGAGGTAGTGGATGTCATTCTCCACTGGTTCTGGAGGGGGCTTTGTGCCCAGAGTGCTGCATCCTGCCAAGGACTGAGGTAGTGGATGTCATTCTACACTGGTTCTGGAGGGGTCTTTGTGTCCAGAGTGCCTAAACCTGCCAAGGACTGAGGTAGTGGATGTCATTCTCCACTGACGGTGGGCCAACATGGAAGCTGTCCAGGCCACTGGAACTGACCACCAGCCACATACGACTGACCACTGGGGATGACAGCCATGTCTGCGGTGGTGCCACTGGCACAGGATGTGGCGTGGCAGCTGGCAGTGCTGGCGGCGGCCTCAGTGGCTGCGGTGCTTGCAGCGCTCATTGGGCAGCGGTGCTGGTGGGTGGCTCAGTGAGCGTGTTGCTGGCGGCGGTGTCCTGGGCGGCGGTGCTGGTGGGTGGCTCTGTGAGCGTGCTGCTGGCGGCGGTGTCCTGGGCGGCGGTGCTGGTGGGTGGCTCTGTGAGCGTGTTGCTGGCGGCAGTGTCCTGGGCGGTGGTGCTGGTGGGTGGCTCTGTGAGCGTGTTGCTGGCGGTGGTGTCCTGGGCGGCGGTGCTGGTGGGTGGCTCTGTGAGCGTGTTGCTGGCGGCGGTGTCCTGGGCGGCAGTGCTGGTGGGTGGCTCAGTGAGCATGCTGCTGGTGGCAGTGTCCTGGGCAGCGGTGCCCGTGGTGGCGGTGCATGTGGCGGTGGCGGCGACTTCCCTTTCTTTCTCTGGCCCTTCCCCACCTTGGATGTTGGCGCAGCTGTCTTGCCACTCACAACTGTAGTCCTGGGAGAGTCCTTGGTGGCAGGTATTTTGGCCTTCTCCCTCCGGGCTGTGGCCAACCTTTTTACTTTTTGAGGTGGGGGAATGTCCTTGGCTTGGCTCCTTGGCACACTGGCTGCCCTGCTGCTTGGCGCACTCCAGAAACCGGTTACTGCTCACACCACTGTTCCCGGTGATGTGGTGGCTGAGGTGCTGGGTTGGGACCTGGACATGCAGGCCCTACGGGACGGAAGGGGTGGGGGAGGTGTAGGGAATAGGTCAAGGTTTGACAGGAAATGTGTTTTAGACACACTGGGACGGGTAGATGGAGGGGGCTTGGGAGTGGAGGAAGAGGTAGTGGTTGTAGGAGGTGTACGTTTGCTGACTTTGGGTGAAGGTGCATGGGCTGGAGGCTGTCGTGAGGTGGATGGCTGTTGGGTGGGTGGGTGTGTGACTGCGTTTGTGTAGTTTGGATGGAGGGCTCACAAACACACTGGGAGAGGACAGAGGGGATGTGTGAATGGTAGTGGGGGTGGTGACTACATGTGAGCAGTGTGTGGTGATGGGCGTGCTGGTGATGGACATAGTGGCTGAAGATGTAGTGCATGCAGGTGTGAGTGGAGACGTGACAGGGAGGGAGGAGGGAGATGTGGAGGAGGGGGACACAGTGGAGGCAGTGGATGTTGGAATGTGTGCATGGGTATGATGCTTGTGTGAGTGTCTGTGGGATGTGTGGTGCTTATGTTTGCCAGAGCTACCCTTGTGTGTTGAGGTGTGTGCATGCTGGTCTGATGATGTGCTTGGGATAGGCTGAGGTATTGGGGATTGGGTCTGGGTGGAGGAAGTTGGAGGGGGGAGGCTGGACACAGGGACAATGGCTGCCATCAGTGCTGAGGCCACAGTCTGAAAAGCTTGCTGTTGGGCTGCTTGACCAGAATGAATGCCGTCCAGGTATGCATTTGTCTGTTGCAACTGCCTCTCTATACCCTGGATGGCATTCAGAATGGTAGACTACCCAACAGTGAGGGATCTGAGGAGGTCGATGGCCTCCTCACTGAGGGCAGCAGGGCTGACAGGGGCAGGGGCTGAGGTGCCTGGGGCGAAGGAGATGCCCACCCTCCTGGGTGAGCGGCCACGGGACACACACTGAGGGGCTGATGGGAGGGCAGTGCTGGTTTGGGGTGTGGTGGCTGTACCTGTTGATGCGGTGGGCACAGAAGGGCCCGCCACTGCAAGGGAGCTCCCATCAGAGGAGGAGTCGCTGTCGCTGGTCTCAGCTCCAGTCCCCGCCGTGGAGCTCCCCTCACCCTCCGTCCCACTGGTGAATTCACAGTCCGTAGTCTCGCCCTCCAGGGCCATGTGGGATGCAGCTCCTACTGCTCCAAAGACACTGCTCCTCCGCCTGATGATGCTAATGCACACAAGAACAGGGAGACAACAAAAAGGGGGGGGGAAGAAAGACATGTTCAGTGCATGCAATACCGCTACCGTTGGCAGACACTACAGACACAGCAGCCCTCTGCACTACGCCATGCACTTAGAGTTCCCTAATTAATCACAGGGCCATGGGGTACAAGGCCTATGCCCGATTGCTGCACACATGGAAGTCACAGGAGCCTGACTAGGGGTAGATGGCTCTTACCACTGGTGGGGATGGGGTGCCACTGAGCCTGCCTCACAAAGGGTCCTTGCCTGCAGAACTCGCTCTGGCCTAGGGTAACCCACTCCCCACCTCCCCACCCAGACACCTCCCCTGCGCCCTGAATCAGCTGAATGAGAGTGTACTCACCCCCTAGTGGCTGCTGTGATGCCCTCAAGCGCCCATCCAACTCCGGATACGCCACTGCCAGGATCCGGAACATCAGGGGGGTCATGGTGCGACGGGCACCCCTCCCACGTTGGGAGGGCATCCCCAGCTGGGCCTCCGCCATCTTCTTGCTCCAGCGGCGAATGTCCTCCCATCTTTTACGGCAGTGGGTGCTCCGTCTGTGGTGGACCCCCAGGGTCCGGAATTCCTTGGCGATGGCACGCCAAATAGCCTTCTTCTGGTGGGCGCTGACCTAGAGGAATAGTACAGCGCAAAAGGAGAAAATATAGCCGTCCGTACATCACAGTCATTGGTCCACGTTCCCAGCCTTGCCCTGACGCACATACAATCACCGTCGTTTCATGAACGCCTCATCCCCCCCATCTCCCATCCACACCACTCCAAACAGGCATTGCCCATACCGCATGCTCACAGTGTAGTCACCTGTTTGTCCGGAGGACCATAGAGTAGCGTGTACTGGGGGAGGACCCCATCCACTAGTTTCCCCAACTCCTCCGAAGTGAAGGCAGGGGCCCTTTCCCCAGACACTGTGGCCATTGTCGCTTCCAGACTGAGGTCACAGCAGCACTTGCAGTGTAGGTCCTCTCCTGTCGAAGATTAGGTATCAAGTGAGTGAACAGACAGAAAATGGCGGTCACGTCTGCGGCGGTGCGTACCGTCACCGCCGGCGTACATCATCATTGGCTCCTGGGACCCATAGGGTTCAATATTAACCAATGCAGGATTGCGCCGCGGTCTTCGACCACCTACCGTGATGGTGTACAACGCCAGCGCAGTAACCTCATATCCCATTGTCCCACCTTACAGGTCAGGCAGCCGTCATTTCAGGGGGCCACATCGCATTAATTTGAAATGCGTCACACATATCTAGGCCGTGCATACACACTAAGAGAGGCACATAGCGGATTGACAAATGTGTGGAATAAAGTTGTGTTTTTGTACCTCAGTGTTGGCTGACCCTCTGCTCGCTGTTCTCATCCATAGGGCATGTCTGCTGGGGCAGGTGAGGTGATGGCGTCATCCACCGGTGTACAGACTGCTGGTGGACCTGTCGACAATGGAAGAGCGACATGTAACTGTCACCTACAGACTTGACCGTGCCATAATCCATGAACTGTGTGCCCAGTTGGAGCCAGACCTGATGTCAGCTATCCGCCATCCCACAGGTATCCCCCCTCTAGTGCAGGTCCTGTCAGTACTCCATTTCCTGGCAAGTGGGTCTTTTCAAACGACAGTGGCCATAGCATCAGGGATGTCCCAGCCTATGTTCTCCAACGTGTTGTCCAGAGTGTTGTCTGCCCTGCTGAAACACATGTGCAGCTACATCATTTTCCCTCAGGTGGAGGATTTGCCTACAGTGAAAGGTGACTTCTATGCTTTGGGACATATCCCCAACATCATAGGTGCCATTGATGGGACACATGTGGCCTTGGTCCCCCCTCAGGAGTGTACAGGTGTACAGAAACCAGAAGAGTTACCATTCTATGAATGTGCAGATGGTGTGTTTGGCCGACCAGTACATTTCCCTTGTGAATGCCAAGTTTCCTGGCTCAGTGCATGACGCTTACATTCTGAGGAATAGCGGCATCCCTTATGTGATGGGGCAACTCCAGAGGCACTGTGTGTGGCTATTAGGTGAGGACATGGACCCTATACAGTGTGAATAGTTGTCTGGGTCTGGGGTTGTCCTTAAGGGTTAGTGTGTGTCTAACAGTTGTCCCTCGACATTTGCAGGTGACTCTGGTTACCCCAACCTGTCATGGCTACTGACCCCAGTGAGGAATCCCAGGACAAGGGCAGAGGAACGCTACAATGAGGCACATGGGCGAACTAGGAGAGTTATAGAGAGGACCTTCGGCCTCCTGAAGGCCAGGTTCAGGTGCCTCCATATGACAGGTGGTTCCCTATTCTACTCACCAAAGAAGGTGTGCCAGATCATCGTGGCCTGCTGTATGCTGCACAACTTGGCTTTGCGATGACAGGTGCCTTTTCTGCAGGAGGATGGTCCTGAAGGAGGTGTTGTGGCAGCTGTGGAGCCTGTGGACAGTGAAGAAGAGGAGGCAGAAGAAGAGGACATAGACAACAGAAACGCCGTGATTCATCAATACTTCCAGTGAGACACAGGTAAGAAGACATCACTGCCTCCTACATCTGATACACTTGTTCTACCTCTCATCTGTCAGTCACTTTCACCCAGTGTATGGACCCTGATTTGTCACTTTCCCTTTCGATTTCACAGGTGTGGGTCCCACTGTGTTACCTCTGCTATGTTTCCACATGGACTAGAGCTGTGTGACATAGGTATGTTGACAATAGAATGGGCATTGCTATTTCCCTCAGTTATTGCAAATACACATTTGTGAAAGCACAGACTGACTCCAGATTGTTTTGTGATTTAAGGGTGTTTATTTATGTGCTAAATAGTGGGGGGGTTATAAAATGGTCAGGGGTGATGGTGGAGGAATGTCCATGGCAGAGTCCAGTCTATTCGTCTCACAGGTGCATTGTCCAAGGGGGCATAGGAAGTGGAGCTGGGGCAGTTTAAGGATGGACAGGGTGACAAAGTGGGACAGAAGGATGACAATCAGGGTGGTCTCATTTCTTGGAGGGGGTCTTGGCATTGTTCTCTGTCTTTGTCCTGGATCTCAGGGACTGCTTGCGGGGTGGTTCTCCATCTGCAGGGGGTGTGGTGCTGGTGTCGTGGTCCTGTGGCGGTGCCTCCTATCCACTAGTGCCAGCGGAGGTGGTGGGTAGTTCATCGTCCAGGCTAGTGTCAGGGGCCCCTTGTTGTGCCACAGTGTTCCTCCTGATGTTCACGAGTTTCTTCAGCACCCCTACAATGGTGCCCAGGGTGGTATTGATGGATCTGAGTTCCTCCCTGAACCCCAAATACTGTTCCTC
Organism: Pleurodeles waltl; assembly: GCF_031143425.1. Classification (NCBI taxonomy): domain Eukaryota; kingdom Metazoa; phylum Chordata; class Amphibia; order Caudata; family Salamandridae; genus Pleurodeles; species Pleurodeles waltl. The sequence continues at coordinate 927,382,362 of NC_090439.1, read as the reverse complement.
CTGCAGCGGCTGGGTCTCCTGAATCTTGGCCAATACCGTTGCCATCGTCTCCTGGGAATGATGGTACGCTCCCATGATGTTGGAGAGGGCCTCGTGGAGAGTGGGTTCCCTGGGCCTGCCCTCCCCGGTCGCACAGCAGCCCTCCCAGTTCCCCTGTGTTCCTGGGCCTCTACCCCCTGAACCGTGTGCCCACTACCACTGCCCCCAGGTCCCTGCTGTTCTTGGGTTTGTGCGTTAGCCTGGGTTCCCTGTAGTGGTGGACACACTGCTGCTTGACGTGTCCTGGGGACAGAGGTATGGGCCCGCTGGGTGGGTGCTGTGCTGGTGTTTCCTGAAGGGGGAGGCTCTGTGGTAGCTTGTGCCAGTGTGAGGGGAACCGACTGTCCCGAGGTCCCAGATGGGCCGGGCTGGTCATCTAGATCCAGTTGGACAGAGCTGCTGTCATCACTGTGGGCCTCTTCTGTGAGTGGAGTTGACATGTCTGGAACCTCCTGTCCGGTGACGTTGGGCAGGGGTCCTGCAGGGGTGTGAAGGCATGATTATTGCATCTGTGTGTGCCATGGTGTGCAATGGGTGGGTGACCCTGTACCCCAGTGCATTCATGTGTAGGACCTTGTGTGCTAATTGTTTAGGGGTCTGTGTGGGTATGTATAGTGGACATGCACTGGTGATTTGTGTCCATGCTTTGTTGTTGCATGCAGGGCTTGGTGTTGGGATGTGTGGTTTGTGATAGTGGGACATATGTGAGGAGTTGGAGTGATGGGGGTGGGGGTATGTGATAGCATGCAGTTAGGGTGGGGGATGTAATAGTTAAGATTTGACTTACCAGAGTCCATTCCTCCAGCTACTCCTGCGAGGCCCTCAGGATGCAATATAGCCAAGACCTGCTCCTCCCATGTTGTTAGTTGTGGGGGAGGAGGTGGGGGTCTGCCGCCAGTCCTCTAAACCGCAATGTGGTGTCTTGAGACCACGGAACACACCTTCACACGTAGGTCGTTCCACCTTTTCCTGACGTCATCCCATGTTCTTGGATGCTGTCTCACTGCGTTGAACCTGTCCACGATTCTGCGCCATAGCTCCATCTTCCTAGCTATGGTGGTGTGCTGCACCTGTGATCCGAATAGCTGTGGCTCTACCCGGATGATTTCCTCTACCAAGACCCTGAGCTCCTCCTCAGAAAACCTGGGGTGTCTTTGCGGTGCCATGGGGTGCTGTGGGTGACGTGTGAGGTGATGTGTGTTGTGATGTGTGGGGTGATGTTTAGGGGTGTGTGGTGTTTTGTGCCTGGATATGTATATGTGATGGTGTTGTGTGCCTCTGTATGCTGGTGTTGTCTTTGCTGTGCTGTCTCTCTGGCCTTCGCCAACATTTTTGGTAGTAAGGGTTTGTGGGTGATGTGGGCGGGTGTTTTATATTGTATTGGGTGTGTGGGAGTGGTGTGTGTATGTGTATCAGGTGTGTGTATTTGGAATTGTCCAATGTGGTAGTGTTTTGTAAGAGTGTGTGTATTTTGAGCGCAGCAGTGTGTACCGCCAATGGTTTACCGCGGTTGAAAGATCGCCGCATGGATTCGTGGGTCGTGATAGTGTGGGCGTATTCCTGTTGGCGTGACAGTGGAGGTTGTTTTATCGCCAGTTTATCACTGACCTTTGGTGTGGCGGACTTGTGTGGGTATCTGGATTTTGGCAGATTCCGAGCTGTGGGTCGTAATAGCTGTGGCGGAATTCTGCGGCCGCGGCGGTGTGTTGGCGGTCTTCTGCACGGCGGTAAGCGGGATTTACCGCCAATGTTGTAATGAGGGCCTTAGTGTCTAAGACTTAACCCTGCAGCAACAGAAATGCATTCAATACACTTTACGTCTAAGGGGGAAGTGTGCCTAATTCTCCCTTTTTTATTATTCTAAACCAGAGACATCTAAAATGGATCCACTGGCACAAGTGCTCAGGCAAAATCATTGCAACCTGATTTAGTACTACAAAGCCCATAATATGCTAAAATAATACCTATTATTAGCAGTTTGCAACTTGAGCTGGACTAAATAGAACTGACATTTTAAGTAGACAGTAGGCCATTATCAGCGACCACAATGTTATAGAATTTCAAAAACAATTTATAGTGGGTGTGTTTTTTACAAGAAAAGAATGGTAAATTATTCATTTTAAAAGACAACTGGAATGTTTTAAAATCTCCCCACGAGATCTCTTTGCCATAGATACCTAAAGAATTGAAGAGCATATTGTGCATTATGATGCACATTAGGACGGTAAAACTGGTCAAATCCTGTTAAAAATCAAATATCACATTATATAGAGGAACTTAGCTTTGTTTCCATAGAACTGCCTGCAAATGTTGTGAAACGTATGCAGACCAAATATATTAGACTTGTAAAAATGGTAGGATATAAATGAGCACTTTTGAAATGGGAGTTGAGGTTCTTTCTGGGGAATTTTATTGGGAAGGTTCATGACAAATAATGAATTTTATAACAAATAGGTTAATAAAATTGGTGAACTTGGGGGATTATACTTTATAGGTGAATTGTTGCAAAGTGACCCCTTTTTGGATGGTCACCCTAGCTTTTTTAATTTGTTTCAGTCTCACCTGCTGGTAATCTTGAACTCTAACACTTTAACACTACTATCCAGTGCCCAGTGTATGTGTTCTGGCCAGAAAAAATGTTGAAATTGATTGGCACATTTAACTTTCCTATGAAACTTTAGTATATGATGCATAAGTACAACCATGGCATGGAAAGGTAAATGCTACTTGTGGACTAAAGCACCTATAGTGCCATCCTCTAGAGTGGCAGTGAAAAAATGGCTTCATGACTCCACTATGAAGCCTGACAGCAGCAACTTGAATCCTGCTGTACAGACCGGTAGAAAATCACTCTTTTGACAAGTAGGAAAACCTTGTTTTAAATATTAATAAGGTACCCCTAAGCACACTCTGCTGCCCACAAGGTAGGGTGCATAATATTTAAGAGTGGAACATGTGTGACATTAGAAATGGAATGTTCCCTCAATGACTCAGCCCAAAGTGATATTGTCACTCATCAGGTTGGAACTGGTACATAGGAAAAGTCCAAGTACAGATTATAAACATTAACCTATAACTTTCTACCTGTACCAGCTACGAGCTCCATTCAAAGACTTACTTTTATATGTAATATTAATTCAATATAATGGTAAACTCAGTTGTTTAGTAAATATCTGGGAAATTTATCTTTTAGAAAGTCACCTTTACCCAGCCTGATGGTGCTGGAGGCTGATTTGCATTAGTTTTCAAGCAACTGTCTAGCCTAATATTTGATCTGAATAAGGTGGAAAACAGCTGTGAAATTCTTCCCAGTACCTACACAAATGGGCAGAGATGACTCCTCTGATCTCAGCGGAATATGCAGGGTGGGGTTTGTGGGCTTCCTTTGGAAAAAACAGTGTCTGGCAGGTCTGTTTGAGCCCCATGTATGCCAATTCTAGTTAATTCTCTGTGAGGGTGCTGTAGGCCCCTGCCTTTTTTCCTACCAGACTTCTTTCTCCTAGTTAGTTGTGGGTACAGGAACTGCTTCAAACTAAAATTTAGTGTTACATGTGGAAGAACAGTGGTGATTGCCATAGTGCACTCCCCTACACACTTACAACTCTCAGAGCCCAAGTTCAGTGCACCTGAAGACATTTGGCATCTTTAAAATGCCTTGGAATATGGCATTTTGGGCCTGTTTGGAGTAAGGCTAACCGGTACACCTGAAAAAGTGGGTAGGGTTTGATATGACTCAATGTTGTGCCCTATGTGCGGTGGATGTTACTCGCCAGCCTCATTTCATTCCTTCCCCTTTAGTGCCTTTGTGCCTCAAGTACTCCATGGCTTCCCCCCTCCTTGAAGGCCTGAACTATTGGCCCATACGTTCCATTGCTATGCAGATATCACATGCCCTTTTAGGATAGTCATGTTTCCACTGTGAACCATTGTGTTGTTACATTATGCACTTGGGTTCTGTTTTATTTGTTGTCAATTACCAATTACACCTGCCACCTGTTAAGCCATTCCTTCGTATGTAACACATGATTTTTCCTAGGTTCCTTTGAAAGCCTCCACATCAGACACAATGGCTTTCAGGAACACTCTTGGCTTCCTGTATAAATAGCCCATCTAAACTTGCCTCAGGGGTTGACCTTGTACCAGTATCATGACCTGATCCAGCTCCTGTTAAGCAGCGTCCCTGCACTTACCTTTTGAGTTGTCTGGAACATCCTGTGTTCCTGTCCAGCATAAGCTTTATCCCTGCACTCAACTCCCTCCTGTGTAACTTTCTCTTGGCAAGCATCTTCCAAGCCTTACACAAACCTTCCAGTGCTCTACTCATTCAAGTCTCTTCCGATGACTCAGAGATCCTCATTTCTTCAACGCCTCCTGTGTCTCCCTACTTGAGCTACGATTCTGCCTGTTCTTGAACTTCATGCAATGACACATCTGCTTCCTTTGAACTCCAGCCTAAGTGCTAGTCCAAGTTAAGAACTTGCCCCTAGGTTAATGCACAGAAATCTTTAGTACTTATTGCAGGCCTGTTACTATCTACTTGCCGGTCATGACTCTGAACCCTTTCTCCAAGTCTTGGCTTCTGAACTGTGTTGCTCATGGTCTAGAGACTTTCTTCTGAGCCAACTTCATACCTTTAATGTTTAGTAATTGTGCTTTCTGGAATACCTTGGGTGTGTACCTCACTCCAACCTTGAATTGAGAGTAACCGAGGTTTCTAGCATACCATTAGAGTGCGCTCGAGTTTAACCTTGTACCAAGTGTAACCATGTTTTCTAGCATACGTTGGGAGTGCCTATAACTCCAATCCATGTTTCAACCACAACTTTGAGAGTGTCAGTAACTCTAACCTGGTGCAGAGAAGTGACCTTGTTTCATATACTGCCATGTTTCTAAGTTTAGCCAATGTTCAAGCACAACCTTGAGAGTGTCAGTAACTCCATCCCTGTGCTGAGAAGTAATGTTGTTTCATGTACTACCTTGTACAGTCTAGTCAATGTACAGAGTACAACTGTGGCAGTGTCCGTAATTTCAACTTTGTGCCACTGATTGATTTGTTCCAAGTTTACTCAATCTGATTGTAATCCATTTTCGAGAGTTACCTGGTCGATAAGGTACCTTGAGAATTTGTGTAACATGCAACCTATGTGCCTAGAGGAAGCTGGTTTCCTATTTCCTAGCGAGTTTGGCCGATTCCAATCTATGTACCGAGTGCCAATGTGGGAGTGTCATTAACTCCAATCTATGTTCTGAGTTTAGCCATGGAGAGCTTAAAACTCTGCTAGTACTTCAAGTTCTTCTTCGAGAGTTCCAGAAGATTCCAATGAAATATCTGGTTGATCTGCTCTCATGTAATGATTATTAAGGAGTCTGTAAGTGGGAAATATTGAAGCATTGTACCTGCGTAGATGATTTCATGTGTTGATGGTAATTGTCTCTTCTTGTTATTTCCAGCGTATTACGTTCCACAATAACCAGCAATGCAGTCTTGTATACATCCACCTTCTTCCAAACCAGAAGGTCCCAGAAGTGATGATCCTGTTAAGAAGAGTAGTACCATTGCTGAGCAGAAGGCAGTACTGTATGTGTTCATATATTATTTTGCCATTTACCCCTTTCCCCGTTTGGAACCAGGCCTGGAACTAGGAGTACTGTCCCTGGTTCTGACTTGTTCCTTATTGGGAGGGGGGATCCAGCATTGACTCCAGTTTATCCATGTGGTGTGGAACCAGGTGAATGAGTGACAGGGTTGACCCTGTGAACTGTTACCCCAGTGGACAATGAGTACACAGGGGTCACCCCGCCAACAAGCTGATGCCAGGCATAAATGTGTCTTCCCCAGAAACCCTCTCCAGAACATCTTCTGGACTTACAAAAGAACAGAAGAGGGCTGGACCTGCTGTCTGTGATCTGTGAGGAGCTTAGAAGGAGTAGACATGCTCCCCGTATACCCAGAACAATGAAGTAGACTCCAGGGGTCAGTTGGCTGACCTCCTGAGTGGGTACAGGGACACAAAAAGCCACAAAAGACATGGCAACTGGAACTTGGACTGGACTTTGTTGGTGGCCTCTGCCAGGCATCCTGAAAATCTCTATGTACCCCCACACCAGGTCCTGGGAGGGCTTAGGCGCGCACTCCTGTGATTTCTTGCCACCAGGAAAAAATAAGAAAACTTTTTAAAAGTTTTGCTCCACAGATTCAGAGCCAAAGGGAAATATCCTGAAACAAAAAACAATGGGCAGTCCCACTGGGTCGGATTTAATTGAAGATACGACTGACTGAAGGGCTCCAGCATCTCTGAAAAAACCCTTCTATTTTGGGACTAAGAACTTTTTCAAACAAAAATCTCAAAAGTTTTAGAACCCTAATGGGAACAACCTGTGGCATGTATCCACCGACATTACCACAGCAGCTGCTAAGATTTCACATTTGTCCCTTGGGAGGTAATATTTTATTCAAAAACATGACAAAGTCTCTTTTTGGATTAGGACTTTGAAGCTTTTTTAAAATTTTGACTTCCATATTTTCACAAGACCAATCCACTTGTATCCGGCAGGGATCCATGTCAGTTGGCCTCAAATTGTGCCTAAGTCCCATTCAACCGCTTCTATAAACTATCATTGGTGCTTTTTGCCACTGTTCTTACTTAACACTTTAGAAATGCATGGCTCCAGTTCCCCTTATTTTGATGTTTCTCTTTTTGATCTTATTTTACTCATAAAGTGTTTCTTTTTATTTTAGAATTGGTTGTGGAACTTTATTGTGTTTTGCGAGTTTCTGTCTACTGTTTATGCATTGTTTAAATACTTTATGCATTGCCTATGATTTAAGCCTGACTGCTTTGTGTCAAGTTACCAAGGAATGAGCACATGTGACATCTAGAAGGTGGGGGTCTTATCCTTTGACGAGGACACTTGTCCATTCCAAACAATAATCCACTCTTCTACAGGAATATTTTTACAGTTTTCCATAGTGTCACTGGTATAACACTGTATATATTTACATTATGAATATGTAGCCAGTTCTGTTGTACAACCTTCCACCGAGTCCCCAATATGTAATTTCCATAGTAGCCCACTAAACAATGTTAATGGTAGGCTCCAATATTTCTGAAATCCTAATTAAGAATAAAATTACACTTACTCTTATTAGGCTAGGGTCCTGCATCAGAGCTTGCAGGTATCAGAGGAGCATTCTAAGCTGCATGGCATTTACCTTGAATTGTTGGGAATAGATATCTAGTTACACAATTCCATAACCATCTCTGACACAAAAGTAAGAATGTTGTAAGTTTCATAATTCTCGAGCAATCATATGTGGTAGTTTTCTTTAATGCACTCATAGCAAACATTGCTATTTTATAAAGTTCTGTAGGCATCACTTTGGATTCTCATGATGATCCAGTTAGGTTGCTTTGCAAGCCTCCACAATGCTAACAGTGCACATTCCTGCTTAATTCCATTATGCCGTTTCACAAATTCTTGCACAATATATACCTAACAAACATTCTTTCCTAATGTTTATAATGTGCAAGATGGCACTAGTGATATATACCTGACTCTGACTAGTGTGGCCGTATCACTCACTGTGAAGAAAATGGACATAGCTCAGGCTCTGTGCAGACTTCATGGATTCTCATTTGGTCAGTGCATTGAACTACCTGGTTTGTTTCAAAAGGAGAAGGCATTAGTACAGGAGTAAAATGGTAGTGTCTCAGGGTAAAGTGTGTTGGAGCACTGGGCCCTTGTTCTTACCATTACTTCTTAGATAGATCTTTTTAGGATGCCTGAGTGGTAAAGGAGAGTTAGTTCAATTTCACGATCCACTTAACAGTGTAACCCATTTAGTCACAAATTAAGGACCAAGAAATAATAATTATACGTACGTTATATAAGTACAGAATCACCAAGGGTGAACCACAATGTCAAATAAGGTTAAATCACAATAGCATAAGGCATTCAAGAATTTCAGTTGATGCAATACAAAAGATAAGAAATAGAATCTGAGGATCAGTGTACATCTTCAGTCTTCCCATCTAAGCATGAATACATCTTAAGTTATCTACTTTTAAGCCAAAACTAAACTAAACTAAAGTCAGGAAATCCCAGTTAGCTCAGGAGAAATATGAAGATGTCAGCATAGCAGAGACTTCTGTAGAAGGTCTTCAAGAGATGTGTTGCAGAGCATAAAGACACAAAAAAGCGTAAAGGTAAAGATTTGAGTATCCCTCAGAGTCTAAAGAGAACCTGCTCTTTCGTCTAGCAGTGTGGATACCAATTAAGCTCATAGAGCCTTTGAGAAATTCATGTCATCAACACCAGTTGTTTTCCGCCTTCTCACCGTTGACATTTGCAACTCCCCATCGAGAATCTCATCTCACAGTTTGAACATCAGGATGTCCTTGAGCGTCTCACTGCTCCTGATACAAGAACAGAAGTCTTTCCTTTTTAATTTTGTTAGCACCTCCAATTCTTGCCAAAGTATCCTCTTAGGACCTCACTATCTCTAATACACAATGGGGGTCATTCCAACCTCGGCGGTAAAAGGCGCTTACCTCCGTTCAGAAGACCGCCATAACACCGCCGCGGCTGCGGTAAACCGCCACGGTCATTCTGACCCACAACAGGCAAACCGCCAAAATACAGACATCCACAAAAGTCCGCCACACCAAAGGGCAGCGAGAAACTGGCGATGACCAAACCTCCACAGTCACGCCAACAGAAATACGCCCACACTATCATGACACACGAATCCACGCGGCGGTCTTTCAACCGCGGTATTCCATTGGCGGTACACACCGCCGCGCTCAAAATACAACCACATTGGACAATTCAAAATACACACACCTGAGACACATACATACACCACTCCCACACACCCAATTAAATATAAAACACACACCCACATCACCCACAAACCTCCACTCCTAGAGATTCGTGAACACGCACTGAGAAAAGACATCCGAGCACCCAGACACCCAATTCACTGTCACCCAGCAATATTTGCACGCACTTCACACAACACAACAATACTCATCACCACACTTAGCACCACACAATCCACCCTACACATCACCCACACCACCCCATGGCACCGCAAAGACACCCCAGGTTCTCTGATGATGAACTCAGGGTCATGGTAGAGGAAATTGTACGAGTAGAGCCACAGCTGTTCGGGGCACAGGTGCAGCACACCACCATTGCCAGGAAGATGGAGCTATGGAGCAGAATAGTCGACAGGGTCAACGCTGTGGGACAGCACCCAAGAAATCAGGACGACATCAGGAAGAGGTGGAACGACCTACGGGGGAAGGTGTGTTCCATGGTATCCAGGCACAACATCGCGGTGCAGAAGACTGGCGGCGGACCCCCACCTCCTCCCCCAGAATTTACAACATGGGAGGAGCAAGTCTTGAACATCCTACATACTGAGGGCCTCGCAGGAGTAGGCGGAGGAATGGACTCTGGTAAGGCAAATCTTAACTACTTCTCACCCCCACCCCATCTGCATGCCAACTCATACCCCCACCCTCACCCTCACCCCCATCACATCCTACTCCTTGCAACTGTCTCACCATCACAACCCACCCATCCCAAGACCTAGCCCTGCATGCGTCCACAAAGCATGGACACCCATCACCTAAGCATGCCCACTGCACACACACATACAAACCCCCCCCCCCAACCACCGTCACAACAGCCCCCACAAAGGAATGCCAGCACTGGGGTACACGGGCACCCACCCATTGCACGCTATGACACACACGGAAGCAATAACCATGCTTTTATACCCCTGCAGGACCCGAACGCCACGTCACTGCGCAGGAGGGTCCACAAATGTCCCCTCCACCCCCAGAAGAGGCCCACAGTGAGGACAGCAGCTCTGTCTCCCTGGATCTAGATGACCAGCCCAGTCCATCGGGGACCTCGGGACAGTCGGTTCCCCTCACACAGCCACAGGCCACAGTAGACCTTCCCCCCTCTGGGAACACCAGCACAGCACCCACCCAGCGGGCCCATACCTCTGTCCCCAGGACACGTCAATCAGCGGTGTGTCCACCACTACAGGGAACCCAGGCAAACCCACCACCCCAACAACAACAGGGACCTGGGGGCAGTGGTAGTGGGCACACGGTCCAGGGGACAGAGGCCCAGGGAAACAGGGGAACTGGGAGGGCTGCTGTGCGACAGGGGGGGGACAGGCCCAGGGAACCCACTCTCCACGAGGCCCTCTCCTCCATCATGGGAGCATACCACCGCTCCCAGGAGACGATGGCGACGGTCCTGGCCAGGTTTCAGGAGATCCAGCTTCTGCAGGAGGAACAGTATATGGGGTTCAGGGAGGAACTAAGAAACATCAGTTCCGCCATGGGTACCATTGTAGTGGCCCTGAATGAGGTAGTCACGACATTGCGGGACACTGTGGCACCTCAAAGGGCCCCTGACACTAGCATGCACAAACAACTGTCTACCACCTCCGCCGGCGCTAGTGGACAGGAGGCCCCGACACAAGACCAACAGGCCACCAGAACCCCACCCCCTGCAGAAGGAGAACCACCCCGCAAGCGGGCCATGAGATCCAGGAAGAAGACAGAGTAAGATGTCAAGACCCCCGCCAGCAAAGGATACCGCCCTGATTGTCAACCCACTGTCCCACATTGTCACCCTGTCCAACCTTAAACTGCCCCTGCTCCACTTCCCACAGGCATTTGGACAATGCACCTGTGAAACTGATAGTCTGGACTCTGCAATGGACAATCCTCCACCATCACCCCTCACCGATTTGCAACCACCCATCCAATTTAGAGCACTTGAATAAAAACACTTATTGCACAAAACAATCTGGAGTCTGGCTGTGATTTAGAACAAATGTATTAGACATGACCGTGCCAAAATGTTCATTCACATTGTGATGGTAACAAACCGCTGTCACACAGCTGTAGTCCATGGGGAAACAAAGCAGATGTCACACAGTGTGGCCCACAGCTCTGAAAATGGAAGGGAAAGTCACAACACAGTTAGCATACACTGGGGGAAAAAGTCTGACAGTAGAGAGGTAGGAGTCTTTAAGAAAATGTAATATGCCGGTGTCTACTCTTACCTGTGTGTCACTGAAAATACTGCTGTATTACTGTGTTCCTGTTCTCTATGTCGTCCTCTTCGGCTTCCTCCTCTTCACTCTCCACAGGCTCCACAGCTGCTACAACACCACCATCTGGACCATCCTCCTGCAGAAAAGGCACCTGGCGGCGCAAAGCCAGGTTGTGAAGCATACAGCAGGCCACGATGATCTGGCACACCTTCTTTGGTGAGTACATTAGGGATCCACCTGTCATATGGAGGCACCTGAACCTGGCCTTCAGGAGGCCAAAGGTTCGCTCGATCACCCTCCTAGTCCGCCCATGGGCCTCATTGTACCGTTCCTCTGCCCTTGTCCTGGGATTCCTCACTGGGGTCAGTAGCCAGGACAGGTTGGGGTAACCAGAGTCCCCTAATAGCCACAACCGGTGCCTCTGGAGTTGACCCATCACATACGGGATGCTGCTATTCCGCAGGATGTAGGCGTCATGCACTGACCCAGGGAACTTGGCATTAACATGGGAGATGTACTGGTCAGCCAAACACACCATCTGTCCATTCATCGAATGATAACTCTTCTGGATCCTGTACACCTGTTCACTCCTGCTGGGGGGGACCAAAGCAACATGTGTGCCATCAATGGCACCTATGATGTTGGGGATATGTCCAAGGGCATAGAAATCACCCTTCACTGTAGGCAAATCCCCCACCTCAGGGAAAACGATGTAGCTCCGCATGTGTTTCAGCAGGGCAGACAACACTCTGGACAACACCTTGGAAAATATAGGCTGGGACATCCCTGATGATATGGCCACTGTTGTTTGAAATGACCCACCTGCTAAGAAATGGAGTACTGACAGCACCTGCACTAGAGGGGGGATCCCTGTGGGTTGGCGGATGGGTGACATCAGGTCTGGCTCCAGCTGGGCACACAGTTCCTGTATAGTGGCTCGGTCAAGCCTGTATGACAGTATGACATGTCGTTCCTCCATTGTCCACAGGTCCACCAGCGGTCTGTACACGGGAAGATTCCTCCATCTCCTCGGATGTCCCAGCGGACGGTGCCTATGAAGGACAACAGCGAGCACAGAGTCAAGCAACCCACAGGTACGTAACCACAGCTTGCACATAGCACGATTCCCAATGCATTGAATGGCTTGTATGAGTGTTGGTGCATGGCCTAGGTATGTGTGACGCAGTTGGTAATTAGGCCATGTGGGCCCTTGAAATGGCGGCTGCCTGACCTGTGAAGTGCGACAGTGGGATGTGAGGTCAATGCGCTGGCGTGGCACCCTATGGGTTTCAGGAGCCAATGACGATGTGCGCCGGCGGTCGCGGTATGCACCGCCGCGGGCGTGACCGCCATTTTCTATCTGCTTAATCACTCGATACCTGATCTTCGACAGGAGAGGACCTACACTGCAAGTGCTGCTGTGACCTCGGTCTGGAAGAGACAATGGCTCATGCGACTGGGGAAAGGGCCCCTGCCTTCACTGCGGAGGAGTTGGAGAAACTTGTGGATGGGGTCCTCCCCCAGTATGCGCTACTCTACTGTCCTCCAGACCAACAGGTAAGTACACTGGGACCATGCTTAGTGGGCAATGCCTGGGTTGAGTCGGATGGATGAAAGATGGTGGGGAGGGGAGCGATTAAGGCATGCATCAAACGACAGAGGAGAGCATGTGCCACATGGCAAGGGTGGGGATGGGGGGCCACTCACATCGAGCATGCAGAAGGTGATGACAATTTTTCTCTCCCTGTACATGTCACATAGGTCAGCGCCCACCAGAAAGTCGCGATTTGGCGTGCCATCGCCAAGGACGTCCGGACCCTGGGAGTCCACAACAGACGGGGCACCCACTGCCGGAAGAGGTGGGAGGACATCCGACGCGGGAGCAGGAAGACGGCGGAGGCTCTGCTGGGGATGGCCTCCCAACGTAGGAGGGGTGCCAGTCGTCAATAGACCCCCCTGATGTCCCGGATCCTGGCGGTGGCCTTCCCCGATTTGGATGGGTGCGTGAGGACATCACAGCAGACAAAAGGGGGTGAGTACAAATACATTCTGCTGACTTTGCGCGCAGTGGAGGTGTCTGGGTGGGGGAGGAGGGCTGTGGGTATCCCTAGGCCAGGGCGATTTCTGTAGGCTAGGCCCCTCCGTAAGGCATGGCCCTGTGCCCCCGCCCCCCACCTCTGTAGGGTGCCAAGTACAGGTATCCATGGCCCTGTGTCATCTATGTGTGCAGTTGTCGTCCATAGGCTTGTAGGCCATGTCCCACGGATTGCGTAGTGGACCCCAAGTGCCCAGCGTACTGCAGGGGGCTTCTGTGTCTGTCTTGTCTGCCAACGGTAGCGGTAATCCATGCACTCAACATGTCTTCATTTCTCCTCCCCCCCTTTTTTGTGGTCTTCCTGTTCATGTGTGCATTAGCATCATCAGGCGGAGGAGAAGTGGCATCAGAGCACGAGGGAGCTGCATCTCTCATGCCCATGACGGGCCATGCAACTGACTCGGATTTCACCAGTGAGTCGGAGGGCGAGGGGAGCTCCACAGCGGGGACTCGTGCTGATGTCAGTGACAGCGACTCGTCCTCTGAAGGGAGCTCCCATGTGGTGGCGGCAACATCCGTGCTCCCCGCAACAACAGGTACAGCCGCCACCCAGCGCACCAGCACCACCCTCCCAGCAGCCCCTCAGCCTTTGCCCCGTGCCCGCTCACCCAGGAAGGTGGGCATCTCCTTCGCCCCAGGCACCTCAGGCCCTGCCCCTGTCACCCCTGCTGCCCTCAGTGAGGAGGTCATTGACCTCCTAAGGACCGTCATTGTTGGGCAGTCTACCCTTTTGAATGCCATCCAGGGTGTACAAAGAGAGGTGCACCAGAGTAATGCATACCTGGAGGGCATTCATTCGGGTCAGGCTGCCCATCAGCGATCGTTCAACGCTCTGGCCTCAGCACTGACGGCAGCAATTGTCCCTGTCTCTAGCCTCCCCCCTCCATCTTCCTCCACCCAGACCCAATCCCCTGTACCTCTGCCTATCCCAGACACACCTACAGACCAGCCTGCACACACCTCAACACCCAAGGGAAGCTCATCCAGACATAAGCACCACACATCACACAAGCATTCACACAAGCAACATCCACATGCAGACATACCAACACCCACTGCCTCCACTGTGTCCCCCTCCTCCACGTCTCCCTCCTCCCTCCCTATGACGTCTCCACTCACACTTCATGCACATCTTCAGCCACTACGTCCATCACCAGCACACCCACCAGAACACTCCGCACACGTGCAGTCACCACCCCCACTACCATTTACAAGTCCTCTATGTCCTCTCCCAGTGTGTCTGTCACCCCCTCTTCCAAGATACACAAACACAGGCAGCCACCCACCCAACAGCCATCCACCTCACGACAACCTCCAGCCCAAGCACCTGCACCCAAAGACACCAGACTTCACACTCCTACAACCACATCCTCTTCCTTCACTCCCATACCCACTACACCTACCCGTCCCTCTCTTTCCAAATTGCTTTTCCTTGCCAACCTTAACCTCTTTCCAACAACTCCCCCACCCCCTCCATCTCATAAGACTCCAATCAGCACCTCAGCCACCACAAAACCGGGACCTGTGAAGACTGTTGTCCATGGACTGTGGAGTCCCCCACCCTCAAGGGCATCCAGTTCAGCTAGGAGCCAAGGCACGGCCAGCCCACCACCGGAAAAGCATCCTAAGATTGCCAGTGCCCGGCGCGAGTGACAAAAGACCCCAGGGACCAAAATCCCTACATTGGCTCCGTCAGGAAGTGGGGTGCCACCTGGCACACCGCCAAAGGTGGGAAAGGGCCACAAGCCTGCAGGGAAGGGTGGGAAGGGCAGCACGCCCGACAAGTCCGGCAGCAGGCCAGCTGGCCAGGAGGGCCCCACCAGCCCCATCCCAGGTGTGCAGGAGGACACACACAGGCCCAGTACTGCAGCCCAGGAGGGCCCCGCAAGCCACGTCCCAGGTGGGCAGGAGGACACCCACAGGCCGAGAACTGCAGCCCAGGAGGGCCCCGCAAGCCACCAGACAGATGGGCAGGAAGGCCCCGCCAGCCACATGTCAGGTGGCGAGTGACATCCATGCCTGGGCCGGATCCGCTGACCAGGACACTCATCTCAAGCACCGCTCCGCTGGGCACCGCCGTCTCAAGCACCGCTGAACTCGGCCCTTCATCTCAAGCACCGCTCCGCTGGGCACCACCGTCTCAAGAACCGCTGAACTGGGCCCTTCATCTCAAGCACCGCTCCGCTGGGCACCGCCGTCTCAAGCACCGCTGAACTGGGCCCTTCATCTCAAGCACCGCTCCGCTGGGCACCGCTGTCTCAAGAACCGCTGAACTGGGCCCTTCATCTCAAGCACCGCTCCGCTGGGCACTGCCGTCTCAAGCACCGCTGAACTGGGCCCTTCATCTCAAGCACCGCTGAACTGGGCCCTTCATCTCAAGCACCGCTGAACTGGGCCCTTCATCTCAAGCACCGCCGTCTCAAGCACCGCTGAACTGGGCCCTTCATCTCAAGCACCGCTCCGCTGGGCCCTTCATCTCAAGCACCGCTGAACTGGGCCCTTCATTTCAAGCACCGCTCCGCTGGGCACCGCCGTCTCAAGAACCGCTGAACTGGGCCTTTCATCTCAATCACCGCTCCGCTGGGCCCTTCATCTCAAGCACCGCTCCGCTGGGCACCGCCGTCTCAAGAACCGCTGAACTGGGCCCTTCATCTCAAGCACCGCTCCGCTGGGCACCGCCGTCTCAAGCACTGCTGAACTGGGCCCTTCATCTCAAGCACGGCTGAACTGGGCCCTTCATCTCAAGCACCGCTCCGCTGGGCACCTCCGTCTCAAGAACCGCTGAACTGGGCCCTTCATCTCAAGCACCGCTCCGCTGGGCCCTTCATCTCAAGCACCGCTCCGCTGGGCACCGCCGTCTCAAGAACCGCTGAACTGGGCCCTTCATCTCAAGCACCGCTCCGCTGGGCACCGCCGTCTCAAGCACCGCTGAACTGGGCCCTTCACCTCAAGCACCGCTCCGCTGGGCACCGCCGTCTCAAGAACCGCTGAACTGGGCCCTTCATCTCAAGCACCGCTCCGCTGGGCACCGCCGTCTCAAGCACCGCTGAACTGGGCCCTTCATCTCAAGCACCGCTCCGCTGGGCACCGCCGTCTCAAGAACCGCTGAACTGGGCCCTTCATCTCAAGCACCGCTCCGCTGGGCACCGCCGTCTCAAGCACCGCTGAACTGGGCCCTTCATCTCAAGCACCGCTCCGCTGGGCACCGCCGTCTCAAGCACCGCTGAACTGGGCCCTTCATCTCAAGCACCGCTGAACTGGGCCCTTCATCTCAAGCACCGCTCCGCTTGGCATTGCCGTCTCAAGAACCGCTGAACTGGGCCCTTCATCTCAAGCACCGCTCCGCTGGGCACCGCCGTCTCAAGCACCGCTGAACTGGGCCCTTCATCTCAAGCACCGCTGAACTGGGCCCTTCATCTCAAGCACCGCTGAACTGGGCCCTTCATCTCAAGCACCGCTGGCCCATTGGCGGAAGGGGCAGGCCCGCATCTGTGTCGGGCAGGGCTGCACGAAGCACTCTGGGCACTAGTCCCCCTCCAGTACCAGTGGAGACTGTTATCCACTTGAGAGACTGTGGCTTTGCACTCCCCAGGATGGCACAGTGGGCAAGCCACGCACTGTAGAGACTTGAGAGACTGTGGCTTTGCACTCCCCAGGATGGCACAGTGGGCAACCCACCCACTGTAGAGACTTGAGAGACTGTGGCTTTGCACTCCCCAGGATGGCACAGTGGGCAAGCCACCCACTGTAGAGACTTGAGAGACTGTGGCTTTGCACTCCCCAGGATGGCACAGTGGGCAACCCACCCACTGTAGAGACTTGAGAGACTGTGGCTTTGCACGCCCCAGGATATGGCAGTGGGCAAGCCACCCACTGTAGAGACTTGAGAGACTGTGGCTTTGCACTTCTCAGGATGGCACAGTGGGCAACCCACCCACTGTAGAGACTTGTGAGACTGTGGCTTTGGACTCCCCCAGATGGCACAGTGGCCATGGAGGCCCCTCGTGGATCTGGCGTCGTGGACTCATCTGGCTGAGGTGCCCCCCCTTCCCTTCCCCCTGAGGTGCCTGTAGTTTTCCTATCTGATGCCCCTGCAGTGTTCTCTCCGTTGGAGGCAGGTATCCTGTGTGGGCTTTGCCCATGTGTTTTGGCCCAGTGACCCACGAACAATGGCTGATGGACATATCGGACTGGACAATTTATGTATATAAAGTTATAGATGTGTGATATATTTTTTACTCAGTCTTACAATATAATTCTATATTTATAATCATTTCCTTTTGCCTTTGCAATCTTCCGGGGTGTTTGGGGGTGTAACTGTGATGTGTTGCTATGCATTGATGTGTGTGTTGTAGTGGGTGAGGGTGGGTGTGTCGCATATGTGTGTCCCCATAATTTTTTGCCTCCCCCTCCCCTGTGTCGTAGGTGCAGTACTCACCGTTGTCTTCTGCGCCGGCGTTCATGCTCCTGGTAGAGGAGCAGGAAGACAATGGCTGGTAGGATGTGTAGTTCGGGTTCCATGCTGTCCAGATTCCTTGTGGGGTGTATGGAGGTGAGCGTTTTCCGTTTGAAATGTCTGTTTCCGCCGTGTTTTTATCGGCGGGGCTACCGCCCCGAAAAAGGTGGCGGATTGGTGGGTTGTGATAGGGTGGGCGGTACATTGTCTCCCGCCTGTCTGTTGGCGGTGACCGCCACGCTGTTTGTTTGTCCTGCCGTGGCGGGCGGTGTGTTAAAGTGGCGGTCTCTGTTGGCGGTTTCCGCCAGGGTCGGAATTGTATTTTTTTTACCGCCAGCCTGTTGGCGGTTTGACCGCCGCTTTAACACCGACCGCCAGGGTTGGAATGACCCCCAATATGCCTTTCACCAACAGTGAGATCACACACATGTATCTGCAAGGGAAAGAACATTGCAATGCAAGCAAAACTTCACATTGAAAGTTAAACACAAGTAACCAAATGCTTAAGGCCTTGGTCATGCTAACTTAATATTCAATTCACATTCAGAATGCATGATCATAAGCAAATCTTACAATTACAGAATGAATGCAACAATTATAAATGAAACCATGAGTGTATATGGAAACTTCAATAAAGTGATATAACTCAAATGCATAAGTGTATATATTTGAATGAGAACTACAAACTTGCATCTCAAAGTTAAACATAAGTACACACAAATATATGTTTCTCTAGTCTTCTACATTGAATGCACTATTAATAATAGGTTTTGGTGTTTCACTTTACATTAGCAGCATCAACCCAAACAATATATATAATGTCGGTTAAGTATTTATATGATTTCTGTAACGTCCAAGGGTGGAACCAAAATTATGCTTCTTAAAGAGCTATAGAGAATTAACAGACTTATTCAGTCTTTCTTACTCGTTCTCCCCATAGACGCTCTGTTAATTAGCAGCTACTTGATGCCTTTTCTTTGTCCATTATGGGGCAGGAAGCTTGCCAACCCATGTTTAAATAGGATCAAGCTTCACTCCATCAGATGCAAGGGTCCTACAACCTTTGTGCTTTTGTCACACAATGCCTCCATTTAAGAAGTGTCAGAAGTTGCCATTTAGTGAACAATACATCAGGAGAGGTCCTCATCCTCCCTTCAGAAGGAAATAAATGTGTGTGCAAAGTAAAACTTACAAAGATAAATATCATAGATGTTGGATGCTCTGGCGAGCAGCATTTTTGGGTGCAGTGAACAGCACGTTGCTCTTGAGCTACACACTGGGGACTGCTGATCTACTACAAGGTCATGCTTGTTATGGCCCTCCAGGTCACCTAGCAGTTCCTTGACCTCGAGCTACCAATGAAAGGCCTAGGTCTCAGGGCTCCGTTCGTTAGCGTGTTACCACGCAGTCGGGCTTTCCGGACAGGGAAAACACCTGTTTATCACGTAGGGGACATTTTCATTCAAAAAAACAATGTATTGATTCTGAATGAGTCAGACATCTTGGACTGGTGAAGAACTCTGAAAAAAGCCAAGGCGAACCCTAGAAAACCCTACAGTTCTGCAGCTAGACTTTAAAGACCAGACCTATTTACTTTGTCAAACCTTGTTACGTAATGGGATCTATGATCGGTTACTATATTAGATAAAGAATTACTTTGTCCATTACCTGGTATTACCATTCTGAACTGTAAGAAGAAAAGAGAGACGTGCATTAAATGACACGTGCGAGAGAATGGAATGCGAAGCTTTTTTTAAAGGAAACTCCATATGCGAACAACATCTGCATTCACCATCTTCTACACCAAAGAGATGTTGTACTTAGAACAGAACTGGAAGTAACAAATATCACTTTTCTGTTCTGTGTTCCCCGCTTTCTGCTTTTGTTTCGCTACACTATTTTACAGAAGCAATCTGTGTTTGAGAAAAGCAAAAATACATTCACTACTATGATCGAATGGCGACTTTGTATTTTTGATCAGAAAGTCCGACGATAAAGTCTTAAAAAAGGCAATACAATGGTTGTACTCACTTTATGGCTTGAAGTTAGAGTTGCCAACTGACCGCTTTTCTATCGGCACCACCGGTATTTTAATGTCCCAGCTAGTGGAGAAATAAACAAAATAACTTAAAACTGTATTTTTTGCATTTATATGTACATACCTCAAACGTCAAGTATAATAGAAAGCACTTTTAAATGTATTCTAAAGCTGCGTTGATTATCCATTACCAATAATTGAAGCAAACAGACAGAAAAGTAATGTCTGTGTTTAAAGTCCTATTTGGTGTCACGCCCAGGCCTTTACAGACTACTAAAACAACAACAGATGGCAGGTGTATCTCTCTTTGAAAAGTGGCAACCCTATTTGGAATACTGCAACATCAAACCTCATGAGTTGCAGCATAAACTGTACTGATTTTTCCTTCATGTGATTTCAGCAAAGTGATTTCCCATCAGTCATCCTTATCACATCACTTTAATTCGTTACACCTGAGCTCACAGTTTGATAATAGAATGACTGCGCCCTCTTCTCCTAGGTGCTAGGGAAATATCTTAAAGATGACAGCCATGAAAATAATTATGCTCAACACACCCGAGAGGTCACTGTGTGTTTCTGAAGTACTATAATTGTAAATGTGTCTGGGATCCTGCTTAGAGACACTGCAATATAAATGCAAATTAATCGTCTGGCATCTGATTATAAAAGGCTAAAAAGTTGCTAAACCCAGAAAAATATAAGATGTGTCAACAGAAGATATTTTTCAAAGATAAATGCGTACACAAGTGAAATGTTAAGCACGAGCTAAGTTCAGACAAATGTTAAAAGGTACACCAATGATTTGCTCTTAGGCATTTTTGATGTGTTTTCAGAAATATTTTGCCTTCTCGCATACATCTCTAATCCCTCTATTAGATGGCTGTCTGGGAGGAATAAACAAAGTCCATCTGCCAAGCACACCCAGTCATGTGATCCAGAAATAGGCTGCAGGCACAAAATAACTAGGGCAAAAAAAACATAGAAACTTTCTATAAGTGCCATTTACTGAGTTTCCTATCAAATTAATTGTTGGATTATGTTCCAGAAATGTTATCCATTTCCTTTTTTTTGACCAGGGAAGAAACAGGGGGTGAATGCATTTAGGCTTGAATTGTATAGGTGCGTGGCTGCTCTCTCAGTGTGTTGAAGGCTGTTACTTCTGTTTGAGCTGTTCCCTTAGTGGATTTGTTGGACGGCTTCTCCCTGTTTTCGATAAGTGATTTTTTTTCTGGAAGAAGTTTGTAATTTGGTTCACAGTCTCTGTTGGAGAGCGGCCTTTGTGCTGGTTAGTGGTACAGTAAATTTAGTTAGTGAGTGATAGCAGCTAAATTTGCTCTAAGATCTGAACAACTTTGGATTTTATGGCACTTTAAAACTGTTTCTAGCACCCTATTCTTTCCTGACTTCATCGTTTCTCCTTTTGCTGCTGGCGCCTTGAGTTTATTCTGTTTCTTGCCACTTTGCCAAGTTGCCAATCGCCAGTATCTCGAAGCCCTATGCCAGTGTCTCCCATAATATACGATCTTTGCTTGGGGGCAAGGGAAGGCTGAAATGAATGTGAGCTGTGCAGCCTGCTAAACTCAACAAATGCTGAATCAATGACATTGAGTATGCAGGCAAACAGAGAAGCACACTGAAAAAACTGTAGTCCCTCCAGCTCTGATACTGCGAAGATAGGGACCGTTTGGAGTCTCAGTCTTAATCCCAACCGGAATGTCGCAGGAATAGTGTCCCAGCATTGAAGAATTAGTGGGATTATTGTGTCCAAGCCCAGAGCAACGCGATGGGATGTGCAAGGGCCCGAATGCCCATGCTGCTGCACAAACATGCCCATTTGGTAAAGTCCTCCCCTCTTGAGCTTTTCTGATTAATTTGAGCAGGAGTTGTTGGTGCCGAAAATCTCACAACCTTCCCATCCCCAAAAGAGGAGAGCTATGCATCCCTGAGCAGAGGAACAGGTCAGCATTGTGATCCAGAATCCTCCCCGGACTATCCATTGTTCCTTGATTACAGTGGCCTACCCATAAACTGTGAATCTCCCACATTGCCAAAACTACAACACACCAGTTTGTGGCCCTCCCTACGTAGAACAATCCAATCAAAAGCAGCTGCAATCACCTACCATTCAGATAAACTTGATGGGCATGTAGCTATTCTAAGCTCCCTCACTGTTCTCGTTACTAAAATCGATAGGAAGCTTGAATTACTAAATAACTTTTTAAAGCATGCTCAATCAACTGTCAATCTGCACAGAGTTCCGTAAAGGTAGAACAAATTGGCCACAGCACACAGAGTATATTGTCCAATCATGTAGTGAGGATAAAAAATCCCTGGTAGTGTGTTGAAGGTCTAGAAGAAGTATTGGGTAAAGAGAAATCTTGAGTCTTGTTAGTAGATGGCGTCTTTATTTGTAGAGATTAGAAATCTTAATATCATCATAGATATACAGCCAACACGTGTTTCGTCACACAAGTGACTTCATCAAGGCTTATTGTAATAATGAAACTAAGAGTAGTATAGCTGCCCGAGCAGCAGCAGGTGAATTGGGTGTTGAGCACGTCGGTTGTAACAGGTATAGGAGGCCCTAATAAGCCTTAAGTCAAACCTGATCAGTGTCGGGTGTAGAAGCGCGGTGAATCGTCTTCGGAACGTCTAGTGTTCCGAAGACGATTGATCAGGTTTGACTTAAGGCTTATTAGGGCCTCCTATACCTGTTACAACCGACGTGCTCAACACCCAATTCACCCAATTTTATCCTCACTACATGATTGGACAATATACTCTGTGTGCTGTGGCCAATTTGTTCTAATTTTGTCCTTGGGTACTCTGATACCCGCATTTGTGCCTTCTGGGTAGTAGGGCACTGGGCCAAGCTGCACCAGATTTTGCTTTATTTCATTACTTGTCAAAAACTACTGTTGTATTGCCTAGAAGTGCGGCACCATTCACCCTTACTACCCTTGTTTTCTTCATAGAGTTCCGTAAAGGCATCAGGCATCTTGCCCCTGCTCCTCCAGTGTCATTTGAAAGGCAGGCCTGCCTTGCTGGCTGCTTTTAAACTTAAGGTATATGCAAATTCGACTTTGGAATTAAAAGTACTTCCAAAGTCTTAAACTACCTTGTTTTTACATATAAGTCACCCCTACGGTGTGTCCTCTGTGCCCCTAGGGTTGGGTGCCATGTAACTATAAGCAGGGACCTTCTAAAAACTGTTTTATAAGCCCTGGTGAGGTAAAGTAGCCAAATTTGTTTTCTCTCTCTGTAGTGAATGGCCTCTATATGATAAAATTGGAAGACTTTATTTTAATTAACAAAGTCCCCATACGTGCCAGATACAGTGAGTTTGGTATCAAATTAATTGTTATAATAAATCCCACAACTCAGAGTTGTGGGATTTAATATAACTTGTTCAGGTAAAGAGTTTTAAAACTCTACCCGAAAGTTGCCAACTTCAGTTCTGTAGTGCCCTTCTGTGATTGGTCAGCCTATGGCAGCCTGGCCAGGCTACCTTGATGAGGTGTGAAGTGGCCTTAGCTGAACACAAAGGATGTGCCTGGGGGAGGAGATCTGCCTCAGAAGATGGTGAAACAGGATGGGGAGAGCAGCCAAACTGGTCTTCAAAGGCAGGGAAGTACATTTGGAGCAGCTCAGGACCTCCCCCACTTCCTGCAACCCCAGACAATTAGGTGCCCTTTTGATTAGGTTAGGAAAGGGCAGGAGAGGGGTGTTTTTAGGATTGGGCTCAACCAGATTTAACTTCCAAAAATCACTTTAAGCCATGTTGGATTTTTGAAGAATGAATAATAGAGACCACAGCACACAGTGTAAACCACAATAATATGTGAATAGTAACATCCAAGTTATGTAGATTCCATTGAAGAAAAAGGCACATAAGTATCCCACGTTCTTAAAAGAAAGTCTCTTTAATTGAAAACGCAGTTTGCTTCATTGAGAGAGAACGTCCATCAAACACAGCCAACATGTGTTTCGTCACACAAGTGACTTTTTCAAGGCTGCAAAAAAGACATATATACATACTAGTGTTTCATTTTGTTCATAACTGACCGCCGTAGAAGCAAGAGCAGACAAAGTATTTGAAGAAGTCTAAAACCAAGTTAAAGAGCCAGAAAAACGCAAACCCAATGTAGGTAAAGGAAAAAACCGTGGACATGGCAGACCAGACAAAATTAAAATAGTGAGCAGACACCATGTAAGAACAACTAAGTGAAAAAAGACATTACAAGAACTTCCCAATCAAAGCCAACAAATAGTGTGCTAATACCTTATTACAAGACACCCAAAGTGATTGTTACTAAAACTAATGAAAATTGTGCGTAAAATGGTCAGTCGAATGAAAAGTAAGTCGACTGAGCAGAAAAAATGCATGCTTAAGAGAAGGGAAGGAAATAATAACCTATAACCATACCTAAAAAACGGGTATAGTTGTAAAGAAATTAAATCACTCCAAGTTACAGTGTTGGTTTCACATCTGGAACCGGAAAATAAGTAAACGGAAGAATGAATGTCAGTGAGATAACAAAAATGGGAATCGACAAAAGCGGTACCGAAAAATACTGGATGTAACAAATTCTAGTGAATAAACTACCTGTATTTGAGCTGGTAGTTTAAGCGTGTCCCGATGGGAAATGTCGATATGATTGGACAATAACTGAGATTAGGGACCTTGATAAGTCCAAAGACACAGTCCTAAAAATAAATAAGTAAATAAAGGTCAGATACGGTGAAGCCGGAGCCTATTTGAATAAAGCGTGGTCAGTATAGTCAGAACCTGGACTAAAGTCCGACAACATAAGCAAGAAGGGGTAAGCGTGTTAAACAGTTCAATAGAACAAGTAACAACTGAAAAGGGGAGACTCACCATATGCGGCCAAGTGCTGTGATACGTATGTAGATAAATAAAGGTCAGAAGCAGTGAGGCCGGAGCCTATTTGAATGAAGCGCTGTCAATATAGTCGTAACCTGGACTAAGGTCCGACAATATAAGCGAGAGGGGATGAGCGTGTCAAACAGTTCAATAGACCAAACAGAAACTAGAAAGGGAGACTCACCATGTGCGGCCGAGTGCCATGAGACGTATGGTTTCCAAGAAAGTCAAAGCAACCGCATCACGGAAGGCCCGCTGTTTAAAGACCAAGCGGTAACATAAAGAGCGAAGAAAGACTACTTGATGAGTAGTCAAAGACAAAGAAAGAGGACACTAAGCGAGGTGCCGGTACCATGGCACCATGTACAGAGTTCCAACCGACTAAAAAACCAGCGGCCATATTGTAGGGGAAAAAAGGGGGAAGCCACACAAAAGAGAAATAAATCGGGCTGAGTGCGTAGGTCAAGTAAAATTAAAGAAAGACACCATGTGCATAGTTGAGGGAAAGAAAGAAAAATACGTACATTAAAGAAAAGAAAAGAAAATTACCCTAAAAAATAGAGGGGGGCAATTTGAAATTTGAGAACACAAAAAACAGTGTTCAATTAGGCTCAAAATTTACAGACATATCATACGTAAAAAACACAATATATAACATAAGGCAACAGTGCATACAGCTAGCAGGTATCATTGGACTACCGGACAAACTAAAGAACATATGAGCACAAATAGTTATGAGATGGAACACATATAACCTCAAGATTACAGAATATTGGGCTACAAATAGACACAGAACTATGGCCAATGTCCCATGGAAATAAACTCCCAGGTATACACAGGGTAGGCACCGAGTAAAAAAGCATGTTTCAGTTTGGTAATTGAGACAATACAAAGCCAAGTCAAATTACAAACAACAACAAATGTTCAATCGGTGTAAACCAGAATAGTATATCTGGTACTACAGTAATGCAGATGATATCACAGCATTAGTGTGAACATATGATGGATACCATGGAGATGATCAACAACAAACTCCATATCAACAAGGTAGGCATTAGGTAAGAAATACATGCAGTTCCTGGTCAGTATTAAGACCCTTTTCTACAGCCCGTAGTTTCAGTATCCATTTCGCCTCACACTTACGTAGATCCTTAGTTCTATCCCCCAATCTGCGTGAAGTGGATACATGGGTAATGCCATGAAATCTGATGTTAAGAATGTCCTTCTCCCCATGCTGTAAGTTAAAATGTGTTGCAAGAGGGTATGTGATTCCTAATCGCTCTAACATCTTCTTGTATACGTTATTTGAGAGGACGAATAGTGCTACCCACATATGTAAGTACACAAACACAAATAATACAATAGACCATATATCTAGTATTGCAATTGATGAAATGCCTGATATGATGGATAGTCTCCGTATTGTAAGAAAAAGTCATGGTTTTATTAAGGGCCATTTGGCATGATACACAGCACCCACATTTGTAAAAACCAACAGGTTTGCTAGAAAGCCAAGTTGGTGGACGTGTCTGTACAAGGGGTGCAAGAAAACTGGGACACAAGATATTTCTCAAAGTCCGACCCCTGCTATGTGTAATAGATGGTGTCTTGCCAATTGCGGATTCTAGTCCAGGGTCCAAAAGTAGTAATTGCCAGAGTTTTTTAAGTATACGAAGCACTGGCTTACTTACAGGACTGAATCTAGTAATAAAAGGGAAGAACTTGCTTCTATTGGTACGAGCTTTTTTGTAGCTTCTGATAAGTAAGGAGTGACATTGTTTGGAAGATATGCGTCTACTAGCCGTAGAAATTAGATCTTCCGAATAGCCCCTATCTCTGAAGCATAGTGTCAGATGTTCCAACTCCTGTGTGAAAATCTTAGTGTCACTACAGTTCCAACATATTCTCACCATTTCCCCATATGGGATAGCTTTGATTTGAGCCGTAGGGTGTGCACTGTGTGCATGAAGAATAGAATTACAAGCAGTCGGTTTCCTATACAGTCTAGACGAGATCTTGATGTCGGTAATATAGAGTAAAAGATCAAGAAACTCCATTTGTGCACAGTCAGCTTTGTGTGGGAAGGCTAGATTGAACTAATTCGAGTTGAGGTGATCTATAAGTGTGCTAAGGTCCTCACTGCTACCCGTCCAAATAGTAAGTATATCATCAATATATCTCCCCCAGAACAAAATGTGTTGAGTGATGTGAGTGGGACAGTTCGACCAAAGATGTTGTCTCTCAAACTGTCCCATGTAAAGATTGGCATACGAAGGAGAAAATTTAGCTCCCTTAGCCACCCCCTGGCGATGTTGGTACCATTGCCCATCATGTAAGAACACATTGTTCTCGAGAATTAGTCGTGTAAGGTCAAGTAGCATTTGGGTGTGTTCATAGAGAGTGGCATCTCGATCCACAAGTGTTAGCAAGAGCATATCAAGACCCCTTTCCAGGGGGATAGATGTGTACAGTGAACTAACATCAAAGCTAACAAAGGTACATTCATCCGTCCAATCAATGTCTTCCAATTGGCACAATAGGTACCTCGTGTCTTGTATTGACGAAGGTAAATTGCGTACCAACGGTTGAAGAAATGAATCAATGTATTCAGATATTTGTTCCGTGAGTGAACCGATACCAGAAATGATCGGTCTACCAGGGGGGAAGGTCCCAGGTTTATGAACTTTAGGTAAGATATATATACAAGGTGCCCGTGGTGTGCTGTTGTGCATCTATCTATATTCATGGTAGAGAGAAGGCACAAATTCTTCCAATAGGTCAGTCTGTTACCAATTGTATTGATAATCCTAGGCATAGGGTTATCAGGCAGATGTACGTACGCTTGGGTATCGCTCTGTTGTCTGTTGATTTCGGACATATAGTATGATCTATTCATAATCACCACATTACCCCCTTTGTCCGCTTCCCTGATAACAATGTTGGTACATGAAGAGAGTCTCTGCAGTGCCAACTGCTCCATTCAGTTTAAGCTATTTCTCAATCTAGGAGCATTGGTCCCATATTTGTCTTCAAGTACAAAAAGGTCGGCACCCACTGCCTTATAAAAGACATCAATGTTGTTGTCAGGTGGTAAAGTGGGTATAAAGGTAGATTTGGGTTTAAGGCCGCTGTCAAGATCCAAATTGGGTTGGATATCAAGATGGGATAGTAGTTCCTCCAAACTAAGATTTGATTGGGTAGTAGAATCTAAAGACAGAACAGTCTGAATGTCTTGTATGTCCTTTGTTGATTTATTGCACATATGGGAAGGTACATTCGAAATTGTGCTAAATGTAGGTTTATTGAGAAAGAACTTTTTGAGTTTTAAGTGACGTATGAATTTAAAGAGATCTATGTGTATGTTCGTAAAATCAGGTTTAGAAACAGGACAAAAGCCCAAACCTTTTTTTAACACGTTTATTTCATCATTAGACTATATGAGGGTAGACAAGTTAATCACCTGCACAGAGTCTACATTCAGAGCAGATGGAAGTAAGTTGTTACATAAGCTTAAGTTCTTTGGGTCCTTGCGAGTGAGTGAGTAGTTACACCCTCCCTTCTGTCTGCCGTTATGTTTCTCCCCCCCTGCGGGTGAGTTTGTGTTTGGGTTCCATCTGTTGTAGTTCTGACATACACCCTTTCTGTAATGTCCTAGTTTCTCTAAAAAAGAAGATGGATGGGGAACGTTATGAGTGGGTATGTTGCAGGAGGACCCTTCAGTAGAGGGGTCCAAGCTGTTGCTAGAGATATTTGAAACATCCGATAGACTGCTAGTTGCTGACACATCCGTAAGGTTAGTGTTGGTCATCTTACCAATACCCTCCTTATTAACCTGGTCAAATCTACGTGCAAAAGTGTAAATGCGACCGTTGCTGTAATCATTCTCATCCCTAATAGGTTTTTTCATCTTTTTGTCCTTAATATATAGTTGGGAGCTATTAAATATCTCTTTCAAAATGGTGTAGTTTTTATTAGTTGCCTCAGGAAGGTTTAGATTTTTGATCTCCTCCTCTCCTTTGAAGAATGTAGCTCCTTGGGATTGATTTTTGCCACACTTTCCAGGAAGTGGTCATCAAAATGGGAAGGAGCCTGCCTGTGATTGGACAACCAGGACCCCCATGCTTTCTACCAAGAGCACGGATAAATATGGCAGAGCTGCACCCACACACCAGATCCCTACAAGGATGGACATCAGAAGAAGAAGGGCTGCCCTGCTGGACCCCTTACCTGCACCTGGACACTGTACTCTGAAGGACTGCAATAGCTGCACACTTGGCCTTAACCACAAGAAGGACTTTGCCTGGCTTCAACTGGGTCAAGAAGGGACTGACTGCTTGCTACAGGTGAAAAATAGCTAACTGGAGTTCCCTGCATCAAATCCTGAAGAAAATGACCAGCTAACCACTGTTCAGTGGTCATATTGGAGTTTGAGCCAGGTGCATTTTGGGAGTTGGAGTCCTAACCCTCAAGGAGCAACTCAGAGCTTCTAGAACCTTGGGGTGAGCTGTGGATTCCTAAAGGACTTTCAAAGACATTCTGGAAGAAGATCCAGAGGTTTGGAGAAGATTGGAAACTTTTGGTACAAAGCTCCATAAAGGGACCGACTTGCCATCGAGAGTTAAGCCAGCTTACGTCGACCGTAACCCGGCCTGACTTGCAGGTTCGTCCCGCTGAAACGCGCAGGAGCCCTGGACTTTCAGGATTTCTCTGGGGGCTCCTGGAAAGGCCATCCAATGACGTCAACTCAAAATTGGCTTGCTGTGGAGGGTCGTACGACATCAGAGAGAATAAGCTCCAAAAAAGTGACTAAGTCCAAAGGTAAAAAGTTAATTGGGACTTCGAGCGCAGCGTATCCAAGGAGGGCTCCAGGGACATTGGATCAAGATTCAGCTTTGCCCTGGGAAAAGATTTTCACCCCACAAAATTGTCTAAGTTCGGACGTAGAAATCTTCACCGAGGTCTCCTGCGACATGTATCCAAAGAGGGCTCCATTGCGGTCGGCCTGAAACGTTGACTTTGCCCCGGTCGAGGTGCGACCAGATGACCAGATTGGTGGTTTTTGTTTCTATGTGCCAGAAAACATTAATGCTTTTAAAAATTCATATTTCCGGTTCCCCTTATCTGATTTTATTTGTTTTGGTGTCAAATTAAAGCTAAAAATATTTCCTATTTTTGTAAATTGGTTTTAAATTGTTTCCTATGTTTCATTGAATTACTGTTTTGTGATACTTGAATGTTTTACACACTTTGGCCCTCATTATGACATTGGCGATAAAACCCGCTTACCGCCATGCCACTGCTGCCAACATAACGCCGCCGCCACTATACAGCCACACAAACAAGACCGCCAGCCCAAAGGTCAGTGATAAAGTGGCAGTATCCAGACCCACACTGTTACGCCAACAGAACAATGACCACAACATTTTGACCCACTACGGCGGACATTCAATGGCAGTAAACCATTGGCGGTACATACGGCCGCGCTCAAAATACACACACACAAACAAAACAACACCACATTGAACTTCAAACTACACACACCTGACACACATACACACAACACACCCACACACCCACACCACTATAAAACAAACACACACATTACCCACAACCCTTTACGACTACAAACCATTGCCACAAGATAGACACCACGACCACAGACAAGACCAGAGACACACACTACCATCACCTATACACCACCCACGCACTTTATATCACACCCCCAACACATCACCCTACATACCCTCACCCACACAACCCACACTACACCCCTGGCACCACAACGACATCCCAGATTCTCTGAGGTGGAGCTGAGGGTCATGGTGGAGGAAATCCTCCGGGTAGAGCCTCAGCTATTTGTATCACAGGTGCATTAGATATCCATTGATTGGAAGATGGCGCTATGGCGGAGAAACGTGGACAGGGTCAACACCGTGGGACAGCACCCCAGAACAACAGATGACATCAGGAAGAGGTGGATCGACCTACAGGGGAAAGTACGTTCCATAGCAGCAAGACATAAGCTCGCAGTACAGAGGACTGGTGGTGGATCCCTACCTCCTCTCCCACAACTAACAACATGGGAGGAGCAAGTCTTGGCAATCATGCATCCTGAAGGCCTAGTAGGAGTAGGAGGTGGACTGGACTCTGGTAAGTCAACTCTATACTACTATCACCCTCCTTACCTGCATGCCATCACATACCCTCACCCTCACTCCCATCACTCCACCACTTCTCACACACCCCACTATCACATCTCACTTATCCCAATGACAAGCCCTGCATGCAACACCAAAGCATGGACACCCCTCACAGATCTGCATGGACACCTATCACCACTGCATGCACACTGGAGACAATCACCTAGCCCACCAAATAAAAACTCGCACAAGGCAAAGCTGCCAGGGCAAGAACAACCATGAAGGGCAACCCACCCATGCACAACATGTAACATGCAGAAACAATAACACTACATTTACATCCCCACAGGTAACTCACCCAATGTCACCAGCGAAGAGGTGCCAGCAACATCCAGTCCCCCCCCAGAAGAGGCCCAAAGTGATGACAACTGCTCTGGTCGCCTGGATCTGGATGACCAACCTGGCTCATCAAGAATCTCCCGACAATTTTCTTACCCAGCTCAGTCTCACATCACCACAGAGCCTCCCCCTTCTGGAAACACCACCACTGCACCCACCCAGCGGGCCCATACCTCTGTTCCCAGGACACGCCAATCAGCAGTGCGTCCACCACTACAGGGACCCCAGGCCACCCCACAAACACAGGACGATCAGGGACCTCAGGTCAGTGGCAGTGGGCGCACGGTTCAGGGGACAGAGGCACAGGACAACAGGGAAGCTAGGAGGACTGCAGTGCGACAGGGGGAGGACAAGCCCAGGGAACCGACTCTCCAGGAGGCACTCACCGCGATCCTGGGAGCATACCAACATTCTCAGGATATGCTAGGCCAGATACCAGACAAGTTGCAGGAGAACATGCGGCTGCAGGAGGGATAGTTCCTGAGGATCAGGGAACACTTGGAGGGCATTAACACCACCCTGGTCTCCATTGCAGGGGTGCTGGCAAACATGGCCAACACTATGAGGGAGGCAGTAGCACACCTCCGGGCCCCTGACACTAGCCAAACCGCTGAACAGCCCTCCACCTCCGCTGCCGCTAGTGGACAGGAGGCCCCGCCACAGGAACAACAGGCCACCAGCACCCCCCCTCCCCTGCAGAAAGAGAACCACCCGCAAACGTTCCCTGTAATCAAGGCAGAAGCCAGAGATTATTGCCAAGACCCCCACCAGGAAATAAGACTCGCCTAAATGTCACCCTTGTGTCCCACTCTGTCACCCTGTCCACCATGAACTGCCTTTGCTCCCCTTCCTATGCCCCCTTGGACACTGCACCTTTGGTACAAATAGGCTGGACTCTAACCTGGACTTTCCTCCATCATCATTCCAGCCCATTGCACATGCCCCTCTACTTCTTAGCACCTAAATGAACACCCTTTGAAAAAATACAAGTATGGAGTATGTCAAATGATTCAAGTATGTATTTGTTTAACATGGTTTAAACATTGCAATTAAACTGTACAGCAATGTTCACATTGGAAATACCTGTAGTTGGCAGCATTGAACACACCAGGAGCAATAGTGGGGAACCAACATCTGCAAAAAGAGATGCCAAAGGGTACAGTGAGTGGGCAAAGAAGTAGGAATACACAGCCTGTCAGTGACAATGTCACACATCAAACCGTCAATTATATGTATATCAACACATGTCTTAACTGTGTTTCATTGGAAGTTCTGACATATAATTGCACTTCTGTTGTCCTCATCCTCATCTTCTGCCTCCTCATCTTCACTGTCCAAAGGATTCACTGCTGCCACACAGCCATCTCCAGCCTCCTCCTCCTGCAGAAAAGGAGCAGCAAGGCAAGGTTGTGCAACATACAGCATGCCACGATGATCTGGCAGACCTTCTTGCGTGAGTAGCACAGGGCTCAACCTGTTAGATGGAGGCAACGAAACCTGGCTTTCAGGAGGCCAAAGGTCCTATTCTTCTAGTTCGCCCATGTGCCTCATTGTAACGTTCCTCTGCCCTTTTCCTGGCATTCCTCACAGGGATCAGTAGCCATTAGAGGTTGGGGTAACCACAGTCACCTGCAAATATCGAGGGACAACTGTTAGCCACACACTATCCCTTAGGTCCCATACTATACCCATACACCAACATATACTGGGTGGGAACCAGGGCTCACCTATTAACCAAATCCTGTGCCTCTGGAGTTGGGTCATCAAATTTGGGATGCTGCTATTCCTCAGGATAAAAGCATCATGCACAGACCCAGGATACTTTGCATTTACATGGGAGATATACTGGTCTGCCAGGCACACCATCTGCACATTCATGAAGTGAAAGCTCTTTCGAATTCATGAACACCTTTTCATTTCCCTGGGGGGGACAAATGCAATATGTGTTCCATCAATAGCACCAATAATGTTGGGGATATGTCCCATTGCATAGAAATCAGCTTTCACTGTGGCCAAATCCTCCACCAGGAGGAAAACAATGTAGCTGCACATGTTTTTAATCAGGACAAACAACATTCTGGTCAGCACTATTGAGAACATTGGCTGTGACATTCCTGCTGCCAAAGTTACTTGGAAAGAGTCAGTTGCCAGGAAATGGAGCACTGATAGGACTTGCACAAGAGGGGGATCCTGGTGGGGTGACAGATAGCAAAGATTAGGTCAGGCTCCAATTGGGCACACAGCTCCGTGATTGTGGCCCTGTCAAGTCTATAGGTGACGATAATGTGCCTGTCCTCCATTGTTGCCAAGTCCACCTGGGGTCTGTACACAGGGTGTGTTTCCATCTCCTATTCATCTGCAGCAGTTGCCATCTAGGGGGCACAAGAGTGAGCAGCTGGTCATTATCTCTCCATTCCAACCACTACAGTTCAATGCATGTTGTGATTGTAACAGTAATTTGTTGGAAATGACCAAATGGTGCATTGTGTTCTATAATGCAGTTAGGATCCATGGCCTGCACCCCCCCTGTTGAAAAGGCATCCACCTGTCCTGTATGGAGGGGCATATGGAAATTAAGTAATTCCACTGATGTTTTGCGCCATTGTGGGAGGCGGTCGAGAACTGCTGTGCAACTCCTCATTGGTTATCACTGGGACCTATGGGGTACAGTGGCCAATGGTGATGTATGCCGGCGGTGACGGTACGCACTGCTGTGGATGTGACTGCCATTGTCTAGCTGTGCACTCACTTGCTACCTGACCTTCAACAGGAGATGCCCTACACTGCAGGTGCTGCTGTGACCTGTGTCTGGAAACGACTATGGCTTGTGTGACTGGGGAAAGGGCCCCTGCCTTCATCTCAGCAAAGTTGGAGAGACTAGTGGTTGGTGTCCTACCCCAGTACTGACTGCTGTATGGGCCTCCAGACCAACAGGTGAGAACACTGTGAGTACGATGCATGGGGCGTGAATGCATGGAGTGGTGTGTGTGAATGCCTCGTGTAGGCGGGGTTGGTGGATGGGCCCTGGGCAGCGCATGGTGGGCCAATAGTGTAATAGGCAGGATGGTCGGACTAATACCTTTCCCTGTGTCTATTTCCCTGCAGATCAGTGCCCATCAAAAGAAGGGTATATGGCGTGCCATTGCAAGGACGTGCGGACCCTCGGCTCTACGGCAGGCAGAGCACCCACTGTTGGAAACGGTGGGAGGAACTGAGACGCTGGGCACGAAAGATGGCGGAGGCCCAACTGGGGATGGCCTCCCAATGAGGAAGGGGTGCCCGTCGAACCCTAACTTCCCTGATGGCCTGCCTACTGGCGGTGGCCTATACAGAGCTAGATGGGCGCTTGGGAGCATCACAGCAGCCCCAAGGGGGTGAGTACAGTGACCATCATTACAACTTACACCTGGTGGGGTGGTATACCAAGCTAGTAGGCATCCACTACTGGGCAGGGGTCTGTGAGTCTCAGGTATGCTGCCATTTGCGTCAGGTGTCCCTATCCTTGGGCTGGTGACTAGCATTGTAACTGGTAGTGCATTGCCTAGTGCGTAGGGCAAAGTGTGTGTGTGTGTTGTGTATGCCAACGGTGGTGTTGGTGGCACCATTGACTGACTGTATCCTTTGTCTCTTCCCCCCCTTTTGTTTTGTCACCCTTTCCTTATGTGCATTAGCATCATCTGGCGGAGGAGAAGGGGCACCGATGATGAGGGAGCTGCATCCCACAGGACCCAGAAAGCCAAATCCACCGACGGGAAGGGCACCAGTGAGTGGAGGGCTAGGGGAGCACCACGGCGGAGACAGGAGGGGAAAGTTCTGACACAGATACCTCCTCCGATGGAAGCTCCCTGGTGGTGGCAGACACCTCTGTGACCACCCCAGCTACAGGTACATCCACCACCCCCGTACCAGCACCACCCTCCCAGCAGCCCTTCAGAGAGTTTACCCGTGCCCGCTCCCCCAGGAGGGTGGGCATCTCCTTTGCCCCAGGCACCTCAGGCCCTGCCCCAGTTAGCCTTGCTACCCTGAGTGAGGAGGCTATTGACCTCCTGCGATCCACCTCTGTTGGGCAGTCAACCATTGTGAATGCCATCCAGGGGCTGGCAGCCCAAATGCAACAGACAAATGCATTCCTGGAGGGCATTCACACTGACTTGGCGGCCCAACATAGATCAATCCAGGCTCTGGCCTCCTCTCTGATGGCAGCCATTGTCCCTGTTTCCAGCCTCTCCCCTCCAACTTCTTCCTCCCAATCCCATTTCCCTCAGCCCCAACATATCCTAACTCAGACCAGCAGGCACCCAGGACAACACACAAGAGTGGACGTGACAAACACAAGCACCACACTTCATCCCACAGGCACTCACACAAACACCATCCAGAAGCAGACATACCAATATCCAGTGCCTCCACTGTGGCCCCCTCCTCCTCCTCATCCACCTCCCTCCCTGTTGCACCTCCACTCACACCTGCATGCACTACATCCTCATCCACTACCACCATCACCAGCACACCTATCAGTACACGCCCCTCACTGGCAGTTGACCCCTCCACATCCATGCACACGTCCCCTGTGTCCTCTCCCACTGTGGCTGTGGCCCCTCCTCCCAAAGTACACAAACGCAAGCACTCAGACACCCAACTGCCATCCACCTCACAACAGCATCCAGCCCATGCACCTACACCCAAACACAGCAGACTGACACCTCCTACAACCACTCCCTCTTCCTCCACTCCCAAACCATCTCCCTCTTCCCGCCCCAATGTCCCTAAGAAGCTTTTCCTCGCCAACTTTGACCTCTTCCTTAGCCCTCCCCTCCCCGTCCCTCATGTCAGGCCAGGACGGTCAAAACTCAGGCAAGCACCTCAGCCACCCAGTCCACGGGCACAGTAGTGTCCACAGCTACTCCAGGTGGGAGAGGATCCCTGGCACAAGGCAGCCACACTGAATGGGTGCCTGCACCAAGTGCTGCAAGGAAGGACAAGGAGGCACCCCCAGCTGCTGCAAGGAAGAGCAAGGAGGCACCCTCAGCTGCTAAAAGGAAGGGCAAGGAGCAATCCCCAGCTGCTGCCAAAAGGAGCAAGGAGCCATCCCCAGCTGCTGGCAGGAAGGGCAAGGGGCCTGCACCAGCAGGCAGAAAGGATAAGAGGCCTGGTGCTGGGACTCAGTCGGAGCCCCCACCACCAACCATGGTGGTTCAGCCATCCGAGGCTGCAGGGGAAGGGCTGGAGCCTCCCCCCACCACTGCCAGCACCGTCACCAGCAGCAGCCCCAGTGGGCAGCTGTCCGAGGCTGCAGGAGATGGGCTGGAGCCTCCCCCCACCACTGCCAACACCGCCACCAGCACCGCTGCCAGAAGCAGCAGCACCAGTGGGCAGACGTCCGAGGCTGCAGGGGATGGGCTGGAGCCTCCCCCACCACTGCAGCACCAACACCAGCACCACTGCTAGCAGCAGCAGCCCAGTGGGCAGACGTCCGAGGCTGCAGGGGAAGGGCTGGAACCTCCCGCCACCACTACCAGCACCGCCACCAGCACCACTGCCAGCAGCAGCAGCCCCAGTGGGCAGCGGTCCGAGGCTGCAGGGGAAGGGCTGGAGCCTCCCCCACCACTGCCAGCTCCACCATTAGCAACACCACTGCCACCACTGAGCAGCCGTTACCGCTGGCGGACAGTGTTAAGTCCTGCGTCCATGGGCTGTTGTGCGGCCTGGCCCATGCAAATCCTGTGGGTCTGACACCCAGGTGAGAGACTGTGACCTTGCACTCCCCAAGATCTGCATCACAGGGAACAATGCCCCCTCCAGAACCAGTGGAAGAAGCCATCCACTTACCCCATCCTCCACAGGATGAAGCTCACTGGGCACAATGCCCCCTCCAGAACCAGTGGAGAAGCCATCCACTCACCTCATCCTCCACAGGATGCAGCTCAAAGGCACAATGCCCTCTCCAGAACCAGTGGAGAAGCAATCCACTCACCCAATCCTCCAGAGGATGAAGTTCACTGGTCACAATGCCCCCTCCAGAACCAGTAGAGAAGCCATCCACTCACCCCCTCCTCCCCAAGGATGAAGCTCACTGGGCACAATGGCCCCTTCAGAACCAGTAGAGAAGCCATCCACTCACCCCATCCTCCACAGGATGAAGCTCACTGGGCACAATGCGCCCCTCCAGAACCAGTGGAAGAAGCCATCCACTCACCTCATTCTCCACAGGATTAAGCTCACAGGGTACAATTCCCCCTCCAGAACCAGTGGAAGAAGTGACCCACTTGAGAGACTTTGGCCATGCACTCCCCAGGACCAAGCCATGGGCAAATCACCCACTTGAGAGACTGTGGCCTTCCACTCCCCAGGACCAAGCAGTGGGCAAATCACCTGCTTGAGAGACTGTGGCCTTGCACTCCCCAGGACCAAGCACAGGGTGTGTTGCCCCCTCCAGAGCATGTGGGCATGTCATCCACTTGAGAGACTGTGGCCTTGCACTCCCCAGGACAAAGAGCAATGGGCATGTTGCCCCCTCCGGAGCCAGTGGGCAAGCCACCCACTTGAGAGACTGTGGCCTTGCACTCCCCAGGACTGAACACAGGGCATGTTGCCCACTCCAGGACCAATGACGTTGTACCATCTTCCGGCTGAGGTGCCCCCCCCATTCTCTGTCCCCCTGATGTGCCTGGCTATTTTCGACCTGATGCCCCTGCAGTGTTCTCTCTATGTTTTTCCAGGAGTAAGGTGGGGCTTTGGACTATGTGATGTGGCCCTGTGGCCCACTGACATTGAGGACTGGGCAGTGTCTTATTACACTTAGTACGGGGTGAATATGTAATGCTACTGCATCTGTTTGTGTGTATGGTGTTATGTTTGGGTGTGTTGTGTGCGTGCCACTCTCTTTTCCCTCCTCCCCTCCCCTGTGTGCTAGGCAGCAGTACTCACCGTGGTCATCTTTGCCGGCGTTGGTGTTCGTAATGGAGCAGAAAGTAGAAGAGCATGGGGAACACATGCAAATTGGGCTCCATGGCGGCGTGGTTGTTCCCTGAGTCTCCGCAGGTGAGTCCTTTGACTTCTGAAATCTGTTTCCGCCAGGTTTTTGATGTGATTAGTACCAGAAAAGGTGGCGGATTGGTATCATAATTAAGTGGGCGGAACATTGTCTTCTGCCTGGCTGTAGGTGGTTAACGCCGTGGTCATAATTTCATATTTATTACTGCCGACCTGTTGGCGGTGTTACTGCCACTTTATCACCGATCGCCAGGGTTGTAATGAGGGCCTATGTCTCCTAAGTTAAGTCTTGTCACTCGTTGCCAAGCTACCAAGGTTTGAGCTGGGGTTAATTTATTGAGACCTAACTAAACCTAATGGTGGTTAGTGGCCTATTGCTAAGTATAGGTACTTACATGCCCTTACCAATAATCCAACATTTTTGGTATGAAGTGGTGGCATCCTGTACTTGTGTTCACTTGCACACTACAGTTTTAAGGAAAGCAAATTAAAAATCCTTTAAATTGTCCTACTGCAAAAAAGAAATTAGATTTTTAATTTGGATTAATTTCAATTATTGCACTTTTGTGATTTTTCTAAATTCTTGATTCCAATTTTTGCAAAAGATTTTTGTGGACACAAAACTAGGGAACCATGGAGCTTGATCTGGCTAGCCTACACACAATGACAGTAGTCCAGCTTAGGGGGTTGTGTACTGAGCGGGAGCTGCCTGCAGCCACTAACTTCAGGAAAATGTTTTGATTAAATCCCTGACAGCTTGAGCTGAGGCCCAAGAAGTAGGCACAGAGGAAGCTTCAGGAGAGGAAGAAGTAGAGGAGGGTACCAGCTCCAACCACTCAGGGGAGGGAGGGCATCTGAGCCTTGGTGAGG
This sequence comes from Pleurodeles waltl, assembly GCF_031143425.1. Taxonomy (NCBI): domain Eukaryota; kingdom Metazoa; phylum Chordata; class Amphibia; order Caudata; family Salamandridae; genus Pleurodeles; species Pleurodeles waltl. Next base: position 927,343,358 of record NC_090439.1, on the reverse strand, counting down.
GTGAAGAAGACCGGTCCTCATTCCACACAAGTACCAGGGCCATACCAAAAGCTAATTGGGGGAAGGGTGACCCTTCCAGAAGGGAAAAACCTGTCCCTTAGAGAAATAGAGCTGGAGGCCCAGCTAGCATATATAGCTTTGCAGGCAGAGAAACTAGCCCTAGAAAAGAAAAAGTGGGCAAGGGATGAGAAAAGAGATTGTGACAGCGACAGAGACGCTGAGATGTCCATGCATAGAGGGTTTTGTCCCAGCCTACCCAAGGGGGTGTTTCCTGCATATGTTGAGGGGGATGATATAGATAAATGGCTGGGGGCCTTTGAGAGGGCCCTCCTAATGAGGAGAGTTAATCCTCAATACTGAGGTTCACTTCTATGGGAGTTGGTCTCCAACTATGGGAGGGATAGGCTTCTGACCATAAGTGGGGAGGAGGTAGATTCATACCCTAGTATGAAGAGATGCTTAACTTAAAAGTTTGGTCTGACCCCTGAACAATATATTGTAGGAAAGTACCATCTTCCTTAGCATGTTGCCCCCATTTTTACCTGCATGTCAGTATGTTTTTGCCTGTCTTACTGGGATCCTGCTGGTCAGGACCCCAGTGCTCATAGTTTATGGCCTAATGTGTGTGTCTGTATAGTGCTTGACTGTGTCACTGAGGCTCTGCTAATCAGAACCTCAATGCTTATTCTCTCCCTGTTTTAAAATTTGTCACTATAGGCTAGTGACTTAATTTACCAATTTCAATTGCCACACTGGACCCCCCCTTATAAGTCCCTAGTATATGGTACCTAGGTACCTAGGGCATTGGGGTTCCAGGAGATCCTTCTGGGCCTCAGCATATCTTTTGGCACTCATAAGGAGCTCAGACAAACCCATTCACAGGACTGCCACTGCAGCCTGCATGAAATAACGCACACATTATTTCACAGCCATTTTCACTGCACTTAAGTAACTTATAAGTCACCTATATGTCTAACCTTCACTTGCTGAAGATTAGGTGCAAAGTTACTAAGTGTGAGGGCACATTTGCACTAGCAAAGGTGCCTCCACGTAGTTCAGGGCCATTTCCGGGGACTTTGTGAGGGCAGGACGCCATTACATGCATGCACTGCATATAGGTCAATACCTATATGTAGCTTCACAATGGTAACTCCGAATATGGCCATGTAAGGGGACAAAGATCATGAAATTGTCCCCCCATTCCAAATATGGTATTGGGGAGCCAATTCCTTGCATCCAGGGGGTTCCACTATGGACCCACAGTACTGCCAAACCAGCTCTCTGAGGCTTGCACTGCAGCTACAGTTGCTGCCACCTCACAGACAGGGTTCTGCCCGCCTGGGGTCTGAGCAGGTCAGTCCCAGGAAGGCATAACAAAGCATTTCCTCAGAGAGCAGGGTGTTACACCCTCTCCCTTTGGAAATAGGTGTTACACGGTGGGAGGTGTGGCCTCCCCCTGAAGTACTGGGTTTTTCAGAACCCAGTGGTGCCAGGGAACACACCCTAAGACTTCGAGTCCTTCCTGTTTCAGACTACAGAAACACAGAGTCTTCTTGGTGAAGTCAAAGATCTTGTTTATTGGCTGCAGCCAGTAACAGGTATCCTAGAAGTACAACACAGTGTATATTCTCAGGAGACTGTTCTTCTTGCAAAGCTAACCTTCTCTTTTATACAAAATATTATGCTTTGGGCAAACATTCCTTATTTTACAGATGACCATTCACATATTTTCACTACAAAGAAATAGCAGGGTTATGATGACAAGCCTATATTTCAGTTTGTCCAGCCCTCAATCAATTACCCAGCAAGGCTCAGTACTTTCATCAGATATCAACGGACCCCCAATATAAACAGGCACCTCCTCCTTGTAAAGCAAGTCATAACGAAAGAAACAGGGACAGGTGCGTGTAAGATTAGGCATGGTTTGTGCGTGATGAAAGGTTTTATGATGTGTTGTGCCTTGATACTAATCTCATTCGGCCACTGGGAAAGAAACTGGCCGAACAGGTTTGGCTTCAGGCAGTGGAGTCAGCTTGCCCAGGTCACAGAGGAGTCAGCAAAGATGTACGTGTCCTTCAGACTCGTTTTCAGCATTAGACATTGGCCTATGTGAGGGCAATCACAAAATGGCTGTCGTTTAAATGGAACACGAGGGTTCAGGACGGAAACTCTGATATTCGGGGGATTTCATTACCCGAATATGAATACAATGCTTGTGCATACTATTCTAATCATTCTCGGTCTGCTGATACCAAAATCGTTGTGATACGACGATGTTTATAACACGGGTCCAGAATTTTCAGTACCACACCCCAGCCTCTGGAAATGCTTTGAAGGGCACAGATGGTGCGCTCCTTGCAGAAGCCAGTCTACACCTGTTCAGGGACCCCTTGTCCCCTGCTCTGGTGTGAAACTGGACAAAGGAAAGGGGAGTGACCACTCCCTTGTCCATCACCACCCAAGGGGTGGTACCCAGAGCTCCTCCAGTGTGTCCCAGACTTCAGCCATCTTGGTTTGCAAGGTGAGGGGGCACTCTAGAGGGCTCTGAGTGGCCAGTGCCAGCAGGTGACGTCAGAGACCCTCCTGCTATGTCCTTACCTGATACTGTTGCCAATCCCCCTCTCAGGGCTAGCTAGGGTCTCTCCTGTGGGTTCTCTTCAGATTCTACTTGCAGGTTTCCAGCAGGAATCCTCTGCAACTACTACTTCATCCTCTGACCTCGGATCAACCACAGCCTCCTCCAGGAACTGCTGTAACTGCAACAAAGGATCCACAAGGGATACTTTTCTTCTGCAACTTCAGCTCCAGCCAGCAACTGCAGCAGTTTCCACGGTGTGCACGCTCTGAGGACTCCCTATCTTCACCCTGCACCAGAAGGACCGAAGAAATCTCCGTGGGGTGACAGAGTCACTCCCCTGCTCATGCTGGCACATTCTAAGTGAATGACTGGTTCTCTTGGACTCCTCTTCTGGCGACGTGTGTGCTCCTTGGAACACAGAGGGTGGACCCCATCGACCCAGACTGTCCTGAGGTCCTGGGGTAAGACCTTGCCTTTCCCCAGAATGACAGTACCCCTTTGCAATGCATCTTCTTCGCCTCCTAAGGCCTCTATGCAGTATTTGCAACATTTATTTGTGCACAGCATGGCCCAGGTCCCCAGCACTCTATCCTGTGACGCTCAACTCGCTGAGTTGTTCTCCGGCGGCGTGGGACCTTCCTGTGTAGTGCTGCATCAACTGCATTTTGCACCTCCTTTATCCCCGTGTCCTGGGACTCCTGTGGGTGCTATCTGTTGTCCTGAGGGCTCTCTGAAGAGCTGAGAGCCCCATCTTTCACCTCACACAGAGTTGAGGTATCCAGGTCTCCCCTGGGTCTGGATAGAATCTAGTTGACGCAAAATGCAACTTTACCAGAAGCAAGGCTTGTTGGAGGAATCCAGCACCAAAACTCACCTGCATCCAACTTCACAACGTGGGACATGCTTTGCATCATGCAGGAACCCGCTGGCATCTTCCTAGGGTGCATTTGTGCAGTCTTCATCCAACCGGGGACTCTTCTTTTGCACCCTCTTCTGGGTTGGTAGGGGCTCCTGTCCTTCTTGGAACTTCTTTTGATTTCTGGACTTGGTCTCCTTATGTTGCAGGTCTTCAGGTCCAGGAATCCACTGTTTGTTGTTTGCAGACTTGGTTGGTTCTTGCAATAATTCCAATCACGAGGTGTAGTGTGTCCTAAGGAAACTTGCAGTACTTTACTCCTGCTTTTCTGGGCTCTGAGGTGGGGTAATTTAATTGCCTTTACTATATTATTACTCTCCCAGCGATTCTGCACTCACTACACTTGTCTGGGGGGAATTTGTGATTCACATTCCACTTTCTTAGTATATGGTTTGTGTTGCCCCTAGACCTATTTTCTCCCATTGCATTTTATAGCATTTCCTATTGTTTGCACTATCATATGTCTAATTACTTACCTTATTTTGGTGTCTAGCGTATATATTGTGTATAATACTTACCTCCAGAAGGAGTATTGCTTCTAAGATATTTTTGGTACTGTGTCAAATAAACGACCTTTATTTTTGGTAGCACTGAGTATTGTCTTTACTAGTGTATAAGTATTGTGTTACTATAAGTGGTTTTGCATGAGCTTTGCATGTCTCCTAGTTCAGACTAAGCTGCTCCGCTATAGCTACCTCTATCAGCCTTAGCTGCTAGAACACTACTACTTCACTAATAAGGGATGACTGGACCTGGTAAAAGGAGTAACTACCCAAGGTACCCACTACAAACCAGGCCAGCCTCTTACATATAGGCTTAAGTTTAGAGACACCCAGAAGACAGCTTCCCAGTTCTGGGTTGAGTTTGTGGACATCTCAGTTAAAGCACTAGAGGGCTGGATACAGGGCAACAAGGTAAGTACCTTTGAGGGGCTTTACAATTTGATTATGAGAGATTTCCTTCTGACTAATTGCGCCCAAGAGAAGTCTCCACCAGTATCTAGCTGACTCTAAATTGATCAAATCTAGAGAGCTGGGGAGGCAGCAGGTGACTGGTTAAGAACTAGGTTAACCAGAAACCCATAGGAGGTGACCAGAGAAAGGAAGGACATAGTTCTTCTCAGAGGGAAAACCCAGGGGAAAGATGATAAAAAATTCAAGGAGTCCTCACAAGAGTCCCCAAAATTTTCTCAGGGTGGGGAGCCGCGAGCCATGCCACTTCTAAGGGGAAGAGGTACCAGAGGCAGAATTATTAAGGCAGGAAAGTTTCAGGAGCTTGCTATGGCCAGCAAGTGTTTTGAGTGCCATCAACCTGGACACAAAAGAGGGAAGGCTATCTGTTCCAAGAATGCCCCCACTGGTGGGCAGTCCCATTAGATTGCTACTATAGGTGTGGGGGAGGAAGTTGGCCAGGGTCTGGGATCAGGGTGCACAGAAGTCACCTTAGTGTCCGTGGGTGGGGTGGACATTGAAGCTCTGAGAGATACAGGTGCCAGTGTGACAATGGTCACAGAAAAGCTGAATTCTCCAGAGCAGATCTTACCTGGTGTCTTCCACCAAGTGACTTATGCAAATAGCAGAACCAAAATCCATCCCCTGGCCATGATGAGCCTGGAATGGGGAGGCGTAAGTGGCCCTAAGAAGGCAGCAGTAGCTCCTGCCCTCCCAGTAGAATGTCTGCTGGGAAATGATCTAGAAGCATCTGAATGGTCAGAGGTGGAAAGAAGGGTCCATGCACAGATGCTGGACCTCCCTGAATGGGTGTGTGCTGTGACCAGGTCACAGGCAGCACAACAGGGAAGTGCTGGACACTTGGACCCTAAAAGATTGGCCAAGCCTCCAAGAAGAAAGAAAAAGGCACTGGGTCTGGCTTGCTAGCCCCACTAAGTACAGAGAGTCAGGAGGAACTCAAAGCGGAGGGGGAGGATCTGACCTTCGAAGGAAGGACCCCTTGCCCTGCAAGCTCTGCCTGATTTGGCAGAACTGCAAGGGGCAGGTGGGCCCACCAGAGAGGAATTGTGCCAGGGACAAAGGGAGTGTCCCACTCTTGAGGGCCTGAGGCAGACTGTCACCAGGCAAGAGCAAGGAGATACCAGTAGGACCAACAAGGCACCACAGAAGTATAGGGAGTTCCTCCAACATTAAACCATGATATTCCCTTAGCTGGACTTTTGGGGAAGACCAAGTCCAGGAACAGGCTGGTCAACTAATTCTTTGGCCCCACATGTCAGAGAAAGTCAAGGAGTTTTGCAACTCCTGTGTCACCTGCAGGCCAGTGTCTGGGCAGGGGGCAACCCAAAGGCTCCCTTGATAGCATTGCCAGTGGTTGGGACTCCCTTTGAGAGGGTGGGGATTGACATTGTTGGTCCTGTACACCCACCAACTGCCTCACGCAACAGGCACATTTTAGTGGTTGTGGACCATACCACCAGGTACCCTGGGACAATACCGTTCATGTCACTCCCACAGTGTCTAGGGACCTACTTGGTGTGTTCACCAGAGTGAGATTCCCAAAGGAAGTGGTCTCAGATAGGGGCAGAAATGTTATGTCAGCCTATCTGAAAGCAATGTGGGATGAATGTGGTGTTACCTATACATTCACCACCCCTATCAAACCCAGAACAATGGTCTGGTGAAAAGATTTAACAAGACCCTGAAGGGCATGATCATGGGTTTGTCTGACAAACTCAGGGGGAGATGGGATGTTTTCATCCCATGCCTGTTGTTTGAATACAGAGAGGTGCCACAAAAGGGGGTTGGATTCAGTACCTTTGAGTTACTGTTTGGGCACCCTGTAAGAGGCCCCTTGTGTTTGGTGAGAGGGTCTTGGGAGAAGCCCCTCAAAGAATCCAAGCAGAATGTGCTGGATTATGTACGGGCCTGAGGTCATGCATGGCTGAGTACATGAAGAAGGCAAGCAGCAACCTGGAGGCCAGCCAAGAGCCCATGAAGCTCTGCCAGGACCAGAAGGCTACCAAGCCTGAGTATCAGCCAGGTCAGCTGGTGTGGGTTTTGGAGTCAGTGGCTCCCACGGCATTTCAGGCCAAATGGACTGGGCCCTATCCCATTTTGGAGAAGAATGGTGATGTAACCTACTTGGTTGAGCCTGGCACCCCCAGGAATCCTCATAGGATCCTGCATGTTAACAGACTGAAAGCCCACAAGGTCAGGGCAGAAATGACCATGCTTATGGTCACTGATAAAGGGAAGGAGGAGGAGAGTGAACCTCTGCCAGACCTCCTTTCCGCAAATGCACAGGATGGGTCAGTGGAGGGAGTGGTTCGCTCTCCCAAGTTGACAGCCCAGCAGCAAAAAGACTGCAGACAAGTTTTGGAGCAGTTCGCTGGCCTGTTCTCTTTGGCCCCTGGACTCACCAATTGGTGTGTTCATGATATTGACACTGGTGGCAGCTTACCTGTCAATAACAAGCTGTACAGGCTTTCTGACCAGGTCAAGGCCAGCATCAAAGCTGAGGTGGCTAAGATGTTGGATCTCAAGGTAATTGAGCCCTTTTATAGTCCTTGGGCCAGTCCAGTGTTACTGGTACCCAAACCCAATCTCCAAGGTGGGAAAAAGGAATTCATATTCTGTGTAGACTACAGAGGACTAAATGCAGTCAATAAGACTGATGCTCAACCCATACCTAGAGCTAATGAGCTCATTGATGTGTTAGCAGCTGCCAAGTTCCTGAGTACATTTGACATGACCTCAGGATACTGGCAGATTGCTTTAAGTCCAGGAGCTAAGAGGAGGACAGCATTTTCCACTAAAGAGGGCCACTTACAGTTCAAAGTGATGTCATTTGGCCTGAAAAATGTCCTGCCACATCCAACTGTTTGTGAACAGAGTCCTGTCTGGGTTGGAATCTTTAAGTGCAGCTTATCTGGATGATATAGCTGTATTCAGTTCCATCTGAGAGGACCATCTGGTCCACCTGAAGGATTTTCTTCAGGCCCTGACTATTTAGGCAAGCAAGTACCAGATAGGGCAGAGTTCAGTGGTGTACCTGGGCCACCTTGCTGGTGAAGGCCATGTACAGACTCTCCAGCCCAAGATCCAGACTGTTCGGGATTTGGAGGCTCCTAAAACCCAGACCCAGGTCATGGCCTTTCTTGGCCTGACTGGGTACTACAGGAGATTTGTTCAAAATTATGGGACCATAGTGGCTCCTCTGACAGATCTCACATCAAAGAAACAGCCCAAGAAAGTAATTTGGGTACCAGAGTGTCAAAAAAATGTTGACACTCTGAAACAGGCTGTGTGTTCAGCACCAGTGTTACTGCCCCTTATTGTAGCAAGGAGTTTATAGTGCAAACAGATGCTTCAGAGGAAGAGATTGGAGCAGTGTTAGCATAAGTTAAGGAAGAGGGCCAGGATCAGCCAGTTGCCTTTATCAGCAGACGACTACTCCCCAGAGAGAAAAGATGGAGTGCCATTGAGAGGGAGGCCTTTGCTGTTGTCTGGTCCCTGAAGAAGCTGAGGCCATACCTGTTTGGTACTCACTTCAATGTTCAAACTGACCACAGTCCTCTCAGATGGTTAATGCAAATAAGGGAGGAGAACCCAAACTGTTAAGGTGTTCCATTCCTCTAGAGGGTACAGGCTTCACAGTGGAACATAGACCTGGGAGTTATGATGCCAACGGAGATGGACTTTCCAGATTTTTCCACTTAGCTGATGAGGACTACCAGGGTATGGATTAGTACGCATCACCTTTCATCTGGGGGTGGGCAGCAGTGTAGGAGAGTCCTCTTTTTTGCTCTGGTCACCCCCAGACTTTGTGGACAGATACTGGTGGTTACTGACTCTCGGCTTTGTCCTGGATACTGCTTACCAGTCCCAGGGCCAGTGCTCTGTGTAAAGTGGATGTGCAAACTGGGCTGATTATAATTGGCAGTATCAACCTGCCTATAAATCCCTAGTATATGGTAGGGAATGTAGGTTTAGGAACCCCAGCATAGGTAGTGCACCCATAGGTACACTGCTGAGGTACCCAGTGTCATCTGAAAGGCAGTCTTGCCTTGTTGGCTGGTTTTAAACTAAAGTTATATGCACATTTGACTTTAGAATTAAGAGCACTTCCAAAGCCTTAAACTACCTTATTTGTACATATAAATCATCCCTAAGGTGTGCCCTAAGTGACCCTAGGGTTAGGTGCCATGTAACAATAATTAGGGACCTTATACAAATTGCTTTACAAGTTCTCGTGAGGTAAAATAGCCAAATTCACTTTTCCCTCACTGTAGTAAATGACCTCCATATGCTTAAATGGGGAGCCTTTATTTTAATTAACAAAGTGCCAGATACCTAGAGTTTGGTATCAAACTAATTGTTATAATAACTTCCACAACTTACAATTGTTGGATTTAATATAACTAGTTCAGGTAAAGAGTTTTAAAACTCTGCCTGAAAGTTGCCAACTTCAGCTTTGTAGTGCCCTTCTCTGATTGGAGAGTCCTGGCAGCCTGACTAGGCTGCCTTGATGAGGTGTGAAGTAGCCTGGGCTGAACACAAAGGATGTGCCTGGGGGAGGAAATCTGCCTCAGCAGTGAAACAGGAAGGGTAGAGCAGCCGTACTGGACTTCAAAGGCATGGAAGGGCATTTGGAGCAGCTCAGGACCTCCCCCACTTCCTGCAACCCCGGACAATTAGGTGCCCTTTTGATTAGATTAGGAGAGGGCAGGAGAGGGGTGTGTTTATGATTTATAGCCACACCAGTGTGTGGGCTCAACCAGATCTAACCACCAAAAATCATCTTTCAGCCATGTTGGATTTTTGAAGAATGTTGCTCCTTAGGATTGATTTTTGTCACACTTCCCAGGAACTGGTCATCAAATGGTGAAGCAGTCTGCCTGTTATCGGACAACCAGGACACCCTTGCTTTCCACCCAGGAGCACAGATAAATATGGCACAGCTGCACCCACACATCAGATCCCTACGAAGAACATCAGAAGAAGGAATGCCCTGCTGGACCCATGACCTGCACCTGCACGCTGCCCTCTGAAGGACTGCACCAGCTGTACACTTGGGCTTCACCACAAGAAGGACTTTGCCTGGTTTCAACTGGGTCTAGAAGGGACTCACTGCTTTCTGCAGGTGAGAAATAGCTAACCAGAGTCCCCTGCATCAGTTCATGAACAAACTGACCAGCTGACTACTGTCCAGTGGTAATTTTGGAGTTTGAGCTAGGTGCATTCTGGGAGTTGGAGTCCTAACCCTCAAGGAGCAACTCAAAGCTTCTGGAACCTTGGGGTGAGCTGTGGACTCCTAAAGGACCTTCAAAGACCTTCTGGAAGAAGACCCAGAAGTTTAGAGAAGATTCAAGAGTCAAACCAGCTTACATTGACCTCGACCCGGCTTGACTTGTAGGGTCGTCCCGCTGAAAAGCTCAGGAGCCCCAGACTTCCAGGATTTCACCAGGGGCTCCTGGAAAGGCAATCAGAGAGAAAAAGCTCCAAAAAAATAGGTTGATTGGGATTTCCTGCACAGCGTATCCGAGGAGGGCTCCAGGGATGTCAGATCAAGTTTCAGGTTTGGCCCAGATGAAGATTTTCCTCCTGAAAAATTGTCTAAGTCTGAATGTAGAAATCTTCACTGAGGTCTCCTGCGATGCGTATCCGAAGAGGGTTCCAAGGAGGTCTGATCGGGTTTGTGACTTCGTCCCGCTGAAGAAAATCTTCAAGAAAACGACTAAGTCAGAAAGTAAACTTTATACTGAAGCCTCCCACTTGCTGTAGCTGTGCAGCGCTCCATCACAGTCGGCCCGAAACTTTGACATTGCCCAGGTCAAGATGCGACCAGATGACCAGATTGGCGCTTTTTGTTTCGATGTACGAGAAAACATTAAGGCCCATATTTATACTTTTTTAGCGCCGCATTTGCGTCGTTTTTTGACACAAAATCGACGCAAACTTACAAAATACAATTGTATTTTGTAAGTTTGTGCCGATTTTGCATCAAAAAACGACGCAAATGCAGCGCTAAAAAAGTATTTTATAAGTTTGTGCCGATTTAGCATAAAAAAACGACGCAAATGCTGCGCTAAAAAAGTATAAATATGGGCCTAATTCTTTAAACATTCATATCTCCTGTTCCCCTTATTCAATTTCATTTGTTTTGATGTCAAAATAAAGCTAAAAATATTTCTTGTTTTTATAAATCGGTTTTGGATTTTTAAATTGTTTCCTGTGTTTTATTTAATTACTGTTCTGTGATACTTGAATGTTTTACACACTTTGGGGGTCATCTGACCACGGGAGCACCGCCAACAGGCTGGCGGTGCTCCCACGAGCATTCTGACCGCGGCGGTTCAGCCATGGGGATTCTGACACCCCCTACCGCCATCCTGTTCCTGGCGGGTCTCCCGCCAGGAACAGGATGGCGGTAGGGGGTGCCGCCGGGCCCCTGGGGGCCCCTGCAGTGGTCATGCCAATGGCATGGGCACTGCAGGGGCCCCCGTAAGAGGGCCCCACTGTGTATTTCAGTGTCTGCAATGCAGACACTGAAATACGCGACGGGTGCAAACTGCACCCGTCGCACCCCTGCAACTACGCCGGCTTCAATTCTGAGACGGCGTCCTCGTTGCAGGGGCATTTCCTCTGGGCCGGCGGGTGCGCTTTTGGAGAGCCGGCCCAGAGGAAATGTCTGAATGGCCGCCACGGTCTTTTGACCGCGGTGCGGTCATTTGGCGGCTCCCTCCAGGCGGGCGGCTCCCGCCGCCCGCCGGGCTCAGAATGAGCCCCTTTGTCGCCTAAGTTAAGCCTTGTCGCTTGTTGCCAAGCTACCACGTGTTGAATTGGAGTTAATTTATTGAGACCGAACTGAACCTAGTGGGGGTTAGTGGCCTATTGCTAAGTGTAGGTACTTACCTTCCCTTACCAATAATCCACTTTCCAACATGCGGCCAACAAGTCACCAGATGACAAGAACTTATTTAGCAATAAGAGGTCCTATTATGCTCAGAAATTCCTGTATCGTCACCAGTTCAAGTGACCTCGGACATGGTCCACCACCCAAATGATCAAAGAATGGTGAAGCTGAGCAGTTGAGTCTGAAAACACTCTAGGAACAATGCAACAAATTGCTCAAAGCTTCAGAATTAGAAAACCAGGGAAAGGTGTACCTAATGTTCTTCAAACACCAACAAGAGAAGTATAAATCTCTCCTTGACGCAACATCTTTAGATGTATTTAAGACCATAAATTAATCTGTAATAGAGGGCGATGAGGCCCCATCAACTAGGTTCTCAAGGCCTCATTAATGATGCCCTGCTTAGCACTCCATCCCATATTGCTACAGTGTCCACGTCAACTGCAGATCATGTGCAAGGCAACACTAGTTTCCTATAAGGCAAGCACAAGGCCTTGTCTTTACTAACGGGGCTTTGGGAATTTAAGTGGACCATCAAAGTAAAACCTGGAAGGGGCCCTGTTAACACAAGCAGACCCACTGCCTAACAACTCTCCAGCAAGACCGGCCCCAGCACCTGACAGAGGGGACTAGGAACAAGCTATTAAAATCGCATCACAATGCACCCTTTTTCTATTGCTGACCTAAGCCCTGGCAACACTGCAGTGCACGTTTCTCAACTACTTGTGCGCAATAAGTTGATTTGGGTCCTGGAATATCAAACCCAGGAGGCCCCATTATATTTTAGACAGTGGAAACACCATTTTATTAGTACAATCTATCCCTGTCCCGAAGTACAGCAACTCTTCAGACTTCTTGTCTATCTAATTCCTTCAGCACCGTGGGGACACTACTAAAGGACTGGAGGATTAAACCAAAATAAGGCCTGACGGAAATCCAGACATGCCTGACTGTCAGCTTAAACCTCCCATGCACTCAGTTCTAAAAAATGCTCAAGGGGCACAAGGTCTTGATGAAATTGCCCTTCATCTGGCTAGCCAATATAAGGAGTTGAACTTGCTGCCAGCCTCCATGCTGTCTAAAAAACGCCCTTGACCAACTGAAGTGAGCATTTGCAACCATTATATTCTTGATTGAAATATCACTGGGCTCATGCAAAAGCTTGAAGATGAAGATATCATGGAATATTGTAGAAATTTTGAAATCTTAATTCTTAGGGAAACTTGGACCCAAACATCTGCTTTGTTGATGGGAAACACTGAACACCAAAAACAGCAATTAAAGTCAGCAGTGCCAGTGGGCAGCTTAACAATGTTTAGTTCAACATCTCTGCAGGTCATGATTGAGGAGATCTTGCTAAAGAAAGCATGGATCCAAGCACAGAAACTCTTCATGCAACTTTGTGCTGAGAATCACAATCTCTTAATAATAAATGTTTATATCTATCCTTGTGTAGCAGAGAAGGGGGCCCAATTAAAAAGGCTAGCAAATAGCTTTTAACATCTAAAAAATATTACACCCACTTCTTGACACCCTCCTAACTGAGACTTCAATACAGATCTGTTCAGTGGTAACAAAGATAGGGAAATCGGCAAATTCAGGTAAAAAACGTTTCAGCAAAAACCTGCTGGAACACAACAGATTTCACCCTCATATCAGATTGTGAAAGCCTTAACCTCAGGCTATTAAATGGCAAATTTGAGTGGGACAACATCCCAGATTGGACACGTGTAACTGGGAAGTCTGTATCATATGATGACTTCACCCTGTGCTCACCCTGTGCTCAGCTGCCTTTTTTGGAACATCACTAGCTTCCGTCTTGGGGACTGTTTCAGCAGCAACCAGAGACCACAACAAATCCAACTGTCCATCTGTGCCATCCAACTGGAGGCTGCACCTGAACTAGCACTAGTGTACACACCGAAAATCACAAAAAAGACTTAAATGGGACGCAATGATAAGAATGGAGGCAATAAAATGGATTAAAACTCAACAAAGTACAATAAGGACAACAGTTAGCTCCCGTACTGTGCACTGGGACTTTCTTGCTGACCAAATACTGAGAAAATTCCATCCTGTTGCTCGCAGCAGTATAAAACGTCAGGGACTAATACATTCAAACCAACTAGAAATCAGAAAGCCCTCAAAAGAGATGTGAATGCAATATGCATAATTTTATTAAAAATCCTTCTTCCTATCTCGTGAAATTAAACCTAAAAACATCAAAGGAAAATTTCAGAAGGTCAATCTGGCTGTTAAAATCTGAAAAAACACCATTACTTTTCGGCATGTCTCCTATATGTGAGTAGAAGGAGGAACACCAAACTATTCTGGTCAATGGTCAATCAAATTTCAATCGGAGGCAAGAAAAGTACCAATGCACATAAATACAAACCAGCCTGGATTTCTTGTTTGACACTGCACTTCTCAATAATCAGCTCTCGGGAGTTCATCAGACCTAATGTATCATCACCAATACAAATATATCAAGAGTACCCACTAGAAACAAAAGGAAAATTAATGAATCCTGAAACAGACCTGTACACATAGAGGAACTTTGCAGACTCAAATTGACGAGACTGAGGAAAGTCGCGGCAACTGGTTCAAATGGCCTCTCTTCACAGCAGATGCCTCGTTTTGGTCTAAGGTACTTTCTCAGGTGTTCGGATACTGGTAGGCGTCAAATAGGATTCAAGAATCCTGGTGAGGGTCATTCATCCAATCGATCTTTAATGAAGATTTAAATTCAGAGCCTATCCATTACCACCTTATAGCACCTATAGACAATGACACCAAACTGTATGCAAGCCTTTTGCTTGACAATTTAAAAGCATCAGCAATTGAAGGACAGATCGTCCCCAGGAACCAGTGTGACTTTAAAGATAATTGTGGCACCTCTACAAACTTAATGGTGATGGTCCAGATGCGTGACAAGGCAATTAGGAGCGGCTCCATGCTTTTTTTGTGTTTTATTGATTTCAAAGCTGCTTTTAATCCCTAGAGAGTCCTCGTGGTGCAAACTGTGGCGCTGAGGTCTCCCATCAAACTTTCTGAGAGCTATTGAGCAGCTGTACTCAAATACATGGGTGAGGGTAAAGCTGACGAACTGTACATGCATCCCACGAAAGATCACCACAAACATCCGGTTGAAGCACGGTTGTGTTCCTGGTGCCTCTTATGCTCAATCTGTACATTGCTGATCTGTCGGAAGCGCTAGACACCATCAACTGCCATCTCTCAAATTGGGAGGCCAACGTATGACACACCTGCTTTGTGTTGCTGACCTTCTGGTGTAAAGCCACACCAAAATTGGCTGACAGTGACAACTATCAACCCTTCACTCTTATGTGTGCTAACAAGTGCTAAAGTGCAAGTGCTCATATACAAAATGTGTATGTAATTAGTTTATCCATGATTGGCATATCTGATTTACTAGTAAGTCCCTAGTACAGTGCACTAGAGGTGCCCAGGGCCTGTATATCAAATGCTACTAGTGGGCCTGCAGCACTGGTTGTGCCACCCACCTAAGTAGCTCTGTAATCATGTCTGCAGTGTCTGTGTGTGCAGTTTTAACTGCAAATTCAACTTGGCAAGTGTACCCACTTGCCAGGCCTAAATCTTCCCTTTTCTGACATGTAAGACACCCCTACGTTTGGCACTAGGTAGCCCCCAGGGCAGGGTGCAGTGTATGGTTAAGGTAGGACATATAGTAATGTGTTTTATATGTCCTGACAGTGAAATATTGCTAAATTCGTTTTTCACTGTTGCAAGGCCTAACCCTCTCATAGATTAACATGGGGGCTACCTTTAAATTGGATTAAAGTGTAGATTCCCTTTGGGAGTGGATGGACATGAGGAGTTTGGGATCTCTGAGCTCACACTTTAGAAATACATCTTTTAGTAAAGTTGATTTTAAGATTGTGTGTTTGAAAATGCCACTTTTAGAAAGTGGGCATTTTCTTGCTTATACCATATCTGTGACTCTGCCTGTTTGTGGATTCCCTGTCTGGGTCAGTTTGACAGTTGGGCTGGTTGCACCTCACAATAGACAGTGACACAAAGGGAGCTGGGGTGTAGTATGTGTAGGAGGCTGGCCTGGCTTGTAGTGGGTACCAAGGGGTACCTACACTCTGTACCAGGTCCCAGTATCCCTTATTAGTGTAGAAGAGGTGTTTCTAGCAGCTTAGACTGATAGAATGTAGCTATAGCAGAGCAGCTTAGGCTGAACTAGGAGACATGCAAAGTTCCTACTATACCACTGGTGTCATATGCACAATATCATAAGAAAACACAATACTCAGATATACTAAAAATAAAGGTACTTTATTTTTATGACAATATGCCAAAAGTATCTCAGTGAGTACCCTCAGTATGAGGATGCCAAATATACACAAGATATATGTACACAATACCAAATATATGCAGTAATAGCAAAAGGAAGTAATGCAAGCAGTGTAAAATTACAATGTATTGCAATAGGAGCACATAGGTATAGGGGCAACACAAACCATATACTCCAAAAGTGGAATGCGAATAACGTATGGACCCCAAACCTATGTGAGCTCGTAGTGGGTCGCTGGGACTGTAAGAAAACAGTGAGGGTTAGAAAAATAGCCCAACCCAAGACCCTAAAAAGTAGGTGTAAAGTGCATCTATATTCCCCAGAGAGCACAGAAGTCGTGATAGGGCAATTCTGCAAGAAAGAACAACACCAGCAATACAACCAAAGTGGATTTCTGGACGAGAGTACCTGTGGAACTAGGGGACCAAGTCCAAGAGTCGCGACAAAGTCGAGATTGGGCAGATGCCCAGGAAATGCCAGCTGAGGGTGCAAAGAAGCTGCCACTGGATGGTAGAAGCTGTGGATTCTGCAAGAACGAAGAGGGCTAGAAACTTCCCCTTTGGAGGATGGATGTCCCACGTCATGTAGAAGCACGCAGAAACACCGCAAACAAGCCTTGCTAGCTGCAAGGGTTGGGGTTAGGGTTTTTGGATGCTGCTGTGGCCCAGGAGGGACCAGGATGTCGCCACTTGCGTGAGGAGACAGAGGAAGCATCCAGCAAGACAAGGAGCCCTCTCAGAAGCAGGCAGCACCCGCAGAAGTGCTGGAACAGGCACTACGAAGAAGAGTGAACTGGAGCTCACCCGAAGTCACAAAAGGAGATCCCACGACACCGGAGGACAACTCAGGAGGTTGTGCACTGCAGGTTAGAGTGTCGGGGACCCAGGCTTGGCTGTGCACAAAGGAAATCCTGGAAGAGTGCACAGGAGCCGGAGCAGCTGCAAATCACGCGGTACCCAGCAATGCGTCTAGAGTGGGGAGGCAAGGACTTACCTCCACCAAACTTGGCCTGAAGAGTCACTGGACTGTGGGAGTCACTTGGACAAAGTTGCTGAGTTCCAGGGACCACGCTCGTCATGCTGAGAGGGGACCCAGAGGACCAGTGATGCAGTCTTTTGTTGCCTGCGGTTGCAGGGGGAAGATTCCGTCGACCCACGGGAGATTTCTTCGGAGCTTCTAGTGCAGAGAGGAGGCAGACTACCCCCACAGCATGCACCACCAGGAAAACAGTCGAGAAGGCGGCAGGATCAGCGATACAAGGTTTCAGTAGTCGTCTTTGCTACTTTGTTGCGGTTTTGCAGGAGTCCTGAGCAGTCAGCGGTCGATTCCTTGGCAGAAGGTGAAGAGAGAGATGCAGAGGAACTCTGATGAGCTCTTGCATTCGTTATCTAAAGAATTCCCCAAAGCAGAGACCCTAAATAGCCAGAAAAGTAGGTTTGGCTACTTAGGAAGGAGGATAGGCTAGCAACACAGGTAAGAGCCTATCAGGAGGAGTCTCTGACGCCACCTGCTGGCACTGGCCACTCAGAGCAGTCCAGTGTGCCAGCAGCACCTCTGTTGCCAAGATGGCAGAGGTCTGGAGCACACTGGAGGAGCTCTGGGCACCTCCCCTGGGAGGTGCAGGTCAGGGGAGTGGTCACTCCCCTTTCCTTTGTCCAGTTTTGTGCCAGAGCAGGGCTGAGGGATCCCTGAACCGGTGTAGACTGGCTTATGCAGAGATGGGCACCATCTGTGCCCATCAAAGCATTTCCAGAGGCTGGGGGAGGCTACTCCTCCCCAGCCCTGACACCTATTTCCAAAGGAAGAGTGTGTAACACCCTCTCTCTGAGGAAGTCCTTTGTTCTGCCTTCCTGGGCCAGGCCTGGCTGGACCCCAGGAGGGCAGAAACCTGTCTGAGGGGTTGACAGCTGCAGCAGCTGCAGTGAAACCCCGGGAAAGGTAGTTTGGCAGTACCCGGGTCTGTGCTAGAGACTCGGGGATCATGGAATTGTCTCCCCAATGCCAGGATGGCATTGGGGTGACAATTCCATGATCTTAGACATGTTACATGGCCATGTTCAGAGTTACCATTGTGACGCTATACATAGGTAGTGACCTATGTATAGTGCACGCGTGTAATGGTGTCCCCGCACTCACAAAGTCCGGGGAATTTGCCCTGAACGATGTGGGGGCACCTTGGCTAGTGCCAGGGTGCCCACACACTAAGTAACTTGGCACCCAACCTTCACCAGGTGAAGGTTAGACATGTAGGTGACTTGTAAGTTACTTAAGTGCAGTGTAAAATGGCTGTGAAATAATGTGGGCATTATTTCACTCAGGCTGCAGTGGCAGGCCTGTGTAAGAATTGTCAGAGCTCCCTATGGGTGGCAAAAGAAATGCTGCAGCCCATAGGGATCTCCTGGAACCCC
Source organism: Pleurodeles waltl (assembly GCF_031143425.1). Taxonomy (NCBI): domain Eukaryota; kingdom Metazoa; phylum Chordata; class Amphibia; order Caudata; family Salamandridae; genus Pleurodeles; species Pleurodeles waltl. The sequence continues at coordinate 927,325,245 of NC_090439.1, read as the reverse complement.
AATACCCTGGGTACCTGTAGTGTTTTCCTCTTATTTAGTTTCTAAGCACTAACATAACACAACAGAAATGCACTTCTGAGGTCAAAGAAGACTTTTATTGTTATTTTATTCTTCCCCAACCACAATGTTTATGAATGAATGACGAATTAGTAGCTTTCAAGTCCGCGTTAATCAAACAAAATATATCAGTTTGCAATATACACAGCAGGTTATATTTATAAGATATTGAATGCAAAGCAAAACAAATACTTCACCGTGTAGGAACTATTTACAGCTACATCTTTCTAAGGTCTGCAAGCTGAGACCCCTGTCAGCCGCGAGAAAGAGTGTCATCTACCCACACGGGATGCTGGCAACTGGCGCCAAGCTCCAGCACGAGGTCCGGCAGATTCGAATCTGACTCTCTGCAGCCTGTTACATTCGTTACAAAGGTGTGCCCCCTCCTCTCAGACCTGGGAAACTGAGCAAGCCTTTTGGAGACTGGCCAGGTCTCCAAGACTACTCCTGTTCCCAAGCTCAAGGGAAGAGAAACAACGCCCATGTACTCTCTCTTATCAGGTCTAGTCTACTGTGAGAGCAAAACATCTTGGTTCTCTGGTGCAAAAACACAGCTTGGAAAAATACAGAACTCCACGTTAAAGGCAATGGGCAGCTAACCTAAATATCAAATGCAATGTCATGTTAAAGGCAATAGGCAGCTGAGCTGAATACAAAATGCAATGTCTAGTGTCATGTCAAAGCCAATAGGCAGCGGAGCTGAATATCATGTCAAAGCCAATAGGCAGTTAAGCTGAATACAAAATGTAATATATGATATCATGTCAAAGCCAATAGGCAGAATATCTAATAGCATATCAAAGTCAATAGGCAGCTAAACTGAATACATCATGTCAAAGCCAATAGGAATGCAATGTCAAAGCCAATAGGCGGCTAGACTGGATACAGCATGTCAAAGCCAATAGGCAGAATACAGAATGTAATGGCTAATGCAATGTCAAAGCCCATAGGCGGCTAAACTGAATACAGAAAGCAATGGCTAATGCCATGTCAAAGCCAATAGGCACAATACAGAATGTAATGACTAATGCAATGTCAAAGCCCATAGGCGGCTAAACTGAACAAAACATACCATGTGCTACTGGTGAACATTGAGCAACTAATATGCGCAGTGGTGAAACACAAAGTCATTGGTCAAAACAAAACTCCATCAAATAGCAGGACATTCCGCCCTTTGACCAATGAATTTTTGTTTCACATATCTCATATTTCAAACAAACAAAAAAACATCAGCACAAAAAAAACCATTATCAGCCAATCAGATTTGAATGATCAAAACAATCCCTGTAAAGCAATAGAAGTGAATTAACACATTGATCTCATAACCTTTCACATCAGATACATCTACATAGAAAAGACTGGGCAATTTATTATTTTTTTTTTTTCTGAATGAGTCTCTAATTCAACAGTGTTAGCAATTTGATGTGGCATGAGTTCTGCTCATGTAAAGGTGCACGGTCCACCTGAAAGGTTTTCTGGAAGATAAGCAAAAGTCAGAGTTCCATACGAGAGGGAAAAAAAAAAAAAAACACAGCAAACAAGTTGAACTTGAACTGAAGGCGCAGTTTGCGCAAAATGGATCCATGGTGCTGGCACTTTACTCAGCCAGGTTCAGGTTGGGGATTCAGTCCCTTCCCCGACCCCACACGCACACACCGGAAGGGGGACCACACAGCACACTCAGGGACAGTGGCGAAACGTGGTAGGATCTGCAAAAGAAACAAGTATGACTTTTCTTGCAAATAACATTTTTCATTTAAACTGCACCCTTCCTCTTTCTTTCCCTGTTTTATAATCAGCAGGACGTTTTTGAGGCCCTTTGTTATATTTTCTGCAGGTTCTGGAGGATCACTTGGGGCTTCAGCCCACACATCAGCACTGAGGTTTTTATCTGCTGCGCCACAGCTTCCCTTTTCTTGCACTGTCAGAAGGGCTGGGGCAGACTCATTCTTTACCAAACCTCCATTCACTGCACTTTTGTCAATTTGGGCCATTCTGTCTCCAATTTGTATGAATGAATCAGATTCTTTTCTAGGTATCAGCATAATTTCGATTTTTCCTTGGTAATTTGCAGCAATCACTCTCCCTAAAACCTGATCAATTTGCCATTTCTGTTTTGGTAACTTTCCTCTCCCCAACTGCTCTGTGACTGCTTGCATGACAGATTGCTTTTGTGCGTGCTGCACAGTTTTTATCAAATCTAGGGGAATGTGCATCTCTCTCATCTCTGCCCACCTGTAAGTGGCCTTTTCACATTTCTGGGGCACCCACATAGCCATCCCCACTAAGGCAGAATTCTGGGTGAACACTTCTCTCTCTGCATTTTTCTCATTAACATCTGCAAGGTAATTGAACCAGTTAGGTGCTAAAACATTATCAAAGAACCAAAAATCAGCATAAAAATGACACATCTCATGTAGCTCTTGCTTTAAAATCTGACACACATTATACAACGCTGTTCCTTCTACGGTGCCAGAAAACAACATTTCAGTCAATGAATCATTAGTAAAACAAACATGCTTTTTATCTTCAGTGAACACGAATTCAAATGGTGCACACAATTTCACCGGTAATTCTTTTACCTGTGGTACTCTAGCCCTGTCTTGCAAGTACCAGATCCATTGTATGATTCTAGCTAGGGGCACTATTTTCTTTCCTTGTTCTTGAGTTACATGTACATCAGTTTTTCCTTCTTGCACTGCGCAGAAACCTAAAGTCTGCATTATTTCATTTGCCAAATCACAAGCGCGCAGCTGCATATTATTTTTCACAGTGACCATGTACAAAAGTGTTAGGATTTCTCTCAAATGAGGGCTATTCTTTTTCCAAAAATCAAACAAACTAATGAAACTCGGGGTGTCTTGCTCTAAAATCCTTCGTTTTACTTGTGCATTTTGCAACGGTAACTTGTAAATCACATTCTCGTCCCTGTTATCAGTTAAGGAATGCATTTTGGCTGCCAAAAACCTTGGCTCACACGGAAACTCAGTGCAGCTCGGAGCTGTCTTAACCCCCTCATTACTGGAATGGGACAAGAAAGATTCTTCATTTTTATAACTTTCAGCATAATTTTGAATTATCGTATCCTGGCTAATTTGCTCACGTAAATTCCTATTTTCATGTTCCAACTTCCTACATTTCTCCTGCATTTCTCTGTAAGCAGATAAAGGTATCCAGACCTTTCTGTCATCATTACTTCCAAAACACACGTTTTCTACATATATACAACAGGAATTATTTCTCAAAACATTATCAGGCCTTTTAGCTACACATGCATTTTCTTCTGTAATTCCCCAAACAGAAAACAATTCACAGTTTTTCTTAGCACCATCAGGCAGTTCATCAACACATGTATTCTCAGACATGGTCTGCCGTGCTACTGTGATTCTCCAAACAGAAAACAATTTCTGTAATTCTCCAAACAACAAAAAACAATTACACTTTTAAAGTGTGCACTTAGAAATCTACTAACTCGTCAAACCCCTTTTAATCACCTCTTAATGACCGACCCCACGACTCCAGGTACCAATTGTAGTGCTTTCCTCTTATTTAGTTTCTAAGCACTAACATAACACAACAGAAATGCACTTCTGAGGTCAAAGAAGACTTTTATTGTTATTTTATTCTTCCCCAACCACAATGTTTATGAATGAATGACGAATTAGTAGCTTTCAAGTCCGCGTTAATCAAACAAAATATATCAGTTTGCAATATACACAGCAGGTTATATTTATAAGATATTGAATGCAAAGCAAAACAAATACTTCACCGTGTAGGAACTATTTACAGCTACATCTTTCTAAGGTCTGCAAGCTGAGACCCCTGTCAGCCGCGAGAAAGAGTGTCATCTACCCACACGGGATGCTGGCAACTGGCGCCAAGCTCCAGCACGAGGTCCGGCAGATTCGAATCTGACTCTCTGCAGCCTGTTACATTCGTTACAAAGGTGTGCCCCCTCCTCTCAGACCTGGGAAACTGAGCAAGCCTTTTGGAGACTGGCCAGGTCTCCAAGACTACTCCTGTTCCCAAGCTCAAGGGAAGAGAAACAACGCCCATGTACTCTCTCTTATCAGGTCTAGTCTACTGTGAGAGCAAAACATCTTGGTTCTCTGGTGCAAAAACACAGCTTGGAAAAATACAGAACTCCACGTTAAAGGCAATGGGCAGCTAACCTAAATATCAAATGCAATGTCATGTTAAAGGCAATAGGCAGCTGAGCTGAATACAAAATGCAATGTCTAGTGTCATGTCAAAGCCAATAGGCAGCGGAGCTGAATATCATGTCAAAGCCAATAGGCAGTTAAGCTGAATACAAAATGTAATATATGATATCATGTCAAAGCCAATAGGCAGAATATCTAATAGCATATCAAAGTCAATAGGCAGCTAAACTGAATACATCATGTCAAAGCCAATAGGAATGCAATGTCAAAGCCAATAGGCGGCTAGACTGGATACAGCATGTCAAAGCCAATAGGCAGAATACAGAATGTAATGGCTAATGCAATGTCAAAGCCCATAGGCGGCTAAACTGAATACAGAAAGCAATGGCTAATGCCATGTCAAAGCCAATAGGCACAATACAGAATGTAATGACTAATGCAATGTCAAAGCCCATAGGCGGCTAAACTGAACAAAACATACCATGTGCTACTGGTGAACATTGAGCAACTAATATGCGCAGTGGTGAAACACAAAGTCATTGGTCAAAACAAAACTCCATCAAATAGCAGGACAGTACCTCAGTACTATATACTAGGGAATTATAAGGGTGTTCCAGTATGCCAATGTGAATTGGTGAAATTGGTCACTAGCCTGTTAGTGACAATTTAGAAAGCAGAGAGAGCATAACCACTGAGGTTCTGGTTAGCAGAGCCTCAGTGAGACAGTTAGTCATCACACAGGGAACACATACAGGGCACACTTATGAGCACTGGGGCCCTGGCTGGCAGGGTCCCAGTGACACATACACTAAAACAACATATATACAGTGAAATATGGGGGTAACATGCCAGGCAAGATGGTACTTTCCTACAGCCTGCATATACTGATGAGCCATCTGTGCTAGGAGGATGGGGAGGAGTAGTCACTCACACTTGAAAGGACTGTGCCTGCCCTCACACAATGCAGTCTCCAACCCCCTTGTGGGTCTCTGGGGCCTGGCTTGGGCAAGGCAGGATTTCACATTCCAAAGAGACTTTACTTTGAAGTAGGCCTACTTCAAAGGAGAAATTGGGTATAAGAAGGGCACCCAAAACCACAGACTTTAGAAACCCTTCTGGAAACAAGAGGAACCTCTGCCTGGAGAAGAGCTGAAGAGCAAAGGAAGAAGAGCCCTGCCTGTGACTGTGCTTTGTGGAGCTATCCTGCAGTTGCTGCTTCTGCCAGAGTAAGAGGGCAAAGACTGGACTTTGTGTGCCTTCCATCCTGAGAAGAAATCTTCAAGGGCTTGATCTAGAGCTTGCCTCCTGTTGTTTGAAGTCTCAGGGACAGCAAAGACTTCTCTCTGCCAGCACCTGGGGTCTCTGGAGAGACTCCTACTCTGCCCTGTGGTGCCCATCCAGTTCCTGGGACCCTGAAATGAGAAGCTGGCAGCCTAAAGACAAGGAAATCCACGCACAGAGCACTGTGCGGGGAAAAGATTGACACGACTCTGATCTGCGGCTGAAGAAACGACGCACCGCCGGCTCCGCAGCTGAGAAACAATGCTCGCAGGAAACGCGACCGAAGAATTGACACACGGAGCAGGAGAAACGACGCGCAGCATAGCTGACGGAGGCTGGGAGATCACAACCCGCGATGCAGAGTTTTTGGATCATCGTGCGGCTGGATTTCCGACTCAAGTACCGCTATGCGTGGAAACACAACATAAGGCCTGCCCGGACCGGAGAATGCTGACCGGATCAACACACCTCTCTCCTGCGGAGAGAAGAAACGATGCACCCCGACCCAGTGAAAGGAGAAATGACGCACGGTCCAGCTCGTAAGTGGAATCAACGCCTCGCAAGCCCTTTTTGATGCGCACTCGCCCGTGTGAGGTTATTTTTGACACGCACCAGGTACATTTTCACGATAGCAGCGCTAGTGTGTGTTTAAAACTACTTAAAGACTCTTTTTGCATTTTTATTGATGACTTGTGTATTGTGGATTTTTTTCGTTTTGGTCTTGTCTTGTTTAGATAAATATTTCCTATTTTTCTAAACTGGTGTTGTGTCATTTTGTAGGATTTTCATTAAGTTACTCTGGCCCTCATTCTGACCCTGGCGGTCTTTGACCGCCAGGGCGGAGGACCGCGGGAGCACCGCCGACAGGCCGGTGGTGCTCCAATGGGGATTCCGACCGCGGCGGTAAAGCCGCGGTCGGACCGGCACCACTGGCGGGGTCCCGCCAGTGTACCGCGGCCCCATTGAATCCTCCGCGGCGGCGCAGCTTGCTGCACCGCCGCGGGGATTCCGACCCCCCCTACCGCCATCCAGATCCCGGCGGTCGGACCGCCGAGATCCGGATGGCGGTAGGGGGGGTCGCGGGGCCCCTGGGGGCCCCTGCAGTGCCCATGCCACTGGCATGGGCATTGCAGGGGCCCCCGTAAGAGGGCCCCTACATGTATTTCACTGTCTGCTGCGCAGACAGTGAAATACGCGACGGGTGCAACTGCACCCGTCGCACAGCTTCCACTCCGCCGGCTCGATTCCGAGCCGGCTTCATCGTGGAAGCCTCTTTCCCGCTGGGCTGGCTGGCGGTCTGAAGGCGACCGCCCGCCAGCCCAGCGGGAAAGTCAGAATTACCGCTGCGGTCTTTCGACCGCGGAACGGTAACCTGACGGCGGGACTTTGGCGGGCGGCCTCCGCCGCCCGCCAAGGTCAGAATGAGGGCCTCTGTGTGTTGGTACAAATACTTTACACCTAGCACTCTGAAGTTAAGCCTACTGCTCTGCCAAGCTACCAAGGGGGTAAGCAGGGGTTAGCTGAGGGTGATTCTCTTTTACCCTGACTAGAGTGATGGTCCTTGCTTGAACAGGGAGTAACCTGACTGTCAACCAAAGACCCCATTTCTAACACCCCTCACATAGGGTCTTCTTTGATCTACTTCTAAAGAGGTCGCAAGCACACATGACTCCTCATCTGAACTGTCACTCATCCATTCACCATTTATTTAATTCTCACTGTGTAACGGGAATTGGTGCACTGTGTTACTACTTCTGTCTTGTCTCTGACCTGTGATCTGTTGAGAAACCATAATCTGTTTCTGCTCCATCGGGGCTTGAGGTATCTGCATTTGCTCTCTAGGTACCATGGGAACTTGCTGCTGCATTGGCGGGAACTGGGACACTTGTGCACAGGGCATTTGCACCTGCTGCATGGGCTGGAAATTTTGCATTTGATTCACATTATTCTGAAAATTTGCATTGGGACCCCTTAATCTCGGTCCTCTCACATTTTGAAATGTAATGATGTCATTACTTCGCTGAACAACACCTTCATGCACAATCATCGGACACTCCTGCTTCCAATGTCCCACGGCTCTGCAAATGTGACACTGCAATAGCTTCTTCATCCCCTGCACATCATTCTGAACCACTACAGTAGTTAAATCTGGACCACGATTCATATTGCCTCCACGACACCCATCTCCCATCTGAGGCTGAAACATGACATTTCCCTGCGGCTGCGGCATCTGCTACACAAAATTCCCTTGCACTACTGTTTGAGCTGCCTTAATCTGTATCACCATCGCCTTCTCTTTCAACTTTTTCTGCTTCAACTCAATCTAATCACTACAGTATTTCACGTACTGCAACACCTCATCAATTGGCTTTGCTTGCCAGCAAATCAAATGACTCTTAATCATCTGACCTATTTCAGGTCTCAGTCCTTCTACAAATCTGAACACAAAGTGCAGCATGTCTTTCGGGTCAATTGCTTCTTTGCCACTATACTCCTTGAACGCCTTTAACAATCTCTCATAGTATGCGTGTATCGATTCCTTTGCTTCCTGCACTGTTCTGTCAATCCTCTGCCAATCAATATTCTTGGGCGAAATCCTTGTTTTCAAAAACTCAATCATTTTTTAGTAATATTTCATTACCTCAGGAGATGGTGCACCTGTATTCTTATCTCTATTCGGTTCACTTGTTGACCAGTCTACAGTCCTCTTACACTCGACCCATAAGTCAGCTGGAACCACTAGCTCCAGTAATGTGTTCAAGTCCTCCCACAAACACTTCACAAGTTTCACAAATCTGTCTGTCTGCTGATACCACTCTACTGGCATCTCTCTCAATTTTGGGCAATCATTCGTAAATGACAAAATCTCATCCTACTCCAAGGAACATGAACAAAATTACCCCCTGGGATTTCCCTCATTGGTAAAATCTTCACTGCATCTTTGTCCTGTTGTACATTCTCAGTCACTTCTAGAGAATCTCTTTTCCTCTTGTCTCTTTTCTTTACCCATCTGCCTTCCCACTTCTCTAATGCTCCCCAAACCAGAGCACTCTGCAATAGTTCTTTAAGGTGAGCCTTCATTCCAGCTGACCTCATGTGTTCAAAATCCTTTGCCTCGAAATCTAATCTGTAACTTCTCTTCAAATGCTTCATTTTCTCAATTTCTGTGCCATGCCTCTCTGCCAAATCTGCCATAAGTATCTCAACTCTGCTTCTGTGTAAGACTCTAATCTATTTACCCCATTGTTCCCTCAACTAGTTCACCTGCCTCTATGCTTAATATGACACAATTCAATTGCTCCTCGCCTTTAGAGGCATTCTGTGGGGGTATTCAGCTTGTCTAACCATTCAGTCAACTGCTGAGCTGTCAGTCCCTGTAACAAAATGTTACTTGTGTGGACCGGTGGCACCTGCTATACCACTGCATTCTGAGTCTGCGGTGTCAATAATTTCAAGCTCTGACCTGCATTTGGTACAGTCACAGAATCTGGTAGTGCAACAAGTGGACTAAGATCTAACAGTGATCTCGATCTATCAAAAGTCTGACCCACGGAAGAAACTACCTTAACTTGTTCACTTGATCCCCTCCTCATTAGACTCTGAGACATTGCTCCTTGTTCACTCATAAGTGGTTTCTTTTGCGCAAATAATGGTACCGCTGGACCAACAGTAATCGGAAGCGATATTGCATCCTGGGCTCCTCTAGCACCTATACTCTGTGAAAGAGTGACTCCCATACTTAGATTCATTACCGGAGTCAAGTCTGACTGTGTCCCTGTCAATGGCTTAAATCTTGGCATCCCCTGTGGCTGCACTTGGGGCAACAAGATTAGAGTTGGTTCAGTCTGGACCAGCATTGGTCTCGGAACCATTTGCTCCATAGGCACCACTAAGTTCGAAGTCATCTCTAGAATAAGCACATCAGGATAAATTCTCTGTATCTGGGGCGGCCGCATCTGTCTCTGAACTACAGGAGTAGTCAACACATTAGGACTACTTTGCACTGCACCCTGTGTCAGGTTGGCATTAACCTGTACCGGACTCCCTGTCCCCGCTGCCTGTGCCGGGGCTGTTGGATCAACACTGGTACTCGGACCACTCTCTTGCACCGTATACGGTGGTGGTCAGTCTCTCAGTATCTTTGTAACACGATCATCAGCATCATTTCCTCCTCTACTATGGAAGACTTTCTTGCCTCCTTACTCTCAGACGGACTTTTATTAGTTTTTCTAATTGCTTTCTTTCCTTCTGTCTCATCCTCCTGCATAATAGCTAGAAACAACTTAACATCCTGCAAAGTCAATGATCTCCATTTATTCTGTTCCCAATCCCATCTTGCTTCCGCTAAAGTATTTTCTACTATCCTCATTCTTTTCTCAAATTTCATTTGCTGTTGCTGTCTAGCTGCCAGTGCCTCAAACTGTGCTGGTCTCGGAAGGGGCTTTGATTCATACAGCGCCGTCCACAATTGCTCCAAAATCCTCAAATTAAATGTCCCATTCCCAGGAAAACTCCAATTTTTCTCTGTCAACTTGCACCATTGCTTTAGCCAAAGACATGGGGCAACACCTCGTTCCTTCATTACAATGTAAGCCGGAGTACCCTCTGCCGGGGTAGGCTCTCCTACACTCGCTCTAATATACGTATCTGCCCTAAGGGCACTTTTCAATGCCTTGAAGAACTTAATCTTTTCTACTTTTGTTTATTTGAATCAAATCAGGAAATTACTTTTACTCCCAGGATTCCTTTCACCCACGTTCTCAACCAATCGCTTCTCACGGACGGCTGCCAATCCGTGCGCAACCCTTCTCACCCACCAACATATCCCAGCGCTGTTCCAATGACGTTACACTCACACGTACTGCAGCTGACAAAGTCTTGAGGCTCATCCTCCTAAACTCCAATCCACTCAAAACTAATGCAAAATATTGAGAGCACTAACCAAAAAACGAAAACCTACACAAATTTGCTGGTTTACTACAGGAAAGGTAACTCAATTGCTTGAGAAACCTTACAAATTTTAACTGATGGCCCTTTTGCTCATGCAGCCATTCCTCTTTCTCGGTCTCCCAGATCCTCAAGCAAGATTCGATCCGCAAATTTTACTCTCAACTGATCAATGGGTCTGTCCTGGTGCATATAGGACTCACCAAATCTCAGTCGAAATTTCCTCTCACCCACTTTAACTCACACACTGACTTTTTGACCACGCCCGATCAACCTACTAAACCAGACAGATCACAACATATAACTAAGTGTCTCATACACTTTTCAATATGCTCTGGAGTCTTAGACCATGCAGGGTCTGTACATCAACAACCACATGGACACTTTTTGAGTACAAAGCGCTACACACATGTGAAGTTCGACGACTTCCCTACTCTCAAACTGCAGAGTACGCACACTCCTACTAAAACTTCCTTTGGAGTACGCAAACTCCCTAAATTCTCACATATGTCACTAACCACCTGCTATTTGCATAAGCTGTGCAAGCGCAACCTATTTCACTCACTCTATCTCTAGAACACCAGGAACATACCCAACACCACTAGCAGGATCCAGGAAAGTAATTTCTAGGCTTAAGGGAACATCATTTTCTCTACAAATGTCATTTTGAAAACAAAATCCAAATCTCCAAAACACTGAATCTTCAAAAGAACCAACCTCAAGCTACTATCATAACTGTAACACCTATCACTCTGCACTCGACACCTATGGCAAGCTTTCAAAGAGACAAACCATTAGTAGTACACAGCTTTATTTCGATCAATTGACCATAAAAGCACATAAAACCAACTAGCGAAAATACAAGAATAAATAATCATTTTGATAAGATACAGCAACTACAAATTAATAAATTATTTGAAGTCATTGAAAAACACTAAAACAATAAAAGCTCAAATTACACATAAAAGCTCTAAGAAGAGATAATAACCTCAAGTTGCTTTTTGGAAGTGGCAACGCATGCGCCATGCTGTTACTAAATACTTACTCACAGGGAGAATTACATCAGCTGAATTATGACTTTTTAACACCCGTAGAGCCAAGGAACAGATCTTAAATCCCATAGCCCTACAAGTGTTGCGAATCCATTTTGATCGCGGGTTCGCATAAGCTGGACAAAAGAACATTAAATGTTCAATGGTTTCGGAGGTACTGCCACAAGCGGGGCATATATCAGGGAGACCAATCGGCCCCCACCTGTGAATCAATGACATCAGGGGCAGGGATCCAAAACGAAACCTTGCATATAGGCTTTTGCCGTGCAGATCCGGTATAATGTCCAAATAGGCTTCAAACTTTGGAGTCCATTTAAGATCAGTGAAAAGGTTAGTTAAACGGCCATGAGATTTACAGGTTATGTTATTATCCCTGACATAAGACCAATAAGTTAACTTTAAAACATTTTTGTCCTGTCTCTCTAATTTGCGGGGATTTTCCCAATAGTCACCCAAGCCCAGCAAACGGAACCAATGGGACACATGACAAATCCAAGGGACAGTATTGGCATTTTGACAATTTAATAGGTCAAGTAATGAGATCTTATATATATCTAATTCAGGGGTAGTCCACAACCTGATCCAGTACAGGAGAGGTCTTAAAGTAGCCAAATCTGCTGCTCGACTTAACCCCAGATCCAAAAATATTGGGAGCAGGGGTGTGGAGCGTGGACACGCTATCAAGGCCCTCGCAAAGTTGTTTTCTCCCACTGAGATCTTGATACAGTTGGAGATACAGTTGGAGCAACAGAGCTGCACCTTGTGCCTTGGCTATATAAATCTTCAATGCTGGAGAAACAGCTTTTGCAAAAGAGCCCTGGTAAAAGCGCAATATGGACGAAGCTCTATGTTGTAACAACCCTGCACTTTTTGTGATCTGCTCTTCCAATGATAGTTTACTAGTAAACCTGAGTCCTAAATAATCTATAGAGCTAACTTCCTTCAGGAAAACTCCATCGATGTGGATGGAACATCTTTTACTAGGCCCTTTGGATAGCACCATTAGTTTTGTTTTGTCAATGTTAACCTCCAACCCGTGATCGCGACAAAATGAGTAAAATCGATCACCAAGGATTTGTAACCCCATCGGTGTCTTGGAAATGAGGAGCGAATCATCTGCGAAAAGCAGGATAGGAATTTTTTGTGTATTCAAGGAGGGTGCGTCATTCTGGCATATGGACACAGCCTTCACTACTTCATTAATAAATAAAGTAAATCATAGAGGGGCTAGCACACAACCTTGACGGACTCCCCTTCTAATTGGGATCTGTTCTGTCAATTCGCCTTGTTCGCCCACCTCACTTGGGCATAAGTGTTTTCATGCAAACGTTTTAGCAGGAGTAGTAGGTCCTCTGGAACTCCCAGTCTGCCCAGCACTTCCCATAATTTAGCTCTTGAAACCAGATCAAAAGCAGATCGCAGGTCTATGAATACTACATATAGACATTGCTTGGCGATAAGGACATATTTCCAGTACAATATAGCCAGTCGAAAGACCTGGTCTACCGTGCTAGTTTTGGCAAGGAACCCGGCCTGTAGATGAGAAAGAATTTGACGCTCCTCAACCCAGCTAGTTAGCCTCTGTAGAATTTGTTTAGCAAAAATCTTTTGCACGTTATCTATAAGGCTAATTGGCCTGTAGTTGGCTGGAAGGTTAGCGTTTCCTTTTTTGTAGATGGGTACAATTTCAGCCCCCTTCCATGTGCCCGGGATTTGTCCCCCTGCAGCTATGCTATTTGAAATGGCATTAATATACCAGGACCAGATATTTGGTTCGGATTTATACAGATCTCCAGGGAGGTTGTCCGGTCTGGGTGCTTTGCCAAGTTTCAGACTATTTATAGCCTCAAGGGTTTCTTCTACTTTAAAGTTGAGATGCCCCTTGGGGATACACTGGGCCCCCACATGAACTAACGTGCTGGGGATCAAATCCAGTAGCATAGGTGAGGAGTTGACTACATTGCTGTCCATTAAGCCCTCTGGTAGGGCATAAAGAGTGGAAAAATGTTCTACCCAGCTTTCTGGTTGTATGTGGTTGCTGGGGCAACTCCTACCTCCATTTTCTCTTTTGGACAGGAGTTCCCAAAAGCGCTTATGGTCCTTCTCTCTGGAAGCATTTAATAATTCCTGCCACAGGGAGTCCTCCCGCCGTTTTTTTGCATTAGACACAGTTTCTTTATATAGAGGCCTAGCTTGCTTGATCTCCCCCTGGGAACCAGACATTAATACTGCTTTAAGCCCAGACTTAGCCTTTGAACACCTCTCATCAAACCATCCCTTGCGTGCCCCTTTTCCTTCACATGGCTTTGACCGCCTTGCTTGATTAAAAAAAAAACGTAGCTGAATAGCCATATTATCATGGATTTTTAGAATCGGAATGTTCCCTACAGTCTGTTCTTCGAACTCGGCCAAGTTATTTAAAAAGATTTGGTATATTGCTCTGATTTGATATGGATTAGACATCCCTTTTAGCCAAGTAACCTTAGTAAATTTATTGTTCCAGCATAATGGCAGGATTATTGTAGCATGATTATTGTGTGTTCTCCTGAACATTTCTCCAGAAAGTGTTAGAAGCAGGGGAAAGTTGTCACTATCACTTCTCACTATTACTTCCATATCTTCCAGGTGGGGCCATAACCTAACATCAACTAAGAAATAATCTATAGTACTTGTGGAATTGCCCCTTTTGAACGTAGGTGCAATGTTCATATCAGATGGCGTCCTGCCATTGCAGGCCTTAAGGCCATGTTTTAAACATAATAAGGCTAATTGTGTGGCCACCCAAGATTTTTTGCTGGGCAGAGTAATAGAAAGCAGCGGGATCCCCCACAGCTCATCCTCTTCGTCAGTTAGGTCATTAATAAGGGTAGAGGGTTCAAAGGTACAATTAAAATCTCCGGCTCCAATTAAAATAGTCGAGGGGTGAAGGCTTCCCACGAATTCGGACAAAATAGCCAAGGTATGAGACTCGGAACTACATGAGACCGATCGTATATAAACATTAACAATAACAATTGATAGAGTTTTTTTTAACGTAATACACATGGCTTCTAAATCTACAGAATCAATTTCCAAAAGCTTGTAATCACACTGCAGATTCTTGTTAACAAGTAGTGACAGCCCACCTTTCGCCCGGCCCAACCCCTTCTCTGAGGGTATAGCAGGAACACTAAATGAAAGAAATCCATCTATAATAGTAGCATCCTCTGCCCAAGTTTCTTGAAAGAGACAAACATCTATATCCTTGATAAAAAAGGCCCATTCACTATCATCTAGTTTCTTTGCCAACCCAGCAAGGTTCCAGGACATGAGTTCTAATGTACATTTGCCTTTGTTTGTCACCACAGTTGTACTACCTACGTCCCCTGGGCCCAGGTCATTGGTACAAATATCAGATGTTGGTACTCTATTATTCCCCTTTAAATGTAGGACCTTGGGGCTGGCCATCACATGAGTCACTGGTTCAGGAGTCAGTCATACAGAAGCAGGCAGCGGCCCAAAATCGGTAGCTGCTTTATATACAACACCTCCACAGGAGCTAGTTAAGCCATCTGGTCCATCCAGTCCGTTTTCTGGTCCATGATTGTGTGGGTTTATCATAAATCTTATCCCCCCCATGGTTGCTGCTCTGTTCAAGTAGGTGCGAGAGTCAAATTCCATTAGTTGAGTCACTATAGTCTCATCTTGAAAATTAATAGTAATTATGTCAAAGTTGGTCCCTAAGATGCTGTTCCTCTAGGCCGATGTTATATCCGAACGAATGACAGAGAGGCAACTTCGTCGGGAGCGTATCCAGTGTATGACTTTATTAATCAAGGAGGCTTGGTTCTCAACTGACCCTGGCAATAGTTTTGGAACATTAGTAAGATAGATTTTATTTGTTCCATAGTTTGTGCACAAATCTTGTTCTTTATTAGCTGTGTTCTCAATATTGTTACCGGGAGAATTGCTATTGTAATAAATTTTGTATGGCCTATTAGAAGATTGTGTGGAATCGTCCCCTTGGCCAATTTCAGGGGGGTCGGATCCATTGATCCTATCTCTGACTCTACCACTGGTGGAATTAATCGCCCAATTCCCTAAACAATCCCCGTTTCTGGGCACATTTTCAGCCCTCCCTTTGGGCCTCAGGTTATCTTTAGTAGGGTTGCGGCGATTAACTTCCCTCCCTTGTGGAATTGTCCCCCCTCTGACGGGGAGACAAGAATTAACCTTCGGCTCAGCCCCCTTGTTTGGGGCAGAGGAGGGGAATACTTCTACCTCTCTGACCTCTCCACAAACCCTACAAGTCCCTTCGCAAGCACAGTTATTCCCATGCTGATGCACAAGATTACTCTTCAAAAGATCTATTAATACCAGAATCAGTCCCTTAACTTCATCAACTCTCTGGAGAACTTTAGCCAGATTGCCTCTACAAGCTGCTGGTTCATTGTCTCCCGAATCGGGCTGAGAGATCAATGGAATAGCACTGGAATTACATATTCCAATTACAGGCGTGATCGCGCTCGCAGGCACATGCGGGTCCTCTGTTGCCAGCAGTGGTTCAAAGCGATTAGTGCACAATAAACTTGGAACCACTTTAATCACCGGGCTCAACGGGAGAAAAGACAGAGTATTTGGTACATATGGGGAACCCCCCTGGGGTATTAGAGGACTCTCTATACTAAAGGTGGGTTTTGGAGTGGGGTCTCTGCAAATGTGCGGAGCCCCACCCCCCTCAACCCCTGTTGTTGCATCTAAAGGAGTCTTTTCCCCCTTCTTTATAAATATCTCTGAGATTTTCCTGTCCTTGGGGGGGGCTTTCCTTGAGTTGTTTATCCCCGTGGTGTGAGTACCTAACACAGACTCGACTTCTTTGACTAAGAGGTCAATTTCATCAAGTGGATTTGGCTTATTAGATATGCCCGAATTTAGAGATCTATTTGAGCGATTTTTCGCTATTTTAGTTCCCTTAGCTTGCGCCGGTAAATCTGTAGCCTTCCTTTTCCCCATAATGAAAAAACACCCGTAGAATCAATAAATACAAATGCAAGAGGAAAGAAAAGGAAAATAACTCTCTTACTTGTATATTGGATGTCCTGCCACTGGAGTAACTGGCCCTGCCTGCCAAGCTTCTTCCGGAGAATAACAGCGTCTCGCTCTCTGACTAGATACTTGTTTGAGTAGGGCCCTCCGGGTTAAGGCCACCACTAACAGAGAGGAGCTTGAAAGGGCCTGTTGGTAATACAGCTATAGTGATGAACAGAGCTGCTCAGATAAACTGTACAGTTTCTCTTAGGTGACTGCTAGGCTCCTTGCTGCAAATGAAAGAGGGGGGGCCCAGCCCAGCCTCCTCCGGTCTCTGACGGGCACAGGACGGGCCTGCCCTTGGCCCGGGCTTTGCCCGGGTGCCACCCGCGCACGTCCCGCTGGGCGGGAGCGCTGGAAGGGATTTAAAGGGCTCCTGCCCTTTACTTGTGCTGATGCTGGCTGCTCCGGCCCCCGGGCGTGTTGAAAGCGCGTCCCCCGAGGCGGGAGCGCTGGAAGGGATTTTAAAGGGCTCCTGCCCTTTACTTGTGCTGACGCTGGCTGCTCCGGCCCCCGGGCGTGTTAAAAGCGCGTCCCCCGAGGCGGGAGCGCTGGAAGGGATTTTAAAGGGCTCCTGCCCTTTACGTGTGCTGACACTGGCTGCTCCGGCCCCCGGGCGTGTTGAAAGCGCGTCCCCCGAGGCGGGAGCGCTGGAAGGGATTTAAAGGGCTCCTGCCCTTTACTTGTGCTGACACTGGCTGCTCCGGGCCCCCGGGCGTGTTGAAAGCACGTCCCCCGAGGCGGGAGCGCTGGAAGGGATTTTAAAGGGCTCCTGCCCTTTACTTGTGCTGACAATGGCTGCTCCGGCCCCCGGGCGTGTTGAAAGCGTGTCCCCCGAGGCGGGAGCGCTGGAAGGGATTTTAAAGGGCTCCTGCCCTTTACTTGTGCTGACACTGGAAGGGATTTAAAGGGCTCCTGCCCTTTACTTGTGCTGACACTGTCTGCTCCGGCCCCCGGGCGTGTTGAAAGCACGTCCCCCGAGGCGGGATCGCTGGAAGGGATTTTAAAGGGCTCCTGCCCTTTACTTGTGCTGACACTGGCTGCTCCGGCCCCTGGGCGTGTTGAAAGCGCGTCCCCCGAGGCGGGAGCGCTGGAAGGGATTTTAAAGGGCTCCTGCCCTTTACTTGTGCTGACACTGGCTGCTCCGGCCCCCGGGCGTGTTGAAAGCGCGTCCCCCGAGGCGGGAGCGCTGGAAGGGATTTAAAGGGCTCCTGCCCTTTACTTGTGCTGACACTGGCTGCTCCGGCCCCCGGGCGTGTTGAAAGCGCGTCCCCCGAGGCAGGAGCTCTGGAAGGGATTTTAAAGGGCTCCTGCCCTTTACTTGTGCTGACAATGGCTGCTCCGGCCCCCGGGCGTGTTGAAACCATTAGTCTGCTACCATAACTGTTAGCGT
Source organism: Pleurodeles waltl (assembly GCF_031143425.1). Taxonomy (NCBI): domain Eukaryota; kingdom Metazoa; phylum Chordata; class Amphibia; order Caudata; family Salamandridae; genus Pleurodeles; species Pleurodeles waltl. Next base: position 927,307,285 of record NC_090439.1, on the reverse strand, counting down.
GTCTGACCTTAATAAGTGAACTTACAAGGTGATGCAGATAGGTCAATGAACCTTTTGACTTGTTTAGGATGTTCTCGCCATAGCTCCAAGAAATGAACAATAATCAATAATCATTAGTCAAAATCAATAATCAATGGAGTCAGTAAATATCATGCACCATGACCTTTCAGCCATGAATACCAAAACCTTTAGTATAGGTTTAGTACTTTTATTTCCCTTATATTAACAATGCTAAAGTCATGTAGATTAATCTCAATATCAAATGAAACACATATAAGAACAGTACTGGTTGACCAAAGCGGGGGAAGAAACGCAATCTAATGAAGGCTTGAATCACAATGCATTCTAAGGCAATGGTGCAAATCAAAAGCAGAGTCAGGTGCAATGAAGTAATCACATACATAGAATTCAGCAAGATAACTTGTCAATCATTAGTCCCTGTATTTGTCAGTTAAGTCTGAATGCCCTCAACTAACATCAGATTAACATCAGCATGTTGGGCTTCATGCAAAACAATTTGGAACACACATTTAGAAAAACATCTAGCCAAGGAAACTATCAAACAGCGCAGTTGGTACCTAGAAAGGAAAGGCATAAAAATGCAATTCAGTCACATTGTCATATCTACCTATCCACGGTATGGGTCAGCAAGCAGAATCAATCTTCATCCTCAGATGATCAATCGATCAGTAAAACATCAGGTTCTCAATCAGTGAGTATGAGCCCAATGACAGAATCTCAAATTTCTTCTTCTCCCAAAGTCACTCTAGATCTCTGGTCTCATCGTCTGTCTGATTTTCTCCTGTCACGTTGTTATAACAAAATCACCTAAACTGTCCCCTAATTCCCCATTGGTCAGTCAATCGTACGTTTATACACTATCCAATAATATTTCTATACCAAATCTATGAATTCTAATATTTTGCTCTTCACACGAAGTCGATTGGTCCACTGTACGATGTCCTCATCATCCGGCTCGTCAGGTAACAAATTTGTTGTATCTTTATCTCCACTCAGTGTCCACATTGTTCGCGTCCTGGTAAAGCACATCTCACACACATTAAACACAAGTCGTTACATTGCTGTGAACATCATCTCCTGTCCGTCGAGTCCCACAGAAAGCTTTGGTTAAGCACTTTCAACAAGACAATGGACTTTTCACAGTTTAGTTCACTCTGTGAGCATTTTATTAAACGCTAAGAAATACAGCTTCTGCATGAGGCCTGGCAAAACTAGGCCAAGACGCTCGCTAAGTTAAGGCCTATAATTAATAAGCTAGAGCATTCTCCAAAACCCTAAATATGGCATATTACTACATTAATCTAATATATTTTCAATATTTCATAAGTATTAATCATTAATTAGTACATTTCGTGAACATTGGTGGCCATTCTCCGAGGTCACATTTTCCAAAAGTGTGCATTATTTTTCTACGTTATTTCATTTTCTACATAATTCAATTATTCAAAAAACATAAACACTCATTAATAATTTCTAGTTAAGACTCCTGCTTCAGTACCAGTACTTACAATACTTGAAGAAACTAACCCTTCGTCTACACAATCTTGCCAACTTCTGCCTCATCGTGCACCTACCCTTCAAAGGAAAAATCTTTGAGAATGCAATCTCCCACTGAACTACATGAACAGATCAAAGAAGAACAACCTTCTACAGGAGTACCAATACCACCTCAGACCATGGTGTTGCATGAAGACAGCTACTCTTCAATTAGTTGGTGACACCATTCTCACCAACAGAAACAACTATTGCCTCCTAATCCTTCTTGACCTATCTGCAGTCTCTGACACAGCTGAACCAAGCAAAGCTGAATCAAGCACAGAATCACACACTGGAAACATGTATTGGTTTCTCAGACACAGCCCTGAAATGTCCTGCCTCCTATCTCACCTACTGTAATAGGTTTATACAGATAAGAGCCATGGGTTAATAGCAGCTTCCAACTTCTGTGAAATACCACAGGATTCCATTTTCTCCTACTGTAAGAAATTGGGTTGTTGGGTGAGTGGGGTGTTAACCCTGCTCAAGTAACAGCCACAGTCCCTGTCAGGGTGAACCACAAAATTCACTAAATTAACCTGTGCTTAATCCTCAGGTAGCTTGGCACAAAAGCAGTCAGGCTTAACTTAGAGGAAATGTGTGAAGCATATATGCAGCACACAAACAGTAGTAAAGTGAAAACACAGCACAAGAAAAACCCTACCGCATGTCCGAAAAATAGTGGCAATGTTAATAAATTATGTGACACCAAAATGACAAAATATAATAAGTAGAACAAGAATTAAGAATTTTAAAGTTTAAAGTAAAAACTAACACCTAGAAGATCAAAGCGCTAACCAACTACATCTAGTCATGCAAGACTGGGTCAAAGTAGACAAATATGGCCAACAACGATGGAGTCTGAGTCGGACACAAGAGGTGGGTTGGGCCCAGTTGGTGATTACCTTCAGACTTAGAAGACATTTCAACAAAAAGTGTCTGAGAAGGTAGAAGTTCAATGAGGCATGGCACAGGTGGTATCCGAGGAGGAGAAATCATTTTCAGGGAGCCACTGGACAAAGTCATGGTGAAGATTTCCAACTTTCACTTAGTTCCTTTTTGGAAGTTGAAAATCTCCAGTGAGAAGAGGCTGGAGGATGTAGCCAGTGAGGGTTCCAAGAGGCTGAATACCCCTTCTGTGAAGGACTGCTGAACAGGATTTCCTACTGCAGAGAACATAGCAGGGGATGTCGCAAAGTCAAGCTGATTGGCAATGCACTTTGAATAGACAAGAGGTCTCCTCTCAGCTCTCAGCGTATTTCTTAGCCAAAAAGTCCCAAGTTTTGAATTTTGGTTATTTGGTCACATTTATCATCATTTCTAATGGCCTGGGACTCGAGACGCACCACTTGGAAGGTTGTGACTCACTCAGGCTGGGTCCAGGTGCTGGTTCAAGATGGTTGAAGCCTTATCTCTCCCTGAGGCTCTGACCAGGAGGCCAGCTAACTAGTCCTTGGAATCACTTTGGCTTCAAGAATCCTGGGTTCAAGAGGTGGAACGGAGCTAAAGCAGCAGGTAAGGCATCTGAGTGTTCAAGGCAGGTTTCAGGCAGCAGAGCAGTCCTTCTAGGTGTAGCAAAGCAGTCTTCTGAAGTACACAGCAGCAGGCATTCCTCTGTGAGTCCTTCTGTAGGTCCAGAAAGTGAACTGAAGAGTAGGTCTGAGGGTCCTATTTTAATACCTGGTGCCTTCTTTGAAGTAGGATAAGTTGCTAGAGAATTCTCTTTGAAGGGCTTCGAGTTTCCTGCCTCCTCTATCTTAGCTGACTGAAGAATGATGTGGTATAAAGTCCTTCGTGTGAAGGCACTGCGCAGCCTATTGTTTTGCATGTGAGGCTGTGTCCAGCTTTGCCCCCCATGCCGCCAGTGATGGCCTATTGGCCCATCCAGGCACACCTAGGCCCATATTTATACTCTGTTTGCGCCGGATTTGCATCACAAGTTTTGACGCAAATCTGGCGCAAACTTAACTCCATATTTATACTTTGATGCTTGACCCATCCAGCGTCAAAGTTACGGAGTGTGCGCCATTTTTTGTACGTGAAAACCTACCTTGCGCTAATGACATGCAAGGTAGGCGTTCCCGTGCAAAAAATTACTCTAAGGCATGTGCGTCTTATTTATCCTCACATGTCATTTTGATGCACAGGAGGGGGCGGGCCTTAAAACTTGGCACCCAGCTGGATTTGTGCTGTTTTTTAAAGCCTGGGTCAGGGCAGGCGTTAAGGGACCTGTGGGCTCATTTTCCATGGTCTCCGACCATGGAAGCAGTCCACAGGTGCCCATCCCTGCACCCAGGGACACCCCCTGCTACCCTCACCCAACCCTGGAGGACACCCATGGATGGAGGGACCCATCTACGGTAAGTAGAGGTAAGTAAATGTTTTGTTTTTTTGGGTGGCATAGGGGGGACTAACTTGGGCCCCCTTACATGCCACTGTGCCCAATGGGTCCCCTGGGCATGGCCATTGGGCAGGGGGGCATGACTCCTGTCTTTGCTAAGATAAGAGTCATTTCCATGGGGGTTGTGCATCAAAAAATGGTGCAAGTCAGGTTAGAGCCAATATTTTCGACTCTAACCTGACTTGCACCATTCTTTGATCCACAACCCCCATTCTTCCCTAGGCCACCGCTGCCCGGCTAGAGTAATTTATTTTGACGCTAACCAGGCCGCAGTGCCGGCTAACATCATTCCCCATATAAGGTGCCCGGCTGGCATGTTGGAATGGCGTTAGCCGGCGGTAAACTTTTTGACACAAACCGTTGCTGCGTCAAAATGTATAAACATGGGCCCTAGTCCCTCTATTATGTGGCTGTCTGGGAGGAATAAACAAAGTCCAACTGCCAACTGCACCCAGTCATGTGACCCAGGAACAGGCTGCAGACACAAAATAGATGGGGCAGGAATATGCCAAGTTTCAAAAAGTGCCCTTTCTAAAACTGTAACTTAAATTCTGACTTTTTCATTAAAGAGGATTTAGATTACAATTTCTTACACATCAAACATACAATCACCACTTGCTCCCAATCAAACGTTAGCAACCCAATGTTATCCTATGAGAGAGTTAGTCCTTATTGTAGTGAACAACGAATTTAGGAGTTTTTCACTACCAGGACATTTAAAACTTAAATATGCATCAAACATTTTAATTACAAGACAACCTGCCCTATGACTATTTAGGGCTGGTGGTGACTTATATGCAATAAAAAGGACATTTAAGGCTTGGTAAAGGGGTTGTATTGCCAAGTCGAATTGGCAGTTTAAACTGCACTCTGGCTGCAATGACAGATCTGAGAAATGCTTTAAGGGGGTCCTTGCGTGGATGCCACATTAAGTGCTGCAGGCCCACTAGTAGCATTGCATTTACAGGCCTTGGGCATATGTAATGCCATTTACTATGGACTTACAAGTACATTAAGGGGCATATTTATAATCTGTTTGTGCCGAATGTGTGTCAAAAATGTTGAGGCACATTCGGCGCAAAACGTGCACCATATTTATATTATGACACCCGACCCCACGGACGTCAAAATTCCTCTGTGTGCATCATTTTTTGGATGCAGGAAACTGCCTTGCGTTAATGACATGTAAGGTAGGCGTTCCCGCCCAAAAAATGACTTTAAGGCCAGTGAGCCTTATTTATACTTCCACGTCATTTTGATGCACAGGAGGAGGTGGGCCTTAACAAATGGAGCCCAGCCTGATGAGCGCCATTTTTTAACGCCTGGGTGAGGGCAGGCGTTAAGGGACCTGTGGGCTCACTTCCATGGTCTCTGACCATGGAAGCAGTCCAGAGGTGCCCTACCCTGCCCCCAGGGACACCCCCTGCCACCCTCACCCACCCCTGGAGGACACCCATGGATGGGGGGGACCCATCCCAGGTAAGTACAGGTAAGTTGGGATAAGTATATTATTTTTGTTTAAAGAGGCATAGGGGGGCCTAATTTAGGCCCACCTACATACCACTGTGCCCAATAGCCATGCCCAGGGGACAGAAGACCCCTGGGCATGGCCATTGGGCAAGGGGGCATGACTCCTGTCTTTGCTAAGACAGGAGTCATTTCAATGGGGGTTGTGCGCCACAAAATGGCGCAAGTCCGGTTTGAGCCATGATTTTTGACACAAACCTGACTTGCACCATTTTTTGACGCACAACCCCCATTTTCCCCTATGCCGGCACTCCCTGGTTTGAGTCTTTTTTTTTTACTCTGACAAACCTGCAGCGCCGGCTAACGTCAATCCTTAAATATGGCACCCGCATGTTGCGTAGGAATGGTGTTAGCCTGCGGTAACATTTTTTACGCAAACCAGCACCAGCGCTGGTTTGTATCAAAAAGTATAAATATGGGCCTAAATGTGCCAATTATGTGTAGGCCAGTTTTGCCATGTTTGAAGGAGAGAGTACAAGCACTTAAGAACTGGTTAGCAGTGGTAAAGTGCACAGAGTACAAAGCCGTCAAAATCAAATTCAAGAAAATAGAAGGGATGAAAGCAATGGTTTGGGAGTGACCCCGCTGAGAGAGCCACATCCAAAACCCTCTCATCTTCAATTTCTGTGTAGAGCCCTTCAGATTTATAGTCACAACCAACAACATTGAGATTCATCAATACGCCAACAACACTAAACTGTATCTCAAATCTTCTCTACCAACTACATTTAGCAACTTAAACCTGGTCCAGTCTGATCTAGAACTGAGGGCCATATTTATACTTTTTGACGCAAAACTGCGCTAACGCAGTTTTGCGCCCAAAAAATTTGCGCCGGCTAACGCCATTCTGAAGCGCCATGCGGGCGCCGTAGTTATTGAATGGCGTTAGCCGGCGTTAGCCGACCGGCGCTGCCTGGTGTGCGTGAAAAAAAACCACGTACACCAGGCAGCGCCGGAGTAGGGAAAAATGGCGTTTGGGCGTCCAAAAATGGGGCAAGTCAGGCTGAGGCAAAAAAATCGTCTTAACCCGATTTGCGCCATTTTTTTTTGCCGCCCAGACGCCATTAACATGACTCCTGTCTTAGCAAAGACAGGAGTCATGCCCCCTTGCCCAATGGCCATTGGGCATAGTGGCATGTAGGGGGGCAGAAATCAGGCCCCCCGATGCCACAAAAAAAACTTTAAAAAAAAACTTACCACAACTTACCTTTTCTTCCCTGGGATGGGTCCCTCCATCCTTGGGTGTCCTCCTGGGGTGGGCAAGGGTGGCAGGGGGTGTCCCTGGGGGCTTGGGAGGGCACCTCTGGGCTCATTCTGAGCCCACAGGTCCCTTAACGCCTGCCCTGACCCAGGCGCTAAAATCCGGCACTAATGCGGGTTTTTTAGTCCTGCCCACTCCCGGGTGTCATTTTTGCCCGGGAGTATAAATACGACGCATATGCATCGCAGTCCTTTTTTAAGACGGGAACGCCTACCTTTCATATCATTAACACAAGGAAGGTGTTCACGCCAAAAAATGACGCTAACTCCATGAACTTTGGCGCTAGACGCGTCTAACGCCAAAGTATAAATATGGAGTTAGTTTTGCGTCGAATTTGCGTCGAAAAAAACAACGCAAATTCGTCGCAAACAGAGTATAAATATGCCCCTGAATGTCAAGTATCTACCTAAAGCTCAAATGTACATACACTGAATTCCCCCTGCTTGCCAACAGCTCCAATAAATGAAATCAACCACAGATTCAAACACCCAACATGGAAGGAATAGCTCTAGTTCATCCTCCCTGCCTATTTCATCTTTCATCAGTTGAGTTTTCATTAAATATGAGATACTGTTCTAAAATGTTCTAATTATACTTTTCTGAAGTTTATGTAAATGGGAATGTAAATATTTGGTGAGGTATATACTGGTATTTATGGATGTTAAAGCCACTCATTGTGTTTTGGGTCTCTATAAAATGTGTTGATTACTTATCTATATGGATGGGATTTATCTTGTCCTTCAACATAATATGTGTTATTTTGCAGTACTATTGATGGCCCAGCAATGACTACATATTAAGACTATACAGTAATAATGATTATGATATTCTAAATATGAATTATTATGAATGTTTGGGTTTCTGTGTTACCTGCTATTGTGATATAGTGTAAAAATAGGCTTTTTATATTAATATTTTGATACTGTTAATTGTAAATATTATTTTTGTATGTTTTTTCTTATAGCCCTAATGAAGTCCTAGTAATGGATGAAACATGTTGAGTGCCCTCCCAGTGCCTGAAAATCATGCTATGGCGATGCCAATTCTTGCTTGCGCATGCTAACTTACTGTTGGTGAGCTGTGTGTGAGAGAAAACTCCGCACATGGTGGAGTCCACCACGTGTTGGAGTTGGACAGAACACCTCATTAATAGCCAAAACTCTGCAAAATCTGCTGGCAGAGCCGAATGTTTCATCCACCCCTGGTTGCAAGGCTGCAGGATCAGCAATTTGCTGACCATGTTCCTCCAGCAGAGGAAAAGGATCAACCATATCACCGATGCAGTGTTTTCTCTTAGTAGATGCAGGTGACTCTGCATTACTGTCTTAGACAGGCCTAAAGGTACCAATTTGCTTCACTGTAGTCCACACAAAAGTATAGTTCTGGAAAATGTTTTTCCTAAATTAGATCTGATCCAAGATGTTTTTACTGACTCAGGCAAATAGGTATTCACTGGCCTCGCTTGTGGCCTGCTTATGAACTTTATACTCTGTCAAAACATGGTGAATTTTCTTTCTGCAATATTAGAACTGTATCACAGTCAATGCACTGTACATATTGGTGGACGGGACATATGCCACATTTTGACAGCATAACCTGTGCCAAACCCTAAGGCCCAGATTTAAGAGGGCCGAGTGCCATTCTAATGCCGCATTAGCGTCATTTTTTTACACTAATGTGGTGTTAGAAGGCCAAAAACCCTGCACCATATTTACAAAGTGGCACAATGCATGCACTGTGCCACTTTGTAACCCTTTGTGCCACATTATACCTACTCCCGGCATAATGTATGCAAAGGGGGCGTTCCCCTGTTAGGGGGGCCAAAACAATGGCGCAAGAAAATCTAAGAGAACTGGCCTTCAGAGCAGGCACTAAAAGGAGGCCTCCATTAGTTACAATGGGCCTCTGGGTGCTTTGTAGGATTGTCAGAATTTTTTACTCTAATCCTGCAAAGCACCAGACTAGCGTCAAAAGTTCTGATGCTTGTCCCCTAACTACTGCCATGGTGCGCTGTATTTTAAATTTGACGCACACATGGTGGCCGTTAGGGGGGTTCTAAGTGGCGCAATAAAAGTGGTGCTGCACTAGGTGCAGCGCCACTTTTCATAAAACTGCTCCTTCATTTTTTTGGAAATGATCTTTAAGCAAGTGGTCAGATATAGACATTGACCACTGTTTGTATGGTATTCCCATGTTTTTTTTTACTTCTTTTGTTGAACTCATTTTTGCTGGCCATAGGACTCTGTGCACTTTACTACAGCTATCCAGTGGTAAAGTGCTTGTGGTTTTCTTTCTCGACATATTGTAATATGGAATATCCTTAACTGGTACATTTCCACTTTGCTTCTAAGTCCATGGTTTATGATAAAACGTGCCCAAGTCCTGTAAATTGAATGCTACTAGTGGGCTGCACTCACACTAAAGTGCAACCTGGGTGTTCAGTATTAAACTGCCATTTTGACCTGGGAAAATAAACCTTTTTAGCAGCCATAAGCCTTCCTTTTTGATACTTATAAGTCACCCCTAAAGTAGGCCCTAAAAACATGAAGGGTTGAGTGCATAGTATGACATGTGTATTTAACGTTGTACATGTCCAGCAGTGAAAAACCTCCAAAGTCGCTTTTCACAGTGGCAAACTGACCTTCCCATAGGTCAACACTGTTTTACCCAACTACCTTCAATAAACAATAAATTCAGTTTTGAGAGAAGCTAGAAAAATGGTTCAATGACTTATTTAAATAGTAATTTTAAATCAAACGTAATGGTCAAGTGGTATATTATATGACTATTATATGACTATTTATATTATGTGACTATTTTTGGAAATGACACATTTAAAAATTTGTCACTTTCTGTCTAAAACCAAAAGGCTTTCCTGACAAGATCCAGCTGTCACCTGACCTCTAGTGGCTCCCCTGTGTTGAGATGTGTATTACTCCCGGACACTGGGACTTAGGAATGGTGAGTGGGATTCCTCCCTTAACAGGATAGCTTAGAGGCTATACCCAGTCACTTTCAGAGCTTCAAAGAATGCCTACCTTGTCACTGGCAGATGAATCTCACACCTAGGCCCTTTGTCCCTCTAATCAGGCTTGCATCAAACCCATTGGACATAGAGGAAGTGATAGTAGTTTTAGTAGTATATTTGTTGTATTAAAAACAATCAGTGCCCATATAAATAAACAAAAACCACACAGCATGTAGAGACTCTATACAGTGCATTACACGTAAAATTTGTTCGGTAGTCTCTCAAATTTCTAATCAAGTGTGCCATGCATCAGTAAAGGTGAACCTATCATATGAAGATTCAAGATATTTTACCAATTTACAGATTGAACAGTTCATCTGTAATGAGAAGAATGTCATTGTTGCTTTCTTGACTGATCATTCTTTACTGTCAATAAAGGTTTGATGGAGATTTGCTTCTCAAGTCAAACGAGTTAGGGCAGATACATACTATATGCCCCGAAGGCTTCAGATCTATAGCCACATTGCCAACAACCAACGTTAAGTCGCAGTGTGGTGTTCCAAGAGCCCTCTAGTTTTAAAATTGGGATGTTTAAGAGGTGACATGAAACCTATTTAATTTTGGCAGCTGCCTCTAAACCCAAATCAAGATAAGAATGTTAAGCTTTTTGGAAGCTGTCAAAAACTAAATGGCTTTGGTTTTGATTGACAGATGTTTTAAGATATTTGTTGTGCCCTCGCAGAAATAAAGTGGCTTGTAGTAGATGCTTGTGGGGATCTCTTTAGAGGATGGATAAGGTTTTGATTGACTGCAAGAGCGTGGAATGAGTAAAAGCCTGACACTCTGTATGTAAATTGTATTAAGACTGTTGATCAATTTGAGTGTAAGTACAATAGCATAAAGTAGAATTGGAAGGAGTTTGCCATTCAAAGCAAGAAGTTAAAGCATGATTGTGCGCCCACCACAGGTGGCGACAAAGGATTTGACCCCCTTGGTTAGTGCAAGTGCCTTGTCTTTTACTTGGTCAACTTGAGCGGTTAGTTTGGAATCGATTATAACACCAAGATACTGGTAGATGAAAAATAGTTCAATTGGGTGGTTCCCCATGCACCATCCTAAGTGCTTCCCCTTCTTTCCAAATGCCAGATGTTTGGTTTTAGAGGCATTGAAAGAAAGGCAATTGGTGAGATTGAATAAATTCAGTTTCATTAGTTGGGTCTGGGGACACAAAGGGGTTAAGAAAAGGACCTTAAAATTGTCAGCATAGGCAAGGTAGGTGATAGGGAAGCCACCCAGTTTTGATGATGGCCTTCTGAAAGACTAAGGTAGTTTGATAGGTCTGCCTGGTTGTGTAAAAAATGGAGTGGAACCAATATTCAACCTTGTTTTACGCCAATGTTGATGAATACTTTGGGGGAACTTCTTTCCAGTTAGAGAAGATGACCTTTGCCCAGGTGTCAGTGTGCAGGGCTGTAACCAGGTGCAGTTAAGACCGATCTATAACTTTTTCAGCAAATTTGTTTCAGAGCAAGTTGCAAATCACTTTATTGAAGGTCCAGCTATAATCGATAAAGCAAACGTGCAGCAATTTATTGCCTCAAACGTTTTTTCCACCAATAAAGTTAAGGCTAAGATGCCTGCTGTGGAGGATCCATTGCAGAAGCCAGTATGATTAACTGGCTTGACTTTGCTTTCCATTGCCCAATCAGTAAGTTCCGCCAGAAGTAATTTTGAAAACAATTGCCTTCATCGAGCAAAGCAAGCAGAGGGCTGAAAAGTCATTGGGTCATTTAGCGGATACTTTTCATGAATAGGGTGTGTTAGCGATACCTTCCACAATGCAGGTATCTGGCCTGTTAGTAGATTTTGATTGAGTAGGCTGACAAGTAGAGAAGCCCAAAGCTCTGGATTTAGCTTGACCAGTGCAATTGGCAGGCCACTGGGTCCAGGAGAGCGCAAGGATTTAGCAGTTTTGATCAAGCTGATTATCTAAAGTTGAGTCATGCTAAGGCTAAATGGAACATAATTATCAGCTTGAAATAAAATGGTGATATTGCTACTGTACAGTTTGCTGAATTGTGACTCCCAAGAGATTCACCGGATAAAGAAATCGCTTGCAGCTTTGCGTGACATCATACCAGTTTCTCTCAGTGACCAAAAGGCTTTTGAGTTCTGCAATCCAATAGATTCTCTGATTTGTATCCACTCTTCAGAAATCTGCCTCTTCGTTTTTTTTAGAAATGCTCTTTAAGCAAGTATTCAGATATAGATATGGTCACATTGCATGGCTTTCTGCCTTTTAATGGTGGCTTTGTACTGGTAGCCTAGTTGTTTGATACACTTGTCTCACTCAGTACTGCTTTCCTTAGATTTTTCCTATTGTATTGCTTGCATCACTAAAGAGGCAGTGACCTTTTGTACTTTTCAAGAACAAGCTTCTGGAGGGAGACAGAGGAGGATGCTTGCGAGATAAAGAAAGAAGAGTTCTTCGACCAACGATCTCAGGTCGACTAGCCAGTTGTATTTCTTCCCGTCAGGCAAGGTAATTTTATGTAATCTGGATGTGATGAACGATTGTAGTTCCAGCGCCGATAATGTTAAATCTAGGTTGTTGGCCGAAATCCACATCTTAGTCCTATTGGAGAAGATTTTCTCCAAAACATGTGGAAACTGGCCATAGCGTGTGAGCTGGAAATCTAACTGAATTTGATGTTCGTTATGGTCACTCTCATTCCTAGCAATTATTTCAAATTTCCTGTGGAGTGTTGATTTGGCAGCTGTAGGGTTAAAAGGAAATTTTACTGGTTGGTCACATCTGTAGCGACCATTTGGTCCCCTGAAGCACAGATAATCTAGCAGCTTTAAGATGTATCTTGCATTATTGGAACTCTACTATTTAGTCTTAAGGCACCTTATGAGTGGTATGTTAAAGGCATCATCAGGTGAGTCCTCACTCAGAATGTCGGGCAGCCCTGATTCTAAAAGGTACTCGCAAAATTCCCTGTCAGTATGGTGATACCATTGCAATAGGCTTCAGTAATAACTAGAGTGTTATGAAAGATTGCTAGGATATGTTTCCAATCCTTGAGCTTGCTCACTGGGACACATAAAGTGCTAATTGTGAAAAATTGGGTTACTGGTTGACTGGGGTGTGAGCCCAGGTCAAGCAGCAACCACAATCCTTGTTGGGGTAAGGCACAAGCAAACTCCAAATAAACCTGTGGTCAACTCCATGGTAGATTGGCACAGAGCAGTCAGGCTTAACCTAGAGGCAATGTATAAAGTATTTGTGCTCCACTTCCCAGAGTAATAAAGTGACAAACACCTCACAAAAATGACCACAAGTTAGACAAACACAGCAGAATGTAATGAATAAAACAAGACTGAAACAACAAAAATCCAATCAATAGAACCAGAGTTATGAATTTTCAAACATTTTAGTGACAATAGCACCAAAAAGAACAAAATGTAAACTAGGGATATCTGATCATGCTGGACCAGGTCAAAGTGACACTTTCAGGCCGATCTCGCTGCAGCACAGGTCAGCTACAGTCACTAGGTTAGGCCAGCTGAAGTTTACCTTCTTAAATTCCTGCCAAGAGTCCCATTTGCGTTGGAGAGGGCCATAGGGAGCAGGGAAAGCACTCTGGAAGCTATTCCTGTAGCATTAAGAGCATTGCTGGTGCTTTGTGTTGATGGCCCCCACTTGCGGTTGATGCTGTAACATGAAGAGGCAGCACCCAGAGCTTTGCACTGAACCATGGTTGGAGCAGCAAGGTCCCAGTGCGAATAGGCAGACTCACATTCACAAAGAGCCCAAATGTTTGAATTCAGCTCCCTTGAACTACACAAAGGGTCCAGGACATCAGGAGTACCATTTGAGGATGAGGATCTCACTGCAGCTGGGTCAAGGGGCTGGTACAGGATGTTGGAGAGCCTTTTATGTCCCTGAGCTTCAGATCTGGAGGCCCGTAGACTAGCCCTTAGAGTCACTCTGGTGTCATGGGTTCAAGGGATAAGCTGCAGGTCCAGTTTTTCTCTCACCAAGGCAAGAGGGCACCAGGCAGCAGGTCAGCACAGCAGGGCAGCAGTTCCTTCAAAGCAGCAGTCCAGCAGATTAGCACCCCTTGTAGCAGCACAGCAGTCCTTCTTCCTGGCAGGTTATCCACAGGTCCAGAAGTGTACTGGAGTGGTGGTGTTTGAGGTCCAGTAGTTATAACCTGTTGTGCCTTTGAAGAGGGGAGAAGCTTCTTGAGGCCTACCTTTGAAGTATACAGGTGCCCTGCCTACCTGGACCTGGCTCGAGGCGACCTACAGGGGGCATGCAGCACTTTGTTTGAAGACCGGACACAGCCTATTCAAGAGTAAGTGGGGTTGGGCCCAGCTCCTCACTCCCATCATGCCAGTGATGTCCCTTCCAGTCACACCTAAGCTCCCCATTGTGTGTGGCTGTCTAGGAGGAATACAAAAAGCCCAACTGTCAGCTACATCCAGTCATGTGATCCAGATACAGGCTGCAGGCACCAAATGGCTAAGGCAAGAAAATGCCAACTGTCTAAAAGTGTCATTTCAACATTTTATTTTTAACTCCAATTTTAACATTACTTGGAATTTTAAATTCCAATTCCAGAGGCACCAAACATGAACTGAATACCTGTTCCCATTTGGAAATTATACTTATAAAATGTAATAAGGTAACTTCAATGTTATCCTGTGGGAGAGTTAGGCCTTGCAGTAGTAAAAACAAATGTAAGAGTTTTTTGCTACCAGGGCACATAAGCACCAAAAGCACAATTCCAACTTTTTAAATACCCTGCACCCTTCCCTTTGGGCCACCCTGCGCCTGCCTTAGTGGTGTCTTATGTATTAAAAAAGGAAGGTGTTGGCTCGATAAAGGGTTTACTTTGCCAGGCTGACATGGTAGTTTGAAACAGCACACACACAGGCTATACTGGTAGGATCAAACATGTTTAAAGGGCTACTGAAGTGGGTGACACAATCAGTGCTGCAGACCCATTAGTAGCATTTAATTTACAGGCCCTGAACACATGCACTGCCATTTTACTAAGGACTAATAAGTAAATTAAAAATGCCAATTGGGTATAAGCCAATCTCACAATCTTTTCAAGAAAAGAGCACAAGCACTTTAACACTTGTGTAACAGAGGTAAGGTGTGCATAGTCCTAAGGCCAAAAAAAACAAATTCAGCAAAAACAGGCAGTCTGAAGGAAAAGTATTAGGGGGAAAACCACATTGTGGATGCCAGGACTAACAAAAAGTATTACTCTTTTTTATTGTTCATATCAAACTAAATCAGCTGGAAACTTGAGCAATGGTTAACAGTAACCACATGATCAGAGTCAATGGCAAGAAGCTTAAATGGAACAGCACCCTGGTGCAGGCATAATGTAGTGCAAATGGTTACAGGGTGGCAGAATGCATGCACTGTGCTACCCTATAAGTACAGCACAGGATCTTGGCCACGTTGGGCCATATTAATGTCAGAATAAATGACGTTAATGTGGTGCAAGGTGGCACTAGGGGCCTCTAAATATGCCCCTTAGAGTAGTATGCTTTACCCTGAAATGTAGAAATTTACAAACTGCCTGACCTAGAGTCGTTGGTACAGTTAAGTTGATCAGGCAGGAAAAATGTAGGGCCTGAATTATGAAAAGTTTGCACCATTTTAACGTAATTTTTTACGTAAGAGAGGTGTAAATTTACAAAATACAGTTACATTTTGTAAATTTGGTCTGCGTTACATCGAAAAATGATGCTAAGGCGGCGCAAACGTTCCATAAATCAGGCCCTTAGTCCGTGGAATTTTTTTAAGTTTAGATTGTTTTAAATCCTGACCTATGAATTTGAGGGGAAATGGAACATAGTATATAAAGAAAAAACTGTTTGTCGAATCTGTGGGCTCACAATCGAATCCCCTTTGCACATTTTATGTATTTGCCCTAAACCTTTGTACTTAAGGAAAAAGTATTCACAACCTATTTTTAATAAGGCAAAATTAATCAATTGTGGAGGCTGTCAGATACTGCTTCAGTGTTAGGGAACATTGTGCAAAAATAGTGCTACCAAAAATTCTTGATCAGGCTTATAAAGCATTAATTTCATGAATTTAGCATCTATTTTCATACCCCCACTTGAGTCCATCTGTATTTAGATTTAAACAAGATGTTTCTATATCTTGACATTTAATCACATGTTTTTGCACATTTTGTGTATTTGCACTAAACACTTGTGTTAAAAAAAATCTTCTATAGATTATTAGAATGTCAAATAAAGATCTATTGCAGAGTCTGTTTGAGTCTGGGATAGTGTAAGTGACATCATTGCAACAAAAATGCCAAAGATAGACTTGCACCAGGTTTGCTAAGTATCATATCGATAATTTAAGTAAATCGTTTTTATACTTCGATCTGATTTTCTTTTTTGGTGAACATGCGATCCCTTCACCAATAGGGATTTGGGAAATAGTTTTAGTTAATTTAACTTAACGGGACTGCACCAAGAGATGGGATGCCATTCTTTCTATTCTTCGGGAGGGTTCACCTCTGTTCTTTCAAATTGTTTAAAGATTTCGCGTTTTCTGAACTTTCATCCTGAATACTGATGCCTTGCTGGCCAACTGATGTCCTGATGATGAAGTCTATCTTATCTTGCTGATCCAACCAAGGAGAGGTATAAATTGTACTTATGTGTCTGCTATGCATATTTGCTTTTTCTTTCTAGGTACCAACCACACTGTTTTGCAAGAGCCTTATTTAGATGTTTTTCCAAATTCATGTTACTAAATTGTTTTGCATGAAGCCAAACATTCTGATGCTAATCTGGTGTTAGTTAATGATCCTCACTAATGAAAATCTGCTAATAAGGAATGATGCTTGATAAATTTCTTTGCTGAATCTACTTTTATGTGATCTTGTTGCAAAATTGTTCTTGTTATTAATTTGCACTGTAACCTTAGAATGTGTACTAGTTCAAGCTTTGATTAGATTACGTTTTTCCATCACTTTGGACAGCCAGTGTTGTTTCCATATGTGTATCATTTGATTTTGAGGTTAATTCACATGACTTTAGCATTGTTAATATATGGAAATAAATATCCTAGCTTTTACTAAAATGTGTGGTTATTCATGACTGAAAGGTCATGGTGTGTGACAATTACTGACTCTATTGATTATTAATGTGATTAATTATTGTTGATTATTGATATTGTGTATTGGTTCTTATTGATCTGCATATACTGGAGTTATGGTGGGATCATTCTAATTGCGAGTCAAAAGGTTCATCGTCCTATTCGCGTCCCCTTGTAAGTTTACTTACTAAGGTCAGACATGCTAACAATGCCTGGAGTTGAAGTTCAAAAGTTGGAATTCAGAATATAACCTGGGAGTTAACAACATAAATGTTAGAAAAGTAATAAGTACATATTTTAACACAGAGGTAAGGGGTGTAGACTGAGAAACGTAAAGGTACCAGGATGCATTCAAGTGGGACAACCACTGGTAGATAGATGCAAATGTTGTCACTGAGTCCTAGGCAACTGAGGATAAATGATTAGAGAGTTAAGTGTGCTAGGCAAGTAATGCCTCATTAAACACCAATCACGTTAAAACCTGTAATAGTTGCATCTGGTTTGTATTGTACAGTTGTCATGTAGCTCCACCACGTGCAGACACTACCCCTGCTTTCTTGGATATTCTTCTGAATATGCCTCATTGGTTTCAAGAGCTGCAGTCATGTAGATTTATTTGGACTGACAGAGCTGAGAACAAATGATTAGTATTACACTAGCCAAGGGCTGGAAGTGTTGCTCCTGATGACATTGCATAATCAGTCAGTAGATTTGTAGAGTGCTTCTTGTCACCCGTGAGGATATCCAGGCCCTGGCAGTGTCCAGTTGATTAGCCAAATAGCCAGGTCTTCAGGGACTTTCGGAACTCTGGAAGGAATGGGGAAGTCCAGAGATGAAAGGGTAGCTCATTCCATGTCTTTGTTGCTAGGCAGGAGAAGAAGCGACGTCCACATCTGATACATTGAATGCAAGGGGTGAGAGTTAGGGAAAGGTAAGCAGAGAGTTGTCTGTTGGGCTGATGGGAGTTCAGGCGGTAACGACCATGATCCGGCCTCTTTTCTAGAAAGGAAGCCAGTGGAGTTCCTTGAGGCAGGGGGTGATGTGGAGTGAGATTTCACCATTTAATGTTTCCTATTCTTAGCAGCAAGGCGCATTCTTGCCATCTTTTGTGTTGTGATATATATTATATAGCTGACAGAACTCCGAGACCACCAGCAGTCTCTTTATTGACACCGACTGCCCTTTCCACAAAGAGTCAAACCGTGCTCTGAGTAAGATCGTTACCAGGGAAGCATAGCTTGGTTTGCAAAACATCATGCTCTCTGGCGATTTGCAGCAATTCAATATTTCTGGCTCTTTGAAAGACTCGTAGACACCAAGACAAGTAGATTTGCTTTTTGGATTTGCAAAAATTTGCTTAGCACGTACAAGTAAAAGAAAGTGACGTTAACAAAGTGGAACATTCCGGAATCTCTCATCCTTCACATGTACGCGTTATTTTTTTAAATATGTTACCGGTAGTGTATTATTGACTGGATGGAAACACAAATTAAACATAATTATGATTTTCAAAATTGTTAGAACGTATAGTGGAGTCTGCTAGTTTTTATTGGTAATATATTGAATCACTAACACATACCCGATTGTGTGGCAAGGCTGCCATAACGAAAATGCAAGTAGGAGAAATGCCCCACTCAGTCTTGTTTTGATAGTAAAATACTGCCATAATTAGAGCTCAGGGTATGAATCACAGAACTGATGCACTATTGACAGGCACGTCAGAGCCGCTATTAGTCTTAAAACGAGCTTTAAACTGAAATATAGAAATGAAAGTATTCACTTACCAGAGTAAGTGTTTGCTACTGAGAAGTGCCTCTACTCTCCTTTAGAAGCATTGCACCCCAGCTGAAAAATGCTGGTACTTCCCCTTTCCAATTAAAGAAGTGCAGGTATACAGTACCGCACCTGTTAGTTTAAATAATTTGTCATACAACCAAAATATAACAGCTCCAACCAAGAACTTGGAGAGACTCCAAAATCTCTTTCTGAGCGAAATTGTATGCAGTACTTAGTTCTAACCACTAGATGGTAGTCTGAGATATATTTTCATTTTTCTAAAACAAACTGTATTACAGCAAAGGACTGATTACTTAAGTAAACTGGGTCATCTCTCCGCAAATAGCCATCTTTTATTGCTCAAAATAGACTGCAGCATTTGACAAATTGCTAATATAGTCAAGAAAGTTGTTCCGTTCACACAAGGCCAAATGCTGTTTAATGCATGACGAGAGTAATCTAATTAAATACTAGCAATGACAAATATGCATGCAATTTATGTTTTCCAAACAGGCGGTAAAATGTGGTGTTACGCTGGCGAATCTGCGAATAGTGAATGTAAATCTTGGCTTATAGAAACCCCCATGAAATAATAATAATGACACTACGGGCAGTTTTCAGCATGACAGGTGCATGTCAAAATACTGTTGATGAAATACTGGTAACAAATGTTGGCTTATTAAAAATGCTAATGCTAGGGTACTTTAAGTAATTCTTGGTATAGGTGGTATTTGTGGCAAAATGCTGGCACTGGAAAACATCGGAGGTAGTTCCTGGCACAAGGGAAGACAGCCATGGCAGATGGTAGGGGGCAATCACGACAAAATGCTGGCCCTGACATTCTAGAGTTAATTTTTGAAAGGAGAGTCATCCAGGTCATATGGACGAGGTTAATAGCATAATTATTGCATGGGAATATGGTATATCAGGAAATTCAGGTGTCAGAGACTGCATTCTGCGTTTTATTTGACTGGTGCCCAGCGGGCATAATTCTGACGCCAAACAATCAATCAT
Organism: Pleurodeles waltl; assembly: GCF_031143425.1. NCBI lineage: Eukaryota > Metazoa > Chordata > Amphibia > Caudata > Salamandridae > Pleurodeles > Pleurodeles waltl. The sequence continues at coordinate 927,287,634 of NC_090439.1, read as the reverse complement.
TGAAGGAGAAATACCTTTCCCTAGGGGATCCCTGCATGGTTCTGGCTACAGGAGGGAGAACATCAAACAAGGATTTACACAGTTGCCACCAGTGATTTATTTTGGGGGAGGAGGTGAGAGGCATGGCCTCTCCAGGCATAGGCAACTTATACACCCGGGAGGCACAAAATACTTTCTGCCCCAGGGTTGAATCTGGTATTTCCCCCAATCTCTTCACCAGAGGAAAGGTCATTAGACACCAGGTGAAACAAGCATTTGTAATGCAATAGGTCTCACATTTGCTTGAGTTAGAGCTATTGGCGTTGTAAATGCATGACTGGACTTATCTTGCCACATAAATTGGTCATCTCTGCCACATAATTTGGTTCTCCCTCCACATAATTCCAGTGGCCCTGCATATAACTAAAGAACATCCTCGCTCTGCAACAAAAAATGAAAATATTGCTACTATTTATTATATTTGTTTATATTTTTACTTGGTCCAGCCCAACCTAGTGTGGGGACCCAGAGATGACTTAGACAGAAAGATCACTTGTGCTGACCGCTTTGATGGTCCTAGGACCACCACACGGTGAGTTATGGGCAAAAATGTTTTGTAAAAGTAATGCCCCACAAAGCATTATGGGGCGAGAGTTTCCGAGTGCAGCAAATATTGTAGTATCTTGACTGTAATGCCCAGAACAGCCTCTAGATGGCACCACAATAAGGATAGCATTTGTAAGAAAGATGGTCATCTAACCATATGGTCAGCCCCTAGAGAGCATAACCACCTGAAAAGAAAATGGTGGAAAGTAATGCAGTGTAATCCTATATTTAGCCCCTAGAGGGCATAGTGCCATACACATTTTCAGGTCCAGCAGGCCTATTACAAACAAGGCCCTTAAACACACAAACTACCCCCAGCTCTATGAGAGTCTAAAAAGACGCTTAATGGTGGGAGAGGTTACTATTTTGGGGTTCCCTCTAACATATTGTAGGGGCCCAGAGTATGACCTAGACAGAAGGGAAGCATTGTGCTGAACAGGTTGATGGTGATCCCCATTGCCGTAGGACCACCACAGGCTGAGTTATGGGTCAAAATGTTTTGTAAAAGAAATGCCCTGCAAAGCCTTATGGGGCAAGTTACCAGAGTGCAGTGAATATTGTAGAATCTGCTCTCCTGCTGTGACGGGAGATCTGCGTTGAGGATTTCAGTGTTTTTTTTTCAGTTTAATTTACGCCAGTTTGTATATTTTTCAACTGCTAAACTTGCATGTAAGTGGAACTCATGTGAAGTCCTCCTCTGATCGAGTTTGTGCTATATGAAACTTTCAGACATACTTTAGCGAGTTCCTCTTTCTTTTTAACTCCTTTCTTGTTGTTTTTCAAATTGATGCAAGGTCTCCGTATTCTAGTTTCCACTGTGTTGAATACAGTTTATCCTGCCAAAAACTAATTTCCAGTAGTTACAAAGAACTATGAAGACATATTTTCATGTTGTTAATAGCCATCAGAAAACATGTTCTGGAACTTCTGTTGGGAATCAGTTTCACATTCAACCTCACATTAAAAGGAAGTTAATTTGAGAAAAAAAAACAGACAATAGCATATTACGTGATCAAGAAAAGCAGCTTTATTTGACACCAGGTCTGTGTTCCGTGGCCAAACAACAGAATGTAAAGGGCAAAGTTTTACGATGCATACACGAATTACGTAATTTTAAGATGACATGCTTGGTTAAAACTTCCGGTTCCCACACTCCTTTTTTTCATGCCCTTCTTCCGTGACTCACTACCAGCCAGTGAACTTCCATTATGCTTGAGAGACTTAGGGAATTGTACGGTTTAACTTTGTTTAGGTCGTTTTGGAAACATGTTTGAAATTTGTTCGAGCATGGGGATATGCTCATTTAGTCAAATATGTTATGGGGATACTTTTGATTCTGTTTTGTGAAGTTTAGAGGATAGGTATCATGGGCGTAGGAAGTGTGGGGGACGCAGGGGATATGTCCCCCCCAGATTTTGGAGTGGGGGGGACACGGGGGACAAGGGTGGGGGGGACGAGGGGACAGAAGAGTTTTCCCTTCTCTTCTGTAATTCGCAGGGCCATTAGCGCATGAAAGCGCAACCTATACTGGCCCTGCACTTGACCTGTGACCTGCCTCCAGGACACTCTCCGACTGCCCTTTTGTTGTGCAGCAGCACACAAGGGATTCCTTCTCACCTTGCCATCAGCTGCCTGCAGTCTGCACTTCGGAAAACAAAGGGAGATGAGAGAGGCCCTGGCCCTTTGTTGATTGGCGTCTGCATCCCGTCCCTCCTGAGCCAGACCTTCCTGTCCCTTGAAGATGGAACCCTGAAGACAGCAGCAAGACTTGTGGAGGTTTGGGTAATTAAATAAAGTATTTCCAAGTATCTCCCCTTATTTTTAAATACAGTGTTGTGTTGCCAAGTATCTCCCTTTTTAAATACATTATTGTTGAGTTACTGTGAAATATGAGCAGGGCAGGCTTTAGCGCGCTGATGTGACAATGTTTGTTAGGGCCCCCGTTTCTGTCGCCTCTCTCTCACTCTCTTCTCTCCTCTGTCTTCAGCTTGCCTACCCCAATGCTAATTATTGTCCCCTAAATCGACATCCTGCCTCCCCAACATTCCGGTCTCCTGTCTCTCCCTCAGCCATCCTGGCATTTGTGACAGCCCACTCTGAAGGCCAAGGGCTGTCTGTAAATCTAATTTCCTGCCAATGGCCTGTAGATGCAAAGCCAGCATTGTGGCAACTCAAAGGCTTTACAGGACTTCACAGGCTGTGGTGGAACAGAGCCTGACACTGCTGGATAGACAGCGGAGAGACCAGCACACAGCATGGGTCCCAGAAAGAACCAGATGGGCTGAGAGATGGACAGGGCCAGGTAAGTCAGCAGGGCCAGCTCTAGGGCGATGCAACTGGTACCACTGCACCAGGTGCTTACTTAGGATGGGGGCGCCATGTTTGCAAGTATGTTGTGGCTTTAAAAGCACCTGCTGGGTGTTCCTTGCCACCAACAGTTTTCAGGCAACAATAAAAATCTCAAGATAATTCTGGTGATTAATGGTCTGAAGAGAGATTGAAGTTTTGTCTAGTGGAAGTTTTGACTCATCATAACGTACAGGATTACTATGCCTGCTGCAAGAACGTCTACATGCAGATCACAAAGTGCATATAATGTGAATATGTCAATGGGTTACTGCTTTTGTCAGATGTAGGAAAGTATCCTCTTTTTGGCATGGTTACCCCCACTTTTTGCCTGTTGTCAATAAGTTTTGACTTTGTTCACTGGGATTCTGCTAATCAGGACCCCAGTGCTCTGTCCCATTAAATTTGGTTGCTTGGACCACACACACACACCACATTTATCATACTGGTGCCCCTTATAAGTCCCTACATATGGTACCCAGGTACCCAGGGCATTGGGGGATCAGGGGTTCCCCATGGGCTGCAGCATGTATTATGTATTATGCCACCCATAGGGAGCCCATGCAAAATGTGTCTGCAGGCCTGCCATTGTAACCTGCGTGAAAAGGTGCATGCACCCTTCCACTACAGGTCACTGTAAGTCACCCCAATGGTAGGCCCTCCTAGCCCCGAGGGCTGGGTGCAAGTACCTGTGTGTGAGGGCACTCTGCCGGAGCAGAGGTGCCCCCACAAACCCCAGCTCCATTTTCCTGGACCTCGTGAGCGCGGGGTCACCATTTTACATGTGTACCGGACATAGGTCGCTACCTATGTCCAGCTACATAATGGTAACTCCGAACCTGGGCATGTTTGGTATCAAACATGTCAGAATCATACCCCAATACTATTGTCAGTATTGATTGTATGATTCCATGCACTTTGGGGGCTCCTTAGAGGATCCCCAGCATTGCTCCTACTAGTTTTCTGGGGTTTTCCAGGCAGCCCACGCTGCTGCCACCCTTCAGACAGATTTCTGCCCTCCTTCTGCTGCTTGAGAACCTCATGCCCAAGAAGGCAGAACAAAGGATTTCCTTTGGAAGAGGGAGGCAACACCCTCTCCCTTCAGAAATAGGTGTTACAAGGCTTGGGAGGGGTAGCCTCCCCAAGCTACTGGTATGCTGTGAAGGGCACATTTGGTGCCCTCCTTGCATAAACCAGTCTGTGCCAGTTCAGGGACCTCTGCCCCTACTCTGGCACGAAACTGGACAATGGAAATTGGCGTAACCACTCCACTGTTCATCACCACCCCAGGGCTGGTGCACGGAGATGCTCCAGGTGGCCACTTGATTCTGCCATCTTGAAACCAAGGTGGGCAGAGGCCTCTGTGAGCATCTGAGTGGCCAGGGCAGGCAAGTGACGTTGCAGCCCCCTATTAGGTGGTCACCCTGCTAGGTGACCAATCCCCCTTTCTGGCCTATTTAGGGTTTCCCTCTTGGATGGGTCCTCAGATTCGACGTGCAAGATTCCAGCAGGACTCCTCTGCAATGTTTACTTTGACTTCTGGCCACTGGAACCGCAACTGGACTTCACAGTAACCTACAATTTGCAGTTCCAGCGACAACTTCGCCCTGCAACACTGTTTCTCTGGCTCCTTCCAGCAACTGCAACATTTACCCGGGCTGTGCTTCCTCTGAGGGCAGCAAGTTTTCAGTCTGCATGAGAAGAAAGAAGGAAAATTCCTTGGAGTGAAGGAGTCACTTACCTGCATCCGCAGGCACCAACTGCAACAACAGCTGGCTGCGTGGATCTCCTCTCCTCCTGAACTGCGTGGATCTTGCATCAGGGGTAGTAGTCTGGAGTGGTCTCCTTGGTCCTCTCTACCAGCTGACCAACTTTGGAGCAGGTAGGTCGTTGCCTTCCCATGCAGCACAGTACCCACATGCACTGCGTCTCTTGCAGCTACCAAGGCTTGTTGACCTCTCCTCCAAGGGATCTTTATGCTCTGTGTAGCCCCATCACTATTTTCTGTGAAGCACAGCCCTCTACGTGCTTCGCCTGTGACATGGGACCTCTCTTTAGGTGTGCTGCGTGGGCGTCTCTGCAGCTCTTGGGCTCCTTGCCTGTGGGTCTTCTGTGGGGGCTGCCTCTCCTTCTCCAGACTCTATGCCTTGCTGTGGGTCACCTGGGACTCCCCTCCTTGGGTTGAGTCCCCCTTGACCTTGCTGGTCCCCGGCAGCTCCACTTTTCTCCTGCTGCGACATTTGCCTTTGCCAAGGCTTGTTGGTGGGTTTTCCACACCACAGAATGACTGCAATTCTTCATCCGGCATGAGACATCGACTGCATCACCTAGGAACAGTTCATCTGCTCCAGTGCTGCATTACTGACCGTCTTCGTCTCCCCGTCAACCAACTCCTGCATCCACAGACGGTGGGTAGTGGCTCCTGCCACTACTGGACACTCCAACGTAAACTGGACTTCGTCCCCTGCTTTTTCAGGTCTTCCTCTTTCAGGATCCACCTCTGGTTTCTTGTAATCTTGTCTGCGTTTTGCAATATCCTTCTCTGAAGTCCTTTAGGTGGGTTGGGGAAAAACCAGTAACTTACCTCTTTTCTCCTGTGGGGGGCACTCTGGTACTTACCTGTGGGGTTTCCTAGTTCCTCCAGCTCCCCTCTACCGATTCCACTTCCTTGGGTGGGGACCCGGCTTTCGCATTCCACTTTTTTAGTATATGGTCTGGTCCCCACTAGGCCTTCAGTGTTGCCTATTTCTTTTCACTGTTTTCTATTGCTATTTATGCCAACTTCTGATTGCTACTGTACATATAATAGTGTGTTACTTACATCCTATTGGAGTATTGCCTATCTGGTGTTTTAGCGTTTGTGATACTGTAATAAGGAACCTATATTTTCGTAACACATGTTTCTTTCATGTGTGTAAGTGCTGTGTGACTACAGTGGTATTGCATGATCTTTGCATGTCTACTAGATAAGCCTTGGCTGCTCATCCACAGCTACCTCTAGAGAGCCTGTCTTCTAGGCAATGCCTACATTACACTAATAAGGGATAACTGGACCTGGGATAAGGTGATAATACCATACATAGGTACTCACCACACGCTAGGCCAGCTTCCTACATCAGAGAGCTCCATTTTTTTGTCCCCTGCAAGTTATAAATTAAAACTGAATATATAACAGTGAGCAATTAATTAATCAAAGAGCTGCATGCAAACATCAAGGTATAGATTAGAGTGTTATGATTTCCCCTCACTTTTTCATTAACAATGTTGCAAAACAAGTTAATTTGAGCGCAAATCAATTCTTATTATTGAACCATGGTGTTATGTTTTAAATTCAGAGTTTGCGCTTCTCCAGATAAAGCACTCTTAAACTATATCTGCTACCAGTATGGTTGACCTATGACACCTACACCTTGTAGTCCTCTGTCTTATGTAACATTTCATATACAGCGATTTACACACACATGATGATTGTCTCTGCGTAATGTCTGTGCGATGTAAAGTGCTTTGACACCCTAGACTGGTATGAGGGCTGAATGATGGAACAAGACATGCTTCTATCTATACAACAAATTTCGTTGTAAAAGCATGTTTGGTGAAGGAACATGCGTGGTAAATTCTCCCCGCCCTGCCCCCTTACACCTGATACCATACTCCATCCTGCCCAAGCACTTAAAACTGACTCTGCCCTGAGCCCTAACCCCCCCGCCCTGAGCCCTAAAAGTAACCCTGCCCTGTCCTAAAAACTACCCGACCCCCACTCTGAACCCTAAAACCTACCCTGAACTGCCCTAAAAACTACATTGATGCTCCTGCCCCCACCCTGAACCCTAAAACCTACCCGCTCTGTCCTAAATACTGCATGACCCCCACCCTGTACCCTAAAACTTACCCCATACTGTCCTAAAAGCTACTTGTCCCCCATGCCTTCGTCCTGAACCCTAAAACCTACTCCACCCTGACTTAAAATCTACCCTGACCCTACCCTATCCTAAAAATGACCCCAACATCCCACCCTAAACCCTGCCACAGCCCTACTTGCCTCTCTCTACTCTACTTCTTCCTGTTCCACCCAGACTGCTAGACTGCTCTCTATGCTGTAACCACGCATATGCGTGGTAAAGACGTGTGGTAAAGGCATGTGTGCTAGACCCATATGTGTGGCAATGGCAGTGTGGTCATTGCATTGCATTGCATTGATTGCGTTGTAAGGGATATTTCCCTGTAGAGTGGTGCTATAAAACTAATGAAATGCATCTGAGAGAGAGTGGTGATGGATAGTAGTGAGGAAATCCGTGGCAGAGGTGGTCACTGGGGGGTGCCAACAAACAGTGTCGCACAGGGCACCACCAGCACTAAGGCCGGCCTTGTCAGACAGCACAGCAGTTCACAGGAAGGTAGCAGCACTGCCACTTGACAGTCAGACAAGGACCTAGCAGCAATCATAGGCCTTACTGGCCTTCATAGGCAGGCGGGGACCCAGACTCTGACACAGCCTGACAAGAAAGAAAGCGCCCAACAGGCAGCACAGTGCATGGCAGGCATCACAGGAATCGACAGGAAGCACTGCGCTCAGCAGGCAGCACAAGCCTCTTAGGACTTCACACAGGCGAACAGCAGCACAGAGCCTATCGCTGTCTAACAGGCAGCAAAGGGTCCAGCAGACAGGGAATTGCAGGCCTCACAGGACTCGACTGGAAGTGATCCCCTTCCCCTATCCACCCCCCACAGCAACCCTTCTGTGTGCAAACTTTGTGCAGGGGGCCCACCTCAAGGTTGTCCCTGTCCCCCCCAGAAATTTAGTGTCTCCTACGCCCCTGATAGGTATCAAAAACAGTATCAGTAATCAATAGTGGACGTTCTTCTTGTGCAAATGGCACTATACAAATATATGTGTTCTAATCAAAATGCACGCTGTAAGCTGGGGTAATGTTAAAGTATCCTTCCAACCTTGACGCATTTTGAAGAGTCAACCACTGAATTTTCAAAAAATATAGGTTGATCGTGTTGGATGTGTGCAGCTATGTCGGATCTTTAAGTAAGCACATTCTGTATTCTTTCACATCAGAATCTGCGAGGGTCCCCTTGTTTCGCAAGGTACCATTAGTGCTGTAGTTCTGCAGCTTTGAGAAATGTCATGAAGGAAAGTTGATTTACGAGACTATGGTAAATGTCACCATCATAAATCTGCAACCAACTTAAAAAATGGGCAAATAAATCACTGAGCAAACGCGAACCTGGCGGGACCGGAAAATCCTTCTCAGCCTCACTTTACCGTGCAGAGCCGCCCCTTACATTGTTTTTAATGAAGAGCAATGCCCAGTTATATGTACAGTGGGGTATATTGCAGTGTTCAGCACATTTTAAACACTTCATACGTTTACGCCCTATTGTTTCAGAGACAGGTGCAGCATTTGACCAAGATCACACAATGTGGAGAGCTGCATGCCTGAATTTGTAGATTAATGTTTCCCTTTCTTTGAAGTTCCTCCTAAGAACACATGCTGCTGTTATAGGATGAACAGAAAGAGCGAACGGAGGGTGCAAGCTGAAATAAAAGGTGGTTCGTGTTAATGATTGCGATTGAGGACTGCTTTAGTGAGAAATAGCAGTGCATGCCGTCATCGATGCACTTGCTTACGTTTGGACGATGAATATCAATCTTAAATGCAGAATGCAATGTCTGTCGTGCATCATTTGCTGTTCTCTTCAGTTGCACTGCTTTAAAAGTGAATGCACTGTGCTTTGTTGCTTGATGACCATCATGCCAAGCATGACAGCTTAAGCCATTCCTGGATGTCCCCTGTGCAGCGCTTTGTATTGCAGACCTCGTAGTTTCACCTTGTTGTTTAAGGCATGAGTCCATAAACTCTGCAAATAAAGCACTGGGGCTGAAAAGTCTGGAGTGACAGGTGGGATCACACAACATGGATCCACTTGCCAGGCAAGAAGTTTCAGTTTAGTGGTCATTATGACATGAAACTTTTAACTGAGCCTCCTGAAGTCCTCCTGTCGGCCCGCACAAAACATGTACTGACAAATAGCAACAAAATAAGTCTGGCAGAGTCTCTTCTTCGCAGTGCAGATCATCCATGCTGGTAATTCTCTGACTTTCCACGCTGTTTCCTATGCTTGTTTGTTCAGCAGCGCTGTAGCAACTTCTCAAACATTCAGATAGAGTTTGTTTTTACGAACTTAAGGGTTAAGTGGGAATGAATGGGGCACACATACTACAGCGGGCATGTCTGGTGACACAAAGGCCCATCAGGGCGCTAGCTGCTCTGGTGCCAGGAGAGGTCAGTCAGGCAGAGCACCTCTTCCCTTCACTCAAGGAGGAAATAAAGGGGGTAATTCCAACCCTGGCGGTCGGTGTTAAAGCGGCGGCCAACCCGCAAACAGGCAGGCGGCCAAAAAAATGGAATTCTGACCCTGGCGGGAACCGCCAACACAGACCGCCACTTTAACACTCCGACCGCCACAGCGGTACAGACAAGCAGCGCGGCGGTCACCGCCAACAGACAGGCGGCAGACAATGTACCGCCCACCCTATCACAACTCACCAATCCGCCACCTTTTCCGGGGCGGGAGCCCCGCCAATAAAAACACAGCGGAAACAGACTACGAACGGGAAAACGCTCACCCTACACACTCCACGAGGAATCTGGACAGCATGGAACCAGAACTACACATCCTACCAGCAATTGTCTACCTGCTCCTCTACCAGGAGCACGAACGCCGGCGCAGAAGACAACGGTGAGTACTGCACCTACGACACAGGGGAGGGGGAGGAGAAAAGAATACGGGCACACACATACGCGACACCCCCCACCAACTACCTACACACCAATGCAGAGCAACAACTCAGAGTGACACCCCCCAAACCCCCAAAAGAATGCAAAGACAAAATAATATGTTATTGGAATTCAAATATATTGTAAGGCTAAGTAAATAAGTAAGTCGAACATCCCATAACTATATACACATATGTAAATTGTCCCGTCCAAATTGGCTTTCTGTCATTGTACGTGGGCCAATGGTCCTCAACACATGGGCAAAGCCCACACATGAGACCCGAATCCATTGGAGAGAACACTGCAGGGGCATCAGATAGGAAAACTACAGGCACCTCAGGGGGAAGGGAAGGGGGGGCACCTCAGCCACATGAGTCCACGACGCCAGATCCACGAGGGGCCTCCACGGCCACTCTTCAATCCTGGGGAGTGCAAAGCCACAGTCTCACAAGTCTCTACAGTGGGTGGCTTGCCCACTGTGCCATCCTGGGGAGTGCAAAGCCACAGTCTCTCAAGTCTCTACAGTGGGTGGCTTGCCCACTGTGCCATCCTGGGGAGTGCAAAGCCACAGTCTCTCAAGTCTCTACAGTGGGTGGCTTGCCCACTGTGCCATCCTGGGGAGTGCAAAGCCACAGTCTCTCAAGTCTCTACAGTGGGTGGCTTGCCCACTGTGCCATCCTGGGGAGTGCAAAACCACAGTCTCTCAAGTCTCTACAGTGGGTGGCTTGCCCACTGTGCCATCCTGGGGAGTGCAAAGCCACAGTCTCTCAAGTGGATGACAGACTCCAGCGGTACTGGAGGACTCTTGGTGCCCAGAGTGTATCGTGCAGCCCTGTCCGACACTGATCCGGGCCTGCCCCTTCTGCCAATGTGTCAGCGGTGCTAGAGTTGAAGGGCCCAGCGGAGCGGTGCAGAGACGGCGGTGCCCAGCGGAGCGGTGCTAGAGTTGAAGGGCCCAGCGGAGCGGTGCAGAGACGGCGGTGCCCAGTGCAGCGGTGCTTGAGATGAAGGGCCCAGTTCAGCGGTACTTGAGATGAAGGGCCCAGTTCAGCGGTGCTTGAGATGAAGGGCCCAGTTCAGCGGTGCGTGAGATGAAGGGCCCAGTTCAGTGGTACTTGAGATGAAGGGCCCAGTTCAGCGGTGCTTGAGTTGAAGGGCCCAGCGGAGCGGTGCAGAGACGGCGGTGCCCAGCGGAGCGGTGCTTGAGTTGAAGGGCCCAGCGGAGCGGTGCAGAGACGGCGGTGCCCAGCGGAGCGGTGCTTGAGTTGAAGGGCCCACCGGAGCGGTGCAGAGACGGCGGTGCCCAGCGGAGCGGTGCTAGAGTTGAAGGGCCCAGCGGAGCGGTGCAGAGACGGCGGTGCCCAGCGGAGCGGTGCTAGAGTTGAAGTGCCCAGCGGAGCGGTGCAGAGACGGCGGTGCACAGCGGAGCGGTGCTAGAGTTGAAGGGCCCAGCGGAGCGGTGCAGAGACGGCGGTGCCCAGTGCAGCGGTGCTTGAGATGAAGGGCCCAGTTCAGCGGTACTTGACATGAAGGGCCCATTTCAGCGGTGCTTGAGATGAAGGGCCCAGTTCTGCGGTGCGTGAGATGAAGGGCCCAGTTCAGCGGTACTTGAGATGAAGGGCCCAGTTCAGCGGTGCTTGAGTTGAAGGGCCCAGCGGAGCGGTGCTAGAGTTGAAGGGCCCAGCCGAGCGGTGCAGAGACAGTGGTGCCCAGCGGAGCGGTGCTTGAGTTGAAGGGCCCAGCCGAGCGGTGCAGAGACGGCGGTGCCCAGTGGAGCGGTGCTAGAGTTGAAGGGCCCAGCGGAGCGGTGCAGAGACAGCGGTGCCCAGCGGAGCGGTGCTAGAGTTGAAGGGCCCAGCGGAGCGGTGCAGAGACGGCGGTGCCCAGTGCAGCGGTGCTTGAGATGAAGGGCCCAGTTCAGCGGTACTTGAGATGAAGGGCCCAGTTCAGCGGTGCTTGAGATGAAGGGCCCAGTTCAGCGGTTCTTGAGACGGCGGTGCCCTGTTCAGCTGTGCTTGTCTTAAAGGGCCCTGTTCAGCGGTTCTTGAGACGGTGGTGCCCTGTTCAGCGGTGCTTGTCTTGAAGGGCCCTGTTCAGCGGTTCTTGTCTTGAAGGGCCCTGTTCAGCGGTTCTTGAGACGGCGGTGCCCTGTTCAGCGGTGCTTGTCTTGAAGGGCCCTGTTCAGCGGTGCTTGTCTTGAAGGGCCCTGTTCAGCGGTTCTTGAGACGGCGGTGCCCTGTTCAGCGGTGCTTGTCTTGAAGGGCCCTGTTCAGCGGTTCTTGAGACGGCGGTGCCCTGTTCAGCGGTGCTTGTCTTGAAGGGCCCTGTTCAGCGGTTCTTGTCTTGAAGGGCCATGTTCAGCGGTTCTTGAGACGGCGGTGCCCTGTTCAGCTGTGCTTGTCTTGAAGGGCCCTGTTCAGCGGTTCTTCACATGTGTCTCCAGGGCACCAGATCCGGCCAATATATGGTGTTCACTCGCCATCCGACTTCTCGCTTGCGGGGCCCTCCTGTGCTGGTGGCCCGTGCCCGTGGGTGTACTCCTTCACCCCTGGAATGGGGCTGGTGGGGCCCTCCTGGGCAGCTCGCCTGCTGCCGGACTTGTCGGCCATGCTGCCCTTGCCATCCTTGCCTGATCCTCTGTGGCCCTTGCCTCCCTTTGGAGATATGCCAGGTGGCACCCCACTCCCTGACGGTGCCAGGGTGGTGCCTGTGGAGGCTGCTGTCTCAGTCCTCTCGTGCCGGCCCTTGCCTTTTTTGGATTTTTTCCCCGGGGTGGGCTGGCTGTCCCTTTGCTGCTGGCCGATGTAGCCCCCCTCGAAGGTGGTGGACTCCAATATCCCTGGACTATGGTCCTTGTAGGTCCAGGGGTTGTGGTGGCTGAGGTGCAGATTGGACTTTTACGAGATGGAGGGGGTGGGTCAGGTGATGGAAAGAGGTTAATTTTGGAGAGGAAAAACTTTTTAGGAGCAATGGGAAGGGTAGGTGCAGTGGGTATGGGAGTGGAGGAAGAGGATGTGGTTGTAGGAGAGTCAAGTGTGCTGTCTTTTGGTGCAGGTGCTTGTGACGGAGGCTGTCGTGAGGTGGATGGCTGTTGGGTGGGTGGCTGCCTACGTTTGTGTGGTTTGGAAGAGGGAGTGACAGACACACTGGAAGAGGACACAGGGGATGTGTAAATGGCAGTGGGGGTGGTGACTGCACGTGTGCGGAGTGTTCTGGTGGGTGTGCTGGTGATAGACGTAGTGGCTGATGAAGTGGTGCATGCAAGTGTGAGTGGAGACGTCACAGGGAGGGAGGAGGGAGACGAGGAGGAGGGGGACACAGAGGAGGCAGTGGCTGTTGGCATGTCTGCATGTGGATGTTGCTTGTGTGAATGCTTGTGGGATGTGTGGTGCTTATGTTTGGATGAGCTGACCTTGGGTGTTGAGGTGTGTGCAGGCTGGTCTGTAGGTGTGTCTGGGATAGGCAGAGGAACAGGGGAGTGGGACTGGGTGAAGGGAGTTGGAGGAGGGAGGCAGGAGACAGGGACAATGGCTGCCGTCAGTGCTGAGGCCAGAGCGTTGAACGATCGCTGATGGGCAGCCTGACCCGAATGAATGCCCTCCAGGTATGCATTGCTCCAATGCACCTCCCTTTCCACCCCCTGGATGGCATTCAAAAGGGTAGACTGCCCAACAATGAGCGTCCGGAGGAGGTCAATGACCTCCTCACTGAGGGCAGCAGGGGTAACTGGGGCAGGGCCTGAGGTGCCTGGGGCGAAGGAGATGCCCGCCTTGGTGTGCGAGCGGGCACGGGGTGAACGCTGAGGGGCTGCTTGGAGGGCGGAGCTGGTGCGCTGGGTGGCGGCTGTACCTGTTGTTGCGGTGGGCACGGATGTTGCCGCCACCACAAGGGAGCTCCCTTTCGAGGATGTGTCGGTGTCGCTGATGTCTCCACGTGTCCCCGTTGTGGAGCCCCCCTCGCCCTCCGTCTCACTGGTGAAATCAGAGTCCGTTGCATGGCCCTCCGGGGCCATGTGAGATGCAGCTCCCTCGTGCTCCAATGCCACTTCTCCTCCGCCAGATGATGCTAATGCACACATGAACAGGAAGAGCAGACCAAATAAGGGGGGGGGGGGAAATAAAGACATGTTAAGTGCATGCATTGGCAACACAGTTGGCGGAGAGGACAGACACAGAAGCCCCCTGCACTACGCCGCGCACTTGGGGTACACTACTCAATCAGTGAGACTTGGCCTACAAGCCAATGGACGACATCTGCACACATAGGTGACACAAGGCCATGGATAGCTGTACTTGGCACCCTACAGAGGTGGAGGGCGGAGGCACAGGGCCCTGCCTTACGGAGGGGACTAGCCTACAGAAATCGCCCTGGCCTAGGGATGCCCACATCCCTCCTCCCCCACCCAGACACCTCCACTGCGCACTAAGATAGCAGAATGTGCTTGTACTCACCCCCTTGTGTCTGCTGTGATGTCCTCACGCGCCCATCCAAATCTGGGTAGGCCACCGCCAGGATCCGAGACATCAGGGTGGTCAATTGACAAGTGGCACCCCTCCTACGTTGGGAGGCCATCCCCAGCAGAGCCTCTGCGGTCTTTCTCCTCCCGTGGCGGATGTCCTCCCACCTCTTGCGGCAGTGGGTGCCCCGTCTGTTGTGGACCCCCAGGGTCCGGACGTCCTTGGCGATGGCACGCCAAATGTCGACTTTCTGATGGGCGCTGACCTATGTGACACGTACAGGGAGAGAAAATACAATATCATCATTTTCTGCATGCTCGATGTGAGTGTCCCCCCATCCCCACCCTTGCCATGTGGCACATGCTCTCATCTGTCGTTTGATGCATGCCTCATACGCTCCCCTCCGCACCATCGTTCATTCACCCCACTCAACACAGGCATTGCCCACAAAGCATGGTCCCAGTGTACTAACCTGTTGGTCTGGAGGACCATAGAGTAGCGCATACTGGGGGAGGACCCCATCCACGAGTTTCTCCAATTCTTCAGAAGTGAAGGCAGGGGCCCTTTCCCCAGTCGCAGCAGCCATTGTCTCTTCCAGACCGAGGTCACAGCAGCACTTGCAGTATAGGTCAGCTCCTGTGGATGATCAGGTCTCGAGTGATTAAGCTGATAGAAAATGGCGGTCACACCCGCGGCGGTGCGTACCGCGGCGGTGCGTACCGCGACCGCCGGCGCACTTCGTCATTGGCTCCGGAAACCCATAGGGTTCAATGTTAACCAATGCGGCTTTGCACCGCAGTTTTCGACCGCCTACCGCCACGGTTTGCCACGCCAGCGCATTGACCTCACATCCCATTGTCACACTTCACAGGTCAGGCAGGCGCCATTTCAAGGGCCCACATGGCTTAATTTCTACTGCGTCACACAGGCCTAGGCCTTGCATTGCCACTCATACAAGCCATTCAATGCATAGCGAATCGTGTACTGTGCAAGCTGTGGGAACGTACCTGTGGTTTGCTTGACTCTGTGCTCCATGTTGTCCTTCCTAGGCACCGTCCGCTGGGACTTGCGAGGAGATGGAGGAATGTTCAATGGTACAGACCGCTGGTGGACCTGTCGACAATGGAAGAAAGACATGTCATACTGACATACAGACTTGACCGAGCCACTATACAGGAACTGTGTGTCCAGCTGGAGCCAGACCTGATGTCACCCATTCGCCAACCCACAGGGATTCCCCCTCTGGTGCAGGTGCTGTCAGTACTCCATTTTTTGGCAAGTGGATCATTCCAAACAACAGTGGCCATTTCATCAGGGATGTCTCAGCCTATGTTTTCTAAGGTTTTGTCCAGACTGTTGTCTGCCCTGATGAAATACATGCGGAGCTACATTGTTTTCCCTGAGGTGGGCGATTTGGCTACAGTGAAGGGTGATTTCTATGCCCTTGGACATATTCCCAACATCATTGGTGCCATTGATGGGACCCATGTGGCTTTGGTTCCCCCCAGTGAAAGTGAGCAGGTGTACAGGAACAGAAAAAGTTATCATTCGATGAATGTCCAGGTGGTCTGTTTGGCTGACCAGTACATCTCCCATGTAAATGCCAAGTTCCCTGGGTCAGTGCATGACGAGTACATCATGCGAAATAGCAACATCCCTTATGTGATGGAACAGCTACAGAGACACCGTGTGTGGCTAATTGGTGACTCTGGTTACCCCAACCTGTCGTGGCTACTGACCCCAGTGAGGAATCCCCGGACCAGGGCAGAGGAACGGTACAATGAGGCCCATGGGCAGACTAGGAGGGTGATCGAGTGGAACTTCGGCCTCCTGAAGGCCAGGTTTAGGTGCATGCATATGACAGGTGGATCCCTAATGTACTCACCGAAGAAGGTGTGCCAGATCATCGTGGCCTGCTGTATGCTTCACAACCTGGCTTTGCGACGCCAGGTGCCTTTCCTGCAGGAGGATGGTCCAGAGGGTGGTGTTGTGGCAGCTGTGGAGCCTGTGGAGAGTGAAGAGGAGGAAGACGACGGGGATGACACAGACAACAGGGACACAGTGATACAACAGTATTTTCAATAGCACACAGGTACGAATCAACACCGCCATTTTACATGTACTTACAGTCTCCTGCCTCTCAACTGTCTGTGTTTCCCCCCAGTTTATGTTAACTGAGTTGTGACTTTCCCTTCCGTTTTTAGAGATGTGGGCCCCACTGCGTGACCTCTGCTTTGTTTGCCCATGGACTACAGCTGTGTCACAGTGGTATGTTGTCATCACAATGTAACTGAACATTTTGGCACCGTTATGTCTAATACATTTGTTCAAAATACAAGCAGACTCCAGATATTTTTAGTGCAATAAGTGATTTTATTTAAGTGCTAAATTTAGGGACATGGTTGAAAATCGGTGATGGGTGATGGTGGAGTAATGGCCATGGCAGAGTCCAGATTTTCAGTCTCACAGGTGCATTGTCCATATGCCTGTGGAAAGATGGAGCAGGGGCAGTTTAAGGTTGGACAGGGTGACAATGTGGGACAGTGGGATGACATCAGGGGGTATCCTTTGCTGGCGGGGGTCTTGGCATCCTACTCTGTCTTCTTCCGAGATCTCAGGCCCGCTTGCGGGTGGTTCTTCTTCTGCAGGAGGTGGGGTTCTGGTGGCCTGTCGTTGTGTGGGGGCCTCCTGTCCACTAGCGCCGGCAGAGGTGGTAGCCTGTTCTTGGTCCATGCTAGTGACAGGGGCCCTTTGTGGGGCCACATGGTCCCGCAATGTGGTGACAATCTGGTTAAGAGCCACGACGATGGTCCCCATTGCGGAACTAATCGTTCGGAGTTCTTCCCTGAACCCCATGTACTGTTCCTCCTGCAGTACCTGGATCTCCTGGAACCTGGCCAGTACCGTAGCCATCGTCTCCTGGGAGTGGTGGTATGCTCCCATAATGGAGGAGAGGGCCTCGTGGAGAGTGGGTTCCCTGGGCCTGTCCCCCCCCCGTCGCACAGCAGCCCTCCCAGTTCCCCTGTTTCCCTGGGCCTCTGTCCCCTGGACCGTGTGCCCACTACCACTGCCCCCAGGTCCCTGTTGTTGTTGGGGTGGTGGGTCAACCTGGGTGCCCTGTAGTGGTGGACACACCGCTGATTGACGTGTCCTCGAGACAGAGGCATGGGCCCGCTGGGTGGGATCTGTGCTGGTGTTCCCAGAGGGGGGTAGGTCTGCTGTGGCCTGTGGCTGTGTGAGGGGAACCGACTGTCCCGAGGTCCCCGATGAGCCGGACTGGTCATCTGGGTCTAGGGAGACAGAGCTACTGTCATCACTGGGGGCCTCTTCTGGGGGTGGGATGGACATTTCTGGACCCTCCTGGGCGGTGTGGTGGCGTTCGGGTCCTGCAGGGGTATAAGAGTATGGTTATTGCTTCTGTGTGTGCCATAGTGTGCAATGGGTGGGTGGCCGTGTACCCCAGTGCTGGCATTCCCTTGTGGGGGCTGTTGTGACGGTGGCTTGTGGGGGAGATGAGTATGTGCAGTGAGCTTGCTTTGGTGATGGGTGTCCATGCTTTGTGGACGCATGCAGGGCTAGGTGTTGGGATGGGTGGGTTGTGATGGTGAGCCATTTGCAAGGAGTTGGTGTGATGGAGGTGGGGGTGAGGGTGGGGGTATGATTTGGCATGCAGGTGGGGTGGGGGGAATGAAGTAGTGAAGATTTGACTTACCAGAGTCCATTCCTCCAGCTACTCCTGCGAGGGCCTCAGGATGCAGGATGTGCAAGACTTGCTCCTCCCATGCTGTAAATTCTGGGGGAGTACGTGGGGGTCCGCCGCCAGTCTTCTGCACCGCGATGTTGTGCCTTGATACCATGGAACGCACCTTCCCCCGTAGGTCGTTCCACTGCTTCCTGATATCGTCCCGATTTCGTGGATGCTGTCCCACAGCGTTGACCCTGTCCACTATTCTTTGCCATAGCTCCATCTTCCTGGCAATGGTGGTGTGCTGCACCTGTGTCCCGAAGAGCTGGGGCTCTACCCGAACTATTTCCTCCACCATGACCCTGAGTTCTGAGTCAGAAAACCTGGCGTGTCTTTGGGGTGCCATGGGGTGGTGTGGATGAGGTGTGGGGTGGGGTATGTGTTGTAGAGTGTGGTGAGTGTGGTGGTGTGTGGTGTTTTGTGCGTGGATATTGTGTGGGTGATGTTGTGATTTGCCTCTGTGTGATGGTGTACTCTATTCTGTGCTGTCTCTCTCTGGCCTTCAGTCGCAATTGTGTTCTTAGGGTTTGTGGGTGATGTGGGTGTATTTTTTATATTGTATTGGGTGTGTGGGAGTGTTGTGTGTATGTGTCTCAGGTGTGTGTATTTTGAATTGTCCAATGTGGCTGTGTTTTGTAAAGGTGTGTGTATTTTGACCGCGGCGGTGTGTACCACCAATGGAATACCGCGGTTGAAAGACCGCTGCGGGGATTTGTGGGTCGGAATGGAATGGGCGTATTTCTGTTGCCGTGTCAGTGGAGGTTTGGTCATCGCCAGTTTTTCGCTGGCCATTGGTGTGGTGGACTTTTGTTGATGTCGGGTTTTTGGGGGTTTGCCAGTTGCGGGTCAGAATGACCGTGGCGGTTTACCGCGACCGCGGCGCTGTTATGGCGGTCTTCTGACCGGCGGTAAGCGCCTTTTACCGCCGAGGTCAGAATGACCCCCAAAGTGTGCAACTCGCAGAGGCCTCCCATTGTGTTCGGCCACCTGGGTTGCCTGTACTGCGGGCAGCAAACAGATGTTTCCTCCCTGACACAACTCCCCACCTTGATTTACGAACCCTTTGCTCAAATCTCTCTGTTGTTATTGCACCAGCAGGAAAATAAATGTAAATTTCTCTGGAGCAAATGTTAACGCCAGAACAGAGGCAATTTGCCAGTCATGCCCTTGAATGATAGGGGTACAAAATCACGCATTTAACACCATACCATTCTCTCATTCTCTGCAGTTCTCACCGCGTGTCATGGGCTAAACAAACACCAGCGCAGCCAGCCAGTGACATCAGCATGGAAGCGAGCCAGTGCTGGGCACGATGGGGCATGTAGCCCCTGCAGAGCTGGTACTGCAAAAGAAGCACATTGAAAACACAGACGGCACGGCAGTGTGCACAGCACTTAACAGGGCAGCAGGGATGGCTCGGTACTTGAAAGCAGCAGTGTGTGTGTGTGTGTGGGAGGTGGCAGACAGGCGCCCTTGGAAATCACTTCTAACATTTCACTTCCATCTTTCAATGCACAGCAAATCTAACGAGATAAGAACATGATTTATAGCCCTGTTTACAGAAACTGACTTGGAGTGACTGAAAACATTTAGCGCTTGTGTCAAATGCTCCTAGAGAAAGAGGAAAGTACAGACTGTACAGTGGAATAGGTGGAAGGATGCAAGTACTGGGGGCGTGCTCCAAGACAGTAGATAAAAGAGGAGAAGGTGGGACAAATAGGCAAGATTAACCACTTAGAAGCAAGGATTTCTAAAGGACACTGACATAAACTAATGAGAAGCAGTGGGCAGAATTGAAGCCCACAAAGAAGTATATACTAAAGTAGATACAAAAGGTCTTGAATGCTCGACCTAAAAAATGGAGTGGGTACAGCTCACCTTGGCATTGTGCCTTGGCCTCACCCCCTCAACATTTTTTCTACCCTTACAGACAGCAGACTGAGGATATTTACCACATTCTGTCCCCAGAGGGCAGAAAGCTCACTAAACACCATGCAAGTATCTTGAAAATTAAATGAGGTGGGCATGACCCACCCGGGCATCAGGACATACCCCACCTCCCCTAAAAGGCACAACATACATTCTGCCCTAAGGGGGACAGATTGGGGGTACTTATTCCAGTCTGTCCAGCAGGGGAGCAGAAAGCCCATTAGACACCAGGTAAGGGTCTTGAACAATAAATATGGTGGGAGCAGCCCACCCAACCAACAGGCCCATGCCCCTAATGCCTGAAAGAGAAAAACAGTCTTTATTCCCCCAGGTGGTAGAGTGAGAGTGTTTAACGCCAGCCTGATCCGCCTCCCCTGCTTGGTGTGCAGAAAGCCTGGTAGCCCACAGAAGGATCAAATACAAATGTAGTGGGACAACCCACCTAAGCATTGAGCTGTACCACCACCTCTAAAGTGCCCAACAGTTTTTCTGCTGGCTTGAGGGAACAGCTTAGTGTGGTTATCCACAGTCTGCCGCCTAATGTGTAAAAAGGCCACTAAACAGCAGGGAAGTTCATTTTTTGTAAAAATAAAATGGGGTGAGCAAAGCACACCTTGGCATCGGACCTTGGGTCTGTGCCCTCTAAGAACACAACATACTTCCGGCCCCTTTTTTTGCCCAATTCTGTCCCCTAGAGGGCAGAAACCCCACTAGACACCAGGGAAAGAGCTTAAAAAATAAATGAGTTGGGGTATACCACCCTGGCATTGAGCCATGCACCCCCTCCCCCAAAGGTCACAATGGATCTTCTTGGAGACGTTTATCCCAATATGTCCCCTCAGGTGTGCAGAAATTCCAAGTCTGAAATTGGGTTACTGATTGAGGGGGGGTAAAACTCTACTCAAGCTGCACCCACATTTCTTGGCAGGGTGAAACACAGCAAACCCCAAATGAATCTGTGCTTCACCTTCTGGTAACAGCACAAAAGCAGTCAGACTTAACTTAGAGGCAAAGTGTAAAGTATTTATACAGTGTTTCAAACAGTAATAAAGTGAAAAACACAGTAAAATGTAATCATTTGACACCATAAAATCTTTTTATGTTTATATTCTTATTTATTTATATTTTTCTGTTGCGGTTTCCCAAATCCTCAGTTTGTTGTTTTAAAAGCAAAATCTCTTTGGACAAATTGTCTATTTTAGTTGCTGCATCTTGTATTGTGCTTATCCTTTGCTCTACATCTGTTACCCTGGATTCCAGATTGGACCATTTTTCTTCGATCCTCTGAAGCGTTGCATTGGTCTCCATTAAGGAGGGCTTCAGGGGTTTACCTCTTCCATGAGGTCTTCAAGGATCAAAGGCAATGGAGGTTTTGTTGGAGAGCCAAGGTCTTTCCTTTGATGTTTAGAAGTATTGTTAAAGTCTTTACGAGCAGAGGGCATTATTACAGATGAGGTCGTAGCCTTTTGCAAAGAAGACAAGGAGAGTTCCAAGTGCCCGAGTAAATACATATGCCACAAAGAAAGGTAGAAATACTGGTAGACAACTTATACCTGCCGGAAGAAGCACCTCTGAGGAGTTCCTCCACCTCAAAACCCTAGAACTTCATCAAAATGCTAAACTGTGTAATGTGAATAATTATTTTATGGGTGGGCTGGGCAGGAGAGTTGAAGATTTTGGAACTAGCCATAGAAACACGTGTACAATGTAAGGGAACAGCAATAACTGTCTTTTAGGCATCAGAGAGAGGACCCCAATATACTCAGGAGCCGTGCACCACCATATTGGCTGCAGTATGACTGACAAAGTTCTACAAGGTGCAGGAGGCAATAATATAGACCATGCAGGCAGTGTAGTGATTAATTAATATCTCAATCAGTATAGCAGCAGCATATGGGTAATACATCCTCAAATAAGGGATTCCCTAGGGATTAAATGCCCTTTACTGCAGACACTCAAAGAGAAACTGAGCGCTGTCATGTGTCTAAACTCAAAATGGCAGCTGGGACAGCTGTGAGTGAGGGGAGTGAAGGCAGGGGAAGAAAACAGGCAAAAACGGGTACAGGATACGATTCAAGTACAAATACCTGTTCCCCCGCTCTCACATATGAGTGCTTCTTATTTCCCTGGTACGCAGACAGCAGTCAAGTAATAAATTAAAGCTCAGTGATGACACAGAGACTCAGCAGGTTGTGATCATCTTGTTGGAGGTCCGGCCACACATCCTCCGCCCACCCCCAGTTTGATCACCCTTTATGGTGTTTCTCTGCATCTTTGTTTTGTTCTATCCTTGTTCCTCATGTCGGTGCATTGGTGTGAATGTGTCTTCTTCTGAAGACCAATTTTCAAATTCACTTACCCCTAACGAGTGATTTTTGACATCATGACCACTTCTTAGCCCCTCTGTGTTCTCCTGAGCTCAGAGAAGATTTCTCAGTACTTCCTGGGTCCATAATCAGCGCTCACCTATGGAACACAAGGTAAGAGCAAAAGCACTGGGGATTGTTAAGTGACTGGTATTCTGGCACCGCTGCTATTACTTACCACCTACCTTTGTTGTTATAATCAGACTTGCTGTACCAGTGGTGTGTGTGAATCATTTAAGACCTTGAAGGGAGGGCATGCAAGCAGCCTGAGCTCTACCTTAAACTCCTCTCAGACGAGATATCTATGGCAATGTGTTTTTTCTCTCTTACCTAAGCACACGTTTACCCATTTCGGATTAGTACGTTGGACATTCCTATTCCTCTGCTTACTGATGTCTACTGAGTGGTGAATTAGCATGGGAGCTCTGTCATCCAACATGGCTCCAAATGGATTGTGACAGTTGCTGGAAATAATCAATGCAAGTCTCTTAAGCTAGTCACACTCCCTCTTTCTTCCTGCTTGCTTGCCACCTTCTGTGCCTGGAAGTCTAGCAAAAACAGCGATTTGTCACTTTAGAGATATGCTTAGTATAACAATCAATCAATCAATCACAATATTTATAAAGCGCGCTATGTACCCGTCAGGGTTTCGAGGCGCTGAGGGGAGGGGGGGGCGTGGTGCGCTGCTGTTTAGCGGTCGAAGAGCCAGGTCTTGAGGAGCCTTCTGAATGCGAGGAGGTCCTGGGTCTGGCGTAGAGGTGTGGGGAGAGAGTTCCAGGTCTTGGCGGCGAGGAAGGAGAAGGATCTGCCGCCGGAGGCCTTGCGCTGGATTCGGGGTACGATGGCGAGGGCGAGGTTGGGGGATCGGAGTTGACGTGTTGGAGTGTAGAAGTTAAGTCTGGTGTTGAGGTAGGAGGGTCCGGTGTTGTGAAGCGCCTTGTGAGCGTGGGTGAGGAGTTTGAAGGGGATCCTCTTGTCTACCGGGAGCCAGTGGAGTTCCTTCAGGTGAGGGGAAATGTGACATCGGCGGGGTATGTCGAGAATCAGTCGGGCGGAGGCATTTTGGATACGTTGGAGTCGTTTGATGTCTTTGGTTGGGATGCCTGTGTAGAGTGCGTTGCCGTAGTCAAGTCTGCTGCTGACGAGGGCCTGCGTCACCGTCTTCCTGGTTTCTGTTGGAATCCACTTGAAGATTCTGCGGAGCATTCGAAGGGTGTTGAAACAGGAGGAGGAGACGGTGCTGACCTGTTTGGACATGGTGAGGGCGGAGTCCAGGATGAAGCCGAGGTTTCTTGCGTGGTTGGCAGGGATGGGCGGGGGTCCGAGGTCGGAGGGCCACCATGAGTCGTTCCAGGCCGAGGGAGTGCGCCCGAGGATGAGGACTTCCGTCTTGTCGGAGTTGAGTTTCAGGCGACTGTTGTTCATCCAATCGGCGATGGCTTTTAGTCCCTCGTGGAGGTTTGTTTTGGCGGTGAGCGGGTCTTTGGTCAGGGAGAGGACGAGCTGGGTGTCGTCGGCGTAGGAGATGATGCTGAGATGATGTTGGCGGGCCAGTTTAGCGAGGGGGGCCATGTAGACGTTGAACAACGTAGGGCTGAGGGAGGATCCTTGGGGGACGCCGCAGATGAGGTTGGTGGCTTTGGAGCAGAAAGGGGAGAGACGGACTCTCTGAGTTCTGTCGGAGAGGAAGGATGAGATCCAGTGGAGGGCTTTATCTTGGATGCCGGCTTCCTGGAGGCGGGTCAGTAGGGTGCGGTGGCAGACTGTGTCAAAGGCGGCTGATAGGTCGAGGAGGATGAGGGCTGAGGTTTCGCCGTTGTCCATTTGATGTCTGATGTCATCTGTGGCGGCGAGGAGAGCAGTCTCAGTGCTGTGGTTTCGTCTGAATCCGGATTGTGAGGGGTCCAGGATGGAATTGTGTTCAAGGAAGTGGGTGAGCTGAGTGTTGACGATCTTCTCGATGACTTTAGCTGGAAAAGGGAGGAGAGAGATCGGACGGAAGTTTTTGAGATCGTTGGGGTCGGCCTTGGGTTTCTTGAGGAGGGGTTGGATTTCTGCGTGTTTCCAGCTGTCCGGGAAAGTGGCGGAAGTGAAGGAGAGGTTGATGATCTTGCGGAGTTCGGGGGCGATGGTGGCGTTGGCTGAGTTGAATACGTGGTGAGGGCAAGGGTCCGTGGGGGAGCCTGAGTGGATGGTGTTCATGGTTGTTATGGTTTCTGCATCGTCCACGTGGGTCCAGGCGGTGAGGCGGCAGTCGTGGGAGGAGACGTCGGGGGTGGGGTCTGGCGGTGGACCGGTGTTGAAGCTGTTGTGGATGGTGGCGATTTTCTGGTGGAAGAAGGTGGAGAGGTAGTCGCAGAGTTTCTGGGAGGGCGGGATGTCGTTGGAGTTGGCTTTTGGATTGGAGAGTTCCTTCACGATGCCGAAGAGTTCTTTGCAGTCGTGGGCGTTGTTGATGCGTTCGGTGAAGTGGGCGCGCTTGGCGAAGCGGATCCGTTGGTGGTGTTCACGGTTGGCGTTTTTGAGGGTGGCGAGGTTGTCGGGTGTGCGTTCTTGGATCCATTTCTTTTTGAGCTTCTGGCAGATGCTTTTGGAGGTGGTTAGATCGTCTGTGAACCAGGCTGGTTTTTTCTTTCCTTGGATTGCGGTGGGTTTCTTGAGTGGGGCAAGGGTGTTGGCGCAGTCGAGAATCCATTGATGGAGATTGATGGCGGCTGTGCTCGGGTCGGTTGCGTCGGGTGGAGGGTTGTTGATGAGGGTGCTGGTCAGTTGGTCTTGGGTGACTTTGCTCCAGCGGCGGTGAGGAGGTAGCTGGATGCGGTGTTGCTCTGTGATTTTCTTATAGGTGAAATGGACGCAGTGATGGTCGGTCCAGTGGAGTTCGGAGGTGTGGCTGAAAGAGATGTGGTTGCTTGAGGTGAAGAGGGGGTCAAGGGTGTGTCCGGCGATGTGGGTGGGAGTGTTGACTAGCTGGTGGAGTCCGAGGTTGAGGAGGTTGGAGGTCAGTGATGCGGTGTTGGCATCGTTGGCGTTTTCCAGATGGTAGTTTAGATCTCCCAGGAGGATGTAATCAGTGGAGGCGAGGGCGTGGGTGCTTGCGAGGTCGGCGATGGTGTCGCTGAAGGGGGCTCTTGGTCGTGTTGGGGTCCGTGTGGATCTGGAAGTGGAGGTGTTCGGCTGTCTTGAGGGTGTCGTCCGAGTGGGTGTGAATTTTGAGGGTAGCTTTGTGAGCGATGGCTATTCCGCCTCCGATTCCGTTGGTTCGATCTCTTCTGATGATTTTGTAGCCGTCCAGTATGGCGATGGCGATGTCCGGAGCCGAGGAGTCGTTCCACCAGGTTTCGGTCAGGAAAGCCACGTCAGGTGCAGTGGTGTCGAGCAAATCCCAGAGCTCGATGGCGTGTTTTCGTGCGGAGCGGGTGTTGATGAGGATGCAGTTCAGGTGGTTGGGGTTGAAAATTTTAGTAGTTGGATTAGGCGTTCTGATGCAGGAGAAGTTGCAGGTGTGGCAGGAAAAAGGTCCTTTAGTGTGCTTCGGGGACGCCCGGAAACATTCAGTGGAGGGGCCGGGGTTGAAAGCGCGGAGTTTGTTGGTCGAGTAGCGGATGTGGGGGGCGCGGGGGCCAGGGGGTGTGGCGCTGGGCGTGGTCCAGGCGCGGACGGGCGCAAACGGGCTTGCCTCTGGTGCGCCCGCTGCGCGCGTCCGCTGCGCGGACGCACAGCGCCAGCCATTAAGAAGGGAGGGGGAGGGAGGAGCAGCTGGGAGGCGGGAGGCGGGAGGGAGCGGCAAATGGGGGCGCGAGGGGGGCGGGGCCGCAGGGAGGCAGCGGCAGGGAACGGGGAGCGCACAAGGGGCAAAACACTGAAAACGAGCAAAAATACAAGCAGTTACAATAAGAAAAGCACACAATCAGAAAACAATAATGGCACAATACACGATCGGGGAGACAGCAATCAGGGGGGCACAAAGGGGGCAGAAGCGCCGGCGGCGAGGCGCTGAAAAAGCGAAAAAGCCAAAAAACAACTTACAGGACGGCGGAAGCGGCACACGGGTCAAGTGAGCCCACTAGCCACCAGGGATGAGGCGCAGGAGGATGCCTGCGGGTGGAGGAGGGCCTCGAACACGCAAACGGCAGCATGCTCGTGGGGCAGAGGCAGAAGGCAGCAGGTTGGTGCTGCGGTCGTGGGGGGCGAGCTCAGGACCTGAAACAGGTCAGAGTTCGCTCACTCGCGACACGCAGCGCCAGCCATTAAGAAGGGAGGGGGGAGGGAGGAGCAGCTGGGAGGCGGGAGGGAGCGGCAAATGGGGGCGCGAGGGGGGCGGGCCGCAGGGAGGCAGCGGCAGGGAACGGGGAGCGCACAAGGGGCAAAACACTGAAAACAAGCAAAAATACAAGCAGTTACAATAAGAAAAGCACACAATCAGAAAACAATAATGGCACAATACACGATCGGGGAGACAGCAATCAGGGGGGCACAAAGGGGGCAGAAGCGCCGGCGGCGAGGCGCTGAAAAAGCGAAAAAGCCAAAAAACAACTTACAGGACGGCGGAAGCGGCACACGGGTCAAGTGAGCCCACTAGCCACCAGGGATGAGGCGCAGGAGGATGCCTGCGGGTGGAGGAGGACCTCGAACACGCAAACGGCAGCGTGCTCGTGGGGCAGAGGCAGAAGGCAGCAGGTTGGGGGGTGCGGTCGTGGGGGGCGAGCTCAGGACCTGAAAAAGGTCAGAGTTCGCTCACTCGCGACGCGCAGCGCCAGCCATTAAGAAGGGAGGGGGGAGGGAGGAGCAGCTGGGAGGCGGGAGGTGGGAGGGAGCGGCAAATGGGGGCGCGAGGGGGGCGGGGCTGCAGGGAGGCAGCGGCAGGGAACGGGGAGCGCACAAGGGGCAAAACACTGAAAACGAGCAAAAATACAAGCAGTTACAATAAGAAAAACACACAATCAGAAAACAATAATGGCACAATACACGATCAGGGAGACAGCAATCAGGGGGGCACAAAGGGGGCAGAAGCGCCGGCGGCGAGGCGCTGAAAAAGCGAAAAAGCCAAAAAACAACTTACAGGACGGCGGAAGCGGCACACGGGTCAAGTGAGCCCACTAGCCACCAGGGATGAGGCGCAGGAGGATGCCTGCGGGTGGAGGAGGGCCTCGAACACGCAAACGGCAGCGTGCTCGTGGGGCAGAGGCAGAAGGCAGCAGGTTGGTGCTGCGGTCGTGGGGGGTGAGCTCAGGACCTGAAACAGGTCAGAGTTCGCTCACTCGCGACGCGCAGCGCCAGCCATTAAGAAGGGAGGGGGGAGGGAGGAGCTGTTGGGAGGCGGGAGGCGGGAGGGAGCGGCAAATGGGGGCGCGAGGGGGGCGGGCCGCAGGGAGGCAGCGACAGGGAACGGGGAGCGCACAAGGGGCAAAACACTGAAAACGAGCAAAAATACAAGCAGTTACAATAAGAAAAGCACACAATCAGAAAACAATAATGGCACAATACATGATCGGGGAGACAGCAATCAGGGGGGCACAAAGGGGGCAGAAGCGCCGGCGGCGAGGCGCTGAAAAAGCGAAAAAGCCAAAAAACAACTTACAGGACGGCGGAAGCGGCACACGGGTCAAGTGAGCCCACTAGCCTACAGGGATGAGGCGCAGGAGGATGCCTGCGGGTGGAGGAGGTCCTCGAACACGCAAACGGCAGCGTGTTCGTGGGGCAGAGGCAGAAGGCAGCAGGTTGGTGCTGCGGTCGTGGGGGGCTAGCTCAGGACCTGAAACAGGTCAGAGTTCGCTCACTCGCGACGCGCAGCGCCAGCCATTAAGAAGGGAGGGGGGAGGGAGGAGCAGCTGGGAGGCGGGAGACGGGAGGGAGCGGTAACACAGAACTGACCCAACCTCCTGCGGGCCACATTTATACAAATGCTAAAGGTTTTGAGCCTGCACATAGGGGTCTAAGGGGGTCATTCCGACCCTGGCGGTAAAATCCGCCAGGGCCAATGACCGCGGGAGCACCGCCAACAGGCTGGCGGTGCTCCCATGGGCATTCTGACCGCGGCGGTACAGCCGCGGTCAGAAATGGAAAACCGGCGGTGTACCGCCGGTTTCCCGCTGCCCTGGGGAATCCTCCATGGCGGCGCAGCTTGCTGCGCCGCCATGGGGATTCCGACCCCCATACCGCCATCCTGTTGCGGTATGGGGTGTTGTGGGGCCCCTGGGGGCCCCTGCAGTGCCCATGCCAATGATATGGGCACTGCAGGGGCCCCCGTAACAGGGCCCCACAAAGATTTTCAGTGTCTGCCATGCAGACACTAAAAATCGCGACGGGTGCAACTGCACCCGTCGCACCCCTTCCACTCCGCCGGCTCCATTCGGAGCCGGCATCCTCATGGAAGGGTGTTTCCTGCTGGGCTGGCGGGCGGCCTTCTGCCGGTCGCCCGCCAGCCCAGCGGGAAACCCAGAATACCTGCGGCGGTCTTTTGACCGCACAGCGGTATTCTGGCGTTCCAGCCAGGCCGGCGGCTTCCGCCGCCGGCCGGGGTCAGAATGACCCCCTAAATGTCTCATCCTGGCGGGCCAATTTGACAACCCCCCCACCGCATTGTTTGCTTTAAATGCACTCTAGAATCACCAGACCTGGGCTGTGCTAAACCAAATCTAAAAAAAACATATGGACTTCTAGTAACTGATCAGTACAGAAGTACATTTTTCATAAATATGGGCCAGATTTGATTAAAAGTAATGGTTGAACCTCTTCATACGAAATGGGGCAGGTTAAACCTTTTGTTACAATATGAATTATTTTGGATATAGCAAAGATTCTTTGCATCTGTAAGTGCCCAGTGAATGTTGAAGCTTTGAGTTATTCCATTAGCATCTAACTGAACACAGAGGAACTAGAAGAAACCTATATGAAAGATTAACGTAGTCACATGCAAGATCAAAACTGATATGCAAAATAATGCATACTATAGTGGCTTGAATGCTAGCTAGCAGGAAGAAACCTACATGATTGACCTGTTACATTTCTACACAACATTCATGAGTGTTAATTTTGATCAGACGGAAATGTATAGAAGCTGATTAAGTTGAACTAATAACACTGGGTTTTGCAACATATGATAGAAAAATTACAGTTATGTATATGTTTCCTTTATATTTATTAATTATATTTGCGAATCACAATGATTGGGAATGGTGTGTACATGCTTGTGATGAAGGGCTGTGAATATACATGAAATACATTCAGATGAAGTGTGTCCATTAAATAACAATCACAATTTAAGCTTTGGGAATCTGCAAGGCAAATACAATTAATTTGATTTATACTGTGGTTACGGGAAAGTAATTTAAGTTAATTAAATTGCAGAGTTTTTAATACGAATGCATAACATTCTGTTAAACTATGTGCAATTGAGCAGGTGGAGATTGACCACTCCTAAGATGGCTGACCTTTGAATTTGCTTGTCCACTCAGAGCCTTTAAAGGACTTATCTCTGCTCATGAAGAGAGGAGTCTCTGTAATATTTGACCTGTGCACCTTCATAACAATTGAATGAGGTAGAGAGGGCTTCTCTGGTATCCAGAAGCATTCACCTTGCTGATGGGTGGATTGCTTGATTTAAATTCAGCCACTGGTAATTACTAAGGGCTGTATTCAACACATAGGCCCTCATTCTGACCTTGGCGGGCGGCGGAGGCCGCCCGCCAAAGTCCCGCCGTCAGGTTACCGTTCCGCGGTCGAAAGACCGCGGCGGTAATTCTGACTTTCCCGCTGGGCTGGCGGGCGGTCGCCTTCAGACCGCCCGCCAGCCCAGCGGGAAAGAGGCTTCCACGATGAAGCCGGCTCGGAATCGAGCCGGCGGAGTGGAAGCTGTGCGACGGGTGCAGTTGCACCCGTCGCGTATTTCACTGTCTGCGCAGCAGACAGTGAAATACATTTAGGGGCCCTCTTACGGGGGCCCCTGCAATGCCCATGCCAGTGGCATGGGCACTGCAGGGGCCCCCAGGGGCCCCGCGACCCCCCCTACCGCCATCCGGATCCCGGCGGTCGGACCGCCGGGATCTGGATGGCGGTAGGGGGGGTCGGAATCCCCTCGGCGGCGCAGCAAGCTGCGCCGCCTTGGAGGATTCAATGGGGCGGCGGTACACTGGCGGGAGCCCGCCAGTGGTGCCGGTCCGACCGCGGCTTTACCGCCGCGGTCGGAATCCCCATTGGAGCACCGCCGGCCTGTCGGCGGTGCTCCCGCGGTCCTCCGCCCTGGCGGTCTTTGACCGCCAGGGTCAGAATGACCGCCATAATTTTTGCTCACTAATCCACTCTACAAAGAGACTGGCCATCACCAGATCAGCCTTGGTTCTGCTAAATTAGGAACAAGTCAGCCTGAACTGCTAGAGCAGGTCTTTCCAGATAGGAACACAAGGAACCTTAGGCCAGTTTTTGCCTATCTGGGCCTTATAAGTCTGGGTATACCTGTCACACTTATAGTGTTGCCCTGAAAGCAGCACCCACCCACAGAAGATGTGGTACCCTGAGAGCCACACTGATATTAGAGTTCAGATATTGGAGGTGCGGTTGAAGAAAGACCACTGCTTACACCACCTCTGTCCAATGTGGGTGAGGAGATCTTGAGATCTGAGATACAAAAGCAGCAACCATGATGGACCAAATATAGCAGGAGACTACTCTTGAGAGATCTTTAAATAGAGTACTCTATATCCTCTTCTAGGGACTTTACATGTGGGCAGATATGGGGGCAATTTGCCTCTATGCTCCTCTGTTTGACTACAGTCCTCACCTAAAGAATTGCAGTAGCTATCTCACCTGACAGTGTTCGCACACGGTTCAAATCCTGTCTGCCTTTGAAGTATTTTTGACTGTTAACCTTACCCCTTCAACCTCTGCTTGACTATGAGCATTCCAGAGGTGAGGTACTGAAGATACTGCACACCCTGTGCGCTGAACAATCAATACTTTTTGGATCTCTGTACACTGTACTGTTACTGCACCTTCTGCTTACTGGTGCCCTGCTGCCACAAATGGAAATATTGGGCTTACCGACCACATGACATCCACAAAGCCGGCTCAGCAAACCCTGTTCCTAGAGGAAATAATGGTGAAAGAAAATCAGTAGTGACTGCTGCCACTATCATGCCAGACGTCACTATTGAATGCATCCTGACAGAAATTTCTGCTTTTGGGGCTATGATGGGCAAAACGGAGTCCAGGATTTTAGATATGTCATCTGAAGTAAAGCCCATGCATACTGATGTTGCCTCATTCCATAAATGTCTATCATCAATGGAAGAGAAATGTGAACCGGTTTAGGACAGACTAGACAAGAGCACAGACTTGGGTCAGACAATCTGGCACCTCAGATGTAAAGTAATCAGTCAAGAAGTACATTCACACCTAAACAATACTTGTTTCTATGGTGTGTCTGGGAAAGAGGAGAAAGAGATCTTGATGGATTTCAATTATTGACATACAATTGCCAGGGCCTATTGAATTT
The DNA here is from genome assembly GCF_031143425.1 of Pleurodeles waltl. Taxonomy (NCBI): domain Eukaryota; kingdom Metazoa; phylum Chordata; class Amphibia; order Caudata; family Salamandridae; genus Pleurodeles; species Pleurodeles waltl. Next base: position 927,255,925 of record NC_090439.1, on the reverse strand, counting down.
CAGTGGGTGCACTGCAATAGACCATGGAGTGCTACCAAATCGAACATGCCTCGCACATCATCTTGTTATTAATATGCCACCCAAACGTCTGAATGATTCCTCAAAGGTGAGAGCAGTTCATTTACATTTGACTATTCCCATGATAGCAACATCAAATAGTTCTTGGCTCTTCATCCTTGACTGCAGAGATGGGAAATTAAATATGGTTTATTTGAACCTGTAGTGATGGTCTTAACAATGGATGAGCAGAATAGATGAATACTTTGAACCTGATGATTTGGAGGACTTGCTGTACACTCTTTATACATTATCTGTGAATACACCTTCAAGAAACCCAAAGTGGGCCTGAGACCATGCAAAGAACTCATTGTACGTTCAGTGCCACGACCTTTGCCCTGGGCCCCGTTTCCAGAGCAGGGGCATCATGGGTGTTCTGACACGAAAAGCCTTCATCAGGTTGTTGAGGCTCTGGCTAGAGACCACCATAAGATTTGTTTAACGCTGGTGGAGATATTTGAATAGGTCTGCACTTGGGGCTGCTGCTACCTCTGCATCTACTTCTTCTCATGTCTGACATCTTTTTTACAGAGGCCTAGCTAATAAATTTAATCTTGAACAGTTAAAGGACGATTGTTTTTCTTCTCTTGAAATGTGGTGTAAAGTGCGTGTTCCCATTGGTTAGGTATTATGCTTAAAATTGATACTTACTCTTCTCCATCTTCCTACACTTAATGACCAATAGCTTTGGGGTTACTGAGTGGTGGTTATGGGATACAGCTCATAGGCACAGTTTCACAAAGGGTTCCAGCACCAGCCAGGGCTGTGTGTTTAGTGCTTTTATCACATGCTAGAAAAGTACTTTTAATAGTTTGTTTTTCCTCAGCGAGAGTGCCCTTTCCCACCCTTGTTACCCTGTTGATTCTGATGTTCATTTAATATGCCTGTTCATTTATTATGCCTGTCCATTTGACAGTGGTAGTAATGCAGTGACCCTTTGTGCACATAATGTGATTTTGTTAGTGCACTCCTTTTGCTCACATATATATAATCTCTTTATTAAAATGACTAGACCTATCAGCAGCCTTTGACAACATTTCCTTTTCTTTGTTGGTGCAAAGGCTGTGGCAGATCGGTCCAAAGGGAATGGCCCTCAAGTTGCTGGAGACCTTTTCAATAGATAGGACCATCACTGTCAGCTGTGGAGATTTTAGAGCCTCCCTTTCCCAGTTGCCCTGTGCACATGACACACATACAGACACAAGTACATCACCCACCTCAGCTCCCTCCACTTTCACCAGCCAACCCAATCCCATACACACATACACATACTGACTCACATACACAACTGGACTCTCAATATCCCTGGTACAGATTCACTTGCAATGTGCACACATAGACAATGAGACAAGTGTGATACCATTGTTATTGTGATGTCAGCATTCATTTGACAATGAATAGTGACACCACAACAGCAAATGTGTATGTGTGTGATATGTGTCTTGTACCTGTGTGTACCCATCAATCACTGACACAAATGTGTTCCCAAAATATGTATGTCAGAGGTATTTAAAAAATACCTGTGGCATGTATATTTCTACAGAGGTCCCAAGCTCATGTGCACTGCCCACACAATGTACAGAGTACATGCAGTATCCTTACCTTTGAGTCTAGAGACAGCAGAGTCATGTGTCCTCTGTAGTCCAGTGGAAGCTGCAACAGCAGGTGATATCCAGTTGGGTCCAGTCCAAAATGGAATTGGAAATGTTGAAAAAGGCAGGTTTTGTGCCCCTTCCCCTCCTATCTGCAAGCTATGGTGTGGCGGTCCGACCTCCACAGTTGATTTGGGGTAAGGCACATCCAAATCTTCTTGGTGGTGAAGGTGGCTGGAGTCCTGCCATCAGCCCCTATTGTCAATGCTGCCATCTGGGTGGCTCGAGATTCTTGGCGGTGTCGGTGGGACTCGGGCGGTATTTCGTCTATGTCCACACCAACATCTAATTAGAATGAGCAGACCGCCAAGGTGGTGGATGGGTTTTCCAATGGAAAACCGGCAGCGGGACAGTTACCGCCAAGATCTAAATCAGGCTCTTAGTGATGAGCGTTGTGGGACACCACACTCTGTTCTGTGATGGGAGAATGCATATGGAGGTAACATAACTGCCCAATGACAGTTCCTCTGGAAGGATGAGCTGCATTTTTATCCCCATCTCAACAAGCCAGGAGATTTGTATATTGTTCTATTCAGTCCAAAGACTGTGGATAAATCCAACCACATAAGAGTCACCGCTCTACCCTTATCTTGGATCATGTACGACATATCCATCACAGCTAAGAGTGCTAGCTCTGTTTAGTGATAGGCCCAAAATCTCAACTGTAAGCCACCCAGCTCTGAATTCTCACTACTAAACTTTATGAATTGGTTGTTTATCAACTTGTCTGCCACGTTAGACAGGAAGGGCAACAATTAGGCAGAAGGTTTCTCAGCATTCCTGAATCTATATTTGTTTTGTTTTGGTAAGGGCATGATAATTGCTTTTTCCAGCCTTTGGGTATCACTGCTCTTCTAGCAGACAGATTGAATACTTCGATTAGAACTGAATACATTGTTATGAGATTTTCACTGGATAGTGATATAATGGAGAGCCAAATTTTACTTTATGGCTACCTGTTCCATCTCTTTTACTGAAAATGTTGCAAATTCAGTCAGCATAGTATTCATGTGTGCTGGTTTAGGACTAAACTTAAGGTCCGGTTGCTGGTTGGCATCTGGCAGCTTGTTGAAAGATTCAAATTATTTTAGATTTATTGAAATATACCAACACATAATCAGAACTTGATGACACAAGAGGTCTACAGAAAGTAGGAGTAGATAGTTCTTTCACAGTGGTAAGAAAATGCCTCTTTTGTGCATGATTACCCCCATTTTGTAAGACTAATGTTATTGTTTTGGGAACTGTGCACACAGGGATCCTGCTAACTAGCCCCTAGTGAGTGTGCTCTGACCCTTAAAAACTTGTTAAATTGGCAATAAAATCTTAATTGGTGAGTGTAACTTACCTATAAGTCAAGTATATGGTACACAGTGTAGCCAGGACCTGTAAGCTAATTGTCACAAATGGACTGCAGCACCTATTGTGCCACAACTAAAGTGACAATACAAAACATGCCCACGGGTCAGCCTTTGAAGCCTCAGTGTGTAGTTTTAAAACTGCAAATTTGATCTGGCAAAATAACCCTTAATAATATATTATAAGTCATCCCTAAGGCAAAACTTAAAATACCAATTGACCAGGTTGCATGGTATTAAAATGTGGGACATTTGTACTTAAGTAGTGCATGTCCTTGCAATGAAAAGTCTCCAAAGCAGTTTTGCAGTGTGGTGAGGCTGGTTCTCCCATAGAAAAGCAATGGGGTACATTAAAAATCTTATAATACATAACTTCAGTTGGAGAAAATCTAGAACAACGATTCTCAAATTAATAGCGATTTAAAATCCAATTGAATGGTGAAGTCTGAGTTAAAATCACTAAATTGAAAATACGACTTTTAGACAGTTGGCATTTTCCTGCCTAAAGCCTCTGTTAGTCTTTTCATGGTTAACCACCCTGCATTTACCTGACAGCTTGCTGGCCACCTGCAAGGTAGTGTGAATGGCTCTCAGGAAAGGGAACAAAAGGCCTTGGCTTGGAAGAGGTGTGACATCTTCCTGAAAGGATGGCCTGGAGGATGTGCACACCAACTGCACAAGCTTCAAAACAACATTCCCTGTTACAGAGAGATAAGTCATACCTAGACCTTGCCCTGCCATTGACCAACTAGTCAGATTGACACCAATCCCAGTGGGTTTCAGTACTGGTTTGCAAGGAGAGTTTCTGATTTCTCAAGACACACATCAGGGCTGTGCCCAGAGCTCTGCCCAAGGGAAGAATGTTTTGCCATGTTGGATTTTGGCAGAACAGTACACTGTGGGATTGTATATGGCCAACCACCCAGGAGGTGATGTCGACATGGACACGCTATTCCCTGGGAACTTTTTCCCTGTTGGTCAAGTAGTCTCCCCCACGCAGGAGCTAGTGCAAGGCATACAAGTGTCACTCCTAGGTACCTTCCTCAGAACCCCTGTAGAACTGTGAAAGACAGAGGAAAGGCTGCACCTGCTGTTGAACCTGTGGAAACAAACCCCAACGGCTTGCCCTTCTCCCTACTTGAACCAGGATACAAGAGTAGATTCCAAAGGCTAGTTGCTCAGCCTCCTGTTCAGCTCCAGGTACACAAATGCTGGAAGAAGCCACAATTTCTGCTGATCCCGGCTGACCTTCCAACTGAATTACCCTGTACCCTTCTGGTGGCTTCCAGAAGATTGAGTCCTCACCTCCAAGTGGTGCTAAAAAGATCCTGGACCCTTGGCTGGTGTTCGAGTGTACTCTTTCCTGCTAGAAAATTGCAGACAGGACAACTAGAATTTTTTCTGAACTATTCTTCAAAAGAACCTGTGGCTAACATCAGACTACTGCTGAACCACAGCCACCAACCTCACATTTACGGTCAGACTCATCTTGCTGATGTGCCACGAGGAAAGAATCCTGACTTCTAGAAAAGTTTATAATGTCGAATATTTCACCTGGATCAACTGTCGACGTTAAGAGCCTCAAACTTTCTGCTAGAGCCGTAGCTCCTGCAGAGGCCCTGCACTTTCAGCAAATGCCATCAATAATCCCCTCTTAGGATTAAGCTGGCATCCTAACCCACCGATGACCTCATCAACAAGGACTTTTATCCAGAAGGTAAACTTTCCACCGGGATGAACTTGGTCTCTGCAGTTGGCACTTTGTGCTTTTTGGCACTAGAAAAATCTAAATGTTTGAAAAATCATAGTTCCAGTTCCCCACATCAGTTTTCTGTTGTTTGTTGTCTAGGTGACCATTAAAACTTTCTGTATTTTCACAAGCTGGAGTAGTACGTTTATTGTGTTGTGTTGTTTGAAATGTTTGGTACTGATAAATGCTTTACACACTTCTCCTAACTCAAGCCTGTCTGCTCTGTGCTACAGCTACCAAGGGTTAAGAGTAACTAAACCTAGTAAGCGTTGGACCTGGCCCTTTTTACAGGGTCATCCTCACATTTTTTTGCCTTCCTCCTCCAATTTTTCTGACTTCTTTTTGTTGACTTTAGGACTCTGAGCATTTTATCACTGCTGATCAGTGCTAAAGTGCATGTGCTCTACCGTCTAAAACTTGGTATGGTTGGCTTACACCTGGTTGGCACATTTAATTTACCTGTAAGTCCCTTGCACAGTGGTATCCCTTATATCCAGGGTCTGTAAATTAAATGCTACTAGTGGGGCTGCAGCACAGCTTGTGCCACCCAGTGAAGCAGCCTTTTAAACCTGTCTCAGGCCTGCCACCGCAGGGCCAATATGCTCAGTTTACTGCCACAGGGACCTGACATCTAAATTTACTTGCCAGGCCTAGAACTCACCTTTTACTGCACATAAGTCACCCCTAAGGTAGGCCCTTGCTAGACCACTGGGCAGGGTGCTGTTTATGTAAAAGGCAGGACATATGTCTTTACGTACTACATGTCGTAGTAGTGACAAACTACCTATTTAGTTTCTCAATACTGGGAGCACTACTCATGTTATAGGATTGCATTGAAAATACCCTAACATATGTCTATGTGGTATATTCTGATCTATGAGGGGTGGCGTAGGCATGTTTGGTATAGTAGGAATGTAAGTGAGGAGGATTTTTTATTACCCTTATAGAAATGCCAATTTTAGAAAGTGAGCATTTCTCTGTTCTTATGACGGCTATTTTGCAGCTTGACTCCAATCCACTTATGGGGCAGAGTGACAGCTGGGCTTAGTGGATACTTTTCAGACAGCCTGTGCAAAGGGAGGTAGGAGGTGTACTGAATGGTCTTTCTGGTCTGGAAGAGGTAGAGGCGGGGCACATCTGCATCTGTAAAGACTGGGGCCTGGCCTCACTCAAAGGGCTTCTTTGCCCTCTACTGATGTCTGGTGCTAGTGCTGGAGGAGAAAGAGGATATTCTTGGAACTGGTTAGTGCTGCTTGGAACCTCCACATCCACTTTTGTGGGAGCCGCAAAAAATGAGTATTAGTACCAGGAGCTGTCCCGCACATTTGGAGACACTAATGAACTAATGGATTGGACACTGGATGTTGTTGGCAGGACTCGCCAGGAACCGCCTTGGGACTGCTCTGTTATGATGCTGAACTATGACCTGCTAGGTCACTGAGAGGGACTGCTCCTGCCTTTTGAATGCTTGTGCTGGCCTGCTTGCTTGGGCCCTGCAGCCCTGTGCCCCTATTGCTGTCTCCGGGGGCTGGGTGGTGTGCAGTCATATTCATACAGCACGAGGGAAGCTCTGTATTCTTTTCCCTTGTAAAGCGCATGAAGAGCGCTTCGTGTTTCATTACCTCAGTGCGAGGGAAGCGCTGGTCTTGATCCAGAGTGTGAAGAGCGCTTTCTTCCTGTTCCATCACTAGGGCATGTAGTGTCCTCCACTCTGGTCCCTGCAGTGCATGAAAAGTGCTGTTACTTTAAATTGTGACTGGTTGGGGCGCGAGGAAGCTCCAGTGTCCCCAGTGTGTGGCTCGCCCCCTCTCTGAGATGAGAGAGGTGCAAGGGGCCGGTAGCCAGTGTGGATTAGCGAGCTCCATCCAGTGCCCTCGGGGTACAAACAGGCACCTCCCATGGTGCAATGACCGCCACGGCCTGGGAGGCACTCTGAACAAGTCACTGGGAGGTGAGGAAGCTGTGTGGAGCTAGTGGCAGCCACGCCGTGGACTCACGGGCCAGCACCTCACTGATTAGTAACTGCAGAGAGATTGGGAGAGGTCTCCTTGCCCATCAGGATGGTGCAAGTGAAGAGTCCTCTTGGCCCGAAAGGACTGGAAAGTCTGATTCTGTGTTGGGCTGGGGTCCTGAGCCACGAGGCTTACCCCGCCAGGTAGCGTTGTTGTATGGGAGATGCATTGTCTCCAAGGACGGGGAAGACGGAAGTAGAAGGAGCTGCCCATGATGCCCCACTGAGCATCGATGGGCTAGTTGGCTGGTTCCCTGACTATAGCATCTAAGACCAACTAGACTCCTGTGTGCCTTTAACACCTCACGGAACTATCCAACTACACAGGCTTTCAGTCAAAAATGAGTAGCTAATCGGGTGTTTATGGTTCATTTAAAGATCGAGCACTCCATAGGGATCTCAAGGTGATAGCTAATCTTAGAGGATCAATGGCACCTCCATAATATAATGTACCCCAAAGCTATTCTTATGTCGCACAATAACAAGAGATTACTTTGTAAAATACACTTTAGTGAAAGGATACCCCATCCTAGACCCTTCTATTATATGACTGAACAAGGTAATTTAGGTCCACAAAGGAATATGGACTATAGAATTCATATGACTAATGTCCCCAAATTAAGAATCAATGCCAGAGAGGATGAGGATACATTAAATAAACAAGGTAACCCATTGGATTAGGCATGAACAACATTGTTTATCGATTGTGCGATCAGATATAGTTAGGGTGGAGCTCATTAGCAGGAACGGAGGGGAACTCAATACTATTTGTCTCTTTTTTAGATCTGAAAATATAGTGGATGGCATGGTTTCCATGGAGCTTAGATCTTCTACATTGATTAGCTCACTGATACGGTGCAAGCTAAATATGCCTACCTCTTGTCGCACAATCACCCTGGCAACTCAGCACCTCCATCTAATATATTATCTAGTAGGCACATCTCAGCAAATTTGGAGATAGTCAACTGACTTATTGGAGATGAGTCTTTTTTTTAATGATGATCCCCTCCCCAAGGAACATTTAAATTGGCTGTCAGAAACTCCATCCCTTCATAGTATAGCAGACCAAAATCCAGTAGTACAGACACATGAGGAGAAGGTCCACCTTCAAGGCCATAATATAAAGACAGCAGTAGACACTTCCGGGTATATGTCCAGTAAGAATAAGTGCAGTGAGTCTATTCAGTTGGTGTCTTGAAATATAGCTTGTTTGAGAGATACATTGATGGCTCGAGATTGGCAAGAGTATGTCAAGCAATATTTTAGCTTGTTCTAGGAAACATGGCTTCTTGAACCACCATAAAAGCCAGGGTATAAAACCTTTTATGATAATGCTACAACCTCTCTTTAAGATAGACCATCAGGAGGGCTTGTCCTTTGGGCAAAAATTTCACTTCATGGCTATGTTAATATCCTGAAGTTTACCCCCCTTGCTACTTTAGGGCTAAGAATTAGTACCCAAAAAGATTTTCAATACCTTCTTAACACTTGCCTTCGACCAAGGAAGAGTAATGTAGAATACCCTTTAATAGAGTCATTAGATATTTTCCTCAATTCCCTAAGTCCTAAAAGTATTGTTTTCTTCGGCGGGGACTTTTACTGCATGTTCGAAAGTACAATTGGTCTGAACTCGGTGAAGAAAGATGAGGATATTATCTGGGGTAATCAATGTCTTGATAGCAGTATTTTAGCTTTATGCACTGTGTCTGCTGTGCAAATAAGTCACTTTACAATAGAACATGGGCAGTGGGCCTGCAATAGCAGGCTAAATTAGAGTCCGACAATCCAAGCTCCTCCACATTGAACAAGCAGACTCCCACTCAGAGATTGATTATGTGCTTACTAGCTTTGCCCTGTGGGCCAATATGTTGACTTTTAAGGTAGATGAAAGAGAAGGCAGAGATCATGTCTCACTGCATTTAGTAATATTGGATTGTTTAGCAGAGACACTGACCTTATATATCTGATCCATTACTGATGTTACCACATATTGGGAATACTCACAAATTGATTAAAGGGACACAAATATCAGGGTATCTTGATTTCATGACTAAGATTCATAAGGCCTTCTCTGCCACCCTAGCTCCATTCGTTGGCTACTCTCCCTTAGATATACATGTTGCTGATGTGCATTATTCCTTAGTGGAAAATCTAAGACCATACTTAACTAAAATATCTTCATTAACAGAGGAACAAGGAAGTAGAAAGGGATCTTTGTGTAATCCTTGGTATACACAGGACTGCGGAGCAGGCAAAAAAAAAAAAATTGTTAAGGCTACAAAGTCTAAATGTGTTTTTATCTGTCCAACAGGGAAGGGCAAGCTATAAGAAAATGTTATCCTTTGCTGTAAAGAGATGGGACGATGCTAATTGGGGTGATTTGATTAGTGCGGCCAAAAACAGAGATTCCACAACTTTCTGGAAAATAATTGACCACGAAAATAAGGACCAACAAACCCAAACTGATTATTATTTAGATCTTGAAACTTGTGGCTAACATGTATCAAGCCTATACTCCCAGGGTAAAGTGGTTGAAGGTTCTTTCTCTCTCCCAATACAAAACCAACTGCCATATTTGAACCCCAGTAGGACCTTTGACTTAAGTATCTGGAGGCCCATTTGAATGAGCTTCAACTATACCCTGGCAGTTCAATAGGCCCTTGAAGAGGTGTGATTTTGCTATCAGAATAGTTACAAAGGCCTTTGGTTTGGAGAGGTGTTATGCTCTCTTGACAGGATGCCCTGTGGGCTCAGGCCAGGAATTTTATTAACTTCAAAAGGGCCTCCATTGTAATAAGGAAGAACTAGCTAATGCCTGACCTGCCCCTGTTCTTTGCCCCTTCCCCGCCAGGCAGGCAGGCATGCACCAATCCCAGTGGGAGGGGATCTGCCCCCAGAACTGGTTTAGAATGACGACAGAGGAGGAGCTGCTCATCTCCATGGCCACACCACTGGGGTGAGCAGAGGAGCTCTGCACAGGGGACGGAACGTCCTACCAATTTTGTTTGGATTAGAGAGGAGCACTGTGGGATTGTCTGCAGTAGAGCACACACGAAAGGCTGCAAATGTAGATAGGAAGAGCATAGTTCCACTGTTTTTCAATGTGATGCAATAATTACACACCTTGTGTCCTCACACACACATGGGTGTAATAGTTAATCAATCAATATACCAAAGGACCACTGTTAATGTTCCAACAAACTGTATTATTTTAACATCATAATCCTGTAAGTAGTACAGATGGCACAGTGTGATAAAGTGCCCAGTGCGTGATAAATAGATACACATTTATATATATATATCAGCACTCAGAGTGCACTAGCGATATACAATGAAACAAGTTCAATAGAAGGTATTTGATACAAATGTTGTAACATAAGTTCTCAGGTAACACTCCTGGGATTGCTCAACATTCAAACCTATGGAGCAAAGCCACAGGTCTCAGCAGGACAAAGCTGCCTCTCTAGTCTCTGATAGATTATGAGGTATTGATCCTTACTTTCAAACTAATAACATAAGAAAATATCTTAGTGAGACTCAATAGTAGTCTTGTAGTCTAAGCCTATCTTTGGTGAAGGAGACGTTCCTATGCACCAATCTTGTTATGCCCTATTGGAATGCTTTCAAGTCTCGGATCTACAATATTGTTATAGGGTGGGTTAAGTGTGTGTGTGTAACCAATGTGGAACAATTAATCACATTATGCAACTCTCTCTTCTTATGTTGTCTGTAGACTTCAAAAGACGCACGCTTAGATGGTGAGTGTGGAGATCGTTACTGAGCCCCAAGATGGATTGGGCAAGCCTCAGCTTAAGTAAATAATCATAAGCACAACTAACCCAATGTTGAGTGGTGTCTGTAGAATATTGCCCTCGTGTGCCCCCTGAAGGAGATATGTATGCACATATTGGGCATGAAAGTTGAACATGAATCCACATGGCATAAGTTCTTGGAAAGGTTTAATGCCACTCAAATACAGAAGTCCTCTGTGCCCATTATAGTGAGAACACCTAAGCATGCACAGTATGGTTGTGTTATTCATCCACACGTATGTATACAGGGAGTGCAGAATTATTAGGCAAATGAGTATTTTGACCGAATCATCCTTTTTATGTATGTTGTCTTACTCCAAGCTGTATAGGCTCGAAAGCCTACTACCAATTAAGCATATTAGGTGATGTGCATCTCTGTAATGAGAAGGGGTGTGGTCTAATGACATCAACACCCTATATCAGGTGTGCATAATTATTAGGCAACTTCCTTTCCTTTGGCAAAATGGGTCAAAAGAAGGACTTGACAGGCTCAGAAAAGTCAAAAATAGTGAGATATCTTGCAGAGGGATGCAGCACTCTTAAAATTGCAAAGCTTCTGAAGCGTGATCATCGAACAATCAAGCGTTTCATTCAAAATAGTCAACAGGGTCGCAAGAAGCGTGTGGAAAAACCAAGGCGCAAAATAACTGCCCATGAACTGAGAAAAGTCAAGCGTGCAGCTGCCACAATGCCACTTGCCACCAGTTTGGCCATATTTCAGAGCTGCAACATCACTGGAGTGCCCAAAAGCACAAGGTGTGAAATACTCAGAGACATGGCCAAGGTAAGAAAGGCTGAAAGACGACCACCACTGAACAAGACACACAAGCTGAAACGTCAAGACTGGGCCAAGAAATATCTCAAGACTGATTTTTCTAAGGTTTTATGGACTGATGAAATGAGAGTGAGTCTTGATGGGCCAGATGGATGGGCCCGTGGCTGGATTGGTAAAGGGCAGAGAGCTCCAGTCCGACTCAGACGCCAGCAAGGTGGAGGTGGAGTACTGGTTTGGGCTGGTATCATCAAAGATGAGCCTGTGGGGCCTTTTCGGGTTGAGGATGGAGTCAAGCTCAACTCCCAGTCCTACTGCCAGTTCCTGGAAGACACCTTCTTCAAGCAGTGGTACAGGAAGAAGTCTGCATCCTTCAAGAAAAACATGGTTTTCATGCAGGACAATGCTCCATCACACGCGTCCAAGTACTCCACAGCGTGGCTGGCAAGAAAGGGTATAAAAGAAGGAAATCTAATGACAAGGCCTCCTTGTTCACCTGATCTGAACCCCATTGAGAACCTGTGGTCCATCATCAAATGTGAGATTTACAAGGAGGGAAAACAGTACACCTCTCTGAACAGTGTCTGGGAGGCTGTGGTTGCTGCTGCACGCAATGTTGATGGTGAACAGATCAAAACACTGACAGAATCCATGGATGGCAGGCTTTTGAGTGTCCTTGCAAAGAAAGGTGGCTATATTGGTCACTGATTTGTTTTTGTTTTGTTTTTGAATGTCAGAAATGTATATTTGTGAATGTTGAGATGTTATATTGGTTTCACTGGTAATAATAAATAATTGAAATGGGTATATATTTGTTTTTTGTTAAGTTGCCTAATAATTATGCACAGTAATAGTCACCTGCACACACAGATATCCCCCTAACATAGCTAAAACTAAAAACAAACTAAAAACTACTTCCAAAAATATTCAGCTTTGATATTAATGAGTTTTTTGGGTTCATTGAGAACATGGTTGTTGTTCAATAATAAAATTAATCCTCAAAAATACAACTTGCCTAATAATTCTGCACTCCCTGTATACATATAGGCCCTCATTATGACATTGGCTCATTAAGTCCCGCGTACCGCCATGCCGACCGCCGCCAACATACCGCCGGCACGGCGGATTACCGCCACCCATATTATGACACACACACAAAACTGCCAGCCCAAAGGTCAGTGATAAACTGACGGTAGCAAAACCCACACCGTTACTACAACAGAACTACGCCCACAGCATTATGACCCACGAATCACCACTCAAAATACACACACATAAAAAACAACACCACATTGGACAATTCAAACTACACACACCTGACACACATACACTCACCACGCCCACACCACTATAAAGCACACACCCACACTACCCACAACCCCTTCCGACCCAAAAATATTGACAACTGAGAGAGACAGACCAAGAACACCCACAGAACCAGAGCCACAAAACACCATTATCCATACACGCACCTTACATCACAAACCCCAACACATCACCCCACACACCCTCACACACACCACTCACACTACACCCATGGCACCACAAAGACACCCCAGGATCTCGGAGGAGGAACTAAGGGTCATGGTGGAGGAAATCATCAGGGTAGAGACACAGCTATTCCGATCACAGGTGCAGCAGACATCTATTGCTAGGAAGATGGAACTATGGCGGAGAATCGTGGTCAGGGTCAACGCTGTGGGACAGCACTCCAGAACAAGGGATGGCATCAGGAAGAGGTGGAACGACCTATGGGGGAAGGTGCATTCCGTGGTAGCAAGACACCAGATAGCAGTACAGAGGACTGGCAGTGGACCCCCACCTCCTCCCCACAACTAACAACATGGGAGGAGCAAGTCCTGGCAATACAGTATCCTGAGGGCCTGGCAGGAGTAGCAGGAAGACTGGACTCTGGTAAGTCAACTCTTCACTACTTTCACCCCCCTACCTGAAAGCCATCACATAACCCCACCCTCACTCCCATCACTTCCCCACCTCACACACACCTCACCATCACAACCCACCCCTCCCAAAAACCAAGCCATGCACGCAACACCAATGCATGGACACCCATCACAGGCCTGCATGGACAACTATCACTAAAGCATGAACACTAGAGACCATCACGTAGCCCACCAAATCACTACTCACACAAGGCAAAGCTGAAAGGGCAATAACAACCATACAGGGCAACACACCCATGCACAAGATGTCACATGCAGAAACAATAACACTGCTATTACGTCCCCACAGGTCCCCCATCCAATGTCACTGGAGAGGAGGTGCCAGCAACATCCAGTCCCCCCACCAGAAGAGTCCCACAGTGGTGACAGCAGCTCTGGATGCCTGGATATGGATGACCAACCTTTCCCATCAGGGACCTCCGGTCAGTCGGTTACCCAGGCACAGTCCCATACCACCACAGAGCCTCCCCCTTAGAAAATACCACCACAGCATCCATCCAGTGGGCCCATACCTCTGTCCCCAGGACACATCAATCAGAAGTGTGTCCACCACTACAGGGACCCCAGGACACCTCACAAACACTGGACAATCGGGGACCTGGGGTCAGTGGCAGTGGGCACACGGTTCAGGGGAGAGAGGCACAGGACAACAGGGAAGCTGGGAGGACTGCTGTGTGACAGGGGGAGGACAGGCCCAGGGAACCGACTCTCCACGAGGCACTCACCAACATCCTGGGAGCATACCACCATTCCCAGGAGACGATGGGCCAGATACTGGCCAAGTTGTAGGAGACCCAGCGGCTGCAGGACTCTGGTCACCATTGCAGGTGTGCTGGCAGACATGGCCAACACCATGAGGGAGGCAGTGGCACACCAACGGGCCCCTGACACTAGCCACACCGATGAACAGCCCTCCACCTCTACTGCCGCTGGTGGACAGGAGGCCCCGCCACAGGAACAATGGGCCACCAGCACCCTGCCCCTGCAGAAGGAGAACCACCCCGCAAACGGTCCCTGCAATCCAGGCAGAAGCCAGATACCATTGCCAAGACCCCCACCAGGAAATAAGACTCTTCTGAATGTCACCCTTGTGTCCCACTTTGTCATCCTGTCCACCTTGAACTGCCATTGCTCCACTTCCTATGCCCCCTTGGACAATGCACCTGTGATCCACATAGGCTGGACTCTATCCTGGACTTTCCTCCACCATCAACCCAGCCCATTGCACATCCTCCTCCACCTATTAGCACGTAAATACACACCCTTGGTAAAACTACAAGTATGAAGTCTGTCAATTGATTGAACTATGTATTAATTTAACAAGCTGTAAACATTGCAATTCAACTGTACAGTAATGTATACATAGGTATGACCTGTAGTTGGCTGCAGTCAACACACCAGGAGCCAATCGGGGGGGACAGATATCTGCAAATAGAGATGCCAAAGGTTTCAGTAAGTGGCCATAGTAGTTTGAAAAACAGCCTGCCATGTACAATGTCCAACACAAAACTGTCAATAGAAGGTGAAGTTACAGTGTCCTACCTGTGTGTCACTGGAAGTACTGTCGAATGATTGCTGTTCTGTTTTCCTCATCCTCTGCCTCCTCTTCGTCACTGTCCACAGGGTCCACTGCTGCCACACGCCCATCTCCAGCCTCATCCTCCTGCAGAAAAGGCACCTGGTGTCTCGAGGCAAGGTTCTGCAACGTACAGCATGCCACAATGATCTGGCAGACCTTCTTGGGTGAGTAGCACAGGGAACCACCTGTTAGATGGAGGCACCGAAACCTGGCCTTCAGGAGGGCGAATGTCCTCTCAATTATTCTTCTTGTTCTCCCATGTGCCTCATTGTAACCTTCCTCTGCCCTTGTCCTGGGATTCCTCACAGGGGTCAGTAGCCATGAGAGGTTGGGGCAACCAGAGTCATCTGCAAATATCGAGGGATACCTGTTATCCAAACACTAACCCTTAAGGCCCACACCATACCCATACACCAACATATACTGGGTGGGAACCATGGGCTCACCTATTAGCCACACCTGGTGCCTCTGGTGTTGAGCCATCACATATGGGGTGCTGCTATGCCCCAGGATAAAGGCATTATGCACAGACCCAGGATACTTTACATTGACATGGGAGATGTCCCATTGCATAGAAGTCAGCTTTCACCGTTGCCAAATCCTCATCCTGGGGGAATACAATGTAGCTGCGCATGTGTTTAATCAGGGCAGACAACACTCTGGTCAGCACTATTGTGAACATTGGCTGTGACATTCCTGCTGCTAAGCCCACTGTCACTTGGAAAGAACCCGTTGCCAAGAAATGGAGCACAGATAGGACTTGCTCAAGAGGGGGGATCCCAGTAGGGTGACGGATAGCAGATATCAGGTCTGGCTCCAATTGGGCACACAGCTCTGTGATTTTGGCCCTGTCAAGTTTGTAGGTGAGGATAATGTGCCTGTCCTTCATTGTTGCCAAGTCCACCAGGGGTCTTTACACAGGGGATATCTCCATCTCCTATTCATCTGCAGTGGTTGTAATCTAGGGGGCAAAACGGGGAGCGGCTGGTCAGTATTCCACATTTCCAAACTGTACACTGCATTTCATGTTGTGACTGAAGCAGTATGTTTTTGGATAGACCCAAATGGTGCCTATGTGTACTGTGACGCAGTTAGGTGCCATGGCCTGCTCCCCACTAAAATGGGGTCCGCCTGTCCTGTGTGGATGGACAGGTGGAAATTAGATAATTCCGCTGAGGTTGTGCACGGTTGTGGGAGGTGGTCGAGTACAGCCGTGCAACTCCTCATTGGTTGTCATTGGGCCCTATGGGTTACAGTGGCCAGTGATGATGTACGCCGGCGGTGATGGTACTCACTGCCGCAGATGTGACCGCCATTTTCTATCTGTTCTCTCACTTGCTACCTGACCTTCAACAGGAGAGGACCTATACTGCAAGTCCTGCTGTGTTCTGTGTCTGGAACCGACCATGGCTCAAGTCACTGGGGAAAGGGCACCTGCCTTCACTGCTGCAGAGTTGGAGAGACTGGTGGATGGGTTCCTACCCCAGTACTGAATGCTGTATAGGCCTCCAGATCAACAGGTGAGTACACTGTGAGCACGATGCATGGGGCATGAATGCATGGAGTGCTGTGTGTGAGGGCCTCATGTAAGGGGGGGTTGAAGGGCCCTGGGCAGCGTGCTGCATGTATGCTGGGCAATGTCTGTGCGTAAGGGGATATGAGGGATATGCTGGGCCATGAGTGTAACAGGCCAGACCTTTTTCTATGTTTACTTCCCTGCAGGTCAGCGCCCATAAGAAAAATGGTATATGGCATGCCATCGCCAAGGACGTGCGGACCATGGAGGTCTACGGTAGGCAGAGCACCCACTGTCGCAAACGGTGGGAAGACCTGAGACACTGAGCACAGAAGACAGCGGAGGCCCAGCTGGGAATGGTCTCCCAATTAGCAAGGGGTAGTAAGCATCCACTACTGGACAGGGGTCTGTGGGTGCACAGTATGCTGCTATTGGAGTTAGGTATTCCTGTCCGTGGGCTAGTGACTAGCATTGTGACTGGTAGCGCATTGCATCGTGCATAGGCCTGTTCCCTGTGCCTGTTCCCATCGTCAGCAGCAGCCCCAGTGGGCAGCCATCTGAGGCTGCAGGGGACGGGCTGGAGTCTCCCCCCACCACTGGCATTCCCGGCAACAGCACCACCACCAGCACCGCCACCAGGAGCAGCAGCCCCAGTGGGCAGCCGTCCAAGGCTGCAGGGGACAGGAAGGAGCCTCCCCCCACCACTGCCAGCAGCCTCAGTGGGCAGCTACCCGAGGCTACAGGGGGCAGGCAGGAACCTCTGCCACCACTGCCAGCACCACCAGCAGTCCCAGTGGGCAGCCATCCGAGGCTGGGGACGAGCAGGAGCCTCCCCCCACCACTGCCAGGCCCAACACCAGCCCCGCTGCTGTCACCACTGAGCAGCCGTCACTGCCGGCGGACAGTGTGTAGTCCTGCCTCTATGGGCTATTGTGCATCCTGGCCCCTGCAAATCCTGTGGGTGTGACACCCAGGTGAGCGACTGTGACCTTGCACTCCCCAAGATCAGCATCGCTGGGCACAAAGCCCCCTCCTGAACCAGTGGAAGAAGCCATCCACTCACCGCCTCCTGGCCAGGATGAAGCACACTGGGCACAAAGCCCCCTCCAGAACCAGTGAAAGAAGCCATCCACTCACCACCTTCTTGCCAGGATGAAGCACACTGGGCACAAAGCCCCCTCCAGAACCAGTGGAAGAAGCCATCCACTCACCCCATCCTTGCCAGGATGAAGCACACTGGGCACAAAGCCCCCTCCAGAACCAGTGGAAGAAGCCATCCACTCACCCCCTCCTTGTCAGGATAAAGCACACTGGGCACAAAGCCCCCTCCAGAACCAATGGAAGAAGCCACCCACTTGAGAGACTGTGGCCTTGCACTCCCCAGGACCAAGCAGTGGGCAAACCACCCACTTGAGAGACTGTGGCCTTACACACCCCAGGACATCGCACAGGGCATGTAGCCCCCTCCAGGACTAGTGGCGTTGTACCATCTTCTGGCTGAGGTGTCCCCGTTCCCTGTCCCCCGGGGGTGCCTGTGTATTTTCGACCTGATGCCCCTGTTGTGTTCTCTCCGTGTTGTTGCAGGAGTCAAGTGGGGCCTTGGCCTATGTGATGTTGCCATGTGGCCCACAGACATTGTGGACTGGGCTGTGTCCCTCCAGTTGTATATATGTATATTCTGTTTTGATTTTGAAGTGCAAATTTCTAGATTTTTATCTTATTACACTCACTTTAATCAATTCCTTTTGTCCTTGCATTATTCCTGAGGGGTATGGGGTAAATACATTTTCTTACTGCATCTGCTTGTGTGTCTGGTGTTGGGTGTGCGTCACTCTCTCTTTCCTCCCTTGTGTGCTAGGTGGCTGTACTCACCATGGTCGTCTTCGCCGGTGTTGATGTTCATAGTGAAGAAGGAGATAGACGAGCATGGTGAAAACACCTGCAACTCAGGCTTCATGGCGTCAAGGTTCTTTCCTGAGTCTCCACAGGTGAGTCCTTTGACTTGTGAGATTTGTTTCTGCCGTGGTTTTGATGTCGTTGGTACCGCCCTGGAAAAGGTGGCAGATAGGCCTGTTTTAATACTGTGGGCGGTACATTGTCTTCCGCCTGGCTGTTGGCGGTTACCGCCGCGGTGTTTGTTGCTACTGCCGTGGTGGTCGGTGTGTTAAAGTGGCTGTCTGTGTGGGCGGTTTCCGCCGTGGTCATAATTCCCTTTTTGTCACCGCCAGCCTGTTGGCGGTATTACCGCCGCTTTATCACCGACCGCCAGGATTGTAATGAGGGCCATATTGACCAATTGTAATGGCAAATGTAATGTCAATTAGGCATGAATGTTAAAAAGATAAGTGCAGTGCATGTTAAATTTGCATCCATGTGCCCACTTACCCACCTCAAGGTATAACCACACCCCGTGCCAAGGTGAAACCTTAAAGTTACTAAATTGGCCTGAGCTGAACCTCCTGGTTGCTATGTCACAAAGCAGAGAGACTTAACTTAGAGCTAACATGTAAAGTATTTTTGCAGTATTAAAACAGTAATAAAGTCAAAACTCAATACAAGAAAAATCAATTCAAAAAAGTAAAGTACATTTTAATTAATAAAATGACACCAAAACAACAAAGATCCTATAGAGGGAACCATAGATGTGAATTGTTAGTTTTTAAATGAAGATAGTGGCAAAAAGAGTTGGGCGCCAACAATGGTTGAATGGGTGCAGTAGATCAGGACCTATGCACAATTTGAGGCTGATCCAGGGACAAAGGTTTGAACCAGTCAGATGTATACCTTGAAAATGGAAGTCAGAACTACTCAGTGGGGCAAGGCAGCAGGCTCTAGCCAAAGAGGGATTCACAAGAATGGTTGGTAGTTGGGTGAGGTGCCAATGAAGCTTGTGGTGGGAAAGCTCAGTGTAGGAGAAATACAAATTTCTCACTCAGGAAAAGACCCTTGCCAACAAGTTACTTTTGGAGTCTTCGTCCGGTCAAAATTTCTTCATTTGCACTTAGTTTTTTAAGCTTGGGTCCCTAGAGTGGGCAAAGTGTGCAGGTTGTAGCTAAAGAGAACTTCATGAGGCCGGACATCATCTCCAGAATGTCCCACTGCAGAGGACTTGCAGTTGTGAAAAAACTCTCAGTGGAAAAAAACTGCCTTTTCAGTCCAACAGCAGCACACCTTGGCTTATCAGGTTTTTCTGGTCCTCCAGAGATCTTTTGAGCCAAACAATATTGAAAGTCCCCGGTTTTCAGGGGTGGACATGCACCCATGACGAACCAAGTGTTACAGGACCTTAGGAACACCTTTTTTGGGCCAGGAGGCTCTTCAGCAAAAGCCAACAGCAGGGTCCAGGGCAGGTCCAATTGGAGCGAGTCAGCTAGGCAGTTGCTGGATAAATCTCTTGTAGTTTGTTGCAGCATGTAGCTTGAACAGGAGGTCAGCCTTATGACCTTTGGAGTCCACTTCTTTGTCCTGGATACAAGAGGGAGCTAAGACAGACTTTCAGGGCTCCTAACAGGTCTCAGGCAGCAGGTTCAGTCCTCTTCTGATGTTCCTCAGGTCCAGTAGTGTTCTTAGGAGGGTACGGGGGTGTCACATTTACGCATGACACCTTCTTGTGGATGGGGGGTGGCTCCTCTCAAACATATGGGGTAATAGGTCCAGGGAGTTACTCTAACCACCTTTGCATAATTTCTTGTGTTTCGTATTGTAAACAGTCCCACTGTGCCCATGTCTGCCTAAATCCAAGATGGTGAAACTCTTCTCCCCTTGCACATAGCCTATGTAACCATACCAGGGATGTCGTCAGGGAAATGAGCAGTCCCTCTTCAGTGGTCATTAAAAAGGAGGAAAATAGACTCAGGATCTGAGAGGATGCGGTCAGGTAAGTGGGGCTGAGGTAGGGTTGGGGGTAGTTTTAGGGGTGGGGTGGGGGTAGTTTTAATTTTTAAGGGTGGGAGTGGGTGGTCAGGTCAGTTTTAGTTTTTTAGGGGTGGGGATGGGGGATCAGGGTAGTTTTAGGGGTGGGAATGGGATGTTGGGGTAATTTTAGTTTTATGGGGCAGGGGTTGGGGTTGGGGTAGTTTTACATTTTAGGGGTGGGGGCATAGTAGTTTTAGGAGCGGGTGGGGGTTGGGGTAGTTTTAGGTTTTAGGGGCGGGCTTGGGGATCAGGTAGTTTTAAGTTTTATGGGCAGGGTGGGGGGGGTCGCAGAAGTTTTAGAGGCGGGGTGGGAGGTTGGGCTAGTTTTAGGTTCTACTGACGGGGTGGGGGTCGTGATAGTTTTAGTATTAGGGGTGTGGGTTGGGGTAATTTTAGGTTTTAGGGGCAGGGGTGGGGGTGTCATGGTAGTTTTAGCCTTTAGGGGCGGGATAGGGGTTGGGGTAGTTTTAGGGGTGGGGTGGGGGATTGGGGTAGTTTATTTTTAGGGGCGGGTGGGTGGTCGAGGTAGTTTTAGATTTAGGGGCAAGGACTGCGGTTGCCGTAGTTTTAGGGGCGGGGTGAGCAGAGGGATAATTTTTGTTTTTAGGGGCAGGGTAGTTTTAGGTTTTAGGGGTGGGGTGCAGGGTCAGGGAAGTTTTAGGGGTGGGGTGGAGGGTTGGGGTAGTTTTAAGTTTTAGGGGCAGGGGTGGGGGTCACAGAAGTTTTAGGGGTGGGGCGGGTGGTTGGGCTAGTTTTAGGTTTTAGTCGCAGGGTGGGGGGTTGTGATAGTTTTAGGGGTGGGGTGGGGGGTGGGTAATTTTAGTTTTATGGGGCATGAGTCAATCAATCAATCAAAGAGATTTATAGAGCGCGCTACTCACCCGTTAGGGTCTCAAGGCGCTGGAGGGGGGGAAGGGGAGGGTAGATCACAGTTCGAAAAGCCAGGTTTTAAGGTTTTTTCTGAAGAGTAGGAGGTCCTGGGTTTTGCGGAGGTGGGTGGGGAGGGAGTTCCAGGCTTTGGGGGCCAGATAGGAGAAGGATCTGCCCCCCGTGGTGGTGTGTTTGATGTGGGGGACTGAGGCGAGGGAGAGGTCGGCGGAGCGGAGGTGGCGTGTGGGAGTGTGGAAGGTCACTCTCTTGTTGAGGTAGGTTGGGCCGGTGTTGTGGAGGGATTTGTGTGCGTGGATGAGGATCTTAAAGGTGATCCTTTTGTCTATTGTGAGCCAGTGGAGGGATTTGAGGTGTGGTGAGATGTGTTCATGTCGGGGCAGGTCGAGGATGAGTCGTGCTGCAGAGTTCTGGATTCGTTGAAGTTTGCGTTTGAGTTTTTGTGTGGTGCCGGCGTGAAGGGCGTTGCCGTAGTCAAGCCTGCTGCTGATGAGAGCGTGGGTGACTGTCTTTCTGGTCTCTGTGGGGATCCAGTTGAATGTTTTCTTCAGTGTGCAGAGTGTGTTGAAGCATGAGGAGGTGAGTGCGTTGATTTGATGGGTCATAGAGAGGGAGGGGTCCATGATGATGCCGAGGTTGCGTGCTTGGTTTGCGGGGGTGGGTGCAGGGCCTAGTGTGGTGGGGGTGTTTTGGTAGTTTTAGGTTTTAGGGGTGGGTTGGGGGGTCGAGGTAGTTTTAGGGGCGTGGTGAGTGGTCGGGTAGTTTTAGGCTTTAGAGGTGGGGTAGGGGGTCGCAGTAGTTTTAGTGGTGGCGTGGAGGGTTAGGGTACTTTTAGTAGTGGGGTAGGTGATCGGGGTAGTTTTAGGTTTTAGGGGTGGGGATGGGGGTTGTGGTAGTTTTAGGGGCAGGGATGAGGGGGGGTGGGATAATTTTAGTTTTTATGGGCAGGGTTGGGGGTTCAGGGTAGTTTTAGGTTTTAGGGGTAATCCATTATTACGACTACATAAAGCTTCCCGCTGCCACCAAATTTAAACTGGCCACACACATCCATCCCTACCTTTTGCCATGATTTGTTAGGCAACGGCACTGGGACAACCAGAGTCTTTTCACACCTATGTGTTTTATCGCTACAAGCACAACTCACACAATTTCTCACAAACCGTTCCACATTTCGATCCATACCGGGCCACCAAAAATCTTCTCTAATCTTCCTTTTCATACCCGACATGCCTCCATGACCTTCATGTATAATTTCCAATACTTGCTCCCTCAAACTATATGGTACAATTAGCTTGTCTCCTCTCCTCACGACACCCCTTTGCTCAGGCAGTTCTGACCACACATTCTTATAATTCGACAATTTGTCCACACAGTCCACTAACTCGAACCACGGCTTACCCAAATTTACCTTCAACGTTTGCATCTCCACATCATTTTCCACAGCTGTTTTCCACACTTCCTCTGATATAGCCTTAACATTCATATCTCGAATATCAGCCACCAACCATTCCTCATCATCTTCCTTACCAGTTCCCTCTTAAGGTAATCTAGACAAACAGTCTGCATTCACATACCTCACTCCTGGCACATACTTTACTGAAAACGTATATTCCTGTAATCAGTACAACCCCTTGGCAATCCTGGACGACGCTCGACTAGCCCCCTTGGTAGTAAACAAATCAATTAGTGGCTTATGATCTGCCACTAACGCAACGAATCTTCAAGCGCGACCCAATCTTCATGCACAGACGTGCGTCCACTTCAATGCACGCTGACTGCACGTCAGCACAGAACACAACACTCCACTGATTTCGCACACCACGCTAAAAGTACGTTGGCACGCGAAGACGCTTATTGAAAGTAAATAAGCGCGGGTGAGCCAACGGCAGCACCAGGTAAGCGCAAACTTCAAATATATATATACTTCAAATACTGAATATCTTCGGATTGTGCCTACCAGCCGATCCTGACGCTGGTAAAAAAAAAAAAAAAACTATGATGTAAGCACG
This sequence comes from Pleurodeles waltl, assembly GCF_031143425.1. Lineage (NCBI taxonomy): Eukaryota > Metazoa > Chordata > Amphibia > Caudata > Salamandridae > Pleurodeles > Pleurodeles waltl. The sequence goes on along the minus strand of NC_090439.1, from coordinate 927,232,642 downwards.
TCAGTCCTTCATTTGTAAGCACCATCCAACATCCTGGGTCCATGAAAATGGCGATATTCTAATATTGCCAGGGTTGGCTCACCACCTCGTCGCCACTGAAGAGAAGACACAGCTACGTTCTTCTTTTCCTTCTTTATTAGGTGAACAGCAGGAAAACCAGTACAGGCATCCAACCCTGGCAAGTTCAGCAAGCAACTGAACTCTGCCCAACATTCCCCCCATGACATTCTATTCTATAACTGTAACTAGGGAAACAATACATTCTAATCTCAAAATACAACACAAAGATTGCGATTTTCCAGCTCTTTTGATAAATAGATCATTTCCAGTTTGACCGAGTCTTAATTTCACATTAGTTGCAGATCCCGTTGTGCTGTGTACGTCAATGGCAACGGGAATTATGTGTTTGGTTCAGTGAGGTCGGGGTTAAGGACATGCCTACGTGTTTTTTTTAATAAATACTCTGCTCGGTTCAGCATCTAATGCGCGGAAGGAAACAGAAGGGGCCTAAGTAGGTCAGGCCTGTCATCAGCTGCACCAGATCTATCTCTGAATGTTAATATCAATGGCCTCGCCTCTGCGTCAGCATTATAAACACGGAGAAAGCCACTTTGTTTATACATAATGGCTACAACTTCACAGCTGGAGCACGGGGTGCTTGGACGGTAAATAAAGACATTAATCTATCAGGACTGCAGTTTCCAAGCAGAGTATGTTAAAATATCACATGCTCGAAAATGTCAGCAGCAGAGCTGGGGCGAATGCCAGAGTGTACATATGATGCCTATAAGAACAGGATTTATCAGCAGAGTGTAACCGTACTTCCAAGCTCTTTTTATGCAGGTGCACTCTGCTAAGGCCCTACGAAATGATGCAATGAACAAATGGTTGGATGTGGGGGAGTTGGGGTTTACCAGTGGATTTACATAAATCTTAATTCTGACAAGAAAAAAAGCTGGATGTGCCAGTAACAATAGTTAGCACATGTAACATGTACCCCATACAGAACTGAATGCACAACAATATACTGAAATACATATTTTTAAAGCTTTCGGCCTTAGAAGCAAGACACTCGCATGCTAAAAACCCTTTTATCTACTATGACTCACTGCATCTAGCTAGAAACACCAAACGCCAGGTCCACTGTCTCCAGTTAGATCTAATGAGGAACGTATACTGCAGCCCAAAGAAAGAGCAACTTGCTGTAAATACAAAAAAACAGATGCACGCACACGCTATTGGCCGTCTGTGGCTACTCATCACCATTCATAGGTTGTAGCTAGCTAACTAAAGAGAAATTCAGGAGGAAATTGTGGTGAAAGTTCATACCACCTAGCTCTTTACTTTGAATGTGACAAGAGAGGCCACTGCAATGTTACAGGTTTCCACAATGTGGGATGTGGCTGTCAGGTTTGTTCGATTTTTTTTTAATTTTAGCAGAGTTTGTTGTAAATTGTTTTAGCAGAGTTTGTCGTATATTACAGATGCAACATTTAAGGGCTAATTTAGCTGTGCGAAAATGACATTATCAAGCACAAAGTTTTTTGTGTCTTTTTTTTGGCACTTTGAGCCTGTTGCGAAATTAAGTTCCAAAAGAGCAACGTGGCGTTAACACTACTTTCTATCAACAGCTGCAAGGTAGTGGTAAAACAATACTCAAAAAGGTGCAATCCCAGGTGTACCATTAGTGTTCCTGTAAATTCCATTTTTAGTGTCAAGTGCTACATTATGGGGTATCACACACAAAATTCTACCTTGGATTTTACATCCGCGTTCTCAAAAAAAGAGTAAGTCAAGTATATCTATGTAGATAGATAGATAGATAGATAGATAGATAGATAGATAGATAGATAGATAGATAGATAGGTTTTAAGTTGTAAGCATTAAAAACATAAGCACAAAGACCTTTTAAAAAAAAAAATGTAATGCACAGAAATTTAAAACAAATTGAAAAGTATTTTTTATTTAATTTGAAAAAGTTTCATTTTTACACTACATTCACGTTTCATACAAATTTAGTTAAAATAAAAACATGGTGGTGATTTTAATTTAAAACTATTTTTCAAATATAGTTCTTTTAAAAGAAATTAACATTTTTAAATGAGTTTACAATGTAATACAAAGTTAACTCTAGGCGGCACAACAATGTATCTTTTTCTCCAGCTAGTCCAAGGTAAATGTTATTTGTTTAAAAATATTTTACATTTTTATTGCACTTTAAATATTTTTTAAATAATACACATTAATAGGCTTTCCTATATTTTTCTATAGGTAAATCTCTGATTGTAGAAATCTCCTCAATCAGATGGAAATTTACTAATAGTAACTTTATACTTGTAAATTGACTTGTAGGAATCTCCATCCACTCATCTGAAGGAGTGGAGACTCTTAAGTCTACGTCTAGCTGTAGATCAGATTTACAGTGTGGTGGCTGGGTTACTCCATCATAAACCTGACAGATATCCTATCCACTTTATTACAAGTGCATTGTATTCTACAATACAATGTCTCACTAAAATAGATGTTGAACTATTTGCCACTTTTAATGATACACTCTTGTAGGTATGCAATTATATAGCCCCATGTAAACCTGGCAGAATTAGGCATGCAAGCCTCCTTTATTCTCCCCCATACAAGCTGAAGTCAAAAGAGTTGTAGTAGACCAGACGCTATATGAGGAAGATACAGGCAATGTGTGGCCATTTGAACTTGAAATATGTCTTTCTCGCATTTACAAAAGTCAATCTTTTCTGAGAAGAAAGTTTTGCTTTTCAGTTGTGAGAAGTAAATCACGGATCAAAAAAGCGAATCATTCAAACTTTCCTTAATCCTAAATTTCGTATCAAGTACAATGACCCTTCAGAAGATAGGGCATTTAATTATTTCATACATAGCATGTAATAATTTTCAATTATCAAAATTAAGGACATTAAGGTTTCATTACAAAGTCCAGCTACCTCAGTAAGGTGGTAGAGATAATGTCAATTCCATAGCCATCTCCTTCTAAGGGACTGAATACTCCTGTAAAGAGCAACACCTGAAGAATAAAATTCCCACTTGTTTTGACTATGAGGTGCTGACACTTGCCCAAGCCACTAACAATTTGCAAGAAGCAATAAACCCTAGTATCATGAAATTAGTCAACCTGTTTTTTAAATCAGATTTGTGCACATTAGTTAGGAAACTCTGTTATGGCGCATGTGACTTTGTGCCACGTTTGTGCCCCTAAAAGTGGGCGGATGAATTTCTGGTTTCTATAGTGAAAAACGTCCTTACCACTGCAGATGACGGACAGCACCCCCTCCTTTTTTACTGGATATGTCCATGGCTATTAGATAAGTGGACTTTGAGTTCCTATTGCAGCAACTTAAGACCATGACCCAGTGTCAGATAAAGTGTGCCCATGTTTTTGGTTGATAAAACTCAATGTGTACTGGTTAGTTTTCTTTCTGGCCAAACCCCAGTGTGGTGTCTTGAAGGGCTCCACATTATCACATCTGCTTTTAGTATTTTTACACAATAACTATTCAGTTTAATCATGGTCATGTGACTGTAGGTCCACTCATATGCTGATTATATGGAAATTATTTTGCTGGTGAATGGTAATGTTTCACCAGTGCGCAAGGGCTGGAAAAGGTGGGTGATTAGCAATGGCCTTAAGGTGAATGGTTCAACAACTGAGAGGCTCTTTATATGCTCTAGAATAATGATTTATGTAGCGTGAAATTAGCCATCACATTCTACTTGTTTTTTGATTCTGTGTCCTTTGCTGTTAATGTGTCCAATTTCAGATTCAATCGAGATGCAGAAATAAGCTTTACTATTGTAGGCAAACTATTTTTTATTGCCTTTGCCAACTCAAAATTGGACTTTGTCTATGCCTTGCTTGGAGGTCCGCTATCGAATAAGTGATCCAAATGCAGGGTATTTGTTAGTGTCGTTTAGTACATTCATGGCATATTTCAATACCTTTGTCAATTGTTTTTCCTTGTAATTTGTCGAATAACTGGCCGAGTCACCCCTCTTCCAAGCAACTTTGGAACTATACCTGAGTAAATTCCAGAGTGCTCTCAACCAGGGTTGTTTCTTGTGGGTTCTTTCAAACTAAAATTAAAATGTCAGAGGTGTTTCCATGTATCATGGTTATTGAGCTGTCTTCACGATTTACCCCATTTCTTTCTATGAGTAACTATTGTTTTCCAAGCTCACTCTTCATAGCTTCATGTTTCATGTGATTTGACCAGTGCATTGCAGCGTTTCTGTATTCTCCTTCTGCAGTACTCTGTGTTTTCGATATTTGCTATAAACAACCTATGATCAAATTCACATCATAATTCTGTGTTATTGTGACATTATTCGGCAGAAAATATCACCACTCCTAATTTAATGGTATAACTAAAACATTTCGGCATACTGCTTTATCATAATCAGTCACATTTATCTAGCACAATCTCAGACCAAATCTTCAAAAAATATTTTTGTTTCAAGATGAAAGCATTCGTGTCTCCAGGACTCTATATCGTCCCGTGCATTTTGATACAGATACTTACAAAATCATATTTTATTTTTACCACTCTGCCTACTTGCAGTCTCATCTCTTCAATACTTCTTGTGAGAGCTACAACTACAACCAATGGGAACATCATGCCAAGGTGCATGTAGACAATGCACCACCTTTTTAATAAAAGTTTGCTTACTTTTACAACCTTTCTAGATACAAGGTTCGTGCCATGACACACAAAGAGATGAAGTTGCCTGCCTTTTTTTATTAAAGGATATATTGCATTCGATTATACATTTTGGAATGCTTTTGCGTCAGTGTATGTATGTGTGCAGCATTTTGGCAAGCACAGGGTACGAGTATATTCTTTCATGCTTACATACACTCTTATAATTCTGTAATTTATACGACCCGGTTTAGGAAGCCACATGCTTGTGTTCTGCCGTATTTGTACACATTCACATACTAGGTTCCTATTTCACTGGCTGGGCCTGTGGTCAGGCGCTTTCAGATACATAAGTCAAGAAATTAGTGGCTCCATCCTCTCGGTATGTATTTAAAGGGGTGGTATCCTGGCCCATAAAATCCTGGCACCCAAAATCGAAAGGATAATCCTTGTGGCTCATTTTCTAATGAAGAAAACGCTGGATACCACCAATACTTTTTCTGTAGGTGTGGCTTAGATGGATTCCTCAGCATCTGTTAAATCCCACATGCAGCAGCTCACTGACACAATCAATAGCACCACATGCTGTCCATTCTGGTTTCAACAGCAGCGCACGAATGTGAACTAGTTAAAGTAACGCTCCTACGGCTTCTTAATGCTAGAGCCTCAGACTCACAAAAGCAACTAATTAAAAAAATTAGGGAAATTGAAAGTCACAATTGGAGTGCACATTTACTGTTAACAACAATTATAGGCAGATTTATATTCAAAGGAGATAGGCTGTCCCAGTCACTTCCTCTACACTTATGTTTTCCAGAAAGTTTTGTTCTCCAACAGTAATTAAAAAACTGTACAATCTCACAGTTCAATTGGGCATTACAGAAATGCAGAGCTTCTTGGAGCTGAATAAATGGTTCCACTGTATGTGAGTCCCACACTCTTCTGTCTGTACAGCAATTAGATTTTGACTCATATTTGCCAAGTGAATGATTTCAAATTATGTGGCCTGTTCAAACCATGATATAATTTCCACGATGAGCAGCCAATTATACAAGACTTTTGGAATTTGAATCATTATTTTAAGCACAACGTCTTGTTTGCGCCGTAAACGGAATTAATCTACGAAGATGGGAGAGGTGATTTTTTGGGAGGAAGTGATGCTGTTTGAATGGATAATAGCACGTCCTATTGAATATTGATGCATTAACCCTTATTTCAGTTCAGATGTCACCCCTGCCTACTAGCACACCCTGGTTTAACGCAAATTAGTCAATGCACAATATGAACCCACGTTTTGTCGGCCCGCTATTATTTATCCCTTTGAGTCATTCAACTACCAATCAAGTATAAGCTCAAAGACAACATTAGAATTTTGTTCCTTCTACATTTTGGAATCGCATGTTTCATTTCCAGTTTTCGCACGGTTTTGTGGTCATTAATTATTCCTTCGTTCTTCTATCTGACAAAAAGGAGCTAGCTATCTTGTCTTTTAAAAGCGCTTCCTTGGATTCTATATCACAATTACCTATGTAGATCCCTCATTCACACTACTATATTCCACTGTAAAAAACACGTCCTGGGTACCATTCATAAATCTGTTTAGATAGACAGTGAAGTCACTGTGGGCATTACTCCCTCCGCTCACTACTGCAAGACACAGTGACGGTGAGTGCGACCGCACTGCCTTGCCAGCCAAGGAACCTGTGTGGAGTACTGTTTGGGGTACGTCGCCAGGCCCATTGTGGTTTTCTTCCCTGTTCGTCTATCCCTTAACTCACTGTGGTGCTTAATATTGTTTTAAGCGATCCTATCACTCAGGGTAGGTGCATTTGCCTCTTTAATTGTCATGCTTTGGTTCGAATAACTTTTTAAATTACTTGCTGTTTACCACTTGCAATCTTGTTAGTCAGACCCTGGGTGGATATTGCCCTTATTTATCGCACATGGGCCTCTATTTCATCACTTATACACATCTCAGGACCGGCATGCGTTTAATTTATTTTACTTTGTTGCATCTTACAAATCACATATCACTACATCATAACAGTCCTGATGAGACCCATCTATCCAGTTGAGGGTCGAAACGTCGTCGACTACCAAAGAAAACTATATCTGATTTGTTGGAACTGTTCAAACTATATAAAGTTGTTTTGTGTAAAAAAGAACACACAAAAATTCACAATATTGTTTTTTTTGTTCTCACTACTGGATCTTTGTGGATGCAAAGCACACATGCACTGTGATTTTTATAGAATGTTACTTACTTGATAAATTATCTTAAGCATAAAAGATTTCTTCTGAGCTAGTGTGTTAGCGGTATATTGCGTGACTTACATACGCGTAGAGTGACCTCACTATCTAGCTACACATATTTATGAATGATAAAAGTGTGAACCACTGTTCTCTTTAATAATCTTACATTCTTAGTCTACAGGGTAGATATATACATACCCCATGGGATTTATGATGGTTTATGATGAAGTAAGGTCAGAGTAATGCTTATGGGCTTGTAAGGGTAAAATATATTACAAGTCATGTTACAGTAATCTTTGATATCAAGATGTTACACCATTGTTTCATAGTAGATTATGGAATTCAGCTTTAAACTTTTACTGACATGCAATCTTTAATACATAATATAGATAGATAGATAGATAGATAGATAGATAGATAGATAGATAGATAGATAGATAGATAGATAGATAGATAGATAGATAGATAGATCCGTTTTGTCGGAACTCTGGTGCTGTTCAACAATGTGCACTATCCGTTTCAACCAAAAAAGTTTATCTGATTTGTGTTCAGCATGGTAAATTTTGTGTCAATCTGTCAATCCATCAAGCAGAATCTAAAGAAAGGAGGGACAAAAAAGTGATACAGAAAAAATATTGAAAGGAAACGACCCAAGACTGGAATGAAAGTATAACTTTGCTTAAGGACGTGCCACCCTTCATTCAAAAACAAAATAAGCAATTTTGGCCGTAGGATTAGCGGATCTAAACAGAGTTCACAGCCCTCAGCATACCTCCCTGAGGTCCTCAAATCCTTGCAATGGGACCATGAAAAAAGGGAAAGTGTCTTGGACTCCTGCTGGACCTTCCTTAAAGTCAAATGATCAATAACTAGGTCGAAACACCCTGCAGAATTTTCAGCATGCACTGGTGGGGCTGGGGGGCGGTGATGACTTTGGGGGAAAACTGGTCGTCCACAGCAATTTGCACGGATGTTGTCTTAGTTATGAACAGTGGTTCTAACCATAACTTTGCAAATTTCAGTGGTTTTTCGATTTAAACTTGTAACCATAACTGGATTTTAATTGTGTCTCTGCATTTAGGTTTAAAGCTGAAGCATACTATAACATCACTTTAATTTTTTTTTGTCAATAGATATATTTTATACATATTTATATAGTAAACAGTTAGGCCCATATTTATACTTTTTTAGCGCCGCATTTGCGTCATTTTTTGACACAAAAGCAGCGCAAACACAAAATACAATTGTATTTTGTACGTTTGCGCCGATTTTGCGTCAAAAAATGACGCAAATACGGCGCTAAAAAAGTATAAATATGGGCCTTAGTGACTGGCTCAGAGTTTTCACTGAATAGCTACTTTTTTGTTTTGCTAATAATTTTGGCACCTGACGAATATGCTTGAAACTTGCCAAAAATCCAATTCATCCAATTAGAGATTGGCATTGCACATAATGTCCGGATTCATCTGAGGAGAATGCAATAATGGTAAAAAAAAAGTCTGACACTTCCCATTTTAATTTACACCTCTCCACTACAGATTAAAAGATTGAACTGAATTAGTCTACTATTGGCATGAAACCAGAACTTTTATCAAGAAAGTGACTTTGCTTGGTTTGCTTTTTGAAAAATCAATTCAGCAGTTTTTGACAAAGTAGTGATGCAAGATGTGTTGCAGCTGTTTGAAAAAATTAAAACGTTATGATTATATGGGTCATTAATCAGCAAATTGGCTTCAAACATGGATTCGAGGGCAAATTGCACCCAAATTTAAAAATTGAAGTAATCTGATTGGATTAAGGAGTTTTTTCCATCATCAAGTCTGGTTTGTGGACATGAACGTTCTGTTTGGTTAGCAAAAAGAGAAAATCTTCTATTGTGGCTACCATTACAGATTGCAGAGTAAGGGCAAGCACCCTGAAATCGAAATGTAAATGCTACTTTATAGGACATGTTGTTGCACCCAGGCCCATACCTAAATGTTGGGGGTGTAGTCACCCTTCAAAGATTACAAAGCAGAAAACTGTGCAGCGGGATGTGTGAACTCATTGTACAGTTTGTAAATTTTGACAGGTGTAGGCCCACCTGCAGTTGCATTCCACGGTTTTGGGTCTTGGTATCGACACCCTGGATTATAAACCTCTGGGCCCATGTTGAGTCCTGTGTTATAGTGCCTCTTTTTACCTGGCAACCCTCACGTTATATGAAGGGATGTTGCTGTTTTTTTAAACACTGTACACACAGGCACCACTGTCCAGTCCCCAGTTTATGTGCTCTGATGCCTATAAACCTTACATAATTGGATAACTCTTATTAGGCATATTTCCAGTAAGGCCATAGTATAAAGTGCAGGAAAATACACCAATGGTGTGCAAAGTTAAATGCCACGTTTGAACTGAACCACATATGATTTCATTAACTAGGCTGACATGTAACCTGATTGCTGCAACTTTCAAACTTGCAAGTATACCTGTGAAAAAATATTTTTTTAACAGGAAGAATCTATCCAACCACTATTTTCTATTTTTATTAAAAATCTAATCCAGTGGTGAAGTTGAATTTTTGTTAATATGCACGAAATGAAAGACCATGAGCTAAAAATAGTCCATAAAATATTGGCAAATTTAAAGACATTTAATATTGGAGCCATTTAAAATTTTAAACCTGAATCATGCCTTCCTAAAATTGTTCTATTCGCTGTGTGCTGGCACCCGATTGAGTTTGTAGAATGTTCACAGTGATCTCATGCTTATTTACAAAAATGCACTAAAGCTGTGGTCTCAAACTCAAGCAATGATGGCTGGAGTTCCTCGGAAGTCTGCAGTTTTCCAGTCAAGTCTGCAAACTATGGCCCTCATTACGACCCTGGCGGCCGGTGATAAAGTGGCGGTTATACCGCCAACAGGCTGCCGGTAAGTTCCGCCAAATTATGACTATGGCGGAAAGATCTCCGAAAGACAGCTAATGTACCACACCGACTGCCAGGGCGGAAACAACAAGCACCATGGCGGTAGCCACCTACAGCCAGGCGGAAGTAAAAGTTCCACCCACCATATTACAACAACACAATCCGCCACCTTTTCCGAGGCGGTACCAACGACATCAAAAGCCTGGCGGAAACAGACCTCAGAAGTGAAATGACTCACCTTTGGAGACACAGGGAAGAACCACGCCGCCATGGAACCCGAACTGCTTGTATTTCCGATGATATTCTACGTTCTGCTCCACCACGAACACCAATGCCGGTGAAGACAACGGCGGTGAGTGCAGTCGCCTAGCACACAAGGAGGGGGTGGAAAAAGAGAGTGACACACACACTCACAATACACACCCATACACACAACCAGCTGCACAAGAAAACAAGTTAATCCCCCTAAATCATCTGGATAATGCAAGGACAAAACAAATTTACCAAAGTGATTGTAATAAGATTAACACAGTATAAATAATAATTTAGCCAATGTAACAGATATTTACAAATGTACAGAACAAGGGACACTGCCCAGTTCTCAGTGTGCGTGGGCCACATGGCCACAGGCCAAAGTCCAAGGCCCCACTTGTCACCTGCATCAACATGGAGAGGACACTGCAGGGACATCAGTTGGCAAATAGGCAGGCACCTCAGGGGGACGGGGGGCACCTCAGCCGGGAGCTGAAACAAGACCACTGGTTCTGGATGGGGTCAAATGCCCTGTGCTTGGTCCTGGAGGGTGCAAGGCCACAGTCTCTCAAGTGGGTGTCTTGCCCACTGGTTCTGGAGGTGGATGACTGTTGGGTGTAAGAGTGCTTGCGTTTGTGTACTTTAGGAGGGGGGACAGACACAGTGGGAGAGAACACGGGGGACGTGCGCATGGATGTTGTGGAAGTGTCTGCCTGTGAGGTGTGTTCTGCTTGATGTGGTGATGATGCAGCTAGTGGATGATGATGTAGTGCATGCAGGTGTGAGCGTGGATGTGGTTGGGAGGGAGGTGGTGGAGGGGGAGACAGTGGGAATAGTGGATGTTGTTGTGTCTGCAACTGGATGGTGTTTGTGTGAGTGCCTGTGGGATGAAGTGTGGTGCTTGTGTTTGCCTGTGACACTCTTGGGTGTTGTCTTGTGTGCATGCTCATCTGTATGTGTGCCTGGGATGGGATGAGGTTGAGGAGAATGGGACTGGGAAGTGGAAGTTGGAGGGGGGACAGTAGAAACAGGGACAATGGCTGCCATCAGAGAGGAGGCCAGAGCCTGAATCGATCTCTGTTGGGCCTCCAATCCAGTGTGAACGCCCTCCAGGACTTCATTAGATCATTGCATCTGGGCTGCCAGGCCCTGGATGGCATTCAAAATGGTTGACTGCCCTACAGAGATGGATCTCAGGAGGTCAATAGCCTACTCACTCAGGGCAGCAGGGCTTACTGGGGCAGGGCCTGAGGAGCCTGGGGCGAAGGAGATGCCCACCCTCCTGGGTGAGCGGGCACGGGCAACTCAATGAGGGGCTGCTGGGATGACGGTGCTGGTACAAGGGTGCTATGCCACCACCAAGGAGCTTCCATCAGAGGAGGTATCTGTGTCTGAAGTGTTCCCTCCAGTCTCCGCCGTGGTGCTCCCGTCACCCTCCGTCCCACTGGTGCCCTCAGCACCGGTGGACTCTGCCTCCTGGGTCCTGGGTCCTGTGGGATGCAGCTCCCTCCGCCGCTGTTGCCTCTGCTGCTCCGCCAGATGATGCTAATGCACATAAGGACAGGATGACAAAACAAGAAAGGGGGGGAGAGGCAAAGAATATACTGGGTCAATGGCTGCACCAACACCACCGTTTGCGTACACAGCACCCTCACACACAGGGAACAGGCCTACGCACTATGCATTGCACCACCACTGATCTTGCTAGCCACCAAAGCATGAGGAGGGGCACACACTGCCAACTGCAGCACACCTGGGACCCACGCAGCCTTGACCAGTAGTGGATGCCTACAAGCTAGGTAGCAGGATTATCCCTTCAGAACCCTAACCACCAGGGGACCTACGCTGCTATGTCAGGCCTGGCCTAGGTGCACCCACTGACATATATCCACCACCCAGATACCACCCTACCATGCGTAAGTTGTAATGATGGGCACTGTATCAAACCCTGTGTGGCTGTTGTGATGCCCTCAAGCGCCCATCTACCTCTGGATAGGCCACCACCAGTATGCGGGCCATCAGAGGGGTCAGGGTTCGACAGGCACCCCTTCCTTGTTGGGAGGCCATCCCCAGCTGGGCCCCCACCGTCTTACATGCCCAGCGTCTCAAGTCCTCCCACTGTTTGCAACAGTGGGTGCTCTGCCTGCCATAGACCCCCAGGTTCCGCACCTCCTTGGCGATGGCATGCCATATACCCTTCTTTTTGAAGGGCGCAGACCTGCAGAGGTAATACACACAGGAAAATACCATTAGACAAACAGTCCAGCCTATTACACATATGGCCCACCATACCCGTTCCCATCACCATTGGCACACACATAGCCCAGCACACAAGCTGTACGCCACAAAGAGGACATCCACCCACCCCTCTTACATGAGGCCTTCACACACACCACTCCATGCAGTCATGCCACATGCATTGTGCCCACAGTGTACTCACCTGTTGGTCTGGAGGCCAATACAGTAGTCTGTACTGGGTTAGGACCCCTTCCACCAGTCTCTCTAACTCCTCCGAAGTGAAGGCTGAGCCCCTTTCCCCGGTCACACGGGCCATGGTAGGCTGCAGACACAGGTCACAGCAGCACATGCAGTGTAGGTCCTCTCCTATGAAAGGTCAGGTAGCAAGTGAGGAATATGATAGAAAATGGCAGTCACGTCCACAGCAGTGCATACTGTCACCGCTGGCATAGATCACCATTCGCCACTGTACCCCATAGGCCCCAATAATAACCAATGAGGAGTTGCACGGTGGTTCCTGACCACCTCCGGCCGCGGCACACAACGTCAGCGGAATTACCTCACTTCCACCTGTCCCTCCACACAGGACGATGCCATTTCAGTGGGGGGGACAGGCCTCTGGAATAATGCTGCGTCACAAGAGATATTAGCACACACTGGACAAATCACATAGACCCATTACATGTTTAAAGAATGCAAACTACTGTTCAGTTTGTGACAGGCTCCTCACTCTTTTATCCCTTAGATTCCTACCGCTGTGGATGAATAGGAGATGGAGACATAACCCCGTGTAGAGACCCCTGGTGGACTTGGCAACACTGGAAGACAGGAACATTATCCTCACCTATAGAGTTGACTGGGCCACAATGACAGAGCTGTGTGTCCAATTGGAGCCTGAGTTGATATCTGCTATCCGTGACCCCACAGGGATCCCCCCTCTTGTGCAAGTGCTATCAGAACTGCATTTCCTGGCAACTGGTTCTTTCCAAGTGACAGTGGGCTTCGCAGCAGGAATGCCACAGCCAATGTTCTCAAACGTGCTGACAAGAGTGTTGTCTGCCCTGATAAAACACATGTGAAGCTATATTGTTTTCCCCCAGGTTGAGGATTTGGCCACAGTGAAGGCCGAGTTTTATGCAATGCGATATATCCCCAACATTATTGGGGCGATTGATGAAACACATATTCCATTTGTCCCTCCCCCCTCCCCCCCCAGCAGAATGAACAGGTGTTCAGGAATCGTAAGAGTTTCAACTCATGAATGTGCAGATGGTGTGCTTGGGGGACTAGTATATCTCCCACGTCAATTCTAAGTATCCTGGGTCGGTGCATGATGCCTTTGTCCTGCGGAATAGCAGCATCCCAAATGTGTTGGGCCAACTACAGAGGCACAGGGTGTGGCTAATATGTGAGCCCTGGTTCCCACCCAGTAGATGTTGGTGTATGGATATGGTGTGGGCCATATAGGATAGTGTGTGGCTAAGTGTTGTCCCTCAATATTTTCAGGTGACTCTGGTTACCCAAACCTATCATGGCTGCCGACCCCTGTGAGGAATGCCAGGACAAAGGCAGAAGAAAGTTATAATGAGGCACATGGGTGAACAAGAAGGATCATTGAAAGGACTTTTGGCCTCCTAAAGGCCAGGTTCCGGTGCCTCCATCAAACAGGTGGATCCCTGTGCTACTCACCCAAGAAGGTCTGCCAGATAGTAGTGGCATGCTGCATGTTGCACAACCTGGCCCTTAGATGACAAGTCCCTTTTCTGCAGGAGGAGGAGACTGGAGATGCCCGTGTGGCAGCAGTAGACCCTGTGGACAGTGAGGATGAGGAGGCAGAGGAGGAGGAGGAGGAGGAGGAGGACAAGAGAACATCAGAACATCAGTTATTCAACAATACTTCCAATGGCACAAAGGTAGGACAGTGTAACTACATTTCAATGACTTTGCTTGCAATCTGTATGGCAATGACATGCTGATGTTTCCCACTTCTATGCCCACTTACTGTTCCCTCTGGCAATTCATTTTGCAGATGTTGGTGACCGGACTTATACTCCTGGTGTGATCACTACAGCCACCTACAAGTCATTAATCTATGCTCATTCTATGTACAGTTAATTTGCAATGTTTGTACCTGTTTCAATCAATACATATTTGATATACATGACATACTCCAAATGTTTTTTTTTCAGAGGGTGTTTATTGAAGTGCTAACATATAGGGGGAAAGTGCAATGTGATGGTGTGATGATGGAGAAAAGTCCAGGGTATTGTTCCAGTCTGTTTGTAGCACAGGTGCATTGTCCAAGGGTACAAAAGAAGGGGAGCAATGGCAGTTCAAGGTGGACAGGGTGACTGAGTGGGACACAAGGGTGACAATCAGGAGAGTCTCATTTCCTGGCGGGGTCTTGGCAAGTGTCTCTGGCTTCTGTCTGGATCACAGGGAACGTTTTGGGGGTGGTTCACCTTCTGCAGGGGGAGGACTGCTGGTGGCCTGTGAGTCCTGTGGTGGTGCCTCCTGGCCACTAGCGGCAGTGGAGGTGGATGGCTGTTCAGATGTCTGGCTAGTGGCAGGGGCCCGCTGGTGTGAGACTGCCTCCCTCATAATGTTGGCCATGTCTGCCGCAAGTCCTGCTATGGAGATCAAGGTGTTGTTGATGGCCTGTAAGTCCTCCCTGATCCCCTGGTACTGTCCCTCCTGCAGCCGCCTGTTCTCCTGCACGCTGTCGAGGATCTGGCCCATCGTATCCTGGGAATGTTGATAGGCACCCCGGATCTCGGAGAGTGTCTCCTATAGACTGGGTTCCCTGGGCCTGCCCTCCCCCTGGTGCACAGCAGTCCTCCCAGTGTCCCTGGTGGACTGTGCCTCTGTCCCCTGAACTGTGTGCCCACTGCCACTGACCCCAGGTCCCTGATTGTCTTGGAGGCGAGGTTTGGCCTGGGTCCCTGTAGAGGTGGGCACACTGCTGATTGACATGTCCTGGGGACGGAGGTGTGGGTACTTTGGGTGGGTGCTGTGGTGGTGTTTCCAGATGGGGGAGGCTCTGTGGTGGTGTGTGACTGGGCCTGGATAACCGGCTGTCCGGTGGTCCCCGATCAGCCAGGTAGGTCATCCAGATCCTGAAGACCAGAGTTGCTGTCATCACTGTGGGCCTCTTCAGGTGAGGGCCTGGATAGTGCTGGCACCTCTTCTCGGCTGACATTGGCTGGGGTACCTGTGGGGATGTGAATGATGTGTTATGAAGCTGACATATTGTACAGCCGTGGCTTCCCCATTATAGTTGTATTTGGCCTGCCAGCTTTCACTTGAGTTATGTTAGTGTATGGTGGGGTTGTTAGTTCTCTATGGTGTGCATGCTTTAGTGATGAGTGTCCATGCAGGGCTGTGGGGGTTGTCCATGCATTGGTACAGCATGCAGGGCTTGGCATTGGGATGAGTGAGATGTGATAGTGGGGTGTGTGGGATGTAGTAGAGTGATGGGAGTGGGTTGAGGGTGAGGGTATGTGATGGCATGCAGGTAGGGAGGTGATAATAGTAGAGAGTTGACTTACCAGAGTCCAGTCCTCCTCTGACTCTGGCCAGGCCCTCAGGATGCAGTATTGCCAAGACTTGCTCCTCCCATGCTGTGAGTTGTGGGGGAGGAGGTGAGGGTCCACCGCCAGTCCTCTGGATAGCGAGCTGGTGTCTTGCTGCTACAGAATGTATCTTCCCCTGTAGGTCATACCACCTCTTCCTGATGTCATCCCTAGTTCTGGGGTGCTGTCCCACGGCGTTGACCCTGTCCACGATTCTCCACCATAGCTCCATCTTCCTGGCTATTGATATCTGCTGCACCTGTGCTCCAAACAGCTGTGGCTCTACCCTGACGATTTCCTCCACCATGACCCTTAGCTCCTCCTCTGTGAAACAGGGGTGTTTTTGTGGTGCCATGGGTGTTCTGTGAGGTGTGTTGGTGAGGATGTGTTGGGTAATGTGTTGGGGTGTGTGATGTGGAGTGCATGAGTGGTGTATAGGTGTGAGTAGTGTGTGGCTCTAGTTGTGTCAGTGGTCTTGGTGTCTCTCTGGTGGCAATGGTTTGTATTCATAAAGGTTGTGGGTAATATCGGTGTGTGTTTGATAGTGGTGTGGGTGTGTGGGTGTGTTGTGTGCACGGGTGTCAGGTGTGTGTTGTTTGAATTGTCCAATGTGGAGTTGTTTTGTTTGTGGGTGTCCTTTGTGAGCGCGGCGGTATGTACCGCCAATGGTTTACCGCCGTTGAATGTCCACCGTGGTGATTTGTGGGTCATAATGTGGTGAGCATTAATCTATTGACATAACGGTGTGGGTTTTGATACCACCAGTTTATCACTGACGTTTGGGCTTGCGGATTTGTGTGTGTGGCTGAATTCTGTTGAATTGGTGTGTGTGTGTCATAATATGGTGAACGGATATCTCCCGCCAATGCGGTAAGTTGGCGGCCGCCAGCGTGGCGGTAAGTGGGATTTACTGCCAATGTCATAA
Organism: Pleurodeles waltl; assembly: GCF_031143425.1. Taxonomy (NCBI): domain Eukaryota; kingdom Metazoa; phylum Chordata; class Amphibia; order Caudata; family Salamandridae; genus Pleurodeles; species Pleurodeles waltl. The sequence goes on along the minus strand of NC_090439.1, from coordinate 927,215,829 downwards.
TGAGGGCCTACTTGTCAAAATCAAGAGCATCTGTACGCTTCATTGGTGGTAGGTTTATTTAACTTTATCACATTTAAAAGTGTGTTTTCCTTGGCAACAGGAATCAGATCTTCAACTTTGTAAGGAGCCAAAGACATACACAGGTGCAAATGTTAACCACAGGTATATTTGGGAAGCCACAATGACAGAGGGATGCCAAAAGGAAAACCTGGATCATCCTCTGCATCTGCAAAATAAAACATGATTGGTATTGAGGAGAGTGAGAAAGTGGAAGAGCACAGAAAGGTGTCAGTTGTGTGGTAGTTCTTCAATCAGAGCAGAAGAAACTGAAGCTGAGGAAGGCCTCCGGAAGGCTATCGGATCAAAAGCTTAGCAGGAGCTAGAGAGGACTTGACGCATTCAGGATTTCAACACTGTGACTGAACCTCAAGTCAAAGCATAAACAGAAGTACATGCTGACTCTGGAAAAGCAGAGAAAATAAGCACCAGGACAACAGAAGTCAGAGATACTGCATAGTGTCCTGCACGAGGTGCCGCAGGATGTGGAACACAACATGAGACTGTAATGATCGTAAAACATTACCACAAATCACAAAGGAAAAACATAACAAGTGTTTTTCAACATAAAATACAACAAAACCAGGAAGGTCCAAAAAAAAAAAGTGTTCTTTTGAAAACCAGCAAAATAATGTTTTGTCTCTAAATGCTTAGGCCCTGCAAAGCTACCCATAGTGGAATTGGTTGTCAAGCCATGACACCAATCCCAAAAACACACACCTAAAGACTTTGTGCAGCAGTGATGGGCTGCATACTGTGGGCAACTATGGAACTGAACCATTTCTTTAGGTCTTCAGGTGAAAAACATGCATGCTATTTTTAGAGATGACCCAGAGTACCTTGGCGCAAAAAGCAATTGGAACAAACCATGGAATTAGAGGACCGGATTCATACAAACTCTGCCATTTCAGATGTCAAAGCCTTATTAGCTTGTATTGATAAAAAGATTGGTGACTTCAAGACACTTACAATCAAAAGAAGTTACAGAAGGACATAGTAAACTTTTCCAATGAAACGGTGAATCCATATTTGAAACACAAATGTTATAAGAAGGAAAATGTCCCTTATCTTTCCCAAAATCAGGGCAGGAGTAAGAGACGATTTATACACTTTCTTGATAGTTCATGTTACTCGGACACTAATACAAGAGATTCTAAACTATCAACTAGTGCTCCTGCAGGATCCTCAAGGGGACATTTTTTAAGAGGAGTATGGGGGAGAGGAAGAGGCAGGAGATGGTTCGACCCTAATAAGGGGACTGGGGATTTACGTACAAGATGACAAGTTTACAGGTGGGGGAGTGACATCTAATACCCCTTTATAATCTGTCAAAAAGGCCTTTGGATGAACATGCACAAAGTGTATTAATGAAGGGTTTGTCTTTTGTACCCACTGGAAAGCCTGATTTTACACAAATAAAAATTGAAATGATACAATTTTTTCATAAACTGAGGTTGAAATGTTTCTTCTCAGAGACAGAGTATTCCCAAGTAAGTGGTTTCTCCAGCCTACGGAAACCTTCAAATCTCTTCCTTTCACAAATAATATGCCAGTTGATATAATCTCCTTTGAGTAGATTGTCTTTCAGGAACTGGGTCAGATTGATTCCAAAAAATAGCATATAAGACACAACAATATATGTATATACCTGAAATATATCAGCAACTCCAAAAGAATCCCAAGCAGTAAAATCGCTGGAGATCCATCGCATGCAATCTTGGATGAAAAGAACAAATCCATTGAAAAAGGTATTGAGGGTGGTTGGTTAACCGAGAAGAAGAAATTATTTCTGAATAACAAATATCCAAGAATGACTCTTTTGTACAGTTTATCAAAGATTCACAAGGCTTCTTCAAATCCACCTGGGTGTCCAACCATTTTAGGGGTCAACTCAGTCCTGGAACCATTGGCCAAATACGTGGATGTTTTCCTTAAACCTCTGATAAATCAGATCCCTAGTTATTTGAAAGACACTACAGATATATTGAACAAGCTGAACTTAATTCATTTTGATGCTGACAAAGATCTCCTTGTCACTTTTGGCATTACAAGTCTAAACACTAATATTGGTGTTGAGGCTATGGAATCCTTAATGGATAAGAGACAACACCCATGTGAAGTACCTACCTCGTTTATTCTGGAAGTGGCACAAATATGCTTAAAAAAGTTTTTTTTTTGTTTCAATAAGGATTCCTTTTGCAGAGAAAAGGGACAGCTATGTTCTGTCCCTTTGCTCCAGAAATGGCATTATGTTTGTGGCAAGCTATGAAGACAAATGGTGTAGAGTGAGAATCCCTTCAAGGAATATATTATGACTTGGAAATTCTTCAATCATGATATTTTTACGATTTGACATGGTGAAGTAAGTCACCTCCTTGATTTTGTTGACTGGCTAAATAACCAAACAGTTGATATCAAATTTTCACTACAGTGGTGCGAGAAGGAGATCAACTTTCTGAACCTTACTATCAAACATGATGGCAATAATCTTCTCACCACGTTATATATTAAACCAACCAACAAGAAGAACTTACAGCGAGTTCTTGTGGATTCAAAGAAACTGTATGAAAAAGAGGACTACTTCCAATATGCCAACCTTTTGATTTGATGTCTAAACTTAGACAACAGAATTATCCACTCAAACTTTTGAAAAGGGCAATAAAGTATGCTTTGTACACGCCCAGGGAAGTCCTCCTAGAACCTACAAAAAGGAAGGAATTAGATCAACTGATGTGTGTCACAACATTCAACTATAAAACTAATGATGTTTTAAACGAATTGGCAGAAAGCATTGGAACATGGTTTCAGCACATGATTTTTTAAGGTAACACCAATCTTTGCACTAAAACGCAATAAAAATTTGAGAGATCGACTGGTACATTTCAATACGGAATGGCATAGACCTCAGAGTAACGCTCTCACCAAAACAAGGAAACTATGAATGTGCCAATTGCATTGTATGTTAGTTCTCTATCTATGAATTTTGTGTATAATGATATCCTTATAAAACACGAGTTCACAAACTGTAGATCTAAAAATGTGATTTTCTGCATTAAATGTCCATGTCAGAAAGCATACATTGGAAAAACCACACAGGAAGTAACACATTGTATAAGCCAACACAAATCCCGAATTAGGTGCCCACTATGACAGTCACACTAGTCTAACATTACACACAGTATAATCATGCAGATTTGCAATGGACTGTATTACGACAGGTACAAATAGGAACATCTATTGATTCAACATTACTTCGCCAAGAGGCCTACTTCATCATGAAAATTCGGACAGCTGAAACTAAACAGAATGAACTGGCTGAAATTGGCCATATCTTTTAAGAGTCTAAAAGTATTAGGGATGTGCCTTTTGAGAAGGGTGACTCATTGTGGACACTTTGAGATGGCCTTCAATATCATTTTATAAATGTTTAGGTGCCTGTTTACCGACTTCTGGATGGATACATACCTTTTGGAACTACAATTCCCGGCATACCCAGGCACTAACATTGACTGTTTTAGGAATAGCAGGCACCCAAAAAAACAACTCTGGAAGTGCCTTTTTTCATTGTCCAAATGGCTGACTTGCCGCATCCAACTGAAGTAACTCGAGCCGCACCCACTGTGCCTTTCTTTAAAGAGGTCAGTTTGATAAGTACGAATGTATCCTTTATGGCAGCCACTGTGTTGGGTAGGGCCAATATATTAAACAAGGACTTATTTCCGCTTAATTCATTATTAATTATTTTTCTAGGCTGGAAACAACCCTTCCTCCTTTGGTGAGCTTTAAGTATTTTTCAATTTTTTTTCCTCATAGGTGTTAGTACACCACATTCCCCCGTATTTTTGTTTTCATTATATAGATCATAACTGTTGGTAACAAGAGCTTTAGTGAAAAATGAAAACATCGGTATGTAGGCATTTTTTATGTATATCGTATGAACAAGCACCAAGTAAATATTTTCATGCTTGCTCTTACCTTTTACTTTAGTCTAGTGTACAGACTTTATTAACGCATTCTCGCCCTGATGGTGACCTCATTAAAAATATGATTTCTTAGTATCTCATTTGGTTCGTGGTCGAAACACGTCGGTATTTTTCAAAAGGGAGGCATGTGAATGACCTATTTCTACCTTTGTTACTATCTCAAGAAATCTTTGTGGTGGAAGATAGACAACTGATATAAGGATATTTTTCTTTACAGTATTAATTGGATTATGGACACTTACCACTCCCCTTCTTTCCTATATGGGACTTTACGAATCATTTTTAGCACAAACGGTGAATAACTTGTGCTGCTATTTCTTTTGTGATTAATCATGTCGGACCTCTTGTGGTACTTTGTGAAATGAGGAATGCTTGAACTACTTTACCTGTGTATTTTGAAATACTTTATTTATTTGTGTAATTCGATTTGCATTAATGTATCACCAAAACGTATGTTTTCCCCACATTTATGGTGCACGTTTTTTTACTTGACCCTATTGATTGTGTTATCGTATTTTCACGTGTGTGGACTTATTCGTAATCAGCTAAATTGAAAGAAGATCAAACTAGTTTAACAATAACATTTTTGGGTACATAGGATGTATGTCCCGAATTGTGCTTCAATAAAACTGTCTCGATTTATGGCCACTGTTAGGAGGAGGGGTCTTTTTTCTGCCTTCTATAATGTGAGCTGGGGACAGGGTCCATCCGAAGGCCACTGCGCTCGGCCAAATGAACTGCTTATGACCTCACAATATTTGTATGAATAAGTGACAGCACCTAAAAACGTATTTAAATAACCACACATACTCAAACCAATAATATAAAATACTATAATGAAAGTAATCAAATTAATAGTGCTAATGGTAATATAATATGCAATCTGACCTGCAGAGGTCATCAGCATTGCATCTGATGAGCAAATTATTGTTTGCAGTGCTGGTTTGCAAGTTATCACATGAGGAGCAAATCATACTTGAATAATTTAATTGGTTTTTCAGTTTTAATTCATAACCATTATTGTACTTTAAACATTTTTTTGGTGACTCCTTATATTTTTTATCTTTGGTTTCCTGGCATTGCGATAATACAGGAAGATCATTGTGATTAATTTTTCATGTTGCTAAATAGCAGCATGGTCAGAGGGTTATGTGCATTAACCTTAATCATTAATTAGGATTAACAAGGAGTATAGTAAAATATAATGGTGACGTTTATTAGCCACGAATTTATTAAGCACTATTATGTCTCTGTCTGACAAATGTGTCTGCTGTAGACACAGCACTTGTTCAAGTGATGTACAATAGATTTCCATTTTCTAATAATTTCAGTCTGCTGACATGCCATGTCATGATTTTCTATCCACCCATTATTTCCATTTTACTAAATAATAAATCTAGCAGAGTGATTACGTCACCTGGATTAGTTTGGCAGGAGCACACACTCTGCTCATATAAAAAGACACTGGTTGATGCCTGTGTGAAATGTTAACTTGATGGGCCCAAATGCTCCCCACACAGACAGTGGCCTTACATCGATTTTAGTGGATAGATCTCTTGGCGTACCCTGTCGGCCAAAACTATGGATCCCCCACTCTATTTAGTATTGAGGAAACGATTATGTTCCGTCCGTGGAGTCTCTGCTGGCACAACCATAACTTGTTCCTATTTGAGACTGCTGGGGATAACCTGGTTGTCCAAACAGGAAAACAAATAAATGGATCGCGCGCAATGGGAAAAATCCCCAGCATTACAGGGACATGATTTTTTTTTTTTTCAAAAACAAACTGTAGCTTTGAGAGATTGTTTTTGAAAAAATAAAAAATTGCTCTGTGGTCTCATTGAACATGGCACCTACAGGGCAAAATGTGCAAAATAAGCCATGATACGACTTTTGACAATATGGTAGTGCATATCACTTCGTTTTCTGCTTACGTGGGCAGCAAAGTTCAATATTTGAAATTAGTCTGCACGAATAAAATATGAACTCGTATTTTTCTTCTGCAAACAAGCGTTCACTGTTCCAAAAAGAAATGAAACAAAAAGACTAGTCTTAGAATATGTAACATGGTGTTAAATTACACCTCACTGCAAATTAGTGCGATCTGACCAGTGTATGTAATCCAGCCCTGGCGGTTTATTCATGATGCAAGAGCACATTTTGGCCCCATACAATTATAAGTAAAGAAGGTATTCCTTTTTGATCCTGTGCTTGTAGAACCACTGGGCGTAGTACTGTATGATCTAAGGCCCATATTACGTGTCCTCTTCATACAACACTGAGGGGAAAACATTTCTGCCAAAATTTGTATTATAAACCATATGGTAGTTCTACATGTTGTATTACAACATGCACAGTTTCCTAGGTAATACCAGGGACAAATTCTCCAGGTCAAACCTGGAGAAATGTATCCCTGCAAAAGCTCCTGAAATACGTCAGCCCAATAACACTGATTTCTGTGTTTTATCCCCATTCATACAGATAGGTTACTAGATATCCTGCAACATAAGCAGTAGTCAGGCAAACGTTCCCAAAATGCACATATCAGGGTAAAAGTACATATTACCAGAAAGGCATAAGGTCACAGGAAACATTTTACTAAAAATGCACTTGCCCTAGTAAACATACCATTATAAATGCCCCAAAAAGCAACATCAGAACACACATGGCAAGTCATGAAATCATTTCATCATAAATGCATGGGTCATGGTAAAAATGTACTCACAAATGTCCATAACACGAACAAAGATCATACTGCATCACCGCGCACATAACATTACCATGGTTCCCAGGGGGCTACGTCAGCCTAATAGCTATGACTGCCATGCCCTAGGTGACAACGGCAAACAAACACAAATGATGGATGGAATGCCGGACCAATCAAACATTCACCCCAATCACAGATATGGGTTTAATCAATCAATTCTTTTGCTCACTATGCCAACCCAGTTTGGACCCAACCATATGCAAATCAGTTTTGACCCTGCTCCCCATGGGAACAGTCCAGCCCGAACTGCCAGGCCAGCTCTCCCTGGACCCGAAACAAGCATCCTGGGATCGGTTTCAAGGTATCACCCTTCATCAGCCAGGCTAGCTTGAATCCAGTGGCATAGTGAGCCTGGACCCACGTCTGGGCATATCCGGTGCACTTATGGCAACAAAAGCAAACAAACACAAATGATGGCCGGAATGCAGAACCAATCAAACATTCACCCAAAGTCACAGATCTGGGTTTAATCCATCAATTATTTTGCTCAGCATGCCACCCCAGTTTGGACCCAGCCATACGGAAATCAGTCTTGACCCTGTACACCATGGGAACAGTCCAGCCTGAACTTCCAGGCCAGGTCCTCCCTGAACCGGCAACAAGCATCCTGGGACCGGTTTCAGGGTATCACCTCTCATCGGCCAGGCTAGCTTGAATCCAGTGGCATAGTGAGCCTGGAACCCACGTCTGGGCATACCTGACACACTCATGGCAACAAAAGCAAACAAACACAAATGATGGATGGAATGAGGAACCAATCAAAAATTCACTCCCATTCACAGATCTGGGTTTAATGCATCAATTCTTTCACTCACCATGCCACCCCAGTTCGGACCTAGCCATATGCAAATCAGTCTTGACCCTGTTCCCCATGGGAGCAGTCCAGCCCGAACTGCCAGGTCAGGTCCTCCCTGGATCGAAAACAAGCATCCTGGGACTGGTTTCAGGGTATTACCCTTCATCAGCCAGGCTAGCTTGAATCCAGTGGCATAGTGAGCACGGGACCCATGTCTGGGCATACCCGGTGCACTTATGGCAACAAAAGCAAACAAACACAAATGATGGACGGAATGCAGAACCAATCAAACATTCACCCCAGTCACAGATCTGGGTTTAATTAATCAATTCTTTTGCTCACCATGCCACTCCAGTTTGGACCCAGCCATACGCGAATCAGTCTTGAACCTGTTCCCCATGGGAACAGTCCAGCCCGAACTGCCAGGCCAGGTCTTCCCTGTACCGGAAACAAGCATCCTGGGACCAGTTTCAGGGTATCAGCCTTCATCAACCAGGCTGGCTTGAATCATGTGGCATAGTGAGCCCAGGACCCACGTCTGGGTATATATTACCAGAAAGACCATAACTTGTTCACAGTAAACATGGTACTGAAAATGCACTTGCCCTAGTAAACATACCATCATAAATGCCCACAAAAGGAACATCAGAACACACATGGCAAGTCATGAAATCATGTAATCATAAATGCATGGCTCATAGTAAAAACGTACTCACAAATGTGGAACATAGATCATACTGCACCATCGTGCACATAAAATAACCATAGTTCCCAGGGGGCTTACATCAGCCTAATAGCTATGGCTGCCATGCCCTAAGTGACAACGAGAACGCCCATGTCCCGATCCTGGAGCTCCTCTGCTCCAATCAAAGGGGGGCACAGACTGGCCCTCAGCGGGACGGGGCCTCAGATGAGGCCTCCATCCATCCCACAGAATAATGCCCCCACAATTCAAGGCCCCTGCGATCCCCAAAATATGCCCGGGGAGGGGGAGTTACAATAAAGAAGGCTGCACCTACCCGGGAGGTGACCCTACTCCTCACATGGGGGGCACCTTCAGCATTGAGAGCCTCCTGATGGGGCTTGGGGAAGCACGTGCAGCTTCCTGCATCCAGGGAGGCTGTGTGACCCCTGTTCAACGTGGTGATCCAGCCCGCTCGGGACTCAGAGGCCGCCTCACCTGCCCCTTCGGTGGTGCTTCTGGAAAGTCCAGTGGGCCGCTTTGCCTCCGGATGACCTGTGACAGCAGCGCTTCTCCTAAGCGAGTTGTGGTTCTGGGCAGTGGGTCTTCCACACAGGGAGAGACCTGCAGACACAACGTTCAGGCTGTGGCGGTGCTCCTCTCCACCCAGGTTGCAGAAGTGAACGCACCTGGAATAGGTGCCTGCCTGTGCCAAGGAGCACTCCTCAAAAGGCCCCTGTCCCCCGCAGGCAAAACCACAATCCCTCCTTTTGTCATCTGCCTGTGTCCCGGGGGCACCTTAAGAAGCGTGTTTCGGATGTGCTAGTTTGTCACAGCGGTGATTTATCCCTCGGGACACACAGAAGAGCGCTCTTGCAGTGCAATACAGGACTCATGTAGAGCGCTATTCCATGCATTCCAACAACTAAAAGAAAGCGCTCCTCATATCCTTTTCTTCATTACAGGAGCCTTCATGTGCAGCGCTGTCCTCGCACTGGAAAACCAGTATTTGCAGGGGTGCAGGGGCCAGAGCACCCAGCCCTTGGGAACACAAGTGCAGCACAGGGCGGTAGGGTCCAACAGCAGGCCAGCATAAGGGAGATGCAGTCAGTGGCAGTTTCTCCTAGTGACCCACCAGGTCACAGGTCAGCCCAGCAATACCAACCCAAGGCAGTTCCTGGTGAGTCCCTCCAGCAGCATTCTGTGTCCATGTCACTTGTTCCAGAGTGTCTCTAAACATGGGGGATATCCCCTGTACTTATACTCAGTTTTGACAACACTTTCAAAGATGGGGGAAGAGGTTCCAACCAGTTACAACTGGTTCTAGGAGTGCCCTCTCTCTCCTCCAGCACAGGCTCCCGACATCAGTTGGGGGTAAACAAGCCCTTTGTGTGAGGCCAGAGCACAGCCGTTACAAATGCAGGTGTGCCCCGCCTCCCATTCTCTCAGCCCAGGAAGACCTTTCAGTATGCAGATGCACCTCTGTGACACCTCCACCCTCCCTGTGTACAGGCTGTCTGAAAAGTATGTACAAAGCCCAGCTGTCACTCTGCCCCAGACTTGGACTGGAGTCAAGCTGCAAAACACCAGAGCCATAGGCACAGGGAAATGCTCACTTTCTAGAGGTGGCATTCTATAATGGTATAAAAGAATCCACCTATACCAGTAAGCAGCATTTCTCACTACCATTATGACCATACCAACCATGCCTACACTACCCCTCATAAATCAGACAATACCCCCTGGACATAAGGCAGGGCATTTCCAATGCAATCCAATGAGTAGGGGAGCAATCACAGCAGTGAGAAACCAAATAGGCTGTTTGTCACTACCAGGACAGGCCCCACAACCAGGTACATGCCCTGACTTCTATATACATAGCACCCTGCCCATAGGGCTAGCTAGGACCTACCTTAGGGGTGACTTACATGTAGTAAAAGGGAAGTTCTGGGCCTGGCAAGAAAATTTAGATGGTAGGTCCCTGTGGCAGTAAACTGTGGATGCAGGCTCTGTGCTAGCAGGCCTGAGACAGATTTGAAAGGCTACTTCTGTGGGTTGTGCAAGCAGCACTGCAGGCCCATTAGTAGCATTTCATTTTCAGGCCCTGGCCATGAGTTTACCACTGTACAAGGGACTTACAGGTAAATTAAATGATGTGCCAATTAGGTGTAAACCAACTTTAGAAGGGAGGGCACCTGCACTTTAGCACTGATAAGCAGTGATAAAGTGCTCAGAGTCCCAGAGCCAACAGCAAGAGGTCAGAAATAAATAGGAGGAAAGAGGAAAAAAGTTTGGGGTTGACCCTGCAAAAAGGGCCAGGTCCAACAAATGGTAATACCTGCTCCCGTAATTAATGATACACCTAGTATCATTAATATTGTGAGTTTAATTTCTGAGCCACAGTTGCTCACAGTTGCTGTAGTATATTGTAATGAGGGCCTAAAAGATTGCTATTCAGACACTGAATTCCCAGGGGCAATGGCCACTGCGTACCTCAATAAAATTAAATTTTGGCTTATTCATAGCTAGTTTCTCTCAATGGAAAAACAATACTTTACTTAATTCAGGATTATAACTTATTCTTTTGCAAGTGTGGAACATCAGCGTATTTGTAGCCACCAGGATTACATTTTATGGATTGAGCCAACCTATTCTGGAAGAATTACTACTTTGGCCTGGGCTCCTGTAGAATTCCGATGAGAAAAACACTCCACATATAAGTTAAAAATCGTTTGCGTTAAGAGGAAGAGGTTTTTTAGAAACTGCGTATGCGTACTGTGTTTTGAGGGTTTGAACCCCTGGATTTCTGACATTTTCCAAAGGAACCCTGCCTCAAATGCGCTGATAAAAGAAAGAGCCTTTGTTCTCTGACTGTATCCCTTCCCACAGAAGGGATTGGAATAGCTGTCTGTCAGAGCCTCAGGCTGACACTGGCAAATAATAAAGTAACATTAAGTAATACCATGTAAAATGCTCCACCTCTTTCACACCACTAAACAACTTTACTCAAGTAACTTGCAGGTCGAAGCTTCGGCACAGTTCCAATGCACAAGGTGGGAGCGGAGGAGTTGACCTGATGTTTTATCTAAACATTTGTCTATCAATGGCTGTGGCAGCGCCCACCTAACAACAGGAGAAATGGTGAGACCGATTTTTAAAACTAATGATCTTCTGGATATCCTGTGATAGTACTAGCAGATGGTGAAAGAATACATATAAAATGGACTGGGCTACATTGATTAATAGAGGGTGGATCTGATGAAAGGGAAGAACTTGTTTCCAACCAAAATGGCTTGAGCCGTACTGACTGTTGCTATAAAACAGGTTTTAAGAGATTGTTGATAGCACTAGCATATAAACTAGATCAATATGTGAGGATCATTTTAGGGGTTTGACTGAGACAGTCTACCAATGGAATAGTTGTTTCTCTTTTAAAACCCATGCTGGCCCATTGACACCTTTTAAATATCCTGTAAAAAGAAAATTGAATGCCATGCTTTTAGATAAGCTAAAACAAACACCTGTTTGCTAGAGATCTCAGAAACAAATGTTCCTGCCTCTGCCTGCATCTTTGCCCTTAGGACCTGATTCCAAGAAGTGGAAGAACCCATGTGCTTATTTGCGCCACATGGTGATTTGAAACAATTCTGCTGCAGACAGCTGGTGCAGAGCTGTCTGGGCACCTGGTTGTTGTGGAAACTTGCCTCTGGTGATCCTGAGGTCGAGAACCTTAAAAATAGAACAGGGAGAGAGAAGAAAGGTGACCAATTCAGAGTATCCCAGTTATTTTGTGTGCTACTGCAGTGTCAGGACATCACTACAAGTTGTTGAAAGTTCCCAAAAATGTATTTGAAGACGATCAAGACTTCTAAAGCATTCCAAAAAGACACCATCCTAAAAAATCCTTTCAGAAATATATTTGGTCAAAATCCACTGTTTTCCAAGACATTAACCTAATTTGTGGATTAAAAGCTCCACAAATACAGTTTCCAGGAATGACTAATAAAGCAGGAGGATGCATCCAGGCAAAAAAGGATTGCATTGGGTTGCCACACAACCTCATTCATCTCGGACCTATTCTTCCCCAAAAACATTCTCCAGGATCTCTCACATGAAGTCAAGTTGGTCATGTGGAGCCAGTGTGAGATACAGCCTTCAAAGATGCCCTGCTGAACCTCTTTAAAACCTGAAACAGTGACTAGGTCTTAGTTTAGAAATCTTTACTGGAGCCAATTGCCATACGAGCTGACTGCAAGTGTTTAGCAGAAAGCCTTACTTAGGTCTAATTAGGAAGCCGAGGCCAATGCGGTCGCACACAGCACCTTCAGAATGCCCACTGTCTGCAAAAGCAGACAGTGCTCCTTCCGAGGGTGTTGGCAGGGGGGGCCCTGCACTGCCCACAACATTGTTGTGGGCAGTACAGGCCACCCTCTGTGGCCCCCAGCACTGCCTTTCCACCAGCCTTTACATAGTGGAAAGCAAATTTGTGTTCAGCATGGAAGTGCCAACCTCAGCACTGCCATGGCTGACCACAAATTTGATGCCGCTAACCTGTCAGGATCCCTGATTCTGGCAGAGGCGGTGGTCTGACCGCCAGGATCGAAATCCAGTGGTTGGACCTCAAGGATTGTGACAGTCCAATCGCCACCCTGAGTTTGGTGTTCTGTGGACTGCCAAACTCATAATTAGGCCCTTAGTCCCTTCATCCCTGTACAAGCGTTTTCCACTAGTCAACAAACTTTCATGAAGAGCTTCACTTTACAAACCTGACTGGATCCCTGGTCAGGCTTAACCTCCAAGTAGGTTGCCCTTATTTTTTGTGTCTCTCAATATATTTTTAAGTTCAAAATAATTTATCTTAACACGATTTAACCACCATGTGCATATGGGAGGTTTCTGGTTACAATCAGACATAGGGGGTTATTCCAACTTTGGAGGAGGTGTTAATCCGTCCCAAAAGTGACGGAAAAGTGACGGATTTACCACCAGCCGTATTACGAGTCCATTATATCCTATGGAACTCGTAATACGGCTGGTGGTATATCCGTCACTTTACCGTCACTTTTGGGACGGATTAACACTCCTCCAAAGTTAGAATAACCCCCATATTGCCTTTTCACTTTCCATTAACTTTTTTAACTACCTACCTTGCCATTTTTCTTTTTTGTATATTTTTTTACCCTTCATTCTTGTTTGCTTGAAATTTGTTTTACTTTTCTTAATCAATTTTTATCTTTAGATTAACATTTGTGAGACTTTATATTATTTATTTAAACTTAAAGCTGTTTAGGTGGATTCAATTCAATGCCTCATGCTCTTGTTCTTTCAGGTCAGCTTTACTGTTCAGTCAAGATACCAAAGGTATGTCAATGTTTGCCTTACTGAAACTATTGCTTAGCAATGGAATCTTCTAGCTAGGCAGTGTGGAAACCCAATTAAAGTGACACCAAGTTTGAGACTTCTCCAAAACGTAGCCTTCAAAGCAGATTTTTCCACATGCCAAATTTCTAAAGCTGACACCTGTGGCAAATTATAGCTCTGAAAACGAATTCCACTAGAAGTACATGTTAACCAACACCCTTAGCAGAGCTGCCAACTTTTCCAGATCCATGCATGAATTGTTGCTCCAGTCCAGGTTTTTCCTCCGAATTCTGTAACTTGGAGTTTTGTTTATTACATTATAAAACAAAAATTCCAAGCACATGAATTCAAAGACAATTGGGAAATTGCCAGCTATGCCATGTGCTCCTTCAGTCACCTGCACAGCCTTTTTCTCCTACCACAATTCAAAGCAGCAGCAGCATCCAACACAAAGGCTGTGCTATTGGGCCTGTCACTGTAGTACTGCTTGGTAAACCTTACTTAGTTCCAGGCCCAAAGTGGTGATTTGTTTCTGAAAAACAACCCTGACTCGCTGATCCTTTTCTCTCGCCACACATGAGTCACTTGTATTGTTTCCTGTTTGAGATTGTGACTGTTGGTCCTGAACAGGACAATCAGTGTCGGAAATCGGTTCTAAATAGGAGAGGTCTTCTGACGTACATTGACAAACAGCTGCTTAGTAGATGGGCTATCTGTCAAAGATTTTTATGTCAGAGCCAGCTCACACTTGGTGTTCAGAAGCTGGGACTTTCCAGCATGTAGTCCTCAAGTGCGGCAGAGCAGAGGTGTTCTCAGGTTAGGATGGGGCCCACCCTCACTAACACTAAATCAGGCTCTAACAGTCCGCTTTATCAATCTTTCTGAAGGAAACTCTTAATACATAACATAATCCACAAGCTAAATTTCCTCAAGCAAGGATAATATTTGTGAAGAAAATTATCTGCTGGGTTCTTCTACATACATCATGCCATAAGTACTTTTGGAGCTGTTCAGCATGAATCCACATTTCAACTGTTAAAATCTTTAGCAGGTGTGATGGCAATAGGCACCATTAAGGGTCCGATTAAGAACTTGTCAGTCCGACCGTAGACCTCCAAGACAATGATGGGGGAGGCAACCGCCAAGTCAGGGGCGTCCCCACCGCCATACTATGATGTTTTCACCGGGATGGCCAGCGGAAACAGTGCAGCGGCATTGGCTACGCCTCCCTCATGGAGCAGAGGCTAATGCTGTCGCACAGATGGTGCCCACAGAACCCACGGAATGTGCAGTGTCTGCCACAGCAGACAGTGCGCATTCCAAGGGTGCTGACAGGGGGGGCCCTGCACTGCCCATGCTCTGGGCATGGGCAGTGCAGGGCCCCCCATGACTCCAACTCTGCCTTTCCGCCAACCTTTGCATGGTGGTGACACCGCCATGAAAAGGCTGGCAGAAAGGAAAGTTGTGATCAGCATGGTGGTGCCAACTGCGGTACGATGTGGCTGACGAAGACTTTCACAACTGCCAACCCATTGGGATCTCCGATCCTGGAGGTGGCGATTGTGTGCTGGCTGCCAGCAACATAATGTGAAGGTGGTCCAATCGCCATCACGAGTACAGCGGACCATGGACTGCCGTACTCATAATTAGGCCCTGAGATTTACAACAGCACCAGCACAATGCAATGCGAAGACATGCAAACGATTTTCTATTTAGTGAAAGTTCATTTGCCCTTGGAAAGTGAATGTTTGATAATATTAAATGTTTTAAGCCCCTTTGTGTCGCTTTGAGACAAGGATCTTTACTGTTGCATTAAAGATGCGAATCAATGCAAATACCTATAGATTTTGTTGCAAAGGACTTTGTACTGGACAGATATCTAGTACAAATCCTATGCTAGACAACGCACACTCTCCTATGCAGCATGGTACAGACTGTGCATTGCGTAAGGCAGCCTTGTTCGAGAATCAGCACAGGGGAGGACACCATCAGCAGGCCAATTGTGGTAGATCTGAATATGACATTGCAGTCTGTTTCACCCATGTACAATGCAGCGCGGCACATTTTGATGCTGTGCTCCATTGCATGAAACATTTGTAAATCAGGGCCTACTTGTTCATGAACAAGAAAACTTCCTTAGGTTATTGTTCCATCTGTATGGTTGCACATTTAAACATTTAAAGGCAAGAAAATCGTTGTTGGATCACACAGATACCCAATACTAAGGTCCCAGCAGGTGTTGCAGAAGACCTTGGTGGTTTTAGGTAAGCACTGAAAAGGTAATGATAGGTGTAGTAGACATAAGTTAAAATAGGCAGATTTCAAATTCCAAAAGTGCTTTCCAAGCACAGCACTAAGGCTTGCAATCAATGGTGTTTTGAACTTTGACTTCCAATGAAACTCAGATCTCTAAAGAGGCTCTGGCTGAAGCTATCTGGCCATGCAACTATCAAGACTCACTCTAGCAGAGGCCAGCAGTAGGGTCCAGTGCAGAAATATATACTTAATGATAAAATGGAAATTATAATGTTATTTTGGTGATTGTTATGATTTGATTTCTGGCTTTCAGGAACAAGAACATAAAAATATGGCTACCAGTCTAATAATAGAAAGTGTTTTAATAACTTGGGAAGGGGCATCCTTATCAACCTATTAAACACACCCTAGTTAGGTCTCAACACAAGTATCAGAGAAACTCTGCTCAACCCCTTGTAGCTATGGTACACAGCAGGTAGCTCACCAGATAAGTGCAGGTTATGTTCAAGCAGTACCAACAATTATTCACACAACAAAATAAAATTCCCAAATCAAATTAGAAAAACGGAGAACAATTGAACGATCACTGTATTGTGGTATCAGTGGAAAGGGGTAAATACCCACCTCAAGTAATAACCATAACCCTTGTCAAGATGTCACTAAATTAACCTGAGCTCAGCCCCATGGAAGCTCTTCAGACCCATGGAAGCTGGTCGCAGTCATCTGGTTGCGCTTGACCGTTTCTTATGTGCAAGTTAAGGCCAACTGTGATGGAGAAAACCTGGTTCCATCTGGTTAGAAGTTTTACATTTGGACACATTACGAGGTTGGCGGGCCAGCCAGCCCAATGGAGAGGAGACTGCAGTGGTGTGGGCAGACTCTTCCCTGGCCAATTACAAGGTTAGCCCAGTCGAAACTGTGTGGCATAATTGGCCATCACACAGGGGGTCCCCAGCACCCTCAAAATTCACACTGTCTGCCATAGCAGACAGTGTGCATTCTGAGAGCGCTGGACAGGGGGGGGGGGCGAGACCGTGGCCCTAGCACTGGCTTTCTTCCATCCTTTTCATGGCTGCAAGTTGTTGACAAAGAGAGCTCCATGAGGCTGGATATCTTCTCTGCAATATTCCACAGAATTGGATTTGCTACTGCAGAAAAGCTGTGAGTGGGAGCAACCTCAATCTTTGCGCCAGCTGCAACATGCCTACATTAGATAGACCTTGCAGGTTGGTCCTGGTCCTTCAGAGTTCATTAGAGCCAAAAGGCTTTTAAGTCCCAGGTTTCAAGAAAAGTTAGGAGGGCTACACTTCCACACAAGCCAAGAGTCCAAGACCTTTTGGACAGCATTTGGGGGCCAAGCCTCACTCTAGCAGAGGCCAGCAGAAGGGTCCAGTGCAGTTCTAGTTAGAACTGGTCAGCTGGGAAGGTGTAGGAAAGAGTTCTTGTAGACTGTTGTGTCCCTGTAGCTTGAACAAGAGGTGGCCAGCCTTATGTCCCTTGGAGTTCACATCTTTGCCTTGGATACAAAAGGGATAGCAGGTCCAGTCCTCTAGGCACTGTTCAGGTCACAGACAACAGGCTCAATCCTCTGCTTTTATTCCACATGTACAGAAAGTATTTGGAGGAGGGTAGTGTTGGTGCTACAATTATACCTGGCACCAGCCCTTGGGTGGGGGGACTCCTGGCCCCTACCTAACCAATAGGGTAATAGGGTAAAAATTCCCAGGAGCAACCCTACCAACGTTTGTAGAACTTCCTGTGAGCCCTACTGCCGGCAATGCCACAGTACCCTTCTATAGCTAAAGGCAAGACGGCAGAACCATTCTTCCCCTGTGAAGAGCTCTGATTTCTGATGAAATGAGCAACCCCTCCTCTGTTATCACTGTAAACCAGTTCTGGTGGCAATTCCTCTCCCACTGTGTTTAGTGCATGCCTGACTGGAGGAAGAAAGAAGGACTCTGCCCAGGTGTTAGCTAACTTTTGCCTGTGGAAGGGTACGCCTCTTTTAATTTAATCGGGTTCCTGGGCACAGCCTAGAGGGTCATCCTGCCAGAGTAATGGAACACTACTGTCGTGTAGACTCTCATTATTCTAATGAGTCTACTGGATTTTGAGCGGCAGAATCGCCCGCAGTGTGGGAGACTGAGTCTAATCTACTGCAGGTGACACCTGTCGTTCCAACCCGGGGTTTGCTACGGCCAACTAGCAGTGCCTCATCTCCACCCAAGGGCAGGGATGACTGGGAAGCCAAGCGCATGACATAATTGGTTTCTCAGGGAAGCCGTGGTCACTCAGGTTTCATCCGTTTCTCTCAGTTACCTTAGTCTCATATTTAAATGACAAACAGAGGCAGTATATGTTTTAATAATGATTTTAATAAAACAACTGCATCTTAGATAGCAAAGCATGAGCTGCAATAACCAGGACGACAGAGGATGACAATATTAAAATGGTAACGAGGAGAGTGAAGCATAGAAATAATGCTATTATATTGTCGTTACAGTTGATAGACTAATTCCTACCTAAGCTATAATAGAGCACAGCATATTAAGCTCTAATTCTGCCCTTCAGGTTCCCCTGGGAAGATATCATCCCCATACCTTAGCAAAGGCCTGCAGTCTGCGTTAGCATCTGTAGCGAAGCATTCGGCAATCAGCATACAGTTGTGGTTCTCTGGCTGGAATCTCCCTCTAACACGTTAAGGGACAAAGAAGTGTTTTTATAATAAAACAGCTGATGTTCTGAGAGAATGTCCCTACGTAAGGATGGTTATTTTCTACAAATGTCGGAGACTAAACTTATACCACGTTCACCGGAAATGTACCGTGCTGTAGCCTTGGAAGAAGCACAGAGTGAGCAAGAATGTCTTGTTTGAGAACATTGTGCTGGCTTAAGAAAACAAGTAGATAAACAAAAAATAAAACAAGACTGTAAAAGTGGCTATTGAAACAATACAATAAAGTTGAATAAAATATATTTAGGTTAGAGTGCACAGCGGCTTGGCAAGTGGGTTAAAATAACGTGCCCGGAGCTATAGGTAAAATGGCTACACTACACTACCTCACACCTAAGGCTTCTGTTTTAACTCTGAGATTAAGCTCACACTTCATCAAAGGGGCTATTCAGCTGTCAGGTTGCAGTTGAAGCTCATGCAAATGGGCCTCTTCAGGCTTAATGCAGGGAAAAGATAACTTAACAAAAGTTCCTTGTTCAAAATATGTATTACAAATTTGACATCATCAGTGAATTGGCATTGTAGTAAATATTTCAAAAAGTAAGAGAATGGACTATTTAGGTGTTTCCTGAGATAACATATTTAATATTATATCCAAGTGCTTTCCTGTGGAACAACCAACCCTACTATAGTGAAAATAGGTTTTTGAGGCATTTAGCTTCAAACATATAGGAAATATTAAATATTTACATCTCCTGCTTTCAAATACCATGAACCCTGGCTTAAGGGAAGTAAGGTCTAATTAGGGGTGACTTTATGGTTTATAAAAAGAAGGTGTAAGCCAGTCAAATGGGGTTATTTTGACAAGTTAAATTTGAAGTTTTGAAATTGCACAGCCAGGTTATATAGATTTGTACTACAGTTATGTTTAAACTGTCACTGCAGGAGATGGCACATTATGTGCTCCAGTCCACTTGTGACCTTTATCTTACAGGCCCGTGTACACTTTGTACCATATACTAAGAACTGATAGGTAAGTTAAACTAGCCAACTATGGATATGCCAATTTCATCATGTTGAGAGGGAGCGCAGGGAGCTCAGCAATTGTTAGCAGGTATAAAGTGCACAGATTTCTATTCCAGGCAAAACCATTCAAAACAAAGAGACTGGGACTACACCACACAAAAGATGTTAATTTCCAACAAGCACAAAGGCCCCAAAATTATTAATATTGAATGAGGGGACCCTGGGATATGAACTGTTAACTTCTTAAGGCGAAAAACACCTAGGAAAAGTAAAGCACCAATTAACAGTAACAGTAAGCAGTTGACCAGGAGTTAGGCTCGTTCTCAAGTTAATTGAACGGTCAGATACACAGGCATCTCAACCTGGTCAAACTTTTTATCTCTTGATGTAGTCTTACTTCTGGAAGGCAAAGAGCACCCGACGGAATGAGGTCTAAAGCCGAAACCATCATGTTCACATAGTCAGATGTGTCAATGTTGAGCTCCTGCTGAAGCGCTTTGAGCAGAACACAGCGGAATTTCATAGGTTGTTTTGTCACTGGGATGAAATTGCCTCTTAGCCCTGGTCGAAGGTTTCACTTTAGGATTTAGTAACTTTTTTGATTTTCAAAATTGTTAATCTGGGCAAGGCTTCATGTTGTAACCAGGTCGAGCGCCTCAATGCTGGATACCTTTTATGCAAGGCCCTACTGAACTAGTTTGCAGTGTAACAAAAATCTCAAAGCAGCACAAACCTGTTTTTTTTTCCTTCTTTGAACGTGACTCTCCTGGGCAAGTCTCAGAATCTTGTCCTGGTTCTCCAGAGGTGAAAAAAATGACTAAGGGCCTGATTATGAATACCGCGGTCCTGGGACTGCCGTACCCATGGTGGTGGTCCGACTGCCGCATCCTCAGCAGTCCAACTGCCACATTCAAGGATGGCAGTTGGACCACAACAAGACTGCTGCAACCACCAGGATCTTGGATCCCGAAGAGGCAGTAGGGAAAGCTGCGGTCCATAGCGGCGGTGCAGATGCTGGCACCACCATGCTGATCACAACCTGCTTCTCCGCTGAACTTTTCATGGTGGAGATCCCACCATGAAAGGCTCAGCGCAAAGTCAGGATTTTCACCCCATTTGGCAGTGTAGCGGGGGGCACATGTTGTGCTACCTGTGCCTGCACTGTTGGTGCACACTGTTGCCATGCACAACACTGTGCATGGCAAAAGTGCACCTGAGCTGCGTCTGCCACTGGACTGCGGCAGCATGTGCTTAAGTCTCACTTTCTAACTGAAGCATGCTGCCGCAGTAACACTGTCATAAGCACTGCCGCCAGCCTGGCGTTTGTGTCATAATACGACAGTGGGGAGGCAGCCGGTTTGGTGACATCCTCCCTACTGCCGTATTGGCAGTCCAAAGGTCAGACAGTCAAACTCGGAATCAGTCTCTAAGTCCCACTTTTCTCCATCTGCTGTGAAAGTTCTTTCTGGTTAATCTTGTACTCCCCAGGTCATTGGTGCAAGCTTCTAGGAACCAGCTCTCTCTCCAGTGTGGGTTTCTCCAGGGTTCAGTCTTCCGTTATCATCTGGGTCCTCTTGGAATCAAGAGTTGTCCTGCCTTTGTGACCCTGGAACGGGGTAGGAAATTGGATTACTGGTTCAGGGGAGTGAAACCCTATTCAAGCAGCATCTACAATTCCTGTCAGGGTGAAGTACAAACAAAGCTCAAATGAACTATTGTTTAACCTTCTGTTAGCCTGGCACAAATACAGACAGGGTTAACTTAGGGGCAATATGTAGTGCTTCAAAAGGTAATAAAGTGAAACAACACAAGAAAAATCTCACACCAACTTAGAACAATAGACTAACATTGAATATTTTATTTGACACCAAGAGGACAGAAATCCAATCAGAACTAGGTATATGCAACTTTAAAGGTTTAGGTACAAACAGTGCTTAAAAGCACAAATCCAACTGTGGTTATCAGGTCGCAATAGACCGGGTTCAAGTCACAAGTTCAGGCTGACTGCACTGGAGTGCGGGAAGATACAGGGACCCGGTTAGACATGCTAGGAATTCTACCTTGTGTCCTGGATGTGGGGTGCTGCACTGCTCCTGCTTAGAGTTGTGTCGTGCTGCCTAGGTTCCTATGAAGAATTGTAAAGGTTGCAAGGTCAGGTCTGCATCGAGTTTCATCTCGCTGCTACAATTCTGATGGGTAGCTGTGAGTGCTGCAATGCAAAATCCTGCACTGAGTGGCATCACACTTTGTCAGTTCCAGAGAGGAGCTGCGAGGGCTGTGTTGGGTTGCATCGTTTCTGATGGAGACCACAACTGGGCTAACAAATCACCTTTATCCCACCTTTCAAGGATCCAGGACGGAGGAGGGACCAAGTAGGGGGTCAGGACTCACAGTAGGTAAAGTCCAGGTTCAAGGTTCAATGGTGTTGGAGCCCTTGGATTCACTATGGTGTTCTTAGGTTCAAAGTGGAACTCCAGTCCTTCTTCCAGCAGCTGGGCAGGCCTTTTTGCAGTAGGGCACCAGGGCAGCAAAGCAGCAGAACAGCTGGACAATCCTTCTTGCAGCAGAGCAGCAGAGCAGTCCTTCTTCCGACTCTTCCACAGGTCCAGAAGTGATGTGAAGAGTTGGGTGGGAGCATTTAATTTATAGGCCCTTGGTAACTCTTGTACCATTTTACTACACACTTAGAAGGAAATTAGATGTGTTAATTGGGTGTAAGCCATTTTCCCCATGTTTAAAGGAGAGAGCATATGCACTTTAGTCCAAAATGTAATCAAAAACGGGTTCAGAAAACAGAAGGCATAAGTCAAAAGGTTTGGGGATGATCCTGCAGAGAGGGCCAGGTTTAACATACAGGTAAACAAAAGGGCACCCATCTGACCATTGGAGAGCAGCTCCTGTGCCAGGATGACAAGTAGAAGTCAGGAGTCTTCTTTCTTAAAGCAGGGTCTTTTATTCAGGTATAGTCTTCCCAGTTCTGGGAAAGTTCTGAAGAGGTGGTGGTGAGGTGCCAGTCTTATCTTGTGTACTAGGCAGTGATTGGAGAGATACCTAACCTTTTCTAATTTCTCACTCTATTCTCACCTCTCTTTATAGTACTTTCTCATTGCCATACTTTAAAAATGCATAGAAATCTTAAATCTAACATGGCCAAACCTTTATTGCACAAGGAGAATCTCTGTCTCTTTACAAAATTACTCCTCTATTAAGATGAGGCCTACACCCCTGTAGCATGGTCCAAACTGGTTATCCCGTCTGCTGGGCTGATGCCAAGGGATCTAGGAGGGCTCCGGGAATGAATTGAAACAACCCTATTTAGTATCTCCAAGTCAAAAGCTGTAGCGTCAAGATTGTCCTGTTGCTATCTCCTCACTGGAGGCTAATCCCTGATAAGTAGTCAGTTGTTTACAGCTCACCTATCTTTCAGAATCTAGAGCTCAGGGTATTCTCTTGAGACAAGCATGATTGTTATCTAGATCTAGGGGTCAGCATTGACCTCTGGAGTTGTGATGAGTGGCAAAATTGGATTTAAATCATTTTTGTTCAGATCGCAAAAAAGTATTTTTATAAAGGAAGCTTCAAAGAAAGAAGATGAAAATAGAGTAGCTGCAGTGACAAAGTGGGAGTGCCAGGCTGTGCCACCACTTAGCATTAATAGATTTCTTGATCAGCCATTCTCAGAACGCCCTCTCCCCAAAACGTAATGCAGGTGCTTCTAGCCACGTTCACCTTCCATGAAGCTGCTCTGGAAGAACACCTGATTAGCTATGCTCTTGTTATGTTAGGTATTTCAGAACATTGGATTCTCAAAAATAAAAAAGATACTGACTTTGAAAATATTATTAATTTCTTGAGTTGGTTTTGTGACTCCTGTGCTTTAAAGAGTAGTGATCATGGTCAGTTAGAGATGACAATGAATCACTGACATAATATCAATGCATACAACATCAAACCACAAAAATATCAGAAATTAAATATCGCTAATAAAAATATCGACTCCTTAGACTTAAATAGTAAAACCACAAATATGGAGAACACAAATATTGTTGTTAACAATATCCGTTTTTACCTTTATATCAAAAATATAAATATTTGAAACAAAAATATTGCTACCTTTAGAAATATAAATAAATCTATATATAATATTCCAAAAATATTGATTCACACAATATCGACTACAATAGTGTCACCAAAATAATTAAATAATCATTATTAGCTATTTAAAAAATCACTTTTTACATAAAACAGTATTAGAAATAAACCTAAAATATGTTATACTTTTTAAAATTAAATATAAATGCATTACATCAAAAAAATCTCTACTATTCAACCAAATCAAATATATACCTAAAATCGTAACAATACAGCCCTAAAAAATATTACCATTAACTACAAACATTTAAACAACAACCTACATAATAATAAATACATATAAATTAACACTTACCATAGAAGGACATAATTGATACAAAAAATGAAAAATAAAACTAAACCAATTCATAAAATAAATTTATAAACAACTTTAACCAATACAATCAGAAAAACAATCAAATCAATGTTATAAAAGGCACACTAATTTAAACAACTAAATACTCAAAAAATTACAAATGCAGCAAGAGAGGAAACTGCTGGAATCTGTCACCAGACAATTAAAGAAGCAATATATACATGTCAACAACTACTTATCCAAGTAAGTAAAAGTTATATTTAAACTAAAATGTACTTGTGAACAAGGTTAAAAGTGTCAAATAACAAATGATTAGTAAAACTCTCTAAAACATCTATATCTTTACAATGACTTCCTAAAAGGCAAAACTAGGACTTGAAAAAATGGTATACTAGCAGAAGAAAACAACTACCACAAACCAGCAAAAATAAATAAGAAAGTGGGTACAATAAATCATGAAAAAACTATGAACTCACCCAAATAGAGAGTAAAAATAAATCTAACAAACTCAACCTCTACAAACTACCAACAAAGTAACATTTAAAATTAAACTGATTTTTTTTATACAATAGAAAAAAAAACACCTGCTCTCAAGGGAAAAGTGGCACAACCGTGTAAAACATTTGCACAGAAAATACATGTAAGTATACAAGAAGTAGTTGCATAATTTTACATGTAAATAACAAATGTACAAACGTACAAACTATAACATTTTTTATATATTGATAGTATTACAATACTTTCAGATACAATGACAGAGACAGCAAAGTGCATAACTTTGTAGAAAGAAGAGCAGTTACTTAATTAGTTGGGCTACAGCTAAGAAAGTGCATCAAAAGAAAATATAAATTGGAAATGAGCAAATATCATTCTAATATATGCTAGGGGAGGGCAGCTATTAAACATCATGTTGTGATTCATCTAAGAGAGCACAACCACTTCTCCAAATGTGACAGAAATAGAAGTAAGGGTAAATTGCAGGATAAGAAAGGCAAGCACTAGCTCCCAGGAACCCACAGCCAAAACTCTTAAAGATATAACGATATAAAGTCCGCGAACACATACCGGTCCAACAACCACCTATACCCACTTTAAGGGCCTCATTAGTTTTGCAGTCGGACCGCCAGACCTCCATGTAGGTGGTCCTAAAAAGGCCACCATGTTGGCAGTCCGCCGTATTACAAGTTATACAGGCAGGACCGCCGGCCACCAACCAAAGAAGGAAGACCGGCAGTGGAGTGAAGGCCTAGAAATAGGCAGTCCGACCTCCAGCGCCGACAGCACAGCGACCAACCACTGACCATATTACAAGCACACAGTCACTGTGGCGGACACCCATGGTGGTCAGCCAATGGCAGTCTGAGCCACAGCAGTCCACAGTCACCAAAGTAATACACAACTGCACACTGGATGAATTTGAAAACAACATAGTTGACACACAATGCCACACTGGACACACCTGCAAAGGACACTATAAAATACATCCCTTCACAGACCACAATCCTTTGCATTTACACTGCAAGACAACAAAGCCTGAGCAGCTTTTTGTAGAGTACATAGATTAGGCACCCTTTTTTTCACCTTCTCATTGAACACCCTGCACACACTTTTGTCCATTTACACCCTATTGCACTTACTCTGTTTAGTAACGTCACAGTCACCAGGTTTTATTTTTGTTCCACCATGTCACATTCCAAAAATCCCCATCGTTCTGAAGATGAGTTACGAGTCATGGTGAATGAAATCAGAAGAGTAAAGCCAAAATAGTTTGGAGCATAAGTTCTGCACACTCCCCTCAATAGGACAATGGAATTGTGGGATAGGATAGTCGACAGAGTGAATGCTGTAAGCAGCACCCTTTGCATAAAGGAGGATATTAGGAAGAGGTGGAACGACCTCTGGGGCACCAGCTCGTCTCCAGGCACCAGCTGGAGGCCAGTAAGACTGGTGGTGGCCCTCCCAGTGCCCCATTACATCTCTTGCCCTGGGAGGAGAAGGCTTTGGCCATCCTGAACCTGAGGGCTTGACAGAAATACCTGGGGGAGTGGAGTTTGGTAAGTCACAACACAAATATGTCACCAAAATGCTATGTCATATATGCACACAGCTCACCTTTTGCCACTTTTACTGTCATTTCAATCACCAGCCCAGTGTTCACCTGGGGAGAAGACATTTGTATAGTGTGTGTAGTGTAGGGACTGACATGACTGCATTTCCCAGCAGGCACTGTTTCCATAACTCCAAAAAACACACCAGATACCCCTGTTTGTTACTTATCAATTTATGGATACACACCTGGGGAGATAACATTCGTCAAGTGTGTGTAGTAGCAAGAGTGACCTGACTGCAACTCACAGGAAGCACTGTTTCAGCAACTCCAGACACCAGAACAGTGTTTACTGGACCAAAGACCTCTGTTTAGCAACTCTCAATGTAAGTTTACTCAGCTAGGAGGATACAATTTGCCAAATGTGGGAATTAAAGGGAGTGACATGACTACTAAGGCCAGAAAGGCTCTGTGTCTCTAAAACCAACCACCAGGCCAGTGTTCTCTTATCCAAATACTATTGTTTGGTAACTCTCAACTTGAAGTGTACTCACCTGCGTGGATACCATTTGTATAGTATATGTAGTACAGGGAGTTACATAACTGCAACTCCCTGGAGGCTCTGTTACTGTCACTCCAAACACCAGTCCAGTGTTCACTTCTCAAAATACCCTTCTTTGGAAACTCACAATTGAAGTGTACTCACCTCAGAGGACAATATTTGTATAGTGTGTGCAGTACAGGGAGTTACATAACTGCAGCTTCTAGGTGGCTCTGTTACTGTCACTCTGTCCACCAGTCCAGTGCTCACTTCTCAAAATACCCTCTTTTGGGTACTCACAAATGAAGTGTACTCACTTGGGGTGATAATATTTTTATAGTGTGTGTAGTACAGGGAGGTACATGTCTGCAACTCAAGGAAGCTATGTTACTGTCACAATAACCATCTGTCCAGTCTTAAGTTCTCAAAATACCCTTCTTTGGAAACGTACAAATGAAGTGTACTCACCTGGGTTGATAATATTTGTATAGTGTGTATTACAGGGAATTACATGACTGCAACTCCCTGGAGGCTCTGTTACTTTCACTCCAGCCACCAGTCCAGTGGTCACTTCTCAAAATACCCTTCTTTGGAAACTCACAAATGAAGTGTACTACCTGGGAAGATAATATTTGTATATTGTGTGCTGGAAAGGGAGTTCCATAACTGCAGCTTCTAGGTGGCTCTGTTACTGTCACTCTAACCACCAGTCCAGTGTTCACTTCTCAAAATACCTTCTTTTGGGTACTCACAAATGAAGTGTACTCACTTGGGGGGATAATATTTGTATATTGTGTGTAGTACAGGAAATTACATGTCTGCAACTCCCAGGAGGCTCCAACCACCTGTCCAGTGTTAACTATTCAAAATACCCTTCTTTGGAAACTCACAAATGAAGTGTACTCACCTGGGGCGATAATATTTGTATATTGTGTGTAGTACAGGAAATTACATGACTGCAACTCCCAGGAGGCTCTGCTACTGTCACTTCAACCACCAGTCCAGTGTTCACTTCTCAGAATATCCTTCTTTGGGAACTCACAAATGAAGTGTTATCACCTGGGTGGATAATATTTGTATAGTTTGTGTAGTACAGGGAGTGACATCACTGCAACTCCCAGCAGTCACGGTTTCTGTAACTACAAATACCAGCACAGTGGTAACATGCCACACCACATATGTTAGTCAACTCTCAAATGAAGTATATGTACCTGGTGGAATGACATTTGTCAAGTGTATGAAGTAGAGGGACTGACATGACTGCTAAGGCAAGGAGGCTCTGTCTCTCTAACTCCAAACACCAGCCCAGTGCTCACATGTCCAAATACCCATGCCTGTTAACTCTCAATTGAAATTTACTCACCTGGGAGGGTACCATTTGTATGGTGTTGGGAAGTAGAGGGAGTGTCCAGAATGCAAAGCCAAATAGGCCCTGTTTATTTAACTCCAATGACAAAACCAATACTCACTTGCCCAAATCCATCTATTTGTGTACTCTCAAATGAAGGTTACTCACCTGGGAGGATAACGTCGGTTAATTGTGTGTAGTATGGAAAGTGACATGACTGCAACTCTCAGGAGGCACTGTTTCTCTAACTCCAAACACAGGACCAGTGGTCACTTGTTCAAATACCCTTACTTGATAACTCTTAATTGGAGTTTACTCACATGGGAGTGACCAAGATATAGATCATGCCCAACCCTGAAATGTGTTTGGCCACATAGCTCCATCCTAACCTGCTAACCGAAGATGAAACTATTGAGGACAGGAATGACACCTTAACCAGTGACAAAGATTTTGAAGGTCTCAAGATGCGTAACCAAAATGGTATCGACAGCAGACACATTCACACTGCACTGACCACATGACGACTCCTCTCACATATACAACAAACCTCTGGGTCTACCTGCAACACAATCAACTAGGCCTCAAAATGGCCAAAGACATCTTGCCGAGCAACTGTTTTGCATGCACTGGTGGCAAGATAGCATTCTCAGGCCTTCCTTCCTAGTGCTAATGATCTGCACATTTCAGTAGCTGCTTGACCTAAATGGAATTGGCATACTTCACAAATGTCATGTCAATACAACTAATATCATGGGTACTTGCCACAATAGGATTGACTGCAAATTAACTTTGTACAAGGTCTATGCTTAATATAACACTAAACTGTTGGTGGTAGATGTCACAATACATGAAGTAATATTGTATTTTTCACATCAACAGGTTGTGCTACCACTGGGCACACAAAGACCACAGAAGAGGCTGCCACTACCCCTCTGCATAAAGCCCTCAGTAAAGAAGGCACTTCTGAGTGTCTGGATGTGGAGGGCGGTTCTGGCCCATCTGGAAAACCTTGTCAGACATCACCAGTGAGTCTCACTGTGACTACATCAACACCTCCCAGCTCGGTTTCCTCAACATTATAGGCAACCATTCTCATCCCAACCTGTGTACTGAGAACAATGTCTACTATCATGTGCACCCCATTCCTGGATCCTCAGTTGCAGAGCAACACTTTGGACAATGAGGTTCCAGGACCCAGTGGAAGATGGCACCCTGTGGCAAGGGCACAGAGCCTTGGGGGTAGGGTGCGTGAGAGGGATGCTGTGGGCCAGCAGGGTGAGGCCACTGGGTCTGCTCCTGGCCAGGACACCATCAGCCATGTCTTAGGGTCTACCAGGAGTCCCAAGGTGTGATTGGCCAGGTCTTGAACGAACTCTGGGAAATCAAGCAGCTGTAGAGGAACATGCATAGGGACATGTGTGAACAGATGGAGGTCCACAATACCAACATGGCCACCCTAACATGGGTGATGAGGGACATACACACAGTTCTGAGAAGGGCTTTTCAAAACCAATCTCCCCCTTCCTTTGGCTCATAAACACCTAGCACATCTACATCAGTGCCAGCCACTGGAAGAGAGGCCTGCCAGTGGAAGAACCTGCCCCAGATACCCCTGCCTCTGTAGCAACAGACACTCCTCCACACACAAGCGGGGATGTCCAGCAAAGAATCCAGGAGGTGCAGTGTTGCATACTGATGTGCCTTGCCTATTGGCCCAGGGACCTAGGACACAACTGTGTAGAATTCACGAACAATTTGCTCTCCTGGGGCAACACGTGGCTGTTCACATTGAGCAATCAAGTACTGTTTATTGTTGTACTGGGTGTAAATTCTATGCAACAGACCATTACTTAACAGAGGGAACATACTGAGGCTCTTAAACGAAATTCCAGAGCTCACCACCCTGTCTTCAGTGGAACTAATTGCCATTGAGTTTCAATCAGCTAAAGGCAATAATCATCCGGAGGCCACCTTAACAACCTGGGAATCGGCAGAAATAGTAGATCTTATTCTTTCCTTTTCGCCACACTTTGAGGCCTGGGGGATAACAATAAGTAAACTGGAGTCACCTAGATATCCGTTTCCACTCTCACGTTTTAATGCTTTTTTGTCGGAAGATAAACATATCACAACTGTTTTAAGGGGTGCA
This sequence comes from Pleurodeles waltl, assembly GCF_031143425.1. NCBI lineage: Eukaryota > Metazoa > Chordata > Amphibia > Caudata > Salamandridae > Pleurodeles > Pleurodeles waltl. Next base: position 927,185,695 of record NC_090439.1, on the reverse strand, counting down.
CAAGGCGCCTCCTCTACTGCAAACCCAAAAACCATCTACAGACCTCAGATTGGACTGGCTCCCACAGGCCCTGAGCGCTTCACGTGTAAGATGAGAGTCATTTTTATAAGAGGCATGTTTAGAACAAAAATCCTTAAGGTTTCTATCTTGGAACATAGCAGGTGCTCAGGCACTACTGGAGAATGGGCTCCTGCTCAAAGTCTGGCATTATATGGGCATCATTGCTCTCCAGGAAACTTGGTTACAACAGGAACTTCCATTGTCAGGCTTCAAGCCCTACCAAATAAATGCTGTCAAACACAAGCGGTATGGCAGGCCCAGTGGGGGTCTAGCAGTCTATTTTTCATTAGATCTAAAGATTGACATAGAAGAGCTTCTTTGTGAGGGTAAAGACTGCCAAGTGGTAAAACTCAGTAACTGGACCTTATATGACAGACCACCGTTGTTGCTGATCAATACATAAATCCATCCTTGTGCTTCCCGTAAGCAGGCTGCAATAAAATAGCTATTGGCAACCATCACAAATTATCATCAATCTCACCCAGACTGGGACATCATCTTGCCCGGAGATTTTAACTCAAACCTAATAAGGGACAAAGAGGATGACGAAATATTAAGTGTTGACAACTCCTGCTGGAACATACCGACACAGGTGCTACCGAATGTTTAACGGTGTGACCAGCAGGGAGAGCATCTGGTGACATTGTTGGAACATCTGAAACTAGGGTCCTAAACAGAAGGTTCTCAGGAGATTCTCCACTAAGCTATACTTACCATGGCCCTAACTCACAGTCCATATTAGACTATACTTTTGTTATATTACCCCTGATTCCCTTGGTGCAGCAATTTAAAATAAAATATGGTACATCCAGTGACCACTCATGCCAAATATTCACCCTAGGGTCTTGTCCACCTGTTCACCCTCAAGCTCCGGTACAGGTGAGCACCACAGAGTCAACGACTTTGAGGAGATTACATTGGTCATCCGATATAATAGTAGCCCTTTCATCATCTGCCCAGCAGATCATGCTGGAGAGTCTTAAGTCCCACGGGCATATATTGACAGCCTGGGAAAAGTCTGGAAAGGAAATGCATGACCAGCTCTCCTCCCTTAATCTACCATAGCCTTCTCGAGAAGCTACCCAAACCGTTCCCGTCCGTCTCTCAAAATCAAACAATCTTCTTAAGAATGTTCAAGGGAAGCTGCCCAGATGTTTGAAGGCAAGCCTAGGTAACCAGAACCTCTGGGCACAACTAAAGAATATTAAAAAGGAATACAAAAGGGAAATATGGAACGATAAAGCAGAAGGCAAGCACCTCTTTTGGTTAAAACTAATACATGCTGCTAAAGAAAAAAATCTCAGAAAGTTCTAGGAAATCATCAATCACCTAAAGAATTGAGGAAATGTAATCAACAACTGAAACATCACTGAAAATGACTGGGCGAGCTATCTTAAGTCAATTTTCTCAATAAATGACCAACCTTGTGGAAACTGTCCCCCAATAACATCATGGTCATTAAGCAGGGGACATATCCTCCTGGTGATTAATGAAGAGACAGTCGATTCCATTCTATCAGTCAACAGAACATACAGAACTCTACTCAAAGCCTGCAGAGAAGGGGCCCTTGGGCATAATGGCCTTCCACAAGCTATCTTCAGGGAAGAGGCCGCCTTTTTGTCTGAAGTTCTGAGGTCCTTATATCAGGAAGTCAGATTGAGGGGAGCAATTCCAGAGAGCTGGTGAGGTTCTATAATTAATCCAATCCTCATGGGAGGCAATAGAGACAGCCCAGCTAATTACAGGCTAATTGCCCTTTTCGATGCAGAGGCAAAAAAATTATGCCTCCTTGCTTCTCGCCAAATTAACATCATGGTCAGAAAAACACAATATCATCCCCCATAATCAAACAGGTTTTAGAAAAGGGGTAAGTGGGCACCACAATGAATATTCTAATAACCTCCTTCCTTGTAGAACAAAGCAAGTGGCGGCACAGCAAGTTACACCTTGGCTTTATAGATTTTAAAGCCGCCTTTGATAGAGTGAACAGACAGCTGCTCTGGAGTAAACTAAATCGATGGGGTCTCTCGGCGTCCCTCCTGAATGCAATAATCTCTCTATATTCTGATACCTGGCTACAAATAAAAATCGGGGACGGCACAAGGCTCTCAAGGAAAATTCCTACAACCATTGGGTTGAAGCAAGGTTGTGTGCTTGCCCCACATTTGTTCAATCTGTTTATGGCAGATCTCTCCCCAGCCTTGGATGTGGGAAATGTGTACACACCACCTTTCGGAAGGATCTCGTTGATGCGCTTACTATACGCAGACGATCTAGTCTTGTTTAGCTGTACTAAGATTGCTCTTCAAAGGTCCCTAAATATTTTGGCCAACTACATTTACTTCAACCAACAAGAAATTAATGTGTCAAAATCTAAAATAATGCAGGTAGGCTGCAGGCAGATTTATACATCTAGGATGACCATAAGTAATGTGTGCTAGAAGTGGTGCCACACTACAAATATCTATGAGTAAACCTAGATTCCCAAGGCACTTTTAGCCAACAGAAGAAATATATAGTTCTAAGAGCATCAACGTTAATTTATGCCTTCTCTCTTTTGGCAGAACGGCTACAGGGCCCTTCATTTCATCTATTGCTAACTGGCATTGCCTCCAAACTGCTTCCTACACTTACTTATGCTAGAAGAGTGGCTATGCGTGGCTTGGATGCACCGCTTCTAGACAAAATCCAGCTTAAGGTTTTCAGGCGAGTTTTTAAATTACCACAGTCAGCCTCGCCAGTTCAGCTTCATCTGGAATTCGGTTTAGTACAGCAAGACCTGGCAACAGAAGCTGAGGCAGCAAAAACCTGGTATAAAATTAGCCGATCGGACGACAAATTGAACAGTGCCCTTTGGCTAGCTCTAGAAACTGACCAGAAGTCAGCTTATTACAAGCATATATGCTCATCCATTAGCCAACTATATCTGCAAGACCTGTGGGAGGCAGCACTGATAAATAATTCATTTACGAGAGGTGTCAATAAGGCCAGTAAATTTCTCTTGTTAACCCAAGATAAAGCCAAATTCAGTGCTCCTTTTCATGCGTGGATCATAAGGCACTATGTAAAACCAAAGCCAGCTGCCTATCTTTCCATATCTTATGCGCCACAAATGAAACACCAGCTAATGGGAATGTGACTGAGCAATCTGACAACCTCAGCAAATGCTCCATTATGGAGGAACGCAAGTCCAGAGCAATGCAGGCATTGCACATGTCATAAGGTAGATCTCATTCATATAATCTGTATTTGCCCAGGCCTGCAAGATCTTCGAAGGAGGCTTCTCAAGAGTATGTTCAATGATAGAGGCATTCAGACTTGTAGAGTAGCTATAGTACTCTGCTTCAATCCGCATGACCCCCACTTTAAGTTTGTCAAGGTTTTGGTATCAGCGATGCAAAAAAGGGTCCCACAAGTTTATAGTCAAATTGAATGGGATCACAAAAATGGCATAACCCTTAATCTTCCGAGCATATCCTGAGGCTGCAGCGATCGCACTTTGAACATGCACAAAGACCTTAGCAGAACGCAAAGGGTACTATAGGCACTTTTAAGTCTTAAATTAAAGACTCCGAAAGCATGAGATGTTGCACTTTTTATGTCGAGGGTTAAGTTAATTCAAGCATATTAGCTAGCTTTATATTTTGAATACTTAGAAGACTTAATAGGCTCTTAGGGTATGGACCCCACAAAAAAAACATCTTTAGGTAATTAACAAATGATTAATTTTAGCTATGCACTGCACTTTTGAATTCTCGTGAACAGGAGGCCTGTCTTGTAAGAAATTTTAAAATTTTGGTGTAGGTCTTCTTTTTATTATGTAAACCATATAATTGTTATGGTTTTAATTAACTGAAACAATAAATTACAAATATGATAGGATATTATGCAAAAGACCACTAATCCTCAGTGTTACAGGCCAAAGGTGAGAAAGTGATAGATCATTGTCATCAGCCATGTGTCTGGTCAAATTAGTAAATTGGCAACCGCCCCCCAGAGGCCACTTATCTTCAGTGTGTGATGAGTGCTGGTACCTGACTACTGTCTGTAATGTGAAGATGGCCATCATACATGTGACAGAGCATAAGTTGTTCTTTAGCTTGTGCAGCTACAGATCAATACCCTTGGTAAGTGGGGAATGTCCGTTGACATGATATATGAACCATCACTGTTGGCAACATTCCTTGTGTCTACATGTCAGGATGTGTCCCTTTCTCTTTAGCAAAACATTTGTAAGCTGATGTTTTATGCATGGTCTACCTGTGTTGATGGGATAATTTCTTTTTTCCCTCACATATATATGCATGCCAACCTGTGTGTTGAATAAGACATTTACAATGGGGGTACATAGACAGCAGAGTGTCACCATTGATTATTGGCTGACACATACCTTCACCTGTCATAGCATGTTATTTGGCATGTACAACTGCAGTAGCAATGAGGGATATGATAGATAGGCCTAACGTTTTTGGCCACAATGTGTATACCCATGCCATTGATGTAGAATTGTGTAGCAAAGTGCTCTGCACATGTGAAATGGGGAAGGTGTGTAACCTGACTGTTGGCATGCATCATGGAGTGACTTGCAGTTATGTTGAAATCACATGTTTGGGTACAAGCATTCATCCAATGTCACCTGGGTTTGCATGACCAAAATGGAGACAACAATGTAGATTACAATTGGGCTACATGTTGAGGCCCTTCAACAAGTACATGCACATCTCTGGGCCTCTCCAACATCAAAGGGACTAATGGTGTCTATTGATCCACTCAGTGAATGTAATTGTAAAGGGTGCCAGACATTAGTGGTGATTCCCCCGGGGCTTGCTGATTCATTGTGTTGTGGAGTTGAGAGACATATCTCCTTGACATATTGCACCTGATGGCTACAGTGTCCCTTTCCATGCCAAATTTGTAGCCATATAAGCAACATTAGCACTACCTCCATGACTCCATTGGGACAAATATCACTTGGTGTAATGTGCATTGTAGAACTGCTTTAGGTATGACATGAGTATTTCCATGCCACCTTCTCCAGGCTATTGTACTGTTGTCAGCAACATGGCATGTTCAGGGAGCATCATTTATCCTTGTTGGGTTATTATGTGTGTGACAAATAGATGTGTGCATGTCCTTGTGAGGGATCTGTGGGAATGGACTTAGCATTGGCCTACTATTGTATGACAATAGGTAACTGAGGTATGCTCCATGGGGCAAAGCATAATGAGGTCTCCTACTTCTTTAATGGTTGCTGTGATTGCACAACTTCATCCATGCAATTGGAATTGTCTAAGATCCTGCGATTCCTGTGGGCAACTGTTGACAGTTCAGATGGCATGCATACATATGGTATGGCACATGCATGGGCCACTTAGGTACAGTTTGTTGCTGGGGCCTACTTCACATCATGATAATGTTTGCTAATCACAGCTGTTGCTCAAGTGTGATCATGGACATGTGATGTCCCTATTTATCTTTGTATTTGCAGCATTACCCAGTGTAGTGAAGGAGACAGGACACAGCAGTGGGGAAGCATCTGGCCATGGGATCTCGGGTCAAGACACCACTGACACCAAGAGGCCCAGTGGCCTGGAGGATGAGGGGAGTGCCACGAGGGAGACCACATCTACATCCTCGCCATCATCGGATTCTTCTTCCAGTGACCACTCCCTAGTGGTGGCTGATCCATTGCGACGTATCCCTGTACCATCTTTGTCCACCACCCCAACTTTTATCACCACGCTCCTCATTGTTCTCTACCCAGTTGGTCGTGCCTGCTTACCAAAGAGGGTGGGTGTCTCATTTGCCGCAGGCACCTCACTCCCAGCCCCTGTTATCCCGGTTACCCTCAGTAAGGAGGCTATTGACCTCCTGAGGAATATTTCTGTGGGTTAGACAGCCATTGTGAATGCCATCCAAGGGTTGTCCACCCAACTGCAGCAGACCAATGCGTTCCTGGAAGGCATTCACAGAGCAATGTCTGGCCTACAGATATCTTTTCAGGCTCTGGCCTCCACACTGATGGCAGCCAGTCACCCCCCACCTTCTGTCCCCCTTCACCTCCCTCTTCCTAGTCCAAATCCCCATTCCCTGACCTACCCCAAGCAGAAAGACCGATCCGCATGCACACACATCAACACACAAAAGCGGCACACATAGACACAAACACCACAAAACACATGGTCATGCAAGCACTTAACAGACATCCACACACACAAAAGCAGTCACTACTTCCCTAGACACTCTACCAGGCCTTCCGTATCACACACGACATCAAGCATACCCACAGGTACCCCCACAACAGTCAGTGACACACCCACCACATCTACCATATCCACAGACACCACCCCAACAGACACACACAAATCCACGACTACCACATAACTGCAGACACCACACCAACAGACACATCCACACATCCACCACTACCAGCAAACCCGCAGAGACCACCTCAACAGACCTACATCACCCAGCACCTCCACCTCTCAGCCTCCGAAGACACGCAAATGCCCACACACACACAACAGACACCACTGACACACAAGCATACCTCACACACACACACCCAAGACATCCACATGACACAGCAGACAACCACTTCCTCAAAATCCCACTCCTTTCTGGTGACTGTTGCCGTGTTCCTTAGTCAGATTTTTTGTTTGAGCCTGCCATTTCTCTATTCCCTCCACCCTGTCCCAAACCCAAGAAGACCCACCCACCTCCTCATCCATCCCTACCACCTCCAAGTCCACCCCTGTCAAACCTGCCCCCGCAAGCACTCATACCCCTCCCCCAAGAAGAAGTCCAGCCCTCCCAAACCCACCCATCCAAAATATGACTCCCTCCAAGTATGAGGGCAGAGTTGCATGCCTGCCCACTTGATGCCCTTTCCTGTGGAGGTTCCCTGGCAGTACAGGAGTCAAGTGAGATTACAATGATGTGCCTGGACAATACGGTATGGACTGACCAATGGCCTTGGACTACAGAAGGTTGATTTTAAATAAACCCAAACAGTTGTTTTTACGGGTATACATGTGTCCTGCAATTCCTTTTCTACCTTTATGTTGTTCATGGGAAACTTGTGTTGTCTGCCTACAGTTGTGTGTGTTTCAGCAAGCTTGCTGATCCATTTGCTGTTGTTTGCAGTATCTGACTTTGTGGGCAGTGCTGGGGTCCCGCAAGACAAGGCTATATGTTGACTATATGGATATGTGGGTGTAAATGCAATTGTGATGTCATTGCATTGTGTTCTGTTTGGTAAGGTAAGTATTTCATCTTGTGTTGTCTACTGTGAGCATATATGGTGTTAGACTTGTCCCCCTGATATGCATTATTGATTCATCTAATGTGTAGCAGCTTGAGTTTTGTTTGTACAGACATGGAGGGAGGGTGGATAATTGTGCTACCTTTGTTTGCATTTGACTGTGCATGGGTCCATTAAGCTGAGTGTACCTTGCAGATACTTCATCTAGATGTATGTCCCATGCAGTTGGAGTTGTCTGGTTGTATGTGCTTTCTTGACTAGCAGTTCCACATTGTGCAGATAGGCATTTCATATGGCTTTAGTATTGTTTGTTCCTGAGATAAATGTAGGGCCACTTCCTGTGAAAATATTGTTTAAGGGTCATGTACAAAGTGCAGCCTCCTTTCCTGATTGCTCGTGATGCTCCCATCCCAACAAAGTAGCACTTACTGTCACCTCTAAACTACATTGAACATAAAACAAATAACTACTACCTTCAAAAATAATCATAGATTTTGAGCAAGCCATGATTCAAACCATTTTAAATATTTACTCCATACAGCCATACAAGGCTGTTACTATCATTTCAATCATATCATATGAAGACACCTCTCACAATCTGCACTAAGTGCAGAAGATTCTACAAACAGCCAATTTGCATTTGAAAAACAGATGATAACATTAGCCTATGTCCCTATCACAGAGGTAGCCAAGAACTCCAATTTACTAATAGAAAGCCCTTTCTATCAACAAAATGAAGTCAGACTAAGCCCACTAATGGATTATTTCCAAAACACTTGGGTTGGTAAACTGCATCGCTCCGACACAGATGCCAACCCAAATTCCAAATACCATGGTGGAATGTTTATGACAGCAACTTGGCACAAGAAACAGAACAAACAACTGTGGAAGAATGCCTCAAGTCCATCCAATCCACTTTAGGCAGAACACAATCTACATTCTATAAATTTCTAGAAGCAGTAAAAAAAGAGAAAAGCTACCAACAACTATGAATGGCGCAATCTGGTAGACAAATTGTCCCTAAATGCACCAAACAAACCAAAAGGATGTATGACATGCTACAATTTAAAGTCAAGCTCTTAATACATAACAAAGTAATACCTTACTTAAAAATGATAGCCAAGAGCATAATATAAAATAAGTGTTGACTTACCAAAGTCCTAACAAATTATCATAAAATCTAAACCAACATCACAAATCTTTGTTTATAAATAATGAATATAATATCTTATACCATCAGTCAAAAAATTAAATAAATTTGCAATGCTATTGAAGAATGAGAAAAATTATATACAAATTATTTAAATACAAAATGTAACCGTCCCCAACCAATAAACTAAAACCAACTCAATCATAAATTAATCACAACACATAAATCCCTCTGTTCCAAATGACAATCACATAATAGTTACAGTAAAGTATCACATTTCTCAACCATAAGAAATTAATTAAGTAAAATGTACTGTTCTGTAACTTCAGATCTCCCTCTGTACCCACGAAGTACAAAATGATAATTCCCCCAAAATAGGAAACATATTGTGCAAAAAGCCCCCCAAAAAATGCAAAAATTTAAGAATCCCAATAGTAATCCGATGTATATAAGAACTATAAAACAGCAAAAAGTGTTTTAAAAAAAGAAACACTCCAAGAAACCCAAAAAAAGGAAATCAAAGTAAAAAATATTGGTTTATTACAATTTCCTTAAGAAAAACAGAAACTCCCAATGCCCATAAAATGCATTATTAGTAGACAAAAGTAAAGTGAATTTGAGGACTGGTCAGAAAAACACAATTTATTCCCAAAAATACATATACATCACACTTACCCATCAAACTATGAGTAACATAACAACATTTATCACAACGTAACAATGCATTGTAAAAATTGTGTATGAAAAAACAAAACTACAAACTAGTTAAAACACTACTATGAATACATCTAAATATATTAAAAAGCCACAAACCACACAAAAGCTAACTTGTACAACTCCACCAAACCCCACCCTCAAAACCCTTTAAAAAATGATTTTAAAAGGACTTACTTGTTCTGACAAACAGCAGCACCTTACCATGATCTGGTTCCAGGAAAAGAGACCAAATTAACACAAATAGACCACAAAATAGAAGGTAGTGTTAACAAAGTGGATGCAAAATGAAACCAAAAACATCTCTTCTTAGAAATGAATGGGTAATAATATAACAATGTTCAATAATTGTATGGAAGAATGCAAAATACATATTAACCATGTAAACATGTAAACATCCTAAAAATGTTAAACAACTGTAAAGTATATATTAAATAATAATCTAAATAGATACACTTAATTAATATATACTGAAAAACATGTTAAAATGATGTGTAAAGTATATATATATATATATATATATATATATATATATATATATATATATATATATATTCAAAAGTTTTTTCTCACCCAGTCAGATAGAAAATCAAGACTCAAAGGGACAGTTGCAAAAATATATTAAGAAAAACGAAATGATATTCCTCCCAACGCGTTTCAGTCGTAGCCTTGTTCACGGATGGGGGAGTACTCCACACACCAGAAATAAATACAAATATATAGACATAAAAGAAGGACTTACACCACAAGATCTTGTGTAGGGTGTGTAATTGAACTACCGGAGGTGTGAGTCTAAGACTGTGGTATTAATTACCTTTCTGTACACAATCAATTGGGGATATTTACACACAGTGTGACTGATTTCTAGAAATGACAATATGAATCAGGCATAGCATTTCTAGTTCTGAGATAACATTTGATTGTGCTAAGGACAATGTGTGATGTGGAGTGGGCCTTTTGAATATTATACTTTTAAGTGTGCCCACAAACAGACAGTTGCGATATTGAAAGATTGGTGAAGTTTCAAACAGAAATGGCTTCCTCATTAGAAGCTCGAAGAAAAGAGAAGTCTAGCAAACTTTTCTTCACTCAGCAGACTCGTGACAAAGATATATTACAAGGAAGATTGAATGCAAGTTCAGGCTTACAAGTACAACTTATGTATGACAAATTGGAGAAACTAATGAGAAAAGAACTCTCAAAATGGTGGGAGGTTGAATCTCTTCCACAATATATTGAGGCTGATCGATTTCCGAGAGGTTTACGTATTTATACAATTCCCTCATATGAAGACCCTGATCCAGAACTATTAGAGGAATGGGCTGAGAACTCTAAAATGAGCTCTCTTAATATGATGAAGATTTTGATTAAATATGGGTTGAAAGACCGAGAAAAAATTATGGAAGAGATCGATAAAACCACCAAACTGATTCTTACTCTGGTATCACACAGTGTTTTTGAGGAAGTAAAGGGTAATCTGGATAAAAAACTCTTTAAATTTGAAGAAGAGATCACTATGAAGAAACAGAGAAAATGTATACGTGATTTTAAAGACTATCAGTCAGGGAGGATTCTTACTTTCCATCATAAATATGATCACATGGATACAGAGGAGTATAAGGATCCGATACCCTTGGGTGATAATGGAATATCTGACAGTAATTTGAGATTAACAGAGGAAAGTGATGTATCTGATGAAAATCTTTCGGATGCACCAGACATTACAATGGGAAAAAATATGGATGTGGATACTAGTGTTAGCATATCTAATTTTTTAAAACAGTTTTGCCTTTTGAATCAAGGAAGGACAGAACAGAGGAAAGATTTCCAACCCAGAGGCAGGGGACGAGGACAGAGAGGCAGAGGAAGAGGAACCGTGCAGTGAAGGTACGAAGAAAGAAAAGAAATTCCTACAACAACAGCAATGACTACGAGAGCACGCAAAGCTCCACAATGACTGTGGTGAACTTGTCGAATAGAAAACTGACTCAGGTGGAAGAAAGTCTCCTTGCTCTAGGGTTATCTTTCTGTCCTACAAACAATTTTGATTATGTACAGACTCAGATTGATCTTTTTCATTTTATAAGAAAACTAAAATTGAAAAAATGGTACAAAAATTAAGTAACGGCTGAAACTGGCTTGGAAAACACTGATAACATTAGCAAACTTTATATTTTGGATATTGATCTGTTACATACACTATCTGTATTAGATGATGATACTAATGCACATGATGATCCATTTGTAAATTTAATGAATCTGGGTATAGAGACAGAGTTACCATGCTCCAGCCCATTCAGACCAAAATCGATGTTTTTGCCTGCTGTTCAGAGTGAAGCTATCCAAGTATTTGAAAAAGATATGATAAATCAATTTAAAAAAATGAGACATGGCTCTAGAAATGTTAAATATAAGAATCTTACTATGAAACAAAAAATGGCTCTGGACAGTTTGAAGAAGGACCCTAACATTGTCATTCGTGAGTCTGATAAGGGGGGCAATGTAGTTGTCCTGAGTAAGATGAAATATTTAGGTGAAGGGGCACTTCAGTTGAGTGATCCTAATTGCTATGTTTTTGCCAATCAGGTGGAGTTCAAAATGTCCATCTCTCAATATCATGGGAAACTGGCAGATTGGAGAGATAAGGGCTTATTAGAATGGGAGGAATATTTTTTCTTAAAAGATGATCATCCAAAAACTCTGGTATTATACCTTTTGCCTAAACTGCACAAAGACAAACAAAATCCTCCTGGCAGACCGATTGTGTCAGCAATGGATTCATTACTGGAGAATACCTCGAGATATATAGATTTTTTCCTCAGGCCTTTTGTGGAATGTTTACCTTCCTATGTTAAGGACACTACACAATTTGTAAAGATGATGGATGGCCTCGGTTGGGAGGAAGATTTTCTATTTTTGACACTAGACGTCACTAGCTTGTACACCTGCATCCAACATGAATTGGGCCTTAAAGCAGTCAGACATTACTTAAGAGCTAGATCCCTATCGTACCTCATGCATACCGAAATGATTTGCGACATGATTTGGTACTGTCTTACGAATAACTTTTTTCTATTTGATGACCAAATATACAAGCAGGTCCAGGGGACTGCGATGGGCACATGCTTTGCCCCGAGTTATGCGAACCTTTTTATGGGCTGGTGGGAGGAACAACTGTCCACTAATATAGCCAATTATGAGGACAATGTGATGCTATGGTGTCGGTATATAGATGACATTTTTATCATTTGGAGAGGGGATGTGGAGTTGGCACTAAATTTTTGGGTGACCTTGAATGACAATCAATATAATCTTAAACTGAACGAACAGCATAGTAATACATCCATACAGTTTTTAGATGTTGAAGTGACTATTGAAAACAACTCAGTACATACTAGATTATATAGAAAAATAATAGCGGGCAATAGCTTGTTAAAGGCCAAGAGTGCTCACCCTCCTAACTTGATCAGAAGCATACCGTATGGTGAGCTACTGAGAGCAAGAAGAATATGTAGCGCTGATGAGAAATATCAACAGGAATGTAAGGTTATGTGTGCGAGATTCAATGAAAGAGGTTATAGTGCTAATATTATCCAACAGGCTGTAAAAAAAGTAGAGGGAATTTCAAGACCAGAAATACTATACCGAACGCACCACCATACCACCACTGATGAGAAAATTAGGTTTATTACGACCTACTCCAATCAAACATTCAATCTGAGGTGAGCACTTACTAGGAGCTGGCATATTCTCCAGACAGATTCAGATAATCAGGAATTTGTGTCCAGTAGCCCTGCATTAACTTTTCGCAAGGGCAGGTTGTTAAGAGATAATCTTAGTCCAAATATGGTATTGAGCAACAGTGAACCTGATGGTGTGAGATCTGTTATCTCAGGTTTTTATTGCTGTAGCCAATGCAAAGCATGCAGATACAGTGAAGACTGCAAAAATGTAAGATTGGGCAATGGCCAGGATGAACATGAGATCAAGGGATTTTTTACATGTAACACGGACTTCTGTGTATACTGTTTAAGATGCCCATGTGATAAGATATACGTGGGCAGTACGATTCACAAAGCGAAAAAGAGAATGTTAGAACATGTAAGGGCTATCCGCAATTTTGATCGTAACTACCCTGTACCACAACATTTCCATGAAGTACATCAAGGTGATGAAAAACAGCTTAGCTACTTGGTCTGTGATCAGATCAAACTCAATTTACGAGGGGGTGATAGACAGAAAATGTTACGTGTTCTTGAATCAAAATATATTATCAAATTTATGACTTTGTCCCCAAATGGGTTGAATTTAAGTGAAGAGATGAATACACATCTTGGTAGCTGAATAATCATTTTATATTCTTCGAGCTTTTTCTGATTTACTGTAAATATAAGATATTTTATTATAATTTTCTTTTGGGGGTTTGTTTGGACTTACAGCACTTTATTTCGGCAAGGCAGAGAAAATAATAGGATATGTTGAGCAGGTGAAATAATTGGTTATTCAGTTGATAATCTAAATAATTAAATTATGTTTGGATTATTTACTGGCCATCTAAAAATATATGCTGTGAAAGACGATATTTGGAATGACACATAAGGTGGAAACAAACTGTGTTATACTTATGAGTATCTTTTGGATGTATTATGCTCTATATAACCGTTATAAGATGGCGCCCACTGATCCATTCGGATTTATGTATGCATTCTAGTGTAAGTCCTTCTTTTATGTCTATATATTTGTATTTATTTCTGGTGTGTGGAGTACTCCCCCATCTGTGAACAAGGCTACGGCTGAAACGCATTGGGAGGAATATCATTTCGTTTTTCTTAATATATTTTTGCAACTGTCCCTTTGAGTCTTGATTTTCTATCTGACTGGGTGAGAAAAAACTTTTGAATATATTAATGGGATTCCCGATCCCATATCAAGACCGCCATGAATGAGCCTCAATAAGTCGGGTGTTTCTGGTGATATATATATATATATATATATATATATTTCATTCCACAAAATCTAACAACAGTGTTTAAACTGAGAGTGCACCGGATTTAAAAGTTGAAGGAATGTGCCCAGAAACCACTTTGGTATTATAATCCACTGGAGTAAAATCATGACTGGGACTATGTAAACAACTTCTGAGACATAACATGATGGCGGCGCTCTTAGCTAGATTTTCAATGGGGAACGCAAGTCCCTTTTCACTTACAAATACCATGATTAAAGAGCAATGAAAAAAACGTATTTAAGCACCTGTGTTTAAATGTCCTTTTCACTACTGGCATTTGAGAAAGGCAGGTTGCCGAAACGCGTCATGCTGGGGAGATGAAATTAATGTGGCTGTAAATTCCAAGAGTGCTCCGGGAGGCTCTGAAGGGGAGCCTGTTTGATGTCTGTATTTCACGTGCTTGCTGCTTGCATGAAGGAGGCACCCATCTGAAAGTGTTCGGTAACATTAGCAGCTTTTGTGGAATGAAATAATTGTTGTTACCAGAACCACCGTAGCCCTGCCAACTCGGAAATATATGCTTGCTGTTTATTCAGGACATGACTACATGGATTAGCGTAAATTACTTAACAAACGCTTTAAAGCATGGAGTAAAATTATGGGCAAAAATACGGCTTGATGAAAAGGAATAGCACATTTATTTATGAAGGGACATTGACATGCTTTGAAAGACACCATATCTAACGACAGTGTTTAAACTGAGAGTGCACCGGATTTAAAAGTTGAAGGAATGTGCCCAGAAACCACTTTGGTATTATAATCCACTGGAGTAAAATCATGACTGGGACTATGTAAACAACTTCTAAGACATAACATGATGGCGGCGCTCTTAGCTAGATTTTCAATGGGGAACGCAAGTCCCTTTTCACTTACAAATACCATGATTAAAGAGCAATGAAAAAAACTTATTTAAGCACCTGTGTTTAAATGTCCTTTTCACTACTGGCATTTAAGAAAGGCAGGTTGCCGAAACGCGTCATGCTGGGGAGATGAAATTAATGTGGCTGTAAATTCCAAGAGTGCTCCGGGAGGCTCTGAAGGGGAGCCTGTTTGATGTCTATATATATATATATATATATATATATATATATAAATCAATGTAACAAATGTTACAAAACTGTTAAGAAATAGAAGATAAAAGTGGAAAATATACAGCATCCAATACTAATAGATATAATTTGCGTTTTTTTATAAAAAAGCATGAAAAAATTGTTTACTTAACTTCCTGTATCTGTTTATTTTTAAGTTAAAATGTAAAAGTTTAAAAATGTTAAATTATACAATAAATAAAGTATGAAAACATAAATAAAGAGAGAATAATGTGCTATATTCTTTATTCTATAAAAAATGTAATTAATGATATTATTGCCTACAAACATAGAACTATATGTATTAAAGAGAAAATACGAGTTTGGCAGCCTAAGGATTGCCAAACCCGGTGTGGCAGTTGGACCGCCACACTCCTGGCAATCCAACTGCCAGATTAAGATGATGGCGGTTTTACCACCAGGGGACCACCGCCAGATTCATTTATCCCAATGGGGTGGCAGCGGTCAGAGTCGTGGTCAGCCAAGGCAACACTGAGTTCAGCACTGCCATGCTGATCACGAGTCCTCTTTCTGCCAGCCTTTTCATGGTGGGGTTCCTGCCATGCAAAGGCTGGCAGAAAGCCAGTGCTGGGGGCCCCGGGGGAGCCCCTGCACTGCCCATGCCATGGGCAGTACTGGATCTCCCCCGCCAGCACACTCAGAATGAGCACTGCTATGCTGTGCTATGCTGTTGTGTCATGGCATTGGCCTCGGCTCCCTAAAGAGAGCCGAGGCCAATGCCATGGCATTGTTTCCACCAGTCTGACTGGCAGAAACATTGCAATATGATGTTTCTACCGATCAGCCTAGTGGAAACATCGTAATATAACCTCTGGCATGGGATGTGCAGGGGCCCCCTGTGGTCCTCCTGTGGCCCCCAGCACTGACATTTCACCAGCCTCTTCATGGAGGTGAAACCACCATGGAAAGTCTGGTGGAAAGTGGAGTCATAATCAGCACGGTGATGCTGTCATAGGCACCGCCGTGGCTGACAATGACTCTAACTGCTGCCAACCAGTTGGGATCCATGATCCAACTGCCAGGGTTGTAATCTGGTGGTCGGATCGCCAGGAGTGCAGCGGTCCAACTGTCACCACAGGTTTAGCAGTCATAAGACCCCCAAACTCTTAATGAAGCCCTAAATCAATTTGGGAACGTCGATGGACACGAATATGGTGCTATTTACTGTTCTTAATCCATTCCAGTCATACTTTGGAACGGTGTTGGACACTATGCGCCTGATTACGAGGCTAGTGGTCCAATGACCGCCAACCTCGCAGAAGCTGTTGGACCACCACGGCTGTGGCGGTCCGACCGCCACATTACAAGGTTGGCCGGCACACCCGGAAATCTACTGCCATCTCTGCCAGGATCTCAGATCCTGATGGGCAGACGGCGGTGCAGGTTGTAATCACTTAGGGCAGCGCTGAACTCAGTGCCACACTTCTGATCACAACCTTGTTCTTCGCCAGCCTTTTCATGTCGGTTCAACAGCCATGAAAAGGCTGATGGAGAACAAGTGCAGGGGGCCACAAGGCGGGGCCCTGCACTACCCATTCTTGTGCCATTGACAGTGCAGGGGTCTCCCTGACCAGCACCCTCGAAATGCAGATTGTCTGCTGTGTGTCACGCCTTTAGCATCTAACCATATTGGGGGAAGGTGTTGAGCACTAAAGATGTGACATTTACCATTCCGACTCCAATCTAACCATACTGGGAAAGATGTTGGACACTAAAGGGATGACATTTTGTATTCTCAATCCAGTCTAACCATATTGGGTAAAGGTGTTGAACACTAATGGGGTGGCATTTACTATTCCCACTTCAGTCTAACCTTATTGAATGAAAGTGCTAGACACCAAAGGAGCAACATTTACTATTACCACTCCAATCTGAACCAATTTGGAGGTGTTGAACACTAAAGGGGTGCTATTTACTATTCCCACTCCAGTCAAACCATATTGGAGGATGATGGTGCACACTAAAGGGATGACATTTACTATTTCCACTCCAATCTAACCATATTGGGGAAGATGCTGGACACTAAAGGGGTTACACTTACTATTCCCAATCAAATGTAATGCTTTTTGAAGAAATTGTTAGACATTAAAGAGGTGAAAATTACTATATAATCTTCAATTTATAACATTTTAAAGAAGGTAATACAAATTAAACATATATACACAATCAATACTTCATACACACATTTTTGCAACTATAAAATACAAATACATTTAATCTAACAACAAACTATTCTACAAACTTAAGTATACATAAAATAACAGTATTAAAGGAAATTATTCATATTAATTATCAATCTAGTTATAAAAATATCAATTACCATTCTTAAATTCTATGCCATCAAATAAAAAATAAAATAATAATATAAAGTTAACAGTCATCAAATTAAAAAATATTTAAAATATTATTTTTACTTAATATTAAATTCATTTATTTATTACAAAATATTAGTGTAAAAATAGATTTAACTTATTTGTAATATTTACAATTATTTCCCAGTAAAATATATAAAAATTGTAAACTTTTATATAAAAATAATTTCTAATAATGTATTAAAATGCATGTTTATTTTTTGTAATTATTTTAAAAATAGTTTTTAAATAATAATATTAACATATATTTTAATTTATATTAAACTAAAATCTATTACAAACAATAATGTAACCAAATTCATCTAAAAGTTATAAAAATGAATTTGGGTATCATTAAAATTATTAGCAAAAATGTACTTTAAATTATACAGTTTTTAGAAATCTCTCCACCCTTATCCCCTAAAGCCCCAATATCCTGCTACAAAAATAGTATAAAACCATTATATATATATATGTATATATATATATATATATATATATATATATATATATATATATATATATATATATATATATATACATTAGTCCAAACAAACTGATCTTATAAACAGAGCACTCAATCTGCTGGTGCCAGCGCGGGATGCCCCAATATCCTGCCACAAAAATAGTATAAAACCATTATTATTATATATATATACATTATTCCAAACAAACTGGTCTTATAAACAGAGCACTCAATCTGCTGGTGCCAGCACGGGAGTGAGACCAAACACCCTAATATTATTGCACAGATTGTTCTGCACTCCCAGAGGTAATGTATAGCAATACTTATTTTATGAAGATAACCTCTTGTGGCAGATTCCTTTTAAAGCATTTAATCAGATCCCACAACGCAGTTCAACTTCCGTCTTCCTCAGGTGGTTCTGATTAGCAGTCACCCGTTGTTGCAATTAGCCTGCCTTTTGATCACGCAGAGGCATTCTAGTACTTGTAGTGTTAGTGTTTAAAATGTGTGGGGGTCATTCAAGATCACAGTATATTTGTTGATGGTGTTAATTGTTGATACTGCGCTAAATGGAATATTCATAAACAGGGCCCTGCAGCCACAATTTCCAAATGCAGTTTTCTCCGACAGTCATTATTTCGTGTGCTTCCAAAAGCAATGCTCCCACTGTAGCACAATATCAGACTCACCACTTTGCCTTTCCTGTGCTGCTCTTCATGACGACTTCAAGATATATCAGCAAAAACCTCCGGATTCTGAATCAGAGTCGCATCGGTATGTGTGAAGACTTGTAAAGAAATTCAAAGTGGCACAGGCGCATTGGAAGTCAGTTCCATTTCCTCATCTTCCACTGTTAAATGCCAACGCTAAAGATAAGTATCCCCTTGCCATCTCACCAATTCCACCGTCCTCACAATGAGATCGGGTGGGAGCATTGCTTTTGGAAGCACACAAAATAATGACTGTCGGAGAAAACTGCATTTGGAAATTGTGGCTGCAGGGCCCTGTTTATGAATATTCTATTTAGCGCAGTATCAGCAATCAACACCATCAACAAAGATCTGTGATCGACTGTGATCTTGAATGACTCCCACACATTTTGGGACCATTTGGGACCATTTGGGACCATTTTGGGTACCAGGATGCTTCTGCGTGATCAAAAGGCAGGCTAATTGCAACAACATGTGACTGCTAATCAGAACCACCTGAGGAAGACGGAAGTTGAACTGCGTTGTGGGATCTGATTAAATGCTTTAAAAGGAATCTGCCACAAGAGGTTATCTTCATAAAATAAATATTGATATACATCACCTCTGGGAGTGAAGCGCAATCTGTGCAATAATATATATATAATAATACAAGTAAAAATACTAATTTCAAAAGAACAAAAAATAAATACACATATCCAAACACACTAAAATAAATTAGATTCTAATTAACACTTACAAATAATATTACATACAGCAATATTTTCTACATCAGTATGTTTTACAATGATATTAACAACACTAAAAACAATATTTTTACATTTGATGTTCCTGTCAACAAGATTTCTGACATCCCAATATTCTTGACACAATATTTTTGTATTACAATATTTTTAACAATGATATTTTGTGGAAAACACCATTATTCTCACTTACTGTTTGTGAACCTTATTTAACCCTTTCAATGGTTTATATCTTCAATTTCTGTGCTACTATGCTTTTTGTTGCATGATTTTGCTGATATTTATGATCACCAAGAGAACCAGATCAATATATAGGGCCCAATTACAATTGTGGCGGTGAGACCACTGGACTACAAATATTAAGGTGGGGATGCCGCTGCCAAGTCGGTGGCCTCCCCACTGCCGTATTACAACGTTTCTGCCGGGCTGAGCAGCAGAACAGTGCAACAGCATTGGCCTGGGCTCTCAGAGAGAGCTAAGGCCAATGCCGCTACACAAAGCATACTCAGAATGTGCACTGTCTGCCATGTCATGGTCAGACCGCCACTGCAAGTACAGCGGTCAAAGAGACTGCCATACTCTAAATCAGATCCAGAGTTTCCCAGAGGCCTCTTTTTCTGCCTTTTTGATTTGTACCACTATTTGCTGTACATAGATTACAATGGTTGGTGTTTGTGTTCCATCGTGTGGCTTACCATTTATACTGTAAGTATATTTATATATTTGTAAGCTATCATTGAAGGGTAAATGCAACACTTGCTGGACAATAATACCTTTATTGCCACTGTGATTATTGTGTGGAAAGTTATCTAGGCTCACCCTAAACCAATTCCTAGGTCTGGGTCTTATTGGCTCATCCAGGCATACCTGGGAGAAAGGAGTCAAGTAGACTTCAAAAAGTTAACTTTTGGGAGCAGACCTAATATGTGGAGTAATGATCACTAGGGTACTCTAGCATTTGGCCTGTTTCTCTGCTTGGTGCTCTGCAGGGAGCACCGGAGATAAAGCTTGGCAGAAATCAACTTTAAAACGTATAACTCGAAGATGTTTATTGAGTCTGTGTTGATAAGTTTCCCTTCTGGATGCTTTCGTGCTCTTGCATTATTGGCCATATCTAATTTGACTCTCTTTTTATTAAAAGGCTTCTATTCTTTCAAACATTACTCAGGGCCTCATTAGACTTTGGCAGTTGGAATTACCCAAATTAGCTGTCATACCGGCCGCCTCCTCTCCAGTAGTTTTATGATGTTTTCACTGGGCTGTCCAATGGTAACATCATATTATGACGTTTTTGCCGGTCAGACCAGTGGAAATAGTGAAATGGCATTGGCCTTGGCTCCTTTAAGGGAACTGAGGTCAATGCCAAGGCACAATAGCACCCTCAGAATGTGCACTTTCTGCAAAGCATGGAAAGGCTGGCGGAAAGGTGACTTGTGACCAGCACAGTGGCGATGAACTCAGCACCGTCGTGGCAGACCAGGACTCCGACCACCACCACCCCATCGGGAACCATGTTCTTGACAGTGGGGGTGGTCTGACAGCCATGGTCATAATATGCGGTCAGACCACCAGGCGTGAGGAGGTCCGACGGCCACTGCAAGCCTGGCTGTCTTAAGACTGCCAGACTCATAATGAGGCCCTCAGTGTCTTTGCTGCTCTGTCCTTGGTCCTGAAACCTTCAGATTAATGTGGCTAGGGGGTCTTAAGAATTGAAGATGTTTGGACTTAAGGACAGCAGAATCAACATAAAAAAGAACTGAGTTTAATTTTTCTTTCCCTTTAGGTATCGTATTATTCTTTTGCAGTGAAAACACCTTGATACTCTGTTTCTGTATTTCTTTTTTTTTTTTTGGTTTTGTTTTAGTCAAGAGGAATTCAAACATATTTGGCTCAGTTTTAAAACCAATTTAGTTTACCAAAGACAGCAGTCATCTTTCGGTGAGCAACACTGAGTTCTACACATGAGACCAGGGACTTTGGACCTGATTACGATGGTGGTTAGTCCGACCGCAGTATTATGATCAGAGAGAGCCGAGGCCAATGCCACCGCACACAGCACACTCGAAACGTGCACTGTGTGCCATGACAGACAGTGTGCGTTCCAAGTGTGCTGACAGGGGTGCCCCTGCACTGCCCAGGACATGGTTGTATGCAGTGCAGGGCCCACCCTGTGGCCCCAACTATGCTTTTCCACCAGCCTTTTCATAGCAGTGACACTGCCAGGAAAAGGCTGGCGGAAAGGAAAGTCGGATCAGCATGGCGGTGCCCCCACGGACACCGCCATGCTTGACCACGGCTTTCTACACCACTAGCACAGTGGGAATAATGATCCTGGAGGTGTTGGTGGTGTTGTGGCGATCAAACCACCAGCATCCTAATCTAGTGGTTGGAGCACCAAGGAGCCCCTATGGGTACAGAGGTCCTCGTTGTACTCACAATCAGTCCCTTAGTAACAATCCTACAGCATGCTGCCTTCTCTTCATCATGCAAAGATGCTAAGATTAGTTTTCCAATGCCCTCGGGTCACAGTGCACACTCTTTGATAGTAGAAGCAGTTCTCGCTCTAGCACTGTCCTGCCTGCTCATCACGAAAGCTACTGTGTCCTAAATTCCTAGTGCTTATCAGAGATTCAAGAGTTAAGGGCTGTTGCTGTTGGTTTAATTTGAAGAACTGTGTGTGGCAAGGAGCTGTTTGTTTGTTTTATTGATTAGACATCCTTTACTATTGCACTGTCCTTCTGACTGCAGCAGTTCCCTTACAACTCTCCTTCAAAAGAAATATTTAAATGAAATATCATGCTTTCGTGGTTGAGTATCATGTCATCAGAAACCATGTGTGGCTTTATTAGACCATAATAAATACCTATCCCTTAATTTTACAACACATTTCAGTAACCTATTAACCTGATGATGTATATATGAGCTGGTATTGCTCCCACAAGCAGGGATCTGCTTTAAATAGCAGCTCGCTGCTTGTGGGAGCAATGTTTCCATCTTTTTCCCAGCATGCATATTTAGGAGCAGACAAACAGATGAAAACTGCTTTCTGACAGCGGGAACTGTTTGACAGCTCCAGCTGTCAGAAAGTGAACTTTGTTTGCTTTTGCTTGGTGGGGGCTGTCAGCTCCCACCAAGCAAATGAAAACAGCTAAGTTCCAGGGGTGGGTACCCTGGGACATAGCAGGAGCCATCCCTGGTGGATGGCTGTCCCCAGGGCCATTAGTGGCTTTGCGAGGGGAGGGGTGAGGCCCCCTTCAATCAGCATTGCCCTAGGGATATGGTGGTCCCCAGGGCTGCAGGGGGCCACATTCTTTTTATTTAAAGCCCTAGGGAGGCGCCATTCTATTTATTTAATGTGCCAGGGTGGAGGTGGTTCCTGGGGCTGCCGGGGAAGCATGGCCCACCTGCATTCAATTAACAAAAAAAACCATGGAAGTGGCAATCCCCGGGGCTGAGAAGGGGTCCAAAACAGCCCCCCCGAATATTCCATTTTAGCCCGGGGAGGTGGTGGTCCTTTGGGTGGTGGGGGGGCTGAGTGGCCCCCTCTCCATCAAATTTGATTGAAGCCATGGAGAGGTGGCGGTCCCGGGGGCTTGTGGCAAGCCCAGGGAGGCACCCATGAGCCCCCTCCTATCTTTTTCCTCATGTCCCCAGGACTCGGCCCACCCAGGTGCTTCACAAAAAGGGCACAAAACCACCAGTTTTTTGTTTTTTTTTGGGATTGGGAAAATCCACAGTTCCGGATCTCAAGATTTTTTGAAAGTTTAAAAAAAAAATGCTTTTAAGCCCTGGCGAGTTCCCTCAGGCATCACCTGAGCTAAGGGGTCGGGGTGTCCCTGCCCTAGCCCCCTTTTTTATACTTTTTTTTCCCTCAGACTTGGCAGAAGTTGAGTCCCAAGATGGCTGCCAAAACTTCCTTGTTGAAGTGTTAGCAGCCAATCAGATATCTTGCACGGGGATAGTCAGATCCACAGAGGATCCGCATCCCTAGAGATCTATATTTATTTACCTTTAATTTCTCCTAAAATGCTGAACAGATTTACACCAAATTACAAAAAGCACAATCTGTGAAACAACATCTACTTTTCTGCCAGATTTGGTGTAATTCCATTCAGCAGTTTGGGCTGTAGGCATGTCTAAAGACCCTATGGAAAAATGAATGGGGAAAACACATTTTAGGACCCCCCCCCTTTTTCACGGCTCCCACTTGACAGATCAACACGAAACTTTGAAGACAGCAGGTGAATTGACCAAAGTACACGTTTTGAAAATTTTGTGAAGATTTATCTAGCGGTGCCAAAGTCATTGGCAAAACAAAAAATGCTCTGGAGTGCAGTGTGGAATTTTGAAATCATAAAATTCAGTTGCTGTGAAATATATATATATATGTATATCTTTATATATATATATATATATATATATATAAATATATATATATATATATATATATATATATACAGAATAGACTTAGGACAAGTGTATATCACAGAATATAAATATAACAAATTCACAGATATTGATAGAAGAATCAAGGAGCATGAGTTTTTAAATGTTTTTCAGCAGGCTCTGTATTTCTTTTTGCTTATTGTCAGGGCTCTAACTACAAATACCCACAATATAGAGATGAGCATTGCACTTTTTGTGGATATAGCGTGCCTACTAAACATGAGGTTCTTGGCTTGAAGGAAGCAAAGAATTTCAGTGCTGAAGAAATGAGAAACAATCTTCTCATCACTTTTCTAGAGTGTGGTATTGATACATGGAAATATTGGTTGGTTTTATAGGAGATGGCTCAGGTTATAACTTGGGGGTAAAGAAAGAGGTATCTGCCCTCATGAAACAAAATATTAATTTGTTTTTTGCAATCCATTGTCCCAGCCATACTTTGCAATTAGATATGAGTGACACTTATAAAGGCACACAATTTGAAAATGTAAAAGAAGTGCTTCACTCAGTTCATAGTAAATATCAAAATATGATACAATGCCTTTTCAAAACCATTAGCAGATATCTTGGAAAATATTTTAAATAAGTTGGAGAAAGCAAATGGTACCATCCAGGTGCATAACTAGAGCTGAGCTTGCAGAGCCCTCCTTCTGACAAATCAGAAAGCAGAAAACACAATTCGGAGACCCAGGTACCAGGACTGCCTGAGAGCTCTCAGAAACATGAAGTTTGTGCTACATCTCCCGGTGTTCATAAAAAACTAACGCCCTCATTACAACCCTGACGGTCGGTGTTAAAGTGGCGGTAAAAAAAATGGGATCATGACCACGGCAGAAACCGCCAACACATACAGCCACTTTAAAACTCCGACCGCCACGGCGGTAGCAACAAACACCGCAGTGGTCACCGCCAACAGACAGGCGGAAGACAATGTAACACCCACCCCATTACAACACGCCCATCCCCCAGCTTTTCTGGGGCAGTACGAATGCCATCAAAAGCACGGCGGAAACAGTACTTGGAAGGGAAACCACTCACCTTTCGACACTCAATGAAGAACCAGGATGCCATGGAGCCCGAGCTGCACGATCTGCCCATGCTGGTGTATCTTCTCATTCATCAGGAGCACCAACGGCGGTGATGATGACCACGGTGAGTACTGTACCTAGTAGACAGGGGAGGGGGAAGAAAAAGAGAGTGAGACACACAACACGCAACACCCCCACCCCCACCCTCACCCCCAACACCATACACACAAACACATGCAACAACATTACATGTACACCCCGTAACCCTCTGAAACAATGCAAGGATGAAAGGAATTGAGTCAAATCAGTGTAATATTAGAATTCCAGAGTAATACGTTCATAAATAAATAAACAGTATGTACAATATATACAAAATATACAAAATGAGGGACACTGTCCACACAAAAAATAGTGTGTGGCCCACTGGGCCATAACACATACTCCAAGCCCACACTTGACTCCTGCCTCAAAATGGAGAGAAAACTGCAGGGGCATCAGGTCGAAAACACACAGACACCTAAGGGGGACGGGGAAGGGGGGCACCTCAGCCGGAAGATGGTACAACGCCACCTCACCTGGAGGGGGCTCCATGCCCACAGCGAGGTCCTGGGGAGTGCAAGGCCACAGTCTCTCAAGTCTCTCAAGTGGGTGGTGTGCCCACTGCTTGGTCCTGGGGACTGCAAAGCCACAGTCTCTCAAGTGGGTGGTTTGCCTGCTGCCTTGTCCTGGGGAGTGCAAGCCCACAGTCTCTCAAGTGGGTGGTTTCTCCACTGCTTGGTCCTGGGGCGTGCAAGGCCACAGTCTCTCAAGTGGGTGGTTTGCCCACTGCTTGATCCTGGGGAGTGCAAGGCCACAGTCTCTCAAGTGGATGGCTTCTTCCACTGGTTCTGGAGGGGCCATTGTGCCCAGTGTGCTTCATCCTGCCAAGGATAGGGTGAGTGAATGCCTTTCTCCACTGGTTCTGGAGGGGGCTTTGTGCCCAGTGTGCTTCATCCTGCCAAGGATAGGGTGAGTGGATGCCTTTCTCCATTGGTCCTGGAGGGGGCATTGTGCCCAGTGTGCTTCATCCAGTGAAGGATAGGGTGAGTGGATGCCTTTCTCCACTGGTTCTGGAGGGGGCATTGTGCCCAGTGTGCTTCATCCTGCCAAGGATAGGGTGAATGGATGCCTTTCTCCACTGGTTCTGGAGGGGGCATTGTGCCCAGTGTGCTCCATTCTGCCAAGAATAGGGTGAGTGGATGCCTTTATCCACTGGTTCTGGAGGGGGCATTGTGCCCAGTGTGCTTCATCCTTCCAAGGATAGGGAGAGTGGATGCATTTCTCCATTAATTCTGTAGGGGGCTTTGTACCCAGTGATGCAGCACGTGCGGGGTGCCAGGTCACAGTCCCTCACCTGGGTGTCAGATCCACAAGATTTGCAGTAGCAGGATGCATGATGGGCCATGGAGGCAGGGCTACAGTCCATCTGCCGGCGGCTACGGCTGCACAGTGGTGGTAGTGGTGGTGCTGGTGGGGGTGCTGCCAGTGGGGGGGGAGGCTCCAGCCCTTCCCCTGCAGCCTCGTACGGCTGCCCACTGGGGCTGCTGCTGCTAGCAGTGGTGTCACTTTCAGCTGTGCAGGTGGAGGTGTTTGTGGCGCTGCTCGCGGCGGTGCTTGCGGCAGTGCGGGTGACAGTGCTGGCCGCGATGGAGGTGCGGGTGCTGCTAGTGGTGGGGGGAGGCCCCAGCCCTTCTCCTGTAGTCTCGGACGGCTGCCCACTGGGGCTGCTGCTGCTGACAGTCGTGGTGCTTGCTGCGGTGCAGGTGGAAGTGTTTGCGGCGGTGCTTGCGGGGGTGCTGGCCGCGGTGCAGGTGGCGGTGCTGGCTGTTGTGCTGGTAGCCACCAGGCCTTCAACTGCAGCCTTGGACGGCTGAAGTGCATTGGCTGGTGTTTTGTTCCCCTTCCTGCCCTTGGCAGATGGTGGTGTCACCTTGGGTCTGGCAGCTGGAGTCTTTGAGGTGGCCTTGCTGGGTGGTTGTGGCTCCTTCCCCTTACTGGATGCTGTCCCCTTCTTCACCTTGCCAGGTGGCAGAATGTTCTTGCACACTGGCTGGCCTGACGGGTGCCCCCTTTGAGCCTCTGACAGCTGCAGGAACCACAGCAGACGTGGACTTGGTGGCTGAGGTGCTGGGCTGGGTTTTAGCCACCCTGGCCCAAGGGGAAGGACGGGGGGAGGAGGGGTAGGGAACCAGTCAATGTTGGCTAGGAAAAGCTTCTTAGGGACATTGGGGTGGGAAGAGGGTGAAGGTTTGGGAGTGGAGGAAGAGGGAGTGGTTGTAGAAGGTATCAGTCTGCTGTGTTTGGGTGCAGGTGCATGAGCTGGATGCTGTTGGGAGGTAGATGGCTGTTGGGTGTGTGTGTGTTTGCGTTTGTGTACTTTGGAAGGAGGGGTCACAGACACAGTGGGAGAGGACACAGGGGACATGTGCATGGATGTGGGGGTGGTGACGGCCAGTGACGGGTGCTGGTGATGGAGGTAGTGGATGAGGATGTAGTGCATGCAGGTGTGAGTGGAGAAACAACTGGGAGGGAGTTGGAGGACGAGGGGGAGGGGGACACAGTGGAGGCAGTGGCTGCTAGTGTGTCTGCATGGGGATGGTGCTTATGTGAGTGCCTGTGAGATGAAGTGTGGTGTTTGCCTGAGCCACTTTTGTGTGTTGATTTGGGTGAATGCTGGTCTGAAGGTGTGCTTGGGATAGGCTGGGTTGAGGGGATTGGGACTGGGAGGAGGAAGTTGGAGGGGGGAGGCTAGAGACAGGGACAATGGCTGCCATCAGTGCAGAGGCCAGAGCCTGAAATGCTCTCTCCTGGGCCGCCAAGCCAGAGTGAATGCCCTCCAGGTATGCATTTGTTTGTTGCAAATGCCCCTCGACACCCTGGATGGCATTCAGAATGGTTGACTGCCCAACAGTGAGGGATCTCAGGAGGTCAATAGCCTCCTCACTGAGGGCAGCAGGGCTGACTGGGGCAGGGCCTGAGGTGCCTGGGGCAAAGGAGATGCCCACCCTCCTGGGTGAGCGGGCACAGGAAACATGCTGAGGGGCTGCTTGGAGGGCAGTTCTGGTAGGGGGGAGGGGGCGGCTGGACCTGTTGTTAGGGTGGGTTCAGAGGTGTCCGCCACCGCCAGGGAGCTTCCATCGGAGGATGAGTCTCTGTCTGTAGTGTCCCCTCTTGTCTCTGTTGTGGTGCTCCCCTCGCCCTTTGTCTCACTGGTGCCCTCAGTGGATTCGGCCTCCAAGCCCATGTGGGCTGCAGCTCCCTCTGTCGCTGGTGCCTCTGCTCCTCCACCAGATGATGCTAATGCACACAAGGACAGGGTGACAAAACAAAAAGGGGGGAGAGACAGAGGATACACTTGATCAATGCCAGCAACAACACTACTGTTGGCATACACAACACACAGGGAACAGCCCTATGCAATAGGCCATGCACCACCAGTTAAAATGCTAGTCAGCAGCCCATGGGGGACATGGCATAACGCCATCAGCTGCACACCTGAAACCCACAGGACCCTGCCCAGTAGTAGATGCCCACTAACACCTTTGGGTTTAGAGTGCTTGAGAGCCTGCCCAACAAGAGACCTACCCTGCCATGTTCGCACTGGCCTAGGGGCACCCACAGTCTACATCCCACACCTAGGAAAAACCTTAATGCGCGCCAATTCATGAATCTGAATTTTTACTTATCCCCTTGTGGCTGCTGTGATGCCCTCAAGTGCCCATCCATCTCCAGATAGGCCACCGCCAGGATGCAGAACATCAGGGGGGTCAGGGTATGACGGGCACCCCTTCCACATTGGGAGGCCAGCCCCAGCTGGGCCTCCGCCGTGTTCCTTGCCCAGCTGCGCAGGTCCTCCCACCGTTTCCGGCAGTGGGTTCTCCGCCTGTGAAAGACCCCCAGTGTCCGCACCTCCTTGGCGATGACACGCCAAATACCCTATTTCTGGTGGGCGCTGAACTGCAGGAAAAAGACAGCAGAAAAGGGATTAGTAATACTGTCTGGACTGTCACACTCATGGGCCACCATATCCCTCCCATCCACTAAGGCACATACATTGACCACCATACATGCAGCACTCTGCCCAGGACACCTCAGCCCCCCTACATGTGACTTACACACACAGCACTCCATACATTCATGGCCCACGCATCATGCACACAGTGTACTCACCTGTTTGTCTGGAGGACCATAGAGTAAAGTGTACTGGGGTAGGTACCCATCCACCAGTCTCTCCAACTCCTCTGCAGTGAAGGCAGGGGCCCTTTCCCCAGACACATGAGCCATTGTCGCTTCCAGACACAGGTCACAGCAGCACTTGCAGTGTAGGTCCTCTCCTGTTGAAGATCAGGTATTGAGTGATTGAACAGCTAGAAAATGGCGGTCACGTCCGTGGCGGTCACTTCTGCGGCGGTGCGTACCATCACCGCCGGTGTACATCGCCATTGGCTCCTGGAACCCCTAGTGCCCAATGATAACCAATGCGAAGTTGCGCGGCAGTCGCCGGCCACCTACCGCAACGACGCACTATGCCAGCGGAATTACCTCATTTCCACTTGTCCCTCCTCACAGGTCAGGCAGCTGCCATTTCAGGCGGGCACAGGCGATGCACCTAACTGCATCACAGCAGACATTGGCACATCAACTGACTCTCGGAATCACATACTGGTTCTGTAAATGAAGAGATACATCATTCTTGCAATTGGTGTGTGAATATGACCCTCTGCTCACCGTTTACCTCCCTAGGTTTCAACCACTAAGGATGAACATGAGATGGAGAAATCCTCCAGTGTACAGACCTCTGGTGGACCCAGCGACAATGGAGGACAGACACATTGGCCCTCATTCTGACCTCGGCGGTAAAAGGCACTTACCGCCGGTCAGAAATCCTGCATAATTCCGCAGCGGTCGCGGTAACCCGCCACGGTCATTCTGACCCGCAGCAGCCAAACCGCCGAAAATAAGACAGCCACAACAGACCGCCAGACCAGCGGTCGGCGGAAAAGTGGAGGTGACCAAACCTCCACCGTCACGCCAACAGAAATACGCCCATGCCATTCTGACCCACGAATCCACGCGGCGGTCTTTCAAACACGGTTTTCCATTGGCGGTACACACCGCCGCGGTCAGAATACACACAAACGAACAAAACTCAGCAACATTGGACGATTTGAATTCCACACACCTGATACACATACACACACCACTCCAACACACACAATACAATATAAAACACACACCCACATCACCCACAAACCCCTTTGACCAAAATCCAAAAAGAAGCACTGAGAGACACAGCAGCGATCATAGAACATCATCACACAGAGGCACACTACACCATCACCCACACAATATCCACACACAAAACAACACACACCACCACACTCAACACACTTAACTACACATACTCCACCCCACACATCATACACACCACTCCATGGCACCCCAAAGACACCCCCGCTTCTCAGACGAAGAACTTAGGGTCATGGTGGAGGAAATCGTTCGGGTAGAGCCCCAGCTCTTCGGCACACAGGTCCAATACACCAGCATTGCCCGGAGGACGGAGCTATGGCAGAGGATTGTCGACAGGGTCAACGCTGTGGGACAGCACCCCAGAAATCGGGAAGACATCAGGAAGCGATGGAACGACCTACGGGGGAAGGTGCGTTCCATGGTATCCAGGCACAACATCGCCGTGCAGAAGACTGGCAGAGGACCCCCACCTCAACCCCCACAATTTACAACATGGGAGGAGGAAGTCTTGAACATCCTGCATCCTGACGGCCTCGCAGGAGTCGGCGGAGGAATGGATTCTGGTAAGTTGAAGCTTCAATACTGCTTCCCCCCCACCTGCATGCCAAATCATACCCCAACCCTCACCCCCATCCTCGAACCCCACCCTCACCCCCACCACCATCCTCACCCCCACCCTCACCCCCACCACCATCCTCACCCCCACCACCATCCTCACCCCCAGCACACCTATTCCCTGCCAATGTCTCACCATCACAACCCACACATCCCAAAACCTAGGCCTGCATGCGTCCACTAAGCAGGGACACCCATCACCAAAGCATGCCCAATGCATATACACATCCCCCCCACAAGCCACCCTCACCAAAGCCCCCACACACGAATGCCAGCACTTGGGGACACGGGAACCCACAGATACACCCATATGGCACACATTGAAACTATAACCATACCTCTATACCCCTGCAGGACCCGACCGCCAACACACCGCCACGGAGGGCCCAGAATTCTCCACACCCCCCACCCAAGAGGCCGTCAGCGATGACAGCAGCTCTGTCGACCTGGACACTGATGACCAGCCCGGACCATCGGGGACCTCTGGACAGTCGGTTCCCCTCAGACAGCCACACGGCCACTACAGACCCAAACCCCTCTGGGAACACCAGCACAGCTCCCACCCAGCGGGCCCATACCTCTGTCTCCAGGGCGCGTCAATCAGCGGTGTGTCTACCACTACAGGGCACCCAGGATAACCCACCACCCCAACAACAACAGGGACCTGGGGGCAGTGGTAGTGGGCACACCGGCCAGGGGGCAGAGGCCCAGGGAAACAGGGGAACTGGGAGGGCAGCTGTGCGACAGGGGGGGGACGGGCCCAGGGAACCCACTCTCCACGAGGCCCTCACCACCATCATGGGAGCATACAACCGCTCCCAGGAGACGATGGCGACGGTACTGGCCAGGTTCCAGGAGATCCAGGTACTGCAGGAGGAACACTATCGGGGGTACAGGGAGGACATCAGAGCCCTCACCTCCACCCTGGTTACCATGGTAGGGCTGCTGCAGGAACTCATCAACACCAGGACGGACACTCAACAACAAAAAAGGGCCCCTGCCACTAGCCTGGACCAAGAACAGCCAACCACCTCCGCCGGCGCTAGTGGACAGGAGGCCCCCGCACAACAGCAGCCCACCAGACCCCCACCTCCTGCAGGAGAAGAACCACCCCGCAAGAGGGCCCTGAGATCTCGCAAGAAGACAGAGTAGGATGTCAAGACCCCCGCCAGCAAAGGATACCACCTGATGTCATCCAACTGTCCCACATAGTCACCCTGTCCATCCTTGAACTGCCCATGCTCCATCTCTCCACAGGCCTATGGACAATGCACCTGTGTGACTGTTACTCTGGACTCTGCCATGGACATTCCTTCACCATAGCCCCCACCCACTTGAAGCCACCCATCCCATTTTGAGCACTGAAATAAACACCTATTTTGCACAAAACTATCTGGAGTCTGGCTGTGATTTCAAAATATTGTAATTGACATGACAGTGCAAATATGTCCTTGTACATAGTGAAGTCAACAAACAGCTGCCACAAAGCTGTAGTCCATGGGGAAACGAAGCACAGGACTCGTAGTGGGGACCCCAGATCTGAAATAAAGAGGGAAAAGCCACAACTCAGTCATCATACACTGGGGCAAATAGACAGGCAGCAGAGATGCAGGAGAGTAGTTTACATTTACTAAATTATGTTTGAATTGTTACCTGTGTCCTATTGGAAGTACTGTGCAATGATTCTGTCCCTGTTGTCTGTTTCATCCCCGTCGTCTTCCTCCTCTTCACTCTCCACAGGTTCCACAGCTGCCACAACACCACCGTCTCGACCATCCTCCTGCAGGAAAGGCACCTGGCGGCGCAAAGCCAGGTTGTGAAGCATGCAGCAGGCCACGATGATGTGACACACCTTCTTAGGTGAGTACATTAGGGATCCACCTGTCATATGCAGGCACCGAAACCTGGCCTTTAGGAGGCCGAAGGTGCGTTCGATCACCCTCCTAGTACGCCCATGGGCCTCATTGTACCGTTCCTCTGCCCTGGTCCGGGGATTCCTTACTGGGGTCAGTAGCCACGACAGGTTGGGGTACCCAGAGTCCCCCAATAGCCATACACGGTGTCTCTCTAGCTGTTCCATCACGTAAGGGATGCTGCTATTCCTTAGGATGTAGGCGTCATGCACTGACCCAGGGAATTTGGCATTTACATGCGAGATGTACTGGTCAGCCAAACACACCACCTGGATGTTCATGGAATGGTAACTTTTTCTGTTCCTGTACACCTGCTCACTGTCTCTTGGGGGAACCAAAGCCACATGGGTCCCATCAATGGCATCAATGACGTTGGGAATATGTCCAAGGGCATAGAAATCACCCTTCACTGTAGCCAATTCGCCCACCTCAGGGAAAAGGATGTAGCTCCTCATGTATTTCATCAGGGCAGACAACACTCTGGATAACACCTTCGAAAACATGGGCTGAGACATCCCAGAAGCAATTCCCACTGTTGTCTGAAATGACCCACTTGCCAAGAAATGGAGTACTGACAGGACCTGCACCAGAGGGGGAATCCCAGTGGGTTGGCGGATGGGGGACATCAGGTCGGGCTCCAGCTGGGCACACAGTTCATGTATAGTGGCACGGTCAAGCCGGTAGGTCAGGATAATGTGCCGTTCTTCCATTGTCGACAGGTCCACCAGCGGTCTGTACACGGGAGGATTCCTCCTTCTCCTCGCCAAACCCAGCGGACGGTGCCTAGGAAGGACAACATGGAGCACACAGTCAAGCAACCCACAGGTACGTACTCACAGCTTGCACAGTAAACGATTCTCTATGCAGTGAATGGCGTGTATGAGTGGCTATGCAAGGCCTAGGCCTGTGTGACGCAGTTGAAATTGAGCCATGTGGACCCTCGAAATGGCGGCTGCCTGACCTGTGAAGTGTGACAATGGGATGTGAGGTCAATGCGCTGGCGTGGCACACCGCGGCGGTCGGCGGTCGAAGACCGCGGCGCGAAGCCGCATTGGTTAACATTGAAGCCTATGGGTTTCAGGAGCCAATGGCGAAGGGCGCCGGCGGTGGCGGTACGCACCGCCGCGGGCGTGACCGCCATTTTCTATCTACTTATTCACTCGCGACTTGAACTTTCACAGGAGAGGACCTATACTGCAAGTGTTGCTGTGACCTCGGTCTGGAAGGGACAATGGCTGCTGCGCCTGGGGAAAGGGCCCCTCCCTTCACTGGAGAAGAGTTGGAGAAACTTGTGGATGGGGTCCTCCCCCAGTATGCGCTACTCTACGGTCCTCCAGACCAACAAGTGAGTTTAATTCAATATGGATTTGGGGCCACTGGCTGGCTTGGGGGCCTGGCGGGGGGCCTGGCGGGGATGGGGGGCATGTTGGGCCTGGCGGGGGCATGGCGGGGATGGGGGGCATGTTGGGCCTGGCGGGGGGGCATGGCGGGGGGCCTGGCGGGGATGGGGGGCATGTTGGGCCTGGCGGGGGGCCTGGCGGGGATGGGGGGCATGTTGGGCCTGGCGGGGGGCCTGGCGGGGGGCCTGGCGGGGATGGGGGGCATGTTGGGCCTGGCGGGGGGCATGGCGGGGGGCCTGGCGGGGATGGGGGGCATGTTGGGCCTGGCGGGGGGCAAGGCGGGGATGGGGGGCATGTTGGGCCTGGCGTGGGGGCATGGCGGGGGGCCTGGCGGGGATGGGGGGCATGTTGGGCCTGGCGGGGGGCATGGCGGGGATGGGGGGCATGTTGGGCCTGGCGGGGGCCTGGCGGGGATGGGGGGCATGTTGGGCCTTGCGGTGGGGCCTGGCGGGGGGCCTGGCGGGGATGGGGGGCATGTTGGGCCTGGCGGGGGCATGGCGGGGGGCATGGCGGGGATGGGGGGCATGTTGGGCCTGGCGGGGGGCATGGCGGGGGCCTGGCGGGGATGGGGGGCATGTTGGGCCTGGCGGGGGGCCTGGAGGGGATGGGGGGCATGTTGGGCCTGGCGGGGGCATGGCGGGGGGCCTGGCAGGGATGGGGGGGCGTTGGGCCACTGGCAACGAAAATGCAGACAAACTTGAACGTGGTATTTCTCCCTCCCTGTACGTGTCACATAGGTCCGCGCCCATGAGAAGATTGGGATTTGGCGTGCCATCGCCAAGGAAGTCCGGACCCTGGGGGTCCACCATCGACGGGGCACCCACTGCCGCAAGAGGTGGGAGGACATCCGCCGCGGGACCAAGAAGACCGCCGAGTCTCTGCTGGGGATGGCCTCCCAATGTAGGCGGGGTGCCTGCCGTCAACTGACCCCCCTGATGTTCCGGATCCTGGCGGTGGCCTACCCTGATTTGGATGGGCGCGTGAGGGCAGCACAGCAGACACAAGGGGGTGAGTACAAGCATAATCTACTCTGTTGTCGCGCAGTGGAGGTGTCTGGGTGGGGGAGGAGGGCTGTGGGTCCCCCTAGGCCAGGGCGATATCTGTAGGCTGGGCACCCCCGTAAGCCCCTGTGTCCCCAGCCACCACCCTCAGTAGTGTGCCAGTACAGCCATCCCTGGGCCGTGTCATCCATGGGTGCAGTTGTCAACTCTAGGCGTGTAGGGCATGTTCCACGGAATGCGTAGCGGACCCCAAGTGCGCAACTTAGTGCAGGGGGCATCTGTGTCTGTCATGTCCGCTAACTGTACCGGTGATCCATGTACTCAAAATCTCTTTATTTCTCTCTCCCCCCTCCTTTTTGTTTGTCTTTCTGTGCTTGTGTGCATCAGCATCATCAGGCAGAGGAGAAGTGGCATCGGGGCAGGAGGGAGCTGCATCTCACATGGCCCAGGAGGGCCATGCCACAGAGTCTGACTGGACCAGTGAGACGGAGGGCGAGGGGAGCTCCACAACGGGGACGACTGGACCCTGCAGCGACACGGACACGTCCTCGGAAGGGAGCTCCCTTGCGGGGGTGGCACCATCCGTGCCCCCCGCCATTACAGGTACAGCCGCCACCCAGCGCATCATCGCCGCCCTCCCAGCAGCCCCTCAGCGTTCGCCCCGTGCCCGCTCTGCCAGGAAGCCGGGCATCTCCTTCGCCCCAGGCACCTCAGGCCCTGCCCCTGTTACCCCCGCTGCCCTCAGTGAGGAGGTCATTGACCTCCTCCGAACGCTCATTGTTGGGCAGTCTACCCTTTTGAATGCCATCCAGGGGGTGGAGAGGGAGGTTCATCGCAGCAATGCGTACCTGGAGGGCATTCATTCGGGTCAGGCTGCCCATCAGCGATCGTTCCAGGCTCTGGCCTCAGCACTGACGGCAGCCATTGTTCCTGTCTCCTGCCTCCCTCTACTAACTCCCTCCTCCCAGTCTCCTGTTCCTCTGCCTGTCCCACCCACACCATCAGACCAGCCTGCACACACCTCAACACCCAAGAGCAGCTCATCCAAACATAAGCACCACAGATCACGCAGACATTCACACAAGCAACATTCCGATGCAGACATGCCAACAGTCACTACCACCTCTGTGACCCCCACCTCCTCGTCTCCCTCCTCCCTCCCTGTGACGTCTACACTCACACCTTCATTCACCTCAACCATCAGCCAGTGTTTCCATCACCAGCACACCCTCCAGTACAGTCCGCACACGTGCAGTCACCACCCCCACTGCCATTTACACTTCCCCTGTGTCCTCTCCCACTGTGTCTGTCACCCCCTCTTCCACACCACACAAACGCAGCCACCCACCCACCCAACAGCCATCCACCTCACGACAGCCTATCCCTCCTGCACCTGCACCCAAAGACAGCAAACGTGACTCACCTACAACCACATCCTCTTCCTCCACTCCCATTCCCACTGTACCTACCACTCTCCATTGTCCCAAGAAAATCTTTCTCGCTACTGCTAACTTCTTTTCTGACCCTGAGCCCCCCCCTCCTTCTCGTCGGGGTAAGAAGAGCACCTCAGCCACCACCAGCCCTGCAGCCCCCTTGACAAGGGTGCAGGGGTATTGGAGCCCACCAGCCCGCATGTCTGGATCTTCGCCCAGCAGCAAGGGGACAGGCAGCCCACCCCCTGAGAAGAGGAGCAGGAGGCGGAAGGGCCGCCGCAGGAGCCCGGGTTCTATATCCCCCCAGGACACTAGCCAGCCACCGTCAACAGCCACAGCTCCAAAGGGAGGAAAGGGCCACAGACTCCCGACTAAGGAGGGCAAGGGCAGCAAGGCGGAGAAGTCAGGCAGCAGACCTGCTGCCCATGGAGGACCCGTCACAACTGCCCAGGAGGAGCCCACAACCCCCATAGCCGCTGCCCAGGGAGGAACCGTCACAGCTGCCCAGGGAGAGCCCACCACCCCCATAGCCGCTGCCCAGGGAGGACCCAGCCCAGCTGGCCAGGAGGGCCCCACCACCCACAGCCCAGGTGGGCATTGAAGGAGCACCATCCCCGCTGCCCAGGAGGGCACCACCAGGCAATGAGCAGTTGGCCATAGAATGGCCGCCGTCTCCAGCACCGCTCCGCTGGGGACCGCCGTCTCAAGAACCGCTGAACTGGGCCCTTCAAGGCAAGAAGCGCTGAACTGGGCCCTTCAAGGCAAGAACCGCTGAACTGGGCCCTTCAAGGCAAGAACCGCTGAACTGGGCCCTTCAAGGCAAGAACCGCTGAACTGGGCCCTTCAAGGCAAGAACCGCTGAACTGGGCCCCGCCGTCTCCAGCACCGCTCCGCTGGGGACCGCCGTCTCAAGAACCGCGGAACTGGGCCCTTCAAGGCAAGAACCGCTGAACTGGGCCCTTCAAGGCAAGAACCGCTGAACTGGGCCCTTCAAGGCAAGAACCGCTGAACTGGGCCCTTCAAGGCAAACCGCTGGCCCTTTGGCAGACGTGGCAGGGCAGGATCTGTCTCGGGCAGGGCTGCAGGATGTCCTCTGGCCAACATGCCTCCTCCAGTGGCAGTGGAGTCTGTTATGGACCGTTTGGACTGTGGCTTTGCACTCCCCAGGATGGCCCAGTGGGCAGGCCACCCACTGTATGGACTGTATGGACTGCATGGACTGTGGCTTTGCACTCCCCAGGATGGCCGAGTGGGCAGGCCACCCACTGTATGGACTGTATGGACTGTGGCTTTGCTCTCCCCAGGATGGCCCAGTGGGCAGGCCACCCACTGTATGGACTGTATGGACTGTGGCTTTGCTCTCCCCAGGATGGCCCAGTGGGCAGGCCACCCACTGTATGGACTGTATGGACTGTGGCTTTGCACTCCCCAGGATGGCCCAGTGGGCAGGCCACCCACTGTATGGACTGTATGGACTGTGGCTTTGCTCTCCCCAGGATGGGCCAGTGGTCATGGAGTCCCCTCGTGGATCTGGCGTCGTGTACTGAAGTGGCTGAGGTGCCCCCCCTTCCCTTCCCCCTGAGGTGCCTGTCCTTTTTTCTTTCTGATGCCCCTGCAGTGTTCTCTCCGTGGAGTTCTTGTCGTGGGACTGGGCCTTGCCCCTTTGCTCAGGACCCCTGTGGTCCACGGACAGTGGTTGGACTACATATAGTAGATGTATATATTTTGTACATAGTTTATTTATTTATTTGGATTACTGCTGTCCATTTTTCAATATATCTGCCCGTTTAAGATCTCTTCTTTTGGTCTTTGCATTATTTCGGAGGGGGGGGTTTGTGGGTTGTGACAGTGATCTGTGGAAATGCATTGATGTGTGTGTTGTAGTGGGTGTGGGTGGGTGGGTGTGTGCCGGTAATCTTTTCCCTCCCCTGTGTCGTAGGTGCAGTACTCACCGATGTCTTCCGCGCCGCCGGGCGTGCTCCTGGTACAGGAGCAGGTATAGGAGTGCGGGGATGACCTGTAACTCGGGTTCCATACTGCCGGAATCTCGCGTGGAGTACGTGGAGGTGAGCGTTTTCCCGTTCGTAGTCTGTTTCCGCCGTGTTTTTATCGGCGGGCTCCCGCCCCGGAAAGGTGGCGGATTGGTGGGTCGTTATCGGGTAGGCGGTACATTGTCTCCCGCCGGGCTGTTGGCGGTGACCGCCAGGCTGTTTGTTTGTACCGCCGTGGCGGTCGGAGTGTTGAAGCGGCGGTCTCTGTTGGCGGTAACCGCCAGGGTCAGAATTCCATTTTTTGGACCGCCAGCCTGTCGGCGGTATGGTCGCGGCTTTAGCACCGACCGCCAGGGTTGGAATGAGGGCCATTATCTTAACATACAGACTTGATCGGGCCACAATCCAAGAACTGTGTGCCCAATTGGAGCTAGACCTGATGTCAGCTATCCGCCAGCCTACAGGTATCCCCCCCTCTAGTGCAGGTCCTGTCAGTGCTCCATTTCCTGGCAAGTGGTTCCTTCCAAACAACAGTGGCCATGGCATCAGGGATGTCTCAGCCAATGTTCTCCAACGTGTTGACCAGAGTGTTGTCTGCCCTGGTGAAACATATACACAGCTACTTCGTATTCCCCCAGGTGGAGGATTTGGCCACAGTGAAAGCTGGCTTTTATGCCTTGGGACATATCCCCAACATCATTGGTGCCATCCATGATACACATGTAGCATTTGTCCCCCCCCCCTGGAGAAATGAACAGGTATTCAGGAATAGAAAAAGCTATCACTCTATGAATGTGCAGATGGTGTGTTTGGCTAACCAGTACATCTCCAATGTAATGCCAAGTACCCTGGGTCTGTGCATGACGCCTTTATCTTGAGGAATAGCAGCATCCCATATGTGATGGCTCAACTCCAGAGACACTGGGTGTGCCTAATAGGTGAGCCCAAGGTCCCCACCCAGTATATGTTGGTATCTGGGTATGGGGTTGTCCCTAAGGGTTAGTGTGCGTCTTCCAGTATTCCCTCGATATTTGCAGATGACTCTGGTTATCCAACCTCTCATGGCTACTGACCACAGTGAGGAATCCCAGGACAAAGGCAGAGGAACGTTACAAAGAGGCACATGGGTGAACAAGAAGGATTATTGAGAGAACCTTCGGCCTCCTGAAGGCCATGTTTCGGTGCCTCCATCTGACAGGTGGATCCCTGTACTACTCACCCAAGAAGGTGTGCCAGATCATCGTTGCATGTTGCACAACCTGGCCTTGAGATGCCAGGTGCCTTTTCTGCAGGAGGATGAGCCTGGAGATGGTCTTGTGGCAGCGGTGGAGCCTGTGGACAGTGAGGAAGAGGAGCCAGAGGAAGAAGATGTGGACAACAGAAGTAATATCATACAACAGTACTTCCAGTGACACACAGGTAAGACACTGTAACTTCACTTTTCTTTTCAGTTTTCTGTTGGTCATTGTACAAGGCAGCTTGATTTCCCTATGTCTATGGCCACTTACTGTACCCTTTGGCATCTCTATTTTCAGATCTCTGTGCCCCACTCTGGCTCCTGGTATGTTTACTGCTGCCCACTACAGGCCATACCCATGTATAAATTACTGTACATTAGATTTGCAATGTTTTCAGAATGTTGTACTAATACATATTTCAATCAATTGACAGACTCCAGATTTGTATTTGTTCCAAGGGTGTTTATTTCAGTGCTAATAAGTAGAGGGGGATGTGAAATGGGCTGGGGTGATGGTGGAGGAAAGTCCAGGGTAGAGTTCAGTCTCTTGGTATCACAGGTGCATTGTCCAATGGGGCATAGGAAGGGGAGCAATGGCAGTTGAAGGTGGACAGGGTGACAGAGTGGGAGACAAGGGTGACAATCAGGAGAGTCTTATTTCCTGGCGGGGGTCTTGATGTCGTTCTCTGGCTTCTGCCTGGATCGCAGGGACTGTTTGCGGGGTGGATCTCCTTCTGCAGAGTGTGGGGTGTTGGTGGCCTGTTGTTCCTGTGACTGGGCCTCCTGTCCACTAGCACCGGCGGAGATGGAGGGCTGTTCATCAGTGTGGCTAGTGTCAGGAGCCCGTTGTTGTGCCACTGCCTCCCTCATGGTGATGGCCATGTCAGCCAGCACCCCTGCAATGGTGACCAGGATGGTGTGGATGTCTTTGAGGTCCTCCCTGAACCCCAGGTACTGTCCCTCCTGCAGCCGCTGGGTCTCCTGCAACTTGGCCAGTATCTGGCGCATGGTCTCCTGGGAATGGTGGTATGGTCCCAGGATCCCTGTAAGTGCCTCATGGAGAGTGGGTTCCCTGGGCCTGTCCCCCCCTGTCGCACAGCAGTCCTCCCAGCTTCCCTGTTGTCCTGTGCCTCTGTACCCTGAACCGTGTGCCCACTGCCACTGACCCCAGGCCCCTGATCGACCTGTGTTTGTGGGGTTGCCTGGGGTCCCTGTAGTGGGGGACACACTGCTGATTGACGTGTCCTGGGGACAGTGGTATGGGCCCGCTGGGTGGGTGCAGTGGTGGTGTTTCCTAGGGGGGAGGATCTGTGGTGGTATGAGACTGTGGCAGGTTAACCGACTGTCCAGAGGTCCCTGATGGGCCAGGTTGGTCATCGTGATCCAGGCGTGCAAAGCTTCTATCACTGTGGGCCTCTTCTGTGGGGGGACTGGATGTTGGTGGCACCTCCTCTCCGGTGACGTTGAGTGGGGGTCCTATGGGGATGAAAATGCAGTGTTATTGTATCTGTGTGTGCCATCTTGTGCATGGGTGTCTTTCCCTGCATGGTTGTGATTGCCCTGTCAGCTTTGCCTTGTGTTTGTGGTGATTTTGTGGGATAGGTGATTTTCTCTAATGGGCATGCTTTAGTGATGGGTGTTAATGCAGGTCTGTGATGGGTGTCCATGCATGGGTGTTGCATGGAGGGCTTGGTATTGGGATGGGTGGGTTGTGATAGTAGGGTATTTGTGAGTTGGTGGAGTGATGGGGGTGAGGGTAGGGGTAGGAGTTTGTGATGGCATGCAGGTAGAGTGGGGGATATAGTAGTAAAGATTTGACTTACCAGAGTCCAGTCCTCCTGCTACTCCTGCAAGGCCCTCAGGATGCATTATTGCCACCAAGACTTGCTCCTCCCATGTTGTCAGTTGTGGGGGAGGAGGTGGGGTCCACTGCCAGTCCACTGTACGGCTACCTGGTATCCTGCAACCAGAGAACGCACCTTCCCCCGTAGGTCGTTCCACCTCTTCCTGATGTCATCCCTTTTTCTTGGGTACTGTCCCACGGCGATGACCCTGTTCACGACTCTCCGCCATAGCTCCATCTTTCTTGCAATGGACGTCTGCTGCACCTGTGATCCGAATAGCTGTGGCTCTACCCAAATGATTTCCTCTACCATGACCCTTAACTCCTCCTCTG
The DNA here is from genome assembly GCF_031143425.1 of Pleurodeles waltl. Classification (NCBI taxonomy): domain Eukaryota; kingdom Metazoa; phylum Chordata; class Amphibia; order Caudata; family Salamandridae; genus Pleurodeles; species Pleurodeles waltl. Next base: position 927,143,594 of record NC_090439.1, on the reverse strand, counting down.
AGAACCTGGGGTGTCTTTGGGGTGCCATTGATGTGGTGTGAGTGGTATGTGTGAGGATGTGTGGGGTGATGTGTGGGGTGATGTGTTGTGGTGTGTGCTTTGAGGTGCGTGGATGGTGTGTGGGTGATGTTGTTCTATGGCTCAGATTGAGCGGGTGCTCCTGGCTTGTCTCGCTCTCTGTTCACAATCTTTTTTTCGTTGAAAGGGTTGTGGGTAATGTGGGTGTATGTTTTATAGTGGTCTGAGTGTGTGGGTGTATGTGTGTCAGGTATGTGTAGTTTGAATTGTCCAATATGGTATAGTTTTGTAAGTGTGTGTATTTTGGGTGCAGTGGTGTGAACCGCCAATGGTTTACCGCGGTTGAACGACCACCACCGTGATTTGTGGGTCCTGATACTGTAGGCATATTCCTGTTGGCGTAACGTATGGGTTTTGGTACGACCATTTTGTCACTGCACTTTGGTGTGGCGGACTTTTGTGGGTGTCTGTATAGTGGCGGATTTCTCTGTGTGGGTCATAATAACCGTAGCAGTATATCGCCGCGGTCACGATATGTTGGCAGCCATCAGCACAGCGGTAGGCGGCATTTACCGCCAAGGTTGTAATGAGGGCCTAAATCCTTTTTTAGAACTGTCTTTAGCAACTCAAAAGGCTAGTGTTGATTTACTGTATCCTACGGTATTGTAAGAAAAGTTCTATAGCACATTGGAAAGGCTGAACAATGGGAACCTGCTTGGTGCCCTCAGTGACTTCCTCTGTAGGTCACAAAGAGTGAGCTAAAGTTGGTCATATTCAGTGAAATAAGGCTTACTGGCAAAAGGTGGTTCTTAATGACTACTGAAAAAGTGTTCTGACTTACACTTTTGAAGTGAGAAAAAATGTAAAAAACCTATTTGATGAGATTCATAAGGAATACATTTTTAGGGCCAGATGTATGAAACTTTTTTGCATTCGCAAACAGTGCGGTGCGAATGCAAAAACGTGGTCTGCGATGAATTAAAAGGCATTCGCAGACCAAAAATAAGAAATCGCAAAAATTGAGATTTTTTGCGTTGCGACCTGGTTTTGTGAGTCGCATTTTGCGATTCGGTATTTCCAGTAGGAAATTGCAAGGCGCAAAATGCGATTAGCAAAATCCAAGTCACAATTAGATGCATCAAAAAATCGCAAATTGCGATTTTTCGCAGAATGGCATTTTGCACATGCAAAATACCACTAAGTGAAACCAGGTGGTAACCAGGTGCAATCTATATAAAGATGCCCAGAAAGCCTCAGACTCTTTTCCACAATGGCTGCACTCTATGTCATGGCAAGGAAAATGAGGATCCTGGAAGGTTTGAGGAGAGGGAGGAGGAGACAGAAGCACATTTTCAGACTGCGCATTACACTTTTTAACCAGACAGAGGAGGAAATATTTGAGAGGTATAGGTTGAACTCAGCCATGATATTTGATCTGATAGCTGAGCTACAACCCATACTGCAGCGCAGAACACAAAGGACTCATAGCATACCCACCCATGTGCAGGTATTATGCTCCCTCCACCTACTCGCCTCAGGGAGCTATCAAGGGGTCATAACAGCAGCTGGAGGGGTATCACAGAGTACCCTCTCTAGATTTTTCAATGCATTTATCAACGCCATGGTGAGCAGGATACACCAGTACATCAGATTCCCCGACACCCCACAGGATATACAGCAGACAAAAATAGATCTTTACCAGATAGCACAGTTCCCCCACGTCCTAGGTGCCATAGATGGGACACATGTTGCAATCTGTCCACCATCAGCCACAGAGTATGTGTACCGCAACCGTAAATACCAACATTCAATGAATATACAGGTGATATGCAATGCCTCCTACATCATTACTGATCTCGTGGCCAGGTACCTAGGGAGCACACATGATTCGTACATCTTTCGCCATAGCGGCATTCACACAAGACTGCTAGCTGGGGAGTTTGGTGAAGGATATCTACTAGGTACTGTCCCTCTATACACTGGCACATTGATGGCGTGCTGATGTCAGATGGCTCAGTTACTCAATATACCCTCTGTCCCTTCCAGGAGACAGTGCCTACGCAGTGCGCACCTACATGATGACGCCCTACCTCAATCCTGCAACACCTGCTGAACGGAGATACAATGCAGCACACAGGGCGACCCGCAATGTGGTTGAGGGCACCTTTGGACTGCTGAAGAGTTCCTTCCGGTGCCTCCACAAAAGTGGAGGGGCACTACAGTACATCCCAGAGGACATGTAGAATAGTGGCTACTTGTGCAATCTTGCACAATATAGCTACCACCAGGGGCATACCTTTAGAAATATGTGATACTGAATCTGATGAGGATGATGATCCCATACCACCCCTACAGCCAGTAGACAGGACCAGTGCAGCAGAAGGAAGGCAAAGGCGTGCTGATATCACACACAACCATTTCAGATGTAAGTATGAATAAGACAAATGCACTGACAAATGTATCTGTAGTGAAGTAAATTCAAGTTAGTCCAACGAATACCAACAAAAGTGAGTTAAAAAATAGAAACAATAGAAGTTCAGAGTGAAGCACTATTTCTTCATAGTGTACTCATTACCCCTCTGGCCGCTACAGTTACTTCTTGCGGCCACGCACACCACTCGGGTGCCCAGTTGCCTCACTGGCACCTCGATTGTCTGCCTCTGTGGCAGTGCTGTGTCTGGCACTGCCCCGTCTGGTGTCTATTGTGGGTACAGCTAGGCTGCTGAGGCTGGAAGTGTCCTCCGTGTCCCCCAGTCCAAGCTCACTAGGTGTGGCTGACCTGTGTCCCATGATGTTGTCTATAACATTTGTGATTTGGACAAGTCCGTGAGCCACATCCCTGCTGCTGTGTGCTGCCTCTACCTGTGCAGCGACTGAACGACATGCAATCTGTGAGGTTGAATTAGCTAGCCTACTGACAGAGCGACAGAATCCCCCGAACATGTTCATGAATGCATGTGGTGGCTCACCCTGTCATGTCGCAGCTCCTGGCATAGTTCCCGCACAGCAGAAGTGAGCTCCCTTTTGTCCTGCGATGCCTGGACCTGTCCCTCATGCAGCTGTTCTATATTTGCATTCAGGCACTCCAGCTGGCGATGCAGGCCCCCCCATGTTGGCATTATGTTGCTGCATCTGTTTTTGTAAACCAGTGATCTTTTTGTTCTGCAGGCGCTGCTGCTGCAACATAGCTGCCTCCAGGCCACCAAAGAAGGAGGTTCCCTCACCTGCCTCATACGTCTGTGCACCCGCATTTGTCGCCATCCTGCGGGGTGCTGTGGTCTGCTGCGAACTGCCCTCCTGCATCTGGGTGCGTCTGCCAGTTGGGGATGGTGTATGTGGCCCTTCCTGCTGCTCATCGGACTCCTGACGGAGCTATGGCAGTGGCAGTGCCCTGGGCCTGCGTCGGAGTGGCGCAATGGTGAGAGACCCACTCGTGTTGGAGTCTGAGGCTGGGTGGGTGTCAGTCTCCCCTAAGCTGGCACATGCTGTGGCTGCTAGGCCTGGCCCACCTGCAAAGACAATATGCAGCATGTCAGTTATGTTTGTTACAAGTAAGGGCACACAATGGTAATAAAGGTACAGGTACTTCTCTTCATTGTGTTGTGGGTGTTGTGTTCCTCTGGGTGTTGCTCTACTTAAATACATTGTATGTGCTACTTTCAGCTCTGGGTTGTGGACTGCCACTCCCATAATGCATTGTTGTGCTGCTTCTAAGATGTGGAATGGACTACTTCTCACAATGTTTTACATTACTTGCCAATTCCTAAGGGGCTTTTGTGCATACGCATATGGGGTTGCAATTCAATATTGCACTTACCTTTGCTGGTACTTGGTGTGCCGGAGGTGTCTATCTCTGTGACCCCACTCACGGCTTCAAGGAGGAGTGTGGACTCCACTCGGTCCTCTAACGGGTGGATGGTAACTCTGTGGGTGGACCGCCTCCTGTGCTCCTGGCCTCCTGCAGTCTTCTTGCCACCCTCTCCTTGGCACTAGACCGCAGGTCGTACCACCTCTTCTTAATTTCTTCGACCGAGTGCTGTGCCACTCCAATAGCGCAGATCTTAGTTTGTATGTCTGCCCAGAGTCTCCTTTTCCCACTCTACGGCACCTGGAGTGAGCTTTTGCCAAAAAGCCGGTCATGGCTCCTGACCAACTCCTCTTTCAGCACCTCTAGCTCTTGCTCGCTGAATTTGAGCTTCCGCTTTCTTTCCCCCTTCTCCTTTCCTTGGGCTGAGGTTTCCATGGTTGTTCAGGTGTGCTGCCTTCTTCAGAGTGTTGCTCAGTGTGGCTGGGCTGACTCTGGATGCTGGTTTGGGTGTGGCACCTGAAACTGCCTGGGATGACTCACTTCCTGCTTGTGATGTTATCAGGCTACTCCAGGTGTGCTTTCTTGAAATTTCTCGCAATTTGCGATTTTCAATTACCGAATCGCAATTTGCGAAAATGCAAATTGCGATTCGGTAATTGGGCCTCGCAAACCACAAATAGCGATTTTTAAGAAATCGCTAATTCCGAATCGCAATTATGGTACATGGCCTACTGCGACTCGGAAATAACGATTTCTTAAAAATCGCTATTTGCGATTTGCAATGCCATTTCTTCATACATCTGGCCCATAGTGCCTAAAGTTGTTGTTTATCAACATACGGCCAAATAATAAACAAACCTTAGATGATTGTGGTGTAAAGTAGCTGGAAACATTTATTGAACAATTAAACATGTTGTTGAAAATGTACAATGTTGATGTATCCCAGCATCATAGAGAATGTGATTTATTGACAGACTTCTGACTTAAAGGTATTACTCAAATCTCAAAGCAAGAATTATGGAAATGTTGTTTGACAAATTATAGAAATACATTTTCAGATCTGTACCACAAGGTTTGAGTCCTTCAAACATTGCTACTGTCATCACCTATAGTGGTAAAGGGGTAGTTAACAATAGGAAGAATTAGATTAGAATACAGGGACAGGTTTGATGAAACATCATGTGAGTTCCTCTTAAATTTTTTTACTGGATTTCCCTGTGCCTGAGATATATAATCCAAGACCTAAATTCAATCTTTTCTTCTCTCAAAGTGTGAGGCCAAACCTTTTCCTCTAATGTAAGAGAACTTCAAAGGTAGGACAAAAGAAAGGGCAACTGTAGGTGTCATCTGATATTGTCACACCTGTGACAATATCCCTGTGACAATATCCCTGTCACATCTGTGACAGGGAAGGCTTCTTTGAAGTAAATTCAGTTAACAGGCACTGCCCAACTGGTCTTCCTGCCAGAGGAACAAACACATCTCCCCACACCTATGTCTTTGCATCTGCTCAAGGAGCAGTGTTCACACCTCATCAATGATATTCTCTAGTTTAGAGTATAGTTGGATGCTAACGTAAATTAGCCTCCATGAGCTCCAGCAGAGAAAAGTAGCTTTCTCAAAAAGGTCCCTTCTGCTTAATAGTTATTGAAAAGCAGGCTTCATCACTAAGGTGGGATTTTAATACTTATTAAAACAGTCCTTGTATTATTTTCAACCATGCCCCTAGTCTGAGAAATCTCAATTCTTATTTAATATTGCTTCCTGGTGTTTCCTAAGGGGCTAGCCAGCCTTCCTACAGTGAAAATAGCTTTTGGCGGCTAGTATCTGTAAGGACATGTTATGTTTTTATTTCTACATGTCCTACTTTTAAATATCTTTCACCCTGCCTTGTGGTATACAAGGTCTACATTGGGGTAGCTTATTAATATTTAAAAGTGAGGTTTTCTCCTGAAACAAGTGTTTATTTTGACAGGTCGGGTTGCAGTTTTAAACTGTAGCAGCTAGGCTACAGTGGTAGGCTTGGTGTCATGTTTGCTCTGTCACAAAAGGGGCTGGCACAATAGTGTTGCAGTCTATAGGTGATAGTTAATTTTCTATGCATTGGCTGTACTTTAGACACCATATGCTAGGGCTTAATAGGGCAGTTAAATATGCCAAATAGGGTTTTAGTCAATTTAGACACATTTTAGGGGTCAGAGCACATGCGCCGGGCTTGGTAGTGCGCCTTTATACAGAGTCAACAAATTAGTAGCAAAAGTCCACGAATAATGGGAGCGATCACGCAAAAAAGGCACTTTTTCAAAGTGATCAATATACAGTTCAGAATGGAACTGGTATTCCAAATTTCAGAATACAAAAATCTGGGGGGTTTCCAAGCAGTAGAAGTGATCAAAGAATGTTATATATTGAGCGATTATGCACACAGATCTTCTAACACATGGTGTCATCTTAAACCCAAATTTTAAATGACCAGAAGGTGGCCCGATGGAATTAGTGAGAGAGTTCTTTGGAATTGATGCCAGCACCTAGAAGATCCCACATTCCAAGTGCTGTTTTCTAAACTTATGAACTACCAACATAAGTCTTTTACTAGAAGAAAAGTCAAAAACGGATGGTAAATTGCTAGTTGAAATGCAAACCCCATTTCGTAAATTTGATCTTTGAACTAAATTAGCCCATGCACCATAATGAAATAAAACTAATGCTGCTCATGGAGGATATGATATTATCATACTGTTTAGAATTCTGTAGACATCTTTACACTACACTGAAAGGCATGTGGATTGTTTGAATGACAATGGTAATCAATTTAAAGTGTGAAAGAAACAAGCTCAAGAGATGCACTGACTTTGCACCTTCTTTCTGGCCATGTAATGCTGACAGGATACACGAGGGTCTCCAACTTTTTGAATAATAAGAATTACTTATGGTCAATGAAAATCATTGTGAGTTACTACCATTATTACCGTTACAACAGTGACCCCATCAGACAAGACTACTTTAGTGGCCACAATATGCAAGATTACTAGCAGTGATCACCTCAAGTGCATCAGACAGGGTTGCCATTAGTAATGTAAAAAAGGCTTTGCCAAATTGGAATGTCTCTATATAGGTAATACATAACTGTCATAGCTGCAGTGCATCAGGTACAAAAGTAATACTATTAGTTAAACGTCTCCCCACATGTTTTATCACCTAAAATTCAGATTTCATTATTATTTTGGAAATATGATCATCAGCTTGTGAATTCTAAATCACACATATTTTTGTCTTGAATATACAGTTTTGGCATACATACATTAACTCAACCAAGGAGAAGTTTATAATTCAGAAGGCTGGAATGCACACAGGAAAGATAACTACAGGGAGCTGGAAAACTACCCATAGCTCATGAGCTAGTCATTGGAGAAGCCTGGGATATACATTTTGTTTGTGAGCTTCACATTATACAGTTCCTTTCATTTCTCTTCAAGGTACTTTACAGATAATTCTATATGTTATACTTGTTCTATCTTCTGGCCTCAAGGGCATGGCTACTGGAGGCTGGATGGCTGCCATATTACACCACCTAATAAGTTAATTTTTTAATTGGTCCAGGACACTGTGTGAGATTTCACCTGGCATAAGAAGCACCCATGAGATGGGAAACTGTTACTCTGAATCTTGAAAGTGTTCATTGAGATTGACTTCACACACGTTTTTAGATGCACAAACCCACAAAGGCATCTTGCTGGCACTGGAGACTTTGACCTGCAGGTTACACACAGATCATTGATGTACACACAAAAATACCTATCTCATAGGTGTTGGATCCTGCAGGCGACAAAGATTTCAACTGCAGAAACACTGCTTCCTCCCAGACCTAAATGCTTCCACTGCTACATTATTCCTACAACAACCAGCGGTTATGGTACTCTATTACAGAGGCAACAGGCTACAGCAGGGGAATGACATGATCAACATTGTGGTGCAAGCACCACAACGCTGATGCCTCTGAGAGAGCGTAGCTTATAAAATTTATATTAACATGAAATGTTTATGAACTAATGTGTGATAATGCCGCATAGAAATTGTACTAGTATATTTTGCTAAAACGTGCACTTGAAAAGTGACCACCGGGAGTGGCCGCCAATTTATACGGGGACTAATGAAAATGACTAATGCCTATGAATATTTGTATTAAAGAATGGTTTTATACTAATTATTAATGATTATGTTATTAAAGTTATGCTAAATAAATCTTGTAGGCCTTAAGTTAGCATGAGCCGAAGCTTAGCTGCCTGGCTCTAATATTAAATGTGTTTTCTAAACGTGCAGTATGCTGACTCGCAAAAGGACATGCACTCTTGTTTTCTTCAAACTAGAAGCTGAATGTAACTATAGTGGATCCGTTCTCATGAAATTCATATTGCTTGTAGAAATGATTTAGCAAAAATGCAACAGTGTAGATTAATATAATGTACAAGGTCGTTTAAACCGGTGAAGACAATGGAGCTACTGACCAAAAGATGTGCAAAGAATTACAGAAGGATGAAATACCGTACGTGCTACCTCTGAAGACGTCAATCATGTGGATCAAGAAAATGCTTGTGAACCGTTGTGGGGTGACAAATTTGATGAGCTAATTCAAAGTTAATTGGGTAGAGATAGTGGGGTGCAACCCCTTAGCCAATTAGATTTTAGGGGAATGTACAATAAAAAGGGATAAAAACCTATGACACAGGGAGCCGAGGGAGAGGTGTTAAGGAATGCTATTGATTTTATCCAGAAACTCTGTCACTCTGTTTGGTGACTTATATGGTTTTAATTAAACCATCCTTTCTTAGATTGCCCATTTTACACTTTGCCTCCTTATGAGGGAAGTGGCCCTTTATGCCCCAGAGCTGAGTTTTGACTGATGGCGAATCAACTGATGTCCTGAAGACGAAGACTGAACCTGAGTGCTGACCCAAACCTTGGAGGGTAACTATAACAATGAAATTGTGATTTGTCTGTTTGCTTTTCCTTTCTAGGTACCAACTGCTTACTTTTGACAGAGACCATAGCTAGATGTTTTCCAAATTGGTGTTCTAAATTGTTTTGCATGAAGCCCAACATGCTAATGCTAATCAGCTGCCATATCGTTATCATTTACTGTCGGTCCACCTGTACCACTGTATGCGCAGGGTAAACCTGACACATGTGATCAAGGGGTGGGGACCCAGGAGATAATGAGAGAAGGATTCACAGGAACCCCTCAATCAATATCGCCAAGATCGCAAACAGCTGAACATCTTAGATCTCTGTTAAGCCTTAGCCCAATTGGGGCTCCTTTAGAGGCAATGAGACAAGTAGGGTCAAATGTGTTAGCCCCACAGACAATGAGTGTGGATACATCACAGACACCATTAATACAGGCAGGAAATATCTCATTGCAAGGCTTTTCCGTGCAGCAACTAAACGAATGGCTGGGAAATAACAAAGCTTCACAACCTGCTACAGTGACCGCAGAGAGATCAGAGAGAGATGATTTTGTAAACTTTGTAAGACGTGTATGGAAGCTGCTGAATTAGTGGAAGGGACAATGGGGGTGAACAGATTAGAGTCATACACAGAAGCAGAATTGAGATATTTGTGCCCCAAAATCACAAAAGAAGTAGGTAAGGTACATCAGAGGTTGGCGAACCTGGCAGACAAATACAATATTGATATTGAGAATACTAAACATTTGAAAAGAAGCTACAGATTAGACTTTGACTCTAAGGACTTTGAACACATGAGGTCTGCTGGAATGAAGGCGCACCTTAAAGAAATACTGCAAAGTGCGCCGATCTGGGGAGCTTTAGAGAAATGGGAAGGTAGATGGGCAAAGAAAAGAGATAAGGAAAAAAGCGACAGTCCGGGATCAAGTCAAGCTAAAGCTTCACCAGATATGGGATCGGTAAAGATGTTACCAATGAGAGAAACAGCTGGTGGGGTTCTAATCCATGTACCGTGTTCTAGGGGAGATATTTTGTCATTTACAAATGATTATCCCAGGTTGAGGGAGAAACCGATAGAGTGGTATCAGCAGACAGACAGATTTGTGAAGCTTGCGAAGTGTCTCTGGGAGGACTTGAATACCTTGTTTGAGATCATTGTTCCACCTGATTTATGTCTTGAGTGCAAAAGAGGTGTGGACTGGCCGACGCAGGAGCCAGCAAGGGATAAGGTGACTGGAGCACCATCGGAGGAGGTGATGAAGTACTATCATAAAGTGATTGAGTTTTTGAAGCAGAAAGTGTTGCCGAAAGTAACTGACTGGCAGAAAATCGACCGGACCTTACAGGAGGTTAAAGAGTCAATCCATGATTATAATGAGAGGTTGTTGAAAGCGTTCAAACATTACAGTGGCACTGAGACTATTGAGGCAAAAGACATGGACCATCTTGTGTTCCGATTTGTTGAAGGGCTGAGACCAGAGGTTAGCCAGATGATTAAGAATCATTTGATCTGTTGGCAGGCAAAGCCAATTGATGAGGTGTTGCAGTATGCGAAGTACTGTAGTGACGAGATTGAGCTGAAGCCAAGAAAGTTGAAGGAGAAAGTGATGGTGATGCAGATAAAGGCAGTGCAGGCAGGTATGCAGGGAAAACGGAATCCAGCAGATGGTACAGCAGCAACCGCAAGGGCGTGTTTCAGGCGCAACCGAGAGGCCGAGGTTTTGTGAATTGCAGTCCAGACTTGAATACTGTTCAGGTTCAAAATGATGCTCAGGGGATCAAAAAGATGTCACCATGTCACACGTGCGGGGGCGTGGGGCACTGGAAGCAGGAATGCCCAAATGTGGTGCATGATGGTGTCGTTCAACAAAGCACTGATGTCGGTACATTTCAAAATGTGAGGGGTCCAAAATTGAGAAGTCAAAATCAAAACTTCCAGAATAACATGGTTTAGATGCAGGGGTTACAGCCCATGCAGCAAATACAAATGCCGCGTGTTCAACCAGCACAAATGCAGCAAGTACAACAGCAGGTTCCCATGGTACCTAGACAGCAAATGCAATTACCATTAGCTCCAATGGGACAGCAACAGGTGATGCTTCCTCAGCAGGTTACAGGTCAAGTGATGAGCCAAAATAACACAGTACAGCAATTCACATTGCGTGATGAGGATGGAATGAATGATGAATGGTCGGATGACAGTTCAGACAGTGAAGAGTGCAGGCTTGCAGCGTCCCTAGAAGTAGATCAGAGAGGACCCTATGTAGAGGGAAAGGTGATGGGTCACAAGGTTTCATTTTTGGTTGACACAGGAGCTACACGCTCTACAGTTAGCAGTGCAGAGGTTCCGAAATTACCACTATCAGGGCGTACCATAAGAGTGGTAGGAGTAGCAAACCAGTACGTGACAAATCCGATTACTGACCCAGTTCAAGTTGAGATTGGCAACTCCCAGGGACTGCATAAGTTTGTAGTCTGTGATTCGAGTCCCGTATCCCTACTGGGAAGAGACTTACTGTGCAGTACAAAATGATGAGGGAGATGATCGGCAGTTTTCTGAATCAGAAACAGAGACCGCAAATGAAGACTACCCTTTGATAACCTTATTCCCAATGCTTACAGTAACTGACTTGCCAGCTAAGCTGCAAGGAACTGTGACAGAGAAAGTGTGGGACCTGACAGGAAAGGAAGTGGGACTGATAAAAGGAGTAGAACCGGTTAAAGTACAAGTGAAGCCAAATGCAGTTTCCCGGGTGCCGCAGTACCACGTGGCACAAGATGTCCTTATTCAGGTGTCACAGATAGTTGCAGACTTCGTAAAGCAAGGAGTCCTAAAAGAGGTATTGAGCAGCCCATGTAATTCACCAATAATGGGTCTGAAAAAGCCTTGTGGGAAGGTTCGAATTGTACAAGATTTGAGAAAAGTAAATGAGATTGTGGTAAAGTGTTGCCCGATAGTGTCAAATCCAGCAGTGATTATGTTCCAGGTTCCATGTGATGCAGAGTGGTTTACAGTTGTAGACCTGTCACAAGTATTATTTTCCGTACCTCTTCATGAGAACAGCCAATTTTTATTCAGTTTCAAATTCCTGGACAAGGTGTACAATTGGTGCAGAATTCCTCAAGGGTTTTCTGAGTCACCTTCCATCTTCAATCAGATACTGAAGAAGGATTTGGAGTCGCTAGAATTGCCTTTCAGTTCGACCCTAGTGCAGTACATAGATGACTTGCTGATTGCGTCCAGGACAAAAGACGACTGTAGGTATAACACAATTGCCTTACTGAACCACTTGGGAAAGAACGGACATAAAGTGTCCCCAAAGAAACTACAGTACTGTCAGAAAGAGGTAAAATATTTAGGGCATTTGATTGAGAAAGGGTCCAGGAGAATATCAAAAGAGAGTGTGACGGCCATACTGCAGATGAACCCCCCGACAACAAAGAGAGATGTCAGAATGTTTCTGGGAATGGTGGGTTACTGTCATCAGTGGATTCCCAACTTTTCGATTATTTCTAAACCATTGATAAAGCTGACAGGCAAGGAAACTAAGGATGAACCGTATACCATAATCTTATCTGAGGAAGAGCTTGAGTCATTCATGGAATTGAGAGAGTGCATTTGTAGGGCACCAGCCTTGGGTATGCCTGATTATACGAAGCCTTTTCTACTGTTTTGTCATGAACGTGATGCTTGTTCTCTGTCTGTCTTAACACAGGTCCATGGAGGTGCAAACCGCCCTGTAGCATATTTTTCAGCTACTCTGGACCCAGCCGCAGCGGCCTTACCGGGTTGTTTGTGCGCAGTTGCAGCAGTTGGTCAGAGTCTCACATAGTGTGAAGGCATAGTGATGGGACATCCCCTAACAGTAATGGTTCCACACGCAGTTGAAATTCTGTTGACCTGAACTAAAACTCAGCACATGACAAATGCCCGACGTACCCGACACGAGACAATTATTTTGGGTTCACCTAATGTCTCCTTGAAGCGATGTACTGTATTGAACCCGGCAACTCTACTTCCTGTTGAAAACACTGAGATTAACAATGCAGAGGCAGTGGATCACGACTGTCTTGAGGTAACAGAACTATGTACCAAAGCCAGACCTGACATTAAAGATACGCAGATAAAAGAAAATGACTGCATTATGTTTGTTGATGGATCATGTTTGAGAGACTCAGTCGGAATTCTGAGAGCCGGATATGCTGTGTGTACAATCACTGGTATTATAGAAGCCTCCTGGCTCGAAAGAGTGTATTCTGCACAAGTGGCTGAATTAATTGCCCTTACTAAGGCATGCCACGGAGCTGAAAATCTGAAAGTTACTATCTATACTGACAGCAAATACGGATTTGGAATTGTACATGATTTTGGCCAATTGTGGTCACAGAGGGGTTTCATGACCTCTTCTGGCTCACCAGTGAAAAATGGTGAACAGATTAAGGATTTGTTACATGCGATTCAGTTGCCTATTGAAATTGCCGTAGTGAAATGCAATGCTCATGTCAAGTCACAAGATTTTGTGTCAATGGGAAACGGCTATGCAGATCAAGTCGCAAGGTTTTGCGCATTGAACTATATATCGTTCAAGGATCAGTGGGAATTGTTACCGCAAACTGAAAATGAAACGTGCTTAAACTTTGCACTAAGGGTGGTTGATACATTAGATGAGCTAAAATCACTGCAGGGTCGTGCTAGCAGAGAAGAAAAACGCTCCTGGCAGAGAATGCAATGTGTACAGAGAGCTGACGACTTGTGGGTGTCAGAGGAGGGGAAGTTGGTTTTGCCAAACAGTCTCTTGTCACAATTCGCAAGGTTGTACCATGGACAAGCACATCTTGGGAGAGATGCAATGATCAGATTGTTCAAAATTGACTGGTTTAATCCGAAATTCAGACAAGCCGCAGAGGTTACCTGTCACAGGTGCATCATCTGTCAACAGATGAATGCGGGAAAAGGGACTGTGGTGACTTTGAGCCACATAGGGAGAGCTGGAGGTCCGTTTAGCAAGATGCAAATGGATTTAATTGAAATGCCCGTGTTTGGAGGCTTGAGGTATGTGTTGGTGATTGTATGTGTTTTCAGTCACTGGATTGAAGCTTACCCTACATGTAGGAATGATAGTCTCACAGTTGCAAAGCTGTCGCCTTAGCACCTCTATTTCGACTATATGCCATGAACAGCTTCCTCATTAGCCTATGCTATGCCTAGCTTACATGACAGCGAAGGAGAGAATCCCAAGGAAGAACTGGGAACAGTCAAAGTAGTTCTTAGTGGCCGAAAGACACGATGGTAATCACTAGGATTACTTTATCTTGGATGCACAATTACCCTCTCTCAACAAAAAATGAATTACCACCCTGCACCATATACACATTGTGTATCGGCAGGAGAATCTCCAGGGCTTCTCTTTTGTTGAGCGGTATTTTTTCACACTGAGAGAGGTAATCTATGGAATTACCACAGTGCCTTCGGGTGTAGGGTTATTCAGGGCTGTCTCACTTCCCCGGGGCTCAGGAAACCAGCAGGCAAACCAGGGAATCAAGGAGGCAACCACCAGCTCTGAGCTGGATGAGGCCAGTCTGCCATCCTTTGATACACCACCTGGCTGTGCAATAAGTGGTAGCTAATGATTGCAAGACTGGAAGACAGGGAGTTGGTGCAACACTTGTGCTACCCCTGCCTTCGCCATGTAATTGGTGACTGGGTGGGTGCTAACACCACTCCATGCCAGAGATAAAATTGGGAAAAATGTTTTGTGGAATATTTTCAATTTTTTAAACTTCTTTTTCTACTGCACTTTGATAACTCAATGCTGTTGTTTTTGTTTATTTTTCCAAATTTTGATTTCCCACCACCGGTGCCCCTAACAACACTTCATCACTCTACCATCTCTATGCCCCTTAAGACACGCTCATCCAGCATCATATTTTTGTTGTAGGATATATCATTGTTATTTCCGAGAAATCTCAGGCTGATAACTCCTCAGTCTCATCGACAATGGTCTCAGGGGTATTGCGAACAGAATAGAGTACCTCCTGCGAAAGAAGCAGTCAGCTCACATCCACTTCACACAACGAAAAAACTTTTGCTCCGGAAAAATATACATGCATGTAAACACTGAGGATATATTTACTAATGACAATTGTATATTAATAACAGTTTGCTTTGAAGTAAACGAAAAATCAAATGGATGTACTTTTTGTTCTTAAATATGTGAACATGGATAAAGGAAAAATATATCAGTTTGCTCCCGTCTATTGAAAAATTGATTAGTTCAATTTTTTGCAATTCTGGAATGTTTTCTGCAGTATCGCGTAACATGACCATCAAATGACTTCTCTTTCTTAACTTAGAATGCAGTGTGCCCCTGGCTCCTTTTTCAACATATTCCCCGGTGACTCCATAACCTGTCGATCAACTGTAGGCGTGCCACGTTTTTGCTGTGACACTCTGCACTCCTGGTTACGAGGTGCAACAAACTGTACTCCCATCAATAGTTGTTCATTCTCATCATAGTGTAACATGCCTGTAGAAAATATACGTTTTTTGAACTGTTCATCTTCTTTTTCTCTGCTAGATAACGCTGGTATTATGACTCCATCAGGCTTATCAGTACAAGAGCTTCCTTTAAAACCTGAAGAGAAACAGGTTGACTCATAGGGGTGCTTATAAATGTATGTAAATGCCCTATATTTAGGATCCAAGCCACCGGGGAGAAGCCTGTCTGAGAGTAAGCTCCTGAATACCCTGGGCATAAACCCGCGGGGACCGCCAGAAAGCCGGAAAGCGGAGATAAAGGAGCGATCCGATGCATAGCCCACTGCTACCAGGAACCCAGAAGCAGCCAAGCAGTCATTCAGTCAGTCAGTCAATAACCTTTATTCAACTGAAAGTCATGAAAATGAAAACATACGTTATACAATACATAAATTCAAACATTGTTATTCAAAAACATTAAAACATCAATTAACAATGTGTAACATAATGTCAAATGCATTAAGAATTGCTCAATGCAGCGGTTCCTCATATAAATTTGCCCTGGAATTAAACATTTAAGTCCTCATAACGTAGGATAGGAGCCAGAGAGGAAATCCGTGAAGTTGAATACAGGGAACAAAACAGCTTAAAGTGGGTCGTGCTTTGAGTAGAAACGTTGTCTCAGTGACATGGTGAGAGATTCTGTTCTCAGGTTCCCTGAAAAGGAAAAGCCACCATAAAGTGCACTGATCTTAAATTTAAATCAGTCAAGCAAAAAGGGTTGGTAGGATTCAGTGTCAAATCTAAATAGGGTGCCATCCAGTGGCAGTGGGTGACATTTAAAGGTGGTTGACAACTGTCTTGCCTCTTAATTCACTCATGGTTTATCATTATGCTTATGTTTAAAAACTATCAGTTTTATAAATATTTCTCAGTGCAGTGCAATAATGTGACCTCAACAAAACTGATTTGGCAACACTAACAAGAAGAAAATCAATGCACATTCCCATAGTATTCCTAAATAAATGTTAATAGAGGGTGCTCAAACACTAAAACACATAGTTGCCATGATGTGCCTCCCCGAGTTTTCCGAAGAAAACCGGTAACAAACAAAACAAAAAAAAAATATAGCAGAGCACACAAAAATGTTCTTAATATACAAATGTAAAGGGTCAATAGTGACTCCTGAATTTGAAACGAGAAAACAGATATATTCTCACACACATTAGCAACCCTTGTGTAAGTTCTCTTATTCACATGAAATTACCAACTCCTTAGCACATATGAAAAAACCTATGATTTATTAACAAAAAACACATAACATATAATGCTTATTCATAACCCATAACAAACTAATACATTGAACACACACTAACAATTGACGATTACAAACATAATGAATTCTCCATATACAAATGCAGACTTGAAGTTAATGGGCCTAACAGATATGTGTTGAGCCCATATGTAGCATCAGCCGACACGTGTTTCGTCCAAGACTGGACTTCTTCAAGGCTTATTTTCTCCACAGGTTCCTAAATCCCAAAACGATATCTAATTATACCGTGAAACTGGCTAAACCTGAAAGGGGATTGGAAGGTAGACCTTACAGAAATACTGTACCCCAGAACATGGATAACGTTTTCAATGCTGGAGGCCAAATTTACTATAAAGCGTGATCAGGACCCTTTGAGCATCCACGCCGGATTTCCTCCTGGCTGTTACCCATCCGTCGCCACTGTGGTTGAAGCCATCAAAAAATCCATAGCCAGCATTGAGACGTATATGAATATTCAGCTAGTGTTAGATAACGTTAGAAGGAAGATATTTCTAAAGCTCCGAATTGCAATACCGTGTTTAGCTGTTTGGGTAAATTAGGAAGGGTTTTAGGAACAGTACAATATATCAAAAGTCAAGTAGAACCGGACCCTTGATATTAACGGCAGCTTCCATACACTCTGCGTGTATAGCGACATCGTAGAGTCACACAGGGTAGGGGATAGTTATTCGCCATTGCTAAGAAGGGTCCAGGTGAAGGGTGAAAATAACACAATGGTTAATATACAATACAATAAACCTGACTATGTATCAATTTTTATAAACCATTTTGACACCATACGATCATCCTCAACGATGACCAGGCTGAGCCGGTGTCCTTTAAATATGGGAAAGTTATTGTTAAGCTTCATTTAAGACTGCAACAGCGACTATTAACAAGTCACCATGGTACTTATGAAAAGATATGGTGACCCCTCTATGTATAGGGATTATTACACAGAAACCAGGCCCCACCACCCTACTTTCAAGGGGCCAGTTCGGGGCGTTTCTTCTGTAGTTTGTTTAGAAGAGCCATGCCGTTCTTGAGAAGAAGCTACGAAATTGCAAAACTGCACATCAAAGCGGCTGCTACGAACATCGCACAGGACATGGTGGGTTCCATGACATCTGCGGTTGTCAAACGTATGAATAAGCAACCTCAAGAAGGAGTGGGGCTGGTGTACAAGTCTTGCACACAGCCATTTTTAAGATATGGCGTTGGACGGTCACAATTTGGGTTTTGTAAAAAATAGCAAACTTCTCCACAGGCAGTAGACAGTTTGACCTCCTAGGTCGCATACATTCAGAACTTTTCTACCAAGATAAACTACTCGTCAATGGCATCAATCTTAAGAACAAACTAACTTGCAATAAGGACTCATTCTGTCTTATCAGTGGGGGTGCGGAACAGTATAAACTTGTTATACTGTCCACTAGTTTGTTTGTAAAGAGAGTGAAAGTGTCACCAAGCATCAGACTGGCTCACGCCGAGGCCTTACAGCTATCGAATGCCAAGTATGCCATGGAAAGAGTAGCTCCGAAGATATACAGCATTCCAACTGGTACCAGTTTAACCCAACAGCAAAATGTATTCCCGGGACAGCTACTGAAACTTATCATCATAGGGTTTGTGGACAATACAGCTTTCAGTAGCCTGTATACTTCTAAGTCCTTTCGATTTCAGACACAACGACATCAACTATGCAGCGTTGGTACACAAGGGGGCAGTGATTCCTGCAAAGCCGTACACACCGAGTTTTGGAACAGCTTATTTTATCATGGAATATCTTGGGCTGGTTTCAATAACAGCGAAACATCTGAGGGACTCGGTAGTCATTGTATCAAGAAAAGGATATGGAGCTGGCTACACACTGTTCGCTTTCGATCTGACGCCCGACATGGAAGACGGTGATCACAATAATCGGATGAAAAACGGAAATCTAAAAGCTGAAATACGTTTTAGTCAACCCCTAGCTACCAATGTGAACATGATTGTATTCTCGGTGTTTGACAGCGTCACCCAGGTCAACCCCACCCGCCAGATTAAATTTAGTATCTTTAAAATATTTTACAATGGACACTGTACAGATACGTGAGTTCTTAAGGTGGCATATATTCGCTAAGAAATGCTTTTTCGATGTTTTCCCGAGCGACGGGCTACACGAGGAACTAGGTGTAGAAAGACTGCACTTCGATCCACATTACAAGGGAGGAATAAACTGGGTGGGAATGTTTTTGGATATCGACAAGGTTACAGTTTTTGAGAGTTCAGCGGCATTGCCCGTGCATAGCATCTATACAAAACCTGTATTCAAGTATATCAAAAAAGCTGCTGCTAGGGTAGAGTAT
The DNA here is from genome assembly GCF_031143425.1 of Pleurodeles waltl. Lineage (NCBI taxonomy): Eukaryota > Metazoa > Chordata > Amphibia > Caudata > Salamandridae > Pleurodeles > Pleurodeles waltl. The sequence continues at coordinate 927,124,663 of NC_090439.1, read as the reverse complement.
AACAAGATGCAGGTGCAGGATTCTATAGCCATTACATGTGGGGAACACTATATATTTTATTAGTAAAATGTCTGAAGGTATGACATTTAGAAATGTTCTACATCTATATTCAAGTGATGTAGTAAACAGCGACCGTATTGTTGTGAAGTATGTAAAAGAAAACATCAGGTCTATGGGGACCATTGTTAAAACAGAATACAGTGTTTGTTAAAGTGTAAGGACGTGTAATGTATATATGCGTGTAACAATAAATGTCTACAATAAAAGAATTTAAACTCAAAATCAGGCTATACATTTTCATTCTACCGACAGGACACACATTTAAAAAAAAAAAAAGCTTTGAAAGATGACCAAAGCATGTTGAATCGGTAGAAAAAAAGTGTTTATTACAAATAGTTTTAGTACAAGCATTAAGCAGCCAAACATACTAAAGAAACTAGATGATGAAAAATGTATCACTCTATACATTAGCCGTTGTAAAACAATACACATAAATGGTGTAACACATAAACACAGACTCAAAAGGCTGAAGAAGAATCACATATTCAACCACGTGTTCCTTTTGGAGAATGTCTTTTTAGGTTCCAAAGGCAGAGGCAATGTTTTCGAAGAGGGGGATAGCTGGGGGATAAACGGGGGCGTTGGCATCCCAGGGACGGATTTAAAAATAGCAGGCATTGGAGTACTTTGGGGGTTATATGTTGGGTCTTTCAAACTTTCAAGCAGTCACCTGTGTTTGGCATTACCGACAATCGTAGAAGGAATGTTGAATTCTGCAGCGGCCTGTAGAAACTGGTCCCAATCTCTAGGCACTTTCTGGAGCGATAGTGCTTTAGGGTGTGTGAGACCATTGACGAGATCATACATATGAGACCCAACAACCAGCTGCCCTTTGTAGAGAAATTCACCCCGATCATTCCACGAGGTGAGATCTTTAGAAGCTGCCATTTTACTTAGTAACATTTTCGCTGCCCCTTTGTACCTCTGACTTATATTTTTTAAAATGTCTCCAACAAAGACGTCTGAGGATGGGGGTGCTGGAGTTAATGGTTGTGGAGGCTGTTGATCCTGAGGCGCTGCGCGTGCTGGTGGTGCCTGTTTAGAGTCACGGATATACAGTACAGAGTCAACTTGTTTTTTTCAGAGTACCATTGGTTGTAATATTGTAAAAAGTTCAGGAGCAAAGATCATCTTTGTCGTAAGGTTTCAAATCAGTACTGTTCAAAATGTTTTTAATCTAGGCGTGGTGTTTAATTTTTTCTATATCCCATGTGTCGCCCGTCAACGGACTCAACTGTTCCAGCTGTTGGCACGGCACCAAGTACATCTTTTGGGTAAATCCATCAGTTCCCGGTTAGAATGTTTTTAATTAAAGTTATAGCTATTGCCAGGAGTACTCCTATAAAGCCACCCAACTGTTTTACAAGTTTTGTCTTAGAAATGAGGGACGCTCTTTTATTACTAAGCTTTTTGATAAGGTTACGCTTCTTCTCCAGCACACGGAACTGCTCTCTGATATAGGGACATTGCCTTTTAGGATGTTTAGGACAATTTCTGAAATGGCAGTCACTAAGGCATAAGTAGCCGCATACAGGATGGCCTTCTTTGTTGGGGGCTAGTGGTTACTAACATTTAAAGAAGAGCTAAATTATGGCGTACACGCGCAGACATGGTCAATACCTTAAATTAAAAAGTTTAGAATGTACATTTTACAAAAGTCTTTTTAACGATTCTTTTTATAGGCTTGGGGTCTGGTTTTCGGTATGTAAGCTATGAGGAGATCTGGTGAGAAAATATCAGCATGTAGACTGTAGTCTTCTATAGTCTTGGATTTTAAGACTACCAGCAGGTACCCATGAGGTTTAGTGGTAGCGTTGTTAAAGGCTTCTAAGAAAACCAGAGTCTTTCTTGGGTATATCTGCTTAGCGATGATAGATATTTGTTGTTTTTCCCAAAGGTTTTTAAATAAAACAAGGTCTGAGGTGTTCAGAGTTATGGACAGACTGCTCTTACCCTTGTAAAACAAGTTATGCGCAGTGTAGCTTATGCTTAGATTACGGTGGTGTGAATATTGGGTAAAATCTTTTTCTACCTCGGGGTGATCCATGCCCCATGCATAAAATTGTCTACAATCATCATGTTTACAAGGTGTGTAGGTAACTGTGCATCGTCATTGAGATTACTAGGAACGCCTTCTATAAATTTGATGTGAGGGAACCTTAGGGATAGGTTCGTATAAAGATCTTGCCAGCATGAATAAAGCCATACAATATTGTGAGGGGTTTGGTATAAAACATTGGGAGCAATTTCTAACAACTTTGTTTTATAAAATAACTTTTACTTCAATTTGAGGGATGTGCTAAAACACAGGAGAACGGATGCTGCAAACGGGTGTCCATAGTCGTGGGGAATCAAGAGTCTAATGCACCTTTAATAACTGAATGGTGGGTTTTATAGTCCCCAGTCAGGACCCTTCTATCAAACACTACACGTAAGGTTTTATGTAAACGTTGGGTTGTGATTTTCCATTGCTTTTTGGACCGTACTATGCTAGGCTGCTATACAACAATCATTTTATTATTTTCATGCACGTTTGACATAGTGTATTCACTCACCAGACCATTTAGACTGTCAAAATTGATTTTGATTGTATTGCTAACATTTAAGGTGATGCCTTTGACTTTTATACACATACACATTTTATACTAATAGGCCTAATGAGGTGAACTCCACTATGTGCCCGTCCTTTTGTAGTTCACTGGTCAAATCTCCTAGGTAATCACCTATCATGATACAGACATCTGTCCTGCAGTTTATCCAGCACTCTCTGGAGCTCTAAGTGGGTGTGAGCAGTTGTGAAACATGCTATGAAGATGTTTATATTGTTACACGTCGTGGGGTACTCTTTTGTGTACTTCCAATAGAGAGCTGCAGTCTCATCATCGATAAACTCGCAACTGGACACCTCATACAACCTGGCACAAAGGTACTTAAACAACTCGTCAGGATGTGTTATTATGCTCATGTTTGATAAGTTTGTATGCTGTGCAAATTTCCACCATAAGGAGTTTAGGCCGAGTTTGGTTGACTGCTGACGGGCAGGGTTGACCTAGATGAACTCAGGTCTCAATTGTAAACCCTTGTGAGCGTAATAGTCATCTATGTACTTTTGCTTAGAGGTCTCATTAACACACCATTCTGGAAACCTGTAAGCCTCCTGTTTTTCTCTTAAAAACAGGTTGCTATAGTTAGAAAAGAGTTGTGTTGTCATCCTTTCAAAGTGCCATATTTCCACTATTTTGACAAGTTGGTATCCTTTCTCTAGGGCATTTTGTACCTCAATGCTACACCTCCTACCGGTCAGCATCCTTTGGTCTTCACTGTGTCAACACTCACTAGTCTTTTTATTGTCAGCACAAGTACGACATAGTGGGAGCATTAGCTTACCATTGACTCTGTATGGTAGCACAGGGAAGTAAACACAGCGGATGGGTAGATTTGCTACTTAATGAGCCCAAAGTATTCGCCAATGGGCTTAAAGTCCCTGTATGTGATGGTGAGGTGGCCTACAGGGTATAACTTTTGCTTGTTCACAAATGGATACAGACTTATTTTCTCACCCTTGTCCACAGCCCTCTACAACTGTATAGCGTTTGTACTCCCCCAAATAAGGCGTTGTGGGGCTCAATAGGCTTGGATAACTGGCAATTCTTAATGAAAGACACAAGCTCCGCATTCGTTGTTAGCATATCTAACCATTCATGCTCCCAAAGGGTTCTCATGGCGAAGCCACAGTTTTCAACATATTGGCCCTCATTATGACATTGGCAGTAAATACTGCTTACCGCTGCAGTGACGGCCGACAAAATACTGTCGCAGAGGTGAACATCCGTCTGCCATATTATGACACACACACACACACCAAACCGACAGAATACTGCCACAAACACAAATTCACCAGACCAAAGGTAAGTGTTAAACTGTCGGTATGAACACCCATACTGTTACGCCAACAAAAGAACATCCTCCACATTATGACCCATGAATCACCACAGCGGACCTTCAACGATGGTAAACCATTGACGGTACACACCGGTGCAGTCATAATGGCCACCCAAATACAAAACAACACAACATTGGCCAATACCAAAAACGCACACCTGACATTAGTACACTCACCACACACACCCACCAACAGCACTATAAAACACACACCCACATTGCCCACAATCCTTTGCTAACTTGAAAATACTGCAACTACACACACACCACAACACCCATTCATCCATCACGCACTGCACACCCACCACATACTCAACATCCCCTGCACAACACACACGCACAACACCCATGTACCCACAAAGGCACCCATTGTTTCACTGATGAGGATTTGCGGGTCATGGTTGAGGAAATAGTCAGGGTAGAGCAACAGCTGTTTGGAGCACATATCCTGCAGATCTCCATTGCCAGGCAGATGGAGCTATGGCAGAGAATCGTGGACTGGGTGAACGCAGTGGGACAGCATTCACGAACAAGGGACAACATCAGGAAGAGACGGAACGACCTACGTGGGAAAGGTACGTTCCATAGCAGCAAGGCACCAGCTCGCTATCCAGAGGACTGGCGGTGGACCCCCACCTCCTCCCCCGCAGCTGACAGCATGGGAGGAGCAAGTCTTGGCAATCCTGAGGGACTCACTAGAGTTGCCTGAGGGCTGGACACTGGTGAGTCAATATTTACTTCCTATCCCCCATACTTGCATGCCACCACCACCCCTCACCCTGACACCCATCACTCCACTCCATCCCACACAGTGCATCACCACAATTAACTAACCTAAATGCCAAGTCCTGCATGCCATACCCACTGCATGCACATCCCTCCCAGCCCTGCATATACACCTACCACCTATGCATGCATAGCATGGAGAACTAACAATCTCACAATACATCACCATACACAAACAAAGGTGATAGAGAAACACCAACAATATGGGGAAAGCTAGGGATGCAGAATACATCACAGACATGTAGCATAAAATACCACTTACCTCCCCACAGGTGCTCCATCCAATCTCAGAGGTGAGGAGGTGTCACTTTTACCCAGTCCCCCACCAGAAGATGTCCCCAGTGATGACAGCAACTCTGGAGTTCTGGATCTGGATGAACTCCCTAGCCAATCAGGGACCACTGGTCAGTCGGCTATTCCAGCCCACACCCAGTCCACCACAGAGCCTCCCCCCTCAGTATCCAACACCACAGCAGCCACCCAACATCCCCAGACCTCTGTCCCGAGGACACGTCAATCAGAAGTGTGCCCACCTGTACAGGGGCCCAAGTTCACACCTCACAGGCAAGACAATGAGGGCTGTGGGGTCAGTGGCAGTGGGCACACTGTTCACGGGACACAGGCAAAGGAGAACAGGGACACTCAGAGGACAGCTGTGCACCAGGGGGAGGAGAGGCCCAAGGAAATGACTGCCTAGGAGGCACTCACTAATGTCCTGGGGGCTTACTAACCATGCCAGGACAAGATGGGTCAGGTGATAGACATCATGTAGGAGAACCAGCAGCTGCAGGAGGAACACCACCAGGTGATCAAGAAAGAATTGCAGGCCCTGAACACCACCATGGTCTCCATAGGAGGGGTGTTGAGTGATATGGCCAGCATAATGAGGAAGTACACATTACACCAGTGGGCCCCATCCACTAGCCTGTCAACTGACCAGCCCTCCACATCTGCTGCAGCCAGTGGATGGAAGGTCCTGCCACAGGACCCACAGGACACCAGGACCCCTCCCCCTGCAGAAGGTGAACCACCCCACAAATGGTCCCTGCGACCCAGACAGACACCAGAGACACTTAGCAAGACCAAGACCAAGACCAAGACCAAGACCACCACCTGGAAATGAGCCCCTCCTGAATGTCCACCTTGTGTGCCACTGTGTCACCTTCTCCACTTTGAACTGCTATTGCTCCCCTTCCTATGGCCCCTTGGACACTGGACCTGTGCTACAAACAGACTGGCCCACTACACTGGACTTTCCTCTACCATCACCCCATTCCACTGTACTATCCATTCATAAGTTGCACTTCAATAAACACCCTTGAACACAGCTGGAGTAATAGTGCTTTATCTGACAAAAATGTGCAATGTATTGAACTGTATCATCCTGTACAATTGTCCAGAACTTTGCGATTCCATCCAACAAATGGCCTGTAGCAGTTTGTAGTCATCACATCAGTACACAGTTGCAACCACACCAACATCTGAAAAATGGGAAGGCATAGGTGACAGTCAGTTGGAATGCTAAGGAAGTGACTGCCATCATGCTACAGCCACACAGAAAATAAAATAATTTATTAGAGAAATGGTCAGTTCTACTATCTTACCTGTGTGTCGTTGGAAGTACTGCTGTATAGCTGGTGTCCTGTTGTTCACTTCCTCATCCTCTTCCTCCTCCTCCTCACTGTCCTCAGGGTCCACTGCTGCCCCAGGAGCATTTTCACCTTCCTCCTCCTGCAGATAGGGCAAATGTCTTCTGATGACCAGGTTGTGCAACCTACAGCATACAACAACTATCTGGAAGACCTACTCAGGGGAGTAGCAGAGGGATCCACCTGTCAGATGGAGGCACCTGAACCTGGCCTTCAGGAGACTGGAGGTCCTTTCAATAATCCTCCTGGTACGCCAATGAGCATCATTCCACCTAATCCCAGCCCCTGTCTTCGGACTCCTTACAGGGGTCAAGATCCAGGACTGGTTTGGGTACCCAGAGACACCTGCAAGAAGTGAGGAACAAACATTAGCCTTGCACAATGGCATGGGGTGACTCCTGAAGGCATACACTGGCAAACATTGGGTGGGGACTCAGGCTCACCAATAAGCTTCACTCTGTGCCTCTGTAGTTGTGCCATCAGCTGTGGGACACTGCTATTCCTCAGGACGAAGGCGTCATGCACTGACCCAGGATACTTGGCAGTGACATGGGAGATGTACTGGTCAGCAAGGCACACCATCTGGACACTGAGTGAGTGGAAACGTCCTTTTCCTGCACACCTGTTCATTGGCCTGGGGGGGGAATAAATCCTATATGTGTTCCGTCAATGGCCCCAATAACATGTGGAATATGTCCCATTGCATAGAATCCAGCCTTCACATTGGCCAAATCTTCTACTTGGGTGAAAGCGATGTAGGTGTCCATTTGTTTGAGGAAGGCAGTCCAAACCCTTGCCAGCACTATTGAGAACATTGGCTATGACAGTCCTGCAGCCAAGCTCACTGTTACTTGGAAAGACCCTGTTGCCAGGAAATGGAACACTGATAGGACCTGCACAGGAGGGGGGACCTCAGTGGGATGACGGATAGCAGATATCAGTTCAGGCTCCAATTGAGCACACAGCTCTGTGATTGTGGCCCTGTCGAGTCTGTAGGTGAGTATTATGTGCCTGTCCTCCAGTGTAGCCAAGTCCACAAGTGGTCTGTACACGGGGGCTTGCCTCCTCCTACTCTTATTTCTCCACTGTGGTAGGTACTTAAGGAACAGAAGAGTGAGTAGAGAGTGACAACATGAAAAATGGATCCACCACTTCAGTGTACATAGAGCATGCATGTATCTTAACAGTGTAAATAGCTATGTATGTATAATCGACACCAGTGACGCAGTTTTTATTCTAAAATTTTGTACCAGCACTACAACATGGCAACCGCCTGTCCTGTATGTAGGGACAGGTGGAAGTGATCTCACTCCGCCGGCATTGGGCATCATGGCGGAAGGCAGTCTGCACCACTATGCAATTCCTCATTGGCTAACATGGGGCTCTATGGAGTACAGTATCAAATGAGGATCACCGCCGGTGGTGATGGTGTACACCGCCACAGACGTGAACAACATTTTCTGACTATAACCTCACCTGATTCCCGACTTTCCACAGGACAACACCTCCCCTGCGTGTGCTGCTCTGACCTGTGTCAACCTGCTATGGCCGTGCGACTGGGGAAGGGACCCCAGCCTTCACTTCAGAGGAGTTAGAACGCCTGGTGGATTGGGTCCTACCCCTGTTTGGACAGCTGTATGGGCCTCCACACCAACAGGTGAGTACACCATGGGGACGTTGCATGCAATAAGACTGCATGGAGATGTGTGTGTGTGTGTGCTGGCAGTATGTCATTTGGGTGGAGGTATGGCTGGTGGTAGTGTACATGCAGGGCTCCAGGTGATGTGTGTGCCATTTAAGGGGCAAATGATGTCTGAACGTCATGTGTGTGACAGGCAGGATATTCGGATTCATGGTGTCCCTCTGTTTGTGTTTTCCCTGCAGGTCAGCATCCATCAGAAGAAGGGGTTGTGGCGTGCCATCGACAAGGAGGTGTGGACCCTGGGGGTTTATAGCCGGCAGAGCACCCACTGCAGGAAACGGTGGGAGGTCCTGAGACGCTGGGCCTGAAAACCACAGAGGCCCAGCTGGGGATAGCCTCCCAACGAGGAAGGGGTGCCTGTCGGAACCCGACTCCCCTGATGGCCCGCATACTGGTGGTGGCCTATCCAGAGCTGGATGGGCACTTGAGGGCATCACAGCAGCCACAAGGGGGTAAGTCTAGTGTGTATGACAACCATCTTTGTTGCCTGCCATGGGATTCTGGTGGAGGTCAGTGGATGCCCCTTTATGCCAGCTCATACATTGCTACGTGGCCCAGCTCAGGGTTACTGGGTGAATAGCAAAATCTGGATAGCTAGCTAGGTGGCTTTCCATGTCAGACATGGCTTAGTAAGTTCCAGGAGGACTGGAGATGGCAGTGTTTGGCTCTTACCAGCTGTGGTACCTAGCCAATGGTATACCAGTGAGGTGCATACTGACCAATCTTAGTCCCTGTGTGCGATGGTGATGTGTATGCCATCCGTGGTATTGGTGCTGTAATTGACCCTGTGCTCCCTTTCTTTCTCCCCCCTATATTTTTCTGTCATCCTGTCCATTTGTGCATTAGCATCATCTGGCGAAGGAGCAGGGGCACCGGTGAGGGAAGGAGCTGCAGCCCACGGGACCCGGGAGGCAGAGTCCACCGATGCCGAGGGAACCAGTGGGATGGAGGACGAGGGGAGCACCACAGCGGGGACAGGAGGTGACAACACTGACTCTGAAAACTCCTCCGATGGGAGCTCTATGATGGTGGCGGACACCTCTGGAACCACCCCAGCTACAGGTACAGCCGCACCCCTCGTACCAGCACTGTCCTCCCAGTAGCCCCTCCACTGAGTTGTCCGTGCCTGCTCATCCAGGAAGGTGGGCATTTCCTTTGCCCCAAGCACCTCAGGCCCTGCCCCAGTGAGCTGTGCTGCCGTCAGTGAGGAGGCTATTGACCTCCTTAGATCCATCTCTGTGGGGCAGTCAACCATAGTGAATGCCATAAAGGGGCTGGCATCCCAGATGCAGCAATGCAATGCCTTCCTAGAGGGCACTGACAGTGGCTTGGTGGCCCTACAGAGATCGTTTCAGGCTCAGGCCTCCTCTCTGATGGCAGCCAGTGTCCCTGGTCCTATCGTCCCCGCTCCAACTACCACTTCCCAGTCCCAGTCCCCTCAACCCCAACCCATCCCATGCACACATACAGACAGGCATGCACACAAAACATTCCACAAGAGTGGCACAGACAAACACAGGTACCACACTTCAAGCCACAAGCACTCACACAAGCAACAGACGGATGCACACACAACAACACCCACTGCCTCCACTGTCTCCCCCTCCTCCTCCTCTTCTTCCTTCACATTCACATCTGCACACACACCTGCATGCACTGCATCAACAGCCCCAGACCCTGCCACCTGTACACCCTTGCCCACAGACACCACAAGAGCAGACCCGCAGACATGTACCCCACACACCACATGCGCAGTCACCACCTCATGCAGCACACACACATTACTTGCGGCCACCACCACAACATCCATCCACACATCCTGTTTTTCCTCTCACATCCTGTCTGCCCCCCAAAGAAACACAAACGCTCACACTCAGAACCCCAACAGCCATCTACCTCACACATGCACACTGTCCATGCACCTCCACCCAAGTCCAGCATACCTACTCCTCCAACTACCACTCCCTCCACTCCCATCCCTCCTCCCATATCCAACCCCAAAGTCCCTAAGAAGCTTTTCCTTGCCCATCCTGACCTCTTCCCTACCCCTCTCCCCCGTCCTGCCAGTAAGTGCAAGGTCCCAACCACCCAGCAGACCACCTCAGCCAACCATTCTGCCTCTGCTCCCACCCAAAAATCTGCTGCTGGCACTAAGGGGCCTCTGAGAGGGACGACAGCCACTCCCAGCAAGGGCACACCTCTGCCTCAAAAACGGAGGTCTAGGTTGGTGGAACCTAAGAGATAGAGGACAGGGTCAGTGGAGGCACCTCCTAAACCTGGAGGCAAGGACACAAGTCACATGACAAAGGCCAAGGGGGGCCCTTCACAGGAATGAACCCAAGGATCCCCATCCACCACCTGAGGGAAAGGATCCCCACCTACCACCTGAGGGCATGTAGCCCCCCTCCAGAACCAATGGCCTAAGACTCCCCTCCAGGGACAGTGGGCAAGGATCCCCCTCCAGAACCAGTGGGCAAGGAACCTCCTCCAGAACCAGTGGGCAAGGAACCCCCTCCAGAGACTGTGGCCTAAGACTCCCCTCTGGGGACAGTGGGCAAGGAGCCCCCTCCAGAACCAGTGGGCATGATACCCACTCCAGCTGAGGTGCCCCTTCACCCCGTTTCCCCCTGAGGTGCCTGCCCATTTCCAACATGATGCCCGTGAACACTGGAGTCTGGATGATGTCAGGGCGTTAACATCACTGACCATGGTGGTAGCCATCAACAGCCAGGCAGAAGCCAAGGTACCTCCCACCATATTATGACATAGCAAACCGCCAGGATTTCCGGGTTGGTACCAACGCCATCAAAAGCTTGGAGGAAACAGAACACAGAAAACAAAAGTCTCACCAACAGGTACCCAGAGGACTCTGCCGCTGCCATGGAACCAGAACTTCAAGTCTTCCCAATGCTATTCTACACCATAGCCCTCCTGGGACACCAACACCGACAAAAACAATGATGGTGAGTACAGCCACCTAGCACACAAGGGAGGGAGGGAGGAAAAGGAGAGTGACACACACACAACACACACCATACACAGAACCATCTGCAGAGTTAAACCAATGTCACAGGACACACGTTAAAATAAAACAAGGACAACTATGAGAATCAGCAAACACTGTAATTTGATGCCAACAGCCACCACATTGTTCATTCAATTCCAAATGCAGACGACAATGTTCAGAATGGGCCAATGGCCAGTCCAAAGTACAAAAGGGCCACAGGGCACAATCCAAGGCCTAACTTGACTCCTGAATCCACTGTTCAGGGGCATCATGTTGGAAATGGGCAGGCACCTCAGGAGGAAGGAGGGAGGGTGGGAGGCACCTCAGCTGAAGTGGGGAACTTGCCCACTGGTTGTGGAGGGGGCTCCATGTCCATTTTCCTTTGCTGGGGAGTGCAAGGCCACAGTCTCTGAAGTGAGGAACTTCCCCAATGGTTCTGGAGGGGGCTCCAGGCCAATTTGTCTTTGCTGGGGAGTGCAAGGCCACAGTCTCTGAAGTGGGGAACTTGCCCACTGGTTCTGGATGGGGCTCCTTGTACAACAGTCCCTGGAGGTAAGGGCTGCTGTGTCTCTGCTGGAGGTGAGGGCTGCTGTGTCTCTGCTGGAGGTGGGGGCTCCCTGCCCTCTGCTGGATGTGAGGGCTGCTGTGTCTCTGCTGAAGGTGAAGGCTGATGTGTCTCTGCTGGAGGTGGGGGCTCCATGCCCTCTGCTGGAAGTGAGGGCTGATGTGTCTCTGCTGGAGGTGAGGGCTCCCTGCCCTCTGCTGCAGGTGAAGGCTGCTTTGTCTCTGTTGGAGGTAGAGGATCCTTGCCCTCTGCTGGTGGCGTGGGCCTCTTGTCTTTCACTGGTGGTTGAGTGGGAACCTTCACTTTATTTGCTGGTAGAGGGGTATCCATGTGTCCCCTCTTGTGACGGGTCCCCTTGGCCTTAGACATGTCACTTGTGTCCTTGCCTCCAGGACTAAGAAGTGCCTCCACTGTCCCTGTCTCACGTCCCTTGCTTTTCCCCACCCTAGTCCTCCCTTTTTGAGCCAGAGGTTTGCTCTCAGTAGGAGTGGCAGCCATCACACTCTGGGGCCCCTTTGTGCTAGCAGCTGATAATTTGATGGGAGCAGTGGCAGACTGTTTGGCTGAGGTGCTGGGCTGGGTCGTTGGGAACCTGCTCTTACGGGCAAGACGGGAGGTGAAGGGGGAGGGAAGAGGTCAAGATGTGTAAGGAAAAGCTTCTTGGGGGTTTTGGGGTGGGATGTGAGAGGAGGGATGGGAGTGGAGGTTGCCAGAAGTGTACGTCTGCTGGACTTGGGTGCAGGTGTATGGACAGTGTGCATGTGTGAGGTGGATGGCTGTTGGGTGTCTTTGTGCGTGTGTTTGTGTCTCTTAGGAGGTGGGCAGACAGGGTGGGGGTAGACAAAGGGGACACATGGATGGATGATGTGGAGTTGTGTGTGCTGCATGATGTGGTGATGGTGGTGGTGGCTGTTGATGCAGTCCATGCAGATGTGAGTGTGGATGTGACTGTGAGGGAGGAGGAGGAGTAGGAGGGGGAGACAGTGGAGGCAGTGGATGTGGTTGTGTGTGAAACTGTCTGGTGTTTGTATGAGTGCATGTGACCTGAATTGTGCTGCCTGTGTTTGACTGTGCTACTCTTGTGTGATGTTTTGTGTGCATGCTTATCTGTATCTGTGCCTTGGATGGGTTGGGATTGAGGAGAATGGGACTGGGAAGTGGTAGTTGGAGGGGGAACGGTAATAACAGGGACGGTGGCTCCCATCAGAGAGGAGGCCAGAGCCTGAAACGATCTCTGTAGGGCCGCCAACCCACCGTGGATGCCCTCCAGGTATGCACTGCATTGCTGTATCTGGGATGCCAGCCCCCATTCACAATGGTTGACTGCCCTACAGAGATGGATCTCAGGAGGTCAATAGGCTCCTCACTGAGGGCAGCAGGGCTCACTGATGCAGGGCCTGAGGTGCCTGGGATGAAGGAGATACCCACCCTCCTGGGCTAGAGGGCACGGGCAACTCGGTCATGGCTACTGGAAAAGCGGTGTTGGTACGGGGTGGTGGCTGTACCTGTAGCTGGGGTGGTTCCAGAGGTGTCCGCCGCCACGAGGGAGCTCCCATCGGAGGAGGAATCAGAGTCAGTGTTGTCACCTCCTGTCTCTGCTGTGGTGCTCCCCTCGCCCTCCGTCCCACTGGTCCCCTCGGCGTCAGTGGACTCTGCCTCCTGGGTCCTGTGAGATGCAGCTCCTTCAGTTGCTGGTGCCCCTGCTTCTCCACCAGATGATGCTAATGCACGCATGGACAGGATGACAGAAGATAATAGGGGGAGAGAGAGAAAGGGAGCACTGGGTCAATTACAGCAATAACACCACAGTTGGCATACACATTACCATCACACACAGGGGTCAGGATTAAGCACTATACATCGCACTGGCATTATATTGGCTAAGAGCCACAGCAAGATGAGAGCCAACCACCCCTCCTGGTACCCGGTAAGCCCTGTCTGTCATGGAATGCTACCTATCTAGGTTACTAGATTTTGCTATACACCAACTTACCTTGAGCTGGATCATGCAGCAATGGCTTAGCTGGCATTAAGGGGCACCCACTAACTGAAATCCACCACCAGGATTCCATGCCACCCAAAAATAATTGTTGTCACGCTCACTGTACTCACCCCATTGTGGCTGCTGTGCTGCCCCCAAGCGCCCATTCAGTTCTGGGTAGGCCAATGCCAGTATGCGGGCTACCGGGGGGTCAGGATCCGACGGGCACCACGCCCTCGTTGGGAGGCCATCCTCAGCTGGGCCTCCGCGGTCTTCCGGGCCCATGGTGTACTCACCTGTTGGTCTGGAAGCCCATACATCTGTCCATACAGGGGTAGGACCCCATCTACCATGCACTCTAACTCCTCTGAAGTGAGGGCCGGGGACCTTTCCCCTGTCACACGGGCCATGGCAGGATCCAGACACAGGTCACAGCAACACACGCAGTGGAGGTGTTGTCCTGTGGAAAGTCAGGAATCAAGTGAGAATTTAGACAGAACATGGCTGTCACATCCATGCCGGTGTACACCGTCACAGCCGCAGGTGATCCCCCATTGGACACTATACTCCCTAGACCCCTATTTTAGCCAATGAAGAAATGCACGGCAGTGCAAGACTGCCTTCCGCCATGACGCCCAACACCGGCAGAGTTACATCACTTCTACCTGCCCATACTTACAGGACAGGCAGTCGCCATTTTATTGTGGTGGTCAAATTTCAGAAATAGGAAACTGATCCATTGCTATAAATTGCACATACATTGCCATTCACATTGTCCGATTACATACATGCTCTGTGTACACTGAGGTGGTGGTTCCATTGTTCAGATTGTGACACACGTTCAGATTGTGACACACTACTCACTCTTATGTCCCTTAGATACCTTCCACTGTGGAAGAATAGGAGGAGGAGACAAGACCTGGTGTACAGACCCCTTGTGGACGTGGCTACACTGGAGGACAGGCACATAACACTGACCTATAGACTGGACAGAGCCACAATCACAGAGCTGTGTACTCAATTGGAGCCTGATCTGATATCAGCTATCCGTCATCCCACTGGGATCCCCCCTCTTGTGCAAGTTCTATCAGTTCTCCATTTCCTGGCAACTGGTTTTTTCCAAGTGACAGTGGGCTTGGCAGCAGGAATGTCACAGCCAATGTTCTCAATGGTGTCGGCAAGGGCTTTGTCTGCCTTGGTCAAACACATGTGCAGCTACATTGCTTTCCCCCAAATGGAAGATTTGGCCACTGTGAAGGCTGGATTCTATGCAATGGGACATATACCAAATATTAGTGGTGCGATTGACGGAACACATATTGCATTTGTCCACCCCCCCAAGCACAATGAACAGGTATTCAGGAATCTGAAGAGTTTTCACTCACTCAATGTGCAAATGGTGTGCCTGGCTGACCCATACATCTCCCAAATCACTGCCAAGTATCCTGGGTCGGTGCATGACACCTTTGTCCTGAGGAATAGCAGCATCCCAAATGTGATGGCACAACTACAGAGACACAGGGTGTGGCTAATAGGTGAGCCAGAGTCCCCACCCACTGTATGTCAGTGTATGCCTTCAGGCGTCATCCCCCACACTATTGTGTAAGGCTAATGTTTGTCCCCCACTACTTGCAGGTAACTCTGGCTACCCAAACCTATTGTGGCTCCTGACCCCTGTGAGGCAGCAGTGGACCCTGAAGACAGTGAGGATGAGGAAGCAGAGGATGAGGATGTGGACAACAGAACATCAGTTATACAGCAGTACTTCCAATGACACACAGGTGAGACAGGGAAACTAGACATTCCTCTGATTATTTATCCTTTCAGTGTGGCTGTAGCATGATGGCAGTCAATTCCTTTGCATCTCCAACGACTGTCACTTATGCGGTCTCATTTTGCAGACGTTGGTGTTATTACTACTGTATACTGATGTGATGACTACAGACAGCTACATGTCATTATTTGTATGCTATCACAGAGTTCAATGCATTTGCACAAGATGTAACTGTTACACATAATTGCACATTTTCTTAACATAAAGCAATATCACTCAAGTTGTGTTCAAGGGTGTTTATTGTAGTGAAATTTATAGACGGAATAGTGCAATGGAATGGGGTGATGGTAGAGGTAAGTCCAGGGTATTGGTCCAGTCTGTTTGTAGCACAGGTCCAGTGTCCAAAGAGCCAGAGGAAGGGGAGAATAGGCAGTTAAAAGTGGACAAGGTGACAGAGTGGGACACAAGGGGGACATTCAGGAGGGTCTCATTTCCTGACAGTGGGCTTGGTCTTGGCAAGAGTCTCTGGCATCTGTCTGGGGCTGTGCGGGGTGCTTCACCTTCTGCAGGGGTAGGGGTGCTGGGGGCCTGTGAGTCCTGTGGCAGGGTCTCCTGTCCACTAGCCGCAGCAGATGTGGTGGGCTGTTCAGTTGACTGGCTAGTGGAAGGGCCCCACTGGTTTGCTGTATATTCCTTCATTATGTTGGCCATGTCAGCCAGCACCCCTGCTATGGAGACCATGGTGGTGTTGATGGCCTGCAAATCTTTCCTGATCTCTTGATGGTGTACTTCCTGCAGCCGCTGGTTCTCCTGCATGATGTCAAGAATCTGGCCCATCTTGTCCTGGGATTGTTGGTAAACCCCCAGGACTTTAGTGAGTGCCCCCAGGACAGTCAGTACCCTGAGCCTGTCCTCCCCCTGGTGCACAGCTGTTCTTCGAGTGTCCCTATCCACCTGTGCCTGTGTCCCCTGGTGGTGTGCCCAATGCCAATGACCACAGGACCCTGATTGTCTTGGCTGAGAGGTGTGGACTGGGGTCCCTGAACAGGTGGGCACACTGCGGATTGATGTGTCCTGGGGACAGAGGTATGGGGACATTGGGTGGGTGCTGTGGTGTTAGATACTGAGGGGGGACTGGGAGTGGGCTGGGGTGGTTCCTGATGGGCCAGGAAGTTCATCCAGATGTCCAGAGTTACTGTCATCACTGGGGGTACCTTCTGTTGGGGGACTGGATAGCAGTGGCACCTCCTCGCTGCTGGGATTGGCTGGGACACCTGCGGGGATGTAAGTGATGTATTATGCTTCATGTCTGTGACATATTTTACATCCCTAGCTTCCCCTATATCCTTGCTGTCACCCTGCCACCTTTGTTTGTGTATGGTGATGTATTGTGGGATTGTTAGTTCTACAAGCTGTGCATGCATAGGTGGTGGGTGTACATGCAGGGCTGTGAGGGCTGTACATGCAGTGGGTATGGCATGCAGTGCTTGGCATTGGGTTTAGTCATATGTGTAGGTGCACTGTGTGTGATGGAGTGGAGTGATGGGAGTCAGGTTGAGGGGGGGAGATGGCATGCAGGTATGGGGGTGGGTGATAGTTTGTAAAAATTGACTCACCAATGTCCAGTCCTCCGGCAACTCCAGTGAGTGCCTCAGGATGCAGTATTGCCAAGACTTGCTCCTCCCATCCTGTCAGCTGTGGGGGAGGACGTGGGGGTCTGCCACCAATTCTCTGGATGGCGAGCTGGTGCCTTGCTGCCATAGAACGTATCTTCCCCCGTAGGTCATTCCACCTCATCCCTTGTTCTTGGATGCCACCCCATGGCGTTCACCCGGTCCACAATTCTCCGCCATAGCTCCATCGTCCTTGCAATGGATATTTGCTGTACCGGTGCTCCAAACAGCTGTGGCTCTACCCTGATTATTTCCTCCACTATGACCCGCAACTCCTCATCTGTGAAACGGGGGTGCCTTTGTGGGGACATGGGTGTTGTGTGGTGTGTGTTGTGCAGTGCGTCTTGAATAATGTGGTGGGGTGTGGGGTGCGTGATGGATGGCTGGGTGTTAGTGGTGTGTGTACTTGTGCCTGTGATTAGCGTGTCTGTCTCGTGACTATTTTTTGTGTTCGTAAAGGGTTGTGGGTAATGTGGGTGTGTGTATTATAGTGCTGTTCGAGGGTCGGTGGGTGTGGTGTGTGTATTGGTGTCAGGTGTGCGTATTTGATATTGGCCAATGTTGTGTTGTTTTGTATTTGGGTGGCCATTCTGACCATGACGGTGTGTACCGCCTGGTTTACCACTGTTGAATGTCCGCCGTGGTGAATCGTGGGTGATAATGTGGAGGGGGTTGTTTTGTTGGTGTGACGATATGGGTGTTCGTACCGACAGTTTAACACTTACCTTTGATCTGGCAGATATGTGTTTATGGCAGTATTCTGTTGGTTTAGTGTGTGTGTGTCATAATATGGCGAACAGATGTTCGCCTCTGTGACAGTATGTTGGCGGCCGTCACCGCTGCGGTAAGCGGGATTTAGTGCCAATTTCATAATGACCACCATAATTTGGCTTTTTTTAATTTCCTTATTAATTGCCTACGGTGTCTAGCGCCACTGTAGTGAATCCTAGTTTGTTTTAACGGGATAACAGGAGTTAGCTTAGCAGTCGGCTTGTAAACTTGTGCCCCCGTCACCCAGTGACTTTTAACCTACTTAGCTTGCTCTGTCTTAGTCCATTTAATTATTTATTTCCTTTAAAATGGCGGCCTTGTTCATAGTTAGGATACTTGTTATGGGTTCTATTATCGGTGTCACTGCACCAAGGCGTCAAGATCAAGCACGAAAGACAAACATACAGTAGGCATTCACTCTTAGGGATTTTCCCTCTCTATACTTTCGAGGGATTGTTGATATTAATTGCCGTCCCAAGCATGACTGTTATCTATTGTTATGAATAACACTTATGTCAGGGGACCTTGTAGATCTGTATAAATACAACACACTTTTAGACAGATAATCAGAGGGATTCCGACCAGAGGGCATCGCCACCATCGCTGATACCGATGCTGCAGTCATCTTGACACTGACCCAGTCTTCGTGTCCCTGCGGAGTCTGAAATAGAGACCTCATTCCAAGGTAACGAGGGTTGGGGGCTCCTCTCATGGACACGGCTTTGGCAGATTAGGTTTAACGAACCCAGCTCTCCTTTTTTAGGTAGGAGGTTAGACCAGCTCTCCTTGAGGTATTAGGGCTTGTGTCATCTTCTATATATACATATAACTTCTTTCATATATTGCATAATGGTGGGGGTCTTTATAACAATGACTCTCCTCTTCACAATACTGTTGCTTGGTATATTCATTATCCTAATCATTGCAGTTCATGCAACTTATCACAAATTGCAGTTATGTTGAATAAAAACTATTATAACTTTACTGCATCTGTGTTATTGCCTTTGTTTGTATGAGACATAATAATCTGTGAGAAAAGGGTAATTTCCGTTTAACCACGACAACCCTGAGATATTGTACTTTGAGTCCATGCGTAAGCGACTGCTACAAATCACCTTTGACTATTGTGTTTATGGTGAGGTACTGCTAGTAAGCCGGTAAGGTTTGGACAACAATTACAACTAGTTGTAGGAAGAGACTTAGGGCCTGATTACAACTTTGGAGGAGGTGTTAATCCGTCCCAAAAGTGACGGTAAAGTGACGGATATACCACCAGCCGTATTACGAGTCCATTATATCCTATGGAATTCGTAATACGGCTGGTCGTATATCCGTCACTTTACTGTCAGTTTTGGGACGGATTAACACCTCCTCCAAAGTTGTAATCAGGCCCTTAGTCACCTACAAACGAAAGTACTGTCATCCTGAGACCAGCAGTCTTGCTCAGAGCAAGAGTCCAAACTACGACATGGCGCCACCAACGATGGTGTTTAGGCACTAATTTACGGTTACCCTGACTATCACTGTCTCACAGACAACAGGTACCCTCAGTACCATTATACGGAGACGTCCGTGGTCTTTGGGAGAATCCTCCTCAGTCAAAAGGGTAATACCTGATTAGGCTGTAGGTTGTTCGAGCTCGAACTCACAAAAGGAAAAACGTCCCCTATTTTGGTGTTCCGTTTCTCTAAACAACAAATATGACCAATACCATAGACATTCCTGCAAATGCTAGAAATGCACTTACTCAACATTTAATAGCGCATGGCCTTACGGAAGAGGGCGGGGAGGTTTCTCTGATAGTAGAAGCAAGTGAAGCCTACCAGACAGAAACATTTTACTGTTGGGTTGCCTTTCCTGAGGCTGACCAA
Organism: Pleurodeles waltl; assembly: GCF_031143425.1. Lineage (NCBI taxonomy): Eukaryota > Metazoa > Chordata > Amphibia > Caudata > Salamandridae > Pleurodeles > Pleurodeles waltl. The sequence goes on along the minus strand of NC_090439.1, from coordinate 927,104,882 downwards.
CGGACGCACACATTTCACACATATGACATTGCGGACGTACCCGTAAGATACGAAGCATACCAGTATCATGAAATATCGCTCACATATCAAGAACACCAGAACTGGTTTGAAGGCGCCCTACCACATGTACTAAGACGGGTGAGGCTAGGTCCTTTAAGTAATGAGGGACCAACATGGCCTATGTTTGCCACATATACACCTCACCCAGGCATACAGAATATGCCACTAGCAGATTTACGAATATTATATAATGAATTGGTGGCATTTTATAGACGATTGGTTCAGTTCGTGATGCGAACATTGAATACTACCCCAGCGCGTCCAGCACCGCCAGTAGCTGGTGGATATCAATTGGCTACCGGGATTAATCCACAAACAGTTCATACCATTATGGGTAAAGTGCCCACGGAACGGGAAAAATACCGTTCTGGATTGCCCAGAAAACAAATCAGCTGGAAGCTGTGTTCCCCCATACGGGGCCACAGGACAAACATAGATTGCTCACTATGTGCTTGCCGTTTGGGATGGTTCCCTCGGTGGATGAATGTGCCTCATGGGGTACAGTCTTCGGTGCCGTTTATACTACCACACATGGTACCCCTACACTTGCCAATTTACCGGAAGTGTTAAAACAAATACAAAATGAACATGGGGCCGCACCGGCCCTGGATCTGGGGATGAAATTGATGCGTAACTTTGATGCCGTCTCCTCGATAATACTAAGTAATATTAAAGGGGAAGCGGTGGCACTGGCAATACGCCAGCGTCTCCGGGAAACTCCAAATGTGGAACAAGAGAGACAGCTGCCGAGAAAAATATCTGATACCTATACTAGTATAGGACAAGATGGGCTGGGAGCCAAACCTAAAAAATTGGACATACCGAGTACCACCCATAAGGAAGGTACAAAGCAAGCACAAGAGGGCTCTGAAAAAGCGCTGGGACAAACAAAAAGATTTCAAAGATAGGAGAAATAAAAGAGCTGATTCTCCACATTCGGAGTACTCCGAAAGGAGGTATAATCTCAGGAATAGGGATAACATTAGAACTCCAGACAGATATACTGATTCACGTCCCTCTCGTTCCTTTCAGGACGCACCGGATAGACGTAGCGAGAGAGGGGGCCGTCAAGATCAACGTCCGGAATATGTGAAAGAAAAGAAAGACTTGCCGCAGTCTGCCATTAAAAAAGAAGAAAAGACTCCTCAGCAAAAGCCACAATTTAAAAAGAAGAAGGTGGCAGCACTGACTGTTAAAAAGGCCAATAGTATTGAGAACACTGTTGAGGGACAAGAGGTGCGCAGTGACTCTGTTGGACAGCGCGGCAGAGGTCACGATATGTCGCCAGAGTCTGAAAGATCATCTGGATGCGACAGCAACTAGCGATTACATCGCAGTTGAGACGGCGGATGGCCGCGTTCTCCCACCCGATCAGGTTTATGATTTAACACTTCAGATAGAGGGAGACGTGGAACACATTATTAGTGTAATATTTTGGGATGAACTTACTAGTGATATCCTGTTGGCCGAGAGAGACTGGCCACCTGAACATGTCCGCAAGCTCCCACATGGGGAAGATGTCATTTTGCCTTCTTTCTCCGATCTTGTTCCGGAGGCAGACAAACAAGCCTATGCTGCTGAATGGGCTTCAGCGCAGGCACCTGCATTATATCGTAATCATGTAGGATGGGACAAGGACTCTCCTTGTCATGTTATTCCCGTTCGGTCGACACAACACCCGCAGCCACAATACCCTGTTAAACATGAAGCGAAAGCTCCAGTGACAGAGATACTGCCACAACTTGAATATCAGGGAGTAATTGAGCCCTGTGCATCGGCAATGAATAATCCGCTATTTCCCGTTGCGAAACCTGATCATTCATATAGAATAGTGGTTGATTATAGGCACTTGAATAGTCATGCACGCACTTATGCTATACAAAATTCCCACAGCACAGCTCTGATTAATAATATAGTGCGTAAAAAATACAAAACTACATTGGATATCTCTAATGGATTTTTCTGCCAGAATTTAGCACATGAAAGTAGAGACCTAAGTGCATTTTCCTTTGGTTCTCAGAAACGCTTTTGTCGTTTACCCCAAGGTTATAAAAACAGCCCAGGACTGTTTTCGGCCCGTGTCACATCAATCTTGCACAAGCTTGATTCCGAGGCATTATCCTATGTGGATGATATCTATCTCACTGATGACACCCTTGACATTCATCTTGCAAGGGTCGATCGGATAATTGTGGGATTTGCTGCCTACGGATATAAATTTAATTTTAAGAAAAGCAGAATTGCCTTTCTTAGTGTATTGTTCCTGGGATATGAGCTATCAAACGAGGGGAAGAGCCTGGCCCGCACTTCCTAGAGAAGTGTGCTCAGCTACAACCTCCGAACACGCTAAAGAAATTGCAGTCATTACTGGGTTTCTTTAATTTTGGCAGAACATACATTCCAGATTATGCTGAACGCGTCAAGCCACTATATGACTTAATTCAGCCCAATTATTGTAGCAGGCGATGGACAATTGAACACACACACATCCTAAGGACATACAACGAGACATGCTGGAAGCTAGACACTTGTACACACGAGACAATAAAACAAATTTGGTCATCAGAATCATAGCTGGTGCCCTAGGATTTACCTATGTCACCTTTAATGAGGGTGACACAGTGCCAATAGCATACAAATCTCATTTGTACTCCAATGCTGAGAAACGTTTTGCTCCTACTGAAAAAATTCTGATGGCAGTTCAGATGGCCGTCATAAAGGAGAGACCGCTTGCCCAGGGGAAACGCATTGTTGTTGTCTCCCCGGTTCCGGCCTTAGAGGTTGTCACTAAAGCGAGCGTTCCAAACGCTAAGGCATTGCATCCACGCTGGATTCAGTGGGCAACGTCTCTGACCGCCACTGATGTTGATTATGTGTTTGACCCAAGACTTCAGACACAGGAATTTCTCCAGTATGAACAAGAGTACCCCGCTCCCTTACACATATTGCCAATAGACAGATATGATTCAATCATTTATACTGACGGATCGGCACAACCGGCTGTGGGTACTAAACATCAATACTCGGCAGCTTGCGCAGCCGTGTGCGGGGTGATGGAAGACGGAGTTTTCCATCCTCATAATACCTACACTCAGACCTTAGGGGACTGCACAGCCCAGTTGGCCGAACTTAAGGCTCTTCTTCTAGCGCTCGAACATTCAGAGCCAGGAACACAGACTTTGATTGTCTGTGATTCGTATTACTGCGTCCAGTCATACAATGAATATCTCAATCATTGGAAACTGAACGGGTTTAGAGATTCTAAAGGGAACACCATTAAACACAAAATGTTGTGGGGAAGGGTGGCTGATCTTAAGGATAAGCTGCCATGTGTCCATGTAGCTCATACATTAGGGCACCAACTTGTAGGGATACATGTTGCCTGTAATACATTGTCTGACGAAGCAGCCAAAGCATCAGTAGCTACGGCTTCTGTGGCTGCAGTGACTCGTTCTCGGACGAGGTTGGATAATGAAATACTGATTGCTGTTAAAGCCTCGGCGGCAGGCAAGACACTTCCGAAAGGATACCCTACGAACTATACCTATCATATCAGTGCACAGAATGCTGCTTTTGCGACAATTCCTGATGTTGGTGATCGAGTGATCCCAAATGAAGACCAAAGATTGGAACTGATTACAGCTGCACATGAGGGTGTCGCTTCTGCACATGCTGGTATACAGGCCACTATCACCATTCTACAACAACGGTACTGGTGGCCTGGTCTATGCAGACGGACTAAACAGTATGTCCTTTGCTGTGACATTTGTCAGCAGATTAAGGGCTCGAATATCAGACGCCCTCCGCAGACATCTCTCTTAGTGTCAGACAAACCACTCCATTGTGTGTACCTGGACCATTGTGGTCCTTTTCAACCTGATGATGCATACAAATAAATTTTAGTGGCTGTAGATTCCTGTTCTAGATTCCTGTGGGTATGGCCACAGCGGTCGGCTGACGCCCAGACTGTTATAAAAGATTTGCTGATCTTTATCGGTACATATGCGGTTGCAGCATTCCATTCGGATCAGGGCCCTGCATTTGCCTCTAAGGCTTTCAGGGACACCATGAGGACGATGGGTGTTGAACTCCATTACTCCTCACCATACCATCCCGAGGGAAATTCGGTCGTGCAGAGGCGGAATCGTGATCTAAAGCAGTCCTTAACAGCTCGAGTATTAGGTTCAGGCCGCAGTTGGTTACATCACCTATATGGGGTCCAGAGAGCACTGAATAATCTGCCAAGACGGTCCTTGGGGGGAAAGTCTCCATATGAGGTTCTCTTTGGGACAACTATGTATGTTCCCGATCTTGATGCCCGTGGTATGGTGGCAGCAGAAACACCATTTGACATAAAAGAACGTCTCGCTGTTTTACAGGAGCTTCAACAATTCCGTGATGATAAATCTTCTGCAAGTGCTGCCACCTTGGGAATAGGGGACTTGGCGAAAACTTCGACTGGCTGGATTCCTAACATTGGGGATCTGGTTTGTGAGAAGATCGCTGTGAAAAAAGAGTTTGGTCCAGCATACAGAGCCCCTGTACCGGTCTGGTTCTAAATCAAACAGATTCATCTCCATTGACGACATCAAATTACACCATGTGGCCGATTCTTCACAGTAGACCAGGAGGTCCCTTGGGTAGTTCCCGATCCCCTCTCACTACCCAACAGGACATCCCTCTACATAGTAGGATGACCATCGCTACTACTGACTATGCAACTATGTCAGCTGCTGTTCCAGACACTTCCTCAACCATGGGGAGGGCAGAAAATGAACTTTTGTTGGTTCCAGTAACAACTTCAGAGACCACCCCGCTACAGGATTTGGCTGTATTTTACACAAACACTTCCACGACTGGTAACGTCATCTATCAAGAACTTCCACGAGCAGTGGATGTGAATTCGATGGGTCCTGTGTTTGCGGAAAATTCCTCTGGCTATTTTGTAGACATTGATGATTTTTCTTCAGATTCATCCTCAACTGAGACTGACAAACATTCCAGAGGTAGCAAATTCTATCGATGGCTTAAGAAGAACTATTTGATATATCCATGGAACTATCTCTGGTTCTGTTTGACATTTATTGCATTATTTTTATGGATTGGTTTTGTGACTGTTTTCTTTTTACTAATTAATGGTCACTATATTGCTGATCGCTCCTCAGTGGACACTGTTGATGTAATTTTAACACCGCATCATTCATCACATAAGGTCCGACGTGATTTGTCCCCTGTCAATATTACAGCTATTCCAATTTCTGATGGGATTGTTTGGGACAAAGTTCCGTTTGATATATACGGGCCTACAGAGATAATTCAAATACCATACGTGTTCACAATTTCTATGTCTGATGTTATTACACCTAATGTTGTCTCTGATGATTGGGATGTCCAAACAGTTGATTCCATGCTAACTGAAATGAAGGACTACTCCGCTTTTGGAAGTGATGATGTATATGATTTTACAATGAATTATGGTGAAATGTTCTGCTATAATAATTGGGGACATCACTACCTGCACCGTGCAACTAGATATAGGCCTCTCTTTAACTACACACAATGGGAGCATTGTTCAACACCACGGGTGGGGAGTCCAAAGTATTACAGTGACAAATTCACATACTTTTCTGGGCATGATACAAAGAAAGCTGAATCTTATTATTTTAAATTACCCACGACACACATTAGAAAACTATTGCTAACAGATACGAAACTGATTTATTCAGATCCCTTTGTTTCTCGACTTTCGATTGAGGGTTATGACTATTGGAAAAACGCTATTGATTTGAAGAGTGTATGGGGGACGCAAGATTGGCAGATACAGGGTAAATAGGCTTTGTTTCGAGCTTGCTTGATTCCTGTGCAAATGATTTTTTTGAATGACACTGTTGAGCAGACATCATGTCTAGGATTAGCAAAAATTAAGGATCTAAACACGCCCAGTATTCCTACACCGTCAAAATTTATGGATTGGCATCACTTTTTAAATGTTTCTGGGGAAAGGCTAGACGCATTGGTTAAGGCTGGTGTCTATAATTCTTCACTTTCCCGTCCCGGGGGATGGTTGGTATGGCCCACCGACACTGATGAGTGTCAAAGGCGTTTTTTGAACTCTTCAGGGGGTTTTTCTATTCATAGGCCAGACCCTCGCTTTTTGTCAGGTCAGCATACTGGTATAATTACGACATACAGTGTGGGTAAGCTGTGCCAGCAATGGGTACAAACAAACACCTTAACAGCGGTGAAACACCACCTGAATACTCTTTCTGACAGTATAGACCTACAAGATTTCCTATTAGGTCCTAGAAAACAACGCTCGAAACGGTTTTTATATGCCATGTAGAATGAAATTTGGAAACTTTCTCAAATTGAGGCTGCTGCACGTTTACGGCAACTTGATAGAGAGAATTTGGAAAAAACATTGGCTGTTGTCGACAATGGCATGAACACGCTATCCAACAGGATTTATTCCCTGTCGAATATAGTGTCATCTGCTATTGATATCACTCAGACTGATTTGTCTCGGTTATATCATGGGCAAACACAGCTGCGTTCCATCATGCAGCTGAGTTGGGCATTGCAGACGCTGAGAAGTGGCCACATTCCATGGAAATACATTAATGGGAGTGACCTATTCGCTGCCTTTAATTTTTCCAGGGAGCAAGAGACAATGGCTAAATGGGAGACTCGTTTCACCTTGCTTCAAGTTGAAAAATTAGATAAGTTGCCCTTCACGGTAGTAGAGAGTCCTTCAACTATCTGACTCTTACACGGCATTATTAATTTACCGTTTTCAACGTTTCGTTTCTCAGGCTGCCTAAAACATCTTGCAATGGGACGATATGAACGGCTAGGAGATAGCTTTATTAAGGAAGAGTGGGAGTTGCCCTTTGAGTATCGCTGTCTGAACGGCGAACAGGAGGTCTTTCTTAGCGGAAGTGAATGTGAGACTACTGTTCGTCATTCCATGATATGTAAACAGGTGTCTCTTCACGGTCTTTGCAATGCGGGGGTTGTGAATTTGGCCTGTTTTCTGAAGGGTACTCCCGTCCCCTTGATTCGTTCAGTGTTTCATGTACTTTCTAATGGGAGTTATGTTCTTCTGAGCGATGACAGCTGTTGCGTCTTGCGACCTGGAATTGCCTACGCAATCTCAGTCACGAAGGTCGTTACGTGTTGTGGCCACGTTTTGTTTCCCCCCACACGAGAGATACAAGTATCTGAAATGTGGCCCCACATTGATACTATTAATGTGAACTATGATAAGTTGAGTAGACTGAAGGCGCTATTGTTTCAAAAACAGGTCGCCTTGACATCCGCAAAAGAGACGTATGCTCTCCAGGTTGCGAGATCATCAGCCGAGATACAATCCCTTTTAAATACCGATTTCCCCAAACACTTTGGAGAGTTGGTGTCCAGAATATTCAATGCTTCAAGCACAACTGGGATTGTTCATTTCTTTAAGGCTGTCGGGCCTGGTTTCGTGTCCATCTTCCAGACTGTCTTCGGAGTCATCCCATCAGCCATCCATTCTCTCTTTTCCAGTGTGTTTGGTGGCTTTCCAATTATTTTGGCTTTAATTGGCGGACTACTACTGCTATTTTTTCTGATTCGCAGTGGTAGTTTTTTTCCAGCGACACAGAGCAATGGAGCCGCTCCCGTCAACACCGCTGTGCCGTGAACGCATGGTTCGGATCTTCGGTACACCTTTGCTGGTGGAACTGGAATTTGACTGGTCATTGTCATTCCGGCCTCTACTGTGGTGCGTAAAACCAGTGTTCCGCTGCATATGGTGTCTGTTTGAACATCTGCCTATGGTCTGTCTTGCTGTCGCGCCGACATCTCCTGTGGACCACGAACTGCTGATGTCCCCGATGAGGGTTCATACACGGTCATGCCCCTTGAGACTACGGTTGCTCCGCGAGGCCACCTATGAGCCTTCTGTTATACGATCTAACATGGATGAGGACACTACAGCGAGTGTCGATACACCGATGACCATGGTTCACTTCTGCTCTGTGGATCCGTTTGTCCGTCCAGCTCTCAATTTCACTTCAGACGATGTTGACTCATTTTTGAGATCCTTGAATGGTGACTTTGATGGCATTCTTCAAGATCCTGCATATAACACATAATTTGATGAATTTGCTTGCCAGTTCCCGGTTCTAAGAAGTAGCGATTATACTAAAAGTTTGCTATACTTGTCATGGTTGATATTAACATCTCTGAATGTTTTTTAAAAACGAATTTTAAACACACAGCATTTTTTTTTTTTTTGTCATTAAGTCTTTTTGGCTTTCAGTTCAGTAGCAGCTTTTTAGCGATTGGGTTTAGTTACCTTCATCATACCTGTTACGGCAATGGGGAGGGTGTAGTGAATCCTAGTTTGTTTTAACAGGATAACAGGAGTTAGCTTAGCCGTCGGCTTGTAAACTCGTGCCCCCGTCACCCAGTGACTTTTAACCTACTTAGCTTGCTCTGTCTTAGTCCATTTAATTATTTATTTCCTTTAAAATGGCGGCCTTGTTTATAGTTAGGCCACTTGTTATGGGTTCTATTATCGGTGTCACTGCGCCAAGGCGTCAAGATCAAGCACGAAAGACAAACATACAGTAGGCATTCACACTTAGGGATTTTCCCTCTCTATACTTTCGAGGGATTGTTGATATTAATTGCCGTCCCAAGCATGACTGTTATCTATTGTTATAAATAACACTTATGTCAGGGGACCTTGTAGATCTGTATAAATACAACACACTTTTAGATAGATAATCAGAGGGATTCCGACCAGAGGGCATCGCCACCATCGCTGATACCGATGCTGCAGTCATCTTGACACTGACCCAGTCTTCGTGTCCCTGCGGAGTCTGAAATAGAGACCTCATTCCAAGGTAACAAGGGTTGAGGGCTCCTCTCATGGACACGGCTTTGGCAGATTAGGTTTAACGAACCCAGCTCTCCTTTTTTAGGTAGGAGGTTAGACCAGCTCTCCTTGAGGTATTAGGGCTTGTGTCATCTTTTATATATACATATAACTTCTTTCATATATTGCATAATGGTGGGGGTCTTTATAACAATGACTCTCCTCTTCACAATATTGTTGCTTGGTATATTCATTATCCTAATCATTGCAGTTCATGCAACTTATCACAAATTGCAGTTATGTTAAATAAAAACTATTATAACTTTACTGCATCTGTGTTATTGCCTTTGTTTGTATGAGACATAATAATCTGTGAGAAAAGGGTAATTTCTGTTTAACCACGACAACCCTAAGATATTGTACTTTGAGTCCATGCGTAAGCGACTGCTACAAATCACCTTTGACTATTGTGTTTATGGTGAGGTACTGCTAGTAAGCCGGTAAGGTTTGGACAACAGTTACAACTAGTTGTAGGAAGAGACTTAGGCGGTCATTCTGACCGCGGCGGGCGGCGGTCGCCGCCCGCCATGCGGTCACCGCCAAAAGGCCGCCCGCCGGCCCAGCGGGAAAGCCCCTGCAACATAGAAGCCAGCTCCGAATGTCTGCAATGCAGACAGTGAAAATCTTCATGGGGCCCTGTTAGGGGGCCCCACGACACCCGTTCCCGCCATCCTGGTTCTGGCGGCGTAAACCGCCAGAAACAGGCTGGCGGGAAGGGGGTCGGAATCCCCATGGATTCCCTGGGCCAGGGGAAAACCGTCGGGAAACCGCTGGTTCCCCTTTTCTGACCGCGGCTTTACCGCCGCGGTCAAAATGGCCCTGGAAGCACCGCCAGCCTGTTGGCGGTGCTTCCGTTGCCCTCCACCGTTGGAATGAGGGCCTTAGTCACCTACAAACAAAAGTACTGTCATCCTGAGACCAGCAGTCTTGCTCAGAGCAAGAGTCCAAACTACGACTTCCACTTCCGTTTCTTACAAGCCCAACTGCTTTTAGGTAACATCCTATTTGAACAGTCATTGTATTTATGGGCTGTGTCTTTGCAACTTCACCAACTACAGCCACAACCAAGGGCTCTTCAGGGTGTTTGGGGGCTACCAGTCTCTAAACCCTACTCCTTGAGGTACTAAAACACCCAATGTTTATGATGTTCTCTCATAACTTTATGTTTTGAGGCCTAGCAGGGGTTGTTTTATATGTCACGGTAGCGGATCTTGGGGATTTTTAGCAGTTGTTGGTGGGATCCAGTGAATTTTTGTTTTTGATTGCACGTAAGAACCATAGAGCTTTAGTGGGTGTATCGAGGGTCTTCTTTTTATATTTAGACCTCTGGAAACGCTTAGTACTAAATGCAGATCTTACACTCCTTAGGGTGCCATGCAGGCCTAGTCATGCTGGTATATTACCTATGTTTATAGTGGCTGATTCCCAAGATTGGGCCACCTCCCTTCTACACCTTGCCAACCTCTTGATTTATGCCTTCTGGGTGTCTCTGGAGGACATGGTATCACACCCCGCCTTCCCCAGTTTTAAGGTCTCAAGGTTCAGTCTGGATTTTAGCTTTCTAACAGCCTTCTGTATTTCTTTTATATATGACTTGGGTACACTTTTGTGGTCCAAAACACCATATTTTGGGTCATTACTTGTGTCATTAGATGTAGGGTGCATATTACCCTGAGCCAGGACGGGTAAAAAAAAACAGGGCCCCAGTGCAAACACTCTAGTGCTTTAAAGGCCTGTTCCTAGTTAGACGTGGGTCCAAAACTCTGATTTTGTGACCTGCTACCGCCTGTACTGCTGTCAGGGTATGTTGAGGCTGGGGAAGACCAAGACATGTATACACTTGATGGAGGGCTGGTGGAATTGTATGCTCCAGGCGGTGTAATTAGGGACCTCAGATATGGGGAAATGGTGGTCATTATAGTGTATGGCCACGGAGGTGTAGGAAGCGCTGGGGCTGGGATTGGGTGATTGCTGTACAGGTGATTGCAACCCCTTGGGGTCTACACTAGAAGGTCCGCATTGCGCAGCTGCTACTGTTGCTTCAGAATTCTCCACCACATCTGCCAGTGCCCTGAGAGCCCTATACAGCCAGACTAAGGGTCTTCTATGGGGTGATCATTTTCCAAACTCGTGGCCAGAAGACTATGAGGGCTAGTTATACATGGTGCTGGTGCTAGACCTCCAGTAGGCACGTCTATATTAGGCTCCTCGCACATTAAACATTTAGACATTTGCAGGTTATGGGGAATGGTCTGAGGTGTAAGTGTGTTTTTAAAAGATAGGTCTGAATGCACTGATTGTAGTTCAGTGGGGCGCCTGCTTCTTCTTCCGGTTCTTTAAGGAAAGACAATTTATTTTAGGTTTGTTTCACTGCTTAGGAACCCATCCAATGGTTCCACATGGTACCTGTTGATGTGTGCCTGAAGGTGTAAGCGCTCCACTGTCAGTGTGCACGTGTGGAGTTCCAGCAGAAGTGTTCAGTGTACTGGACATAGCCATTATTGTTGTCATAACACAGTGGTTAAGGTCTGTACCTGGTTTATGACTGCTATCTGCAGAGCCTGTCCTGGTGCACGGCGTTGATCACGGTTGATGCTGACCTCCAGAGATCTTTTGTGACAACTCTATGATGTAAAGATAAAAAATACATATTAGGTATTGCTATAACTGCTATATCCTAGAGGAAAAAGTAGCTTGAGAGACAAAGAGGTTATGATTAATTTGGCTCTACAGTTTCTAAAACACACCTAATGTGTTCCGTTGTGAGGGTCCTTTCTTTATAGGAGGTCCTTCCTTAGGCATTGTAGACTTCCTTTTTTGGACCATCTTTTTAGCACCCCCTCCCACCTTTTGCAACGCTGACATGCAGGTCGTTTGTGCCGCCTAGGAGTCTGATAAAAAAACAAATAAATGTCACATCTACAATATAATACACTGACGACGCAGGCTCTCTGAGGGTACCATCTACATGGTTTTTATGGAGCCTTTTAGACCATCAAGTTTGATGTTTACAAAGCGTTTACACAAGGATTCATTTTATTTACCCACAAAATCTGCATTCTGAGGCAGTATACCTGCGGGGTCTTCAGCATCAAGAATTTGCTGTAGAGCGCCCACCGCCAACTGTAGTTCAGCGTCATATCCTGTAAAAAGCACAAAAACCCAGGAAAACATTATTAGAAAAATAAAGCAAAAAATAAATAACAAATAAGACAATGTTGTTTGGGGTGCAGGTTTACATAGTTCTCTGAACTATAATTCTCTAGATACAAGTACCTTGTTGAAAGGCATTCATTTCGTCTGGGGACAGCATTAGCTCTTGGGGATCCTGCGTACAGAGGAGACAAAAAGGACGTTTAGACCCTAATGCATTTTTACGCCACCTTTTACAATCACCTACCATCCATTCATTTAAAATTATATACCAGTCCTGCAGAATATACTGCTAAAACCATAACGCAACAAATTAAAAAGCACCCAATCCTGGAGACATGGTGGCTAAGTAAAACAAATAGAATAGAAACATAATGAGCTCTAATTACCTGTGTCTATTTCCACTGTTTGTTCAGAACTACAATTGTGTAGTTTGCATAAACATTCCACATATAAACACACAACCCTCATAAAGTCTCTTTTAACAACGGTTTTATTTAAGAACATGTCTAGGCCCATGCACCATACGTACTTTTTTTTCTGCTTCACAGTCTTACTGAACGCATTACAGACACATTAACAAAGACTATTAAAATTATACCAAAAGGCTGTAAAAAAGCTTACGCAGATAATTCAAGTTGAAACGTTACCTCCACCTAACAACTGTAATCCTTATTAAATAGTATGGTACACATACTTTCAGAGGTATATGCTAACACATATGGCGCATTTCAAGATACATTTTTACATACACAATTAAGAAATAAAATTAATTTTAAGCAATCTCTCTCATGATACAAGCTATTAAGTATCTTAGCAATCCACACAAATCAGCGCCACTACAATGTTCTGAAAGTACAGTCCACAAAAACTCTATTTCTCAAACACAAGGCGTTGTTTATCAGAAGTCCACAGCGTGGCGTTGTAACACAACATAAGTTGTAGGACTCTCAATATATGACATTATTTATACGGCACTCACATTACAGTGTCACTTATAGCCCTTATATTGGCACATAATTACACTAATTATAAGCAATATAAGACATAGCTCATAACAATTTCAAAAAATGACAGTTAATTGAATATATATATATGATGGATGCCTGATCCAGGGCTCCATTCCAGGTTTTATCCTAAACCACAGCCACGTGTATTCAACAACCCCTCCACAGCCATTGATCAACTGTATGCTGTGGAGGGGATCCTGCAGCGGTGGGCCAAAGCATTGTGCACAGAGCCCCCTTGGATATGAGGCCCCATCCCAGGTGAGTGGGAGGGGGCTGTGTGGCTAGGTCAGGGCCTGCATGGTAGAGCACATGATCCTCGAGGTCCTTCTGACCCTAATGTATGTATATATATTTTTTTTTCTGAAAAAAAGAGTGCCATTGGGACCAGGGCCCCCTAAGCCAAGCACTCGGGGCCCGGCGGTCTTAACCCACTGTGCTGGTTGGAGTGTTGGGAGGGAGGGACAGCGGTCTCCGAGAGCGCGACTCAGGGCCCCTAGGGTCCGAGCCGCGCTCTCGTGGATCGCAGACCCTAATCCATGGCTCGGTTTGTCATGTTGAGGGGCCGCAAGCCTCACGCTCGGTGACCCCCACCCCAAAGACTGAGATCTTCAGGGCGGTCGTCACCGAGTATGAGGACCGTGACCCTACCCCAAAGAGCAGGGGTGGTCCAGAGGTGCAGGGCATGAAGGTCCGAGCGCGATGCCCGGACCCTTGAACCCACTGAAGTGGTTTTTGGTTTTTTTTTTTTAAAAGCACTTCAGAGGTCTCGGTCTCCGGGCATCGCGCTTGGGCCCCGGGCCCTGACCATGTGCACAGTATGTGTTCCTGTGGAGCAGGGGTTGTGGCCTCATGCTTGGCAACCCCCGCCCCGCCGACTGAGGACTGAGATCCTCAGGGCTTAAGGCAGGCGAGCGCAAGGCCCGTGAACCCCACCACAATGAGCTGCGTGGTTCAGTGGTGCAAGGCCTGAGGGGGGCAAGCATGAGGCTTGGACCCACAATCCCTCTGAAGTGTTTTTTTTTTAATAGTAAAAAGCACTTCAATAGACCCGGCTTCCGATCCTCACGCTCAGAGCCCGGGCACTGCCTATGTGCTCAGTATGTGTTGCTGGGGGGCAGGAGTCTCTGGCCTCTCTTGCATTTAAAGTATGCCAGACTACTAAACATGTGTTCATTTGGAAATATGTAACAGATGAGTCTATGAATAACTGTGTGGGAAGATACAGCACGCAAATGCAAAAGTAATAAGCTGTAAAAATCTTATTGTTAGACACATAAACATGAATGAGCAGGATGCCACTCTACAGTTTACCTTGCAAAGGCACATATTACTCTCTGGGTACATATGGAAAAGACTGATGTGGTGATAACTAAAGGTTGAAACTACCATACACAATATACAAACAGTCCGTAGTTCCTTTTCTTAAGTAGTAGTTGATTTTCATCACCAGTCTGCGCTCTGCCCTTCATATTTTCCTCTCGGCTGATCCTGGGTAACCCTGCTCGCCGTACGTATCAAATATGTGTTAATGTGGGGGCCTTTTATACTTGTCTCATTGTGCTAACTATGCATAGGCTTTGTGGAGGTTGGGCCCTGCCATAGACATCTGTTTTAAGTTTTTAATTTCATGTCCTCTCCTTGTTTCAAACGTTTAATTGCATGGCCACTTTATAACTTGACCTCTGCTGATCCCCTTTGAACCCTGTCTTAGGAACTCTTGGGTGGCAGGCACCTGCATGTCATCTGTTTGTTTCAAACTTTTTTTTAAATTGTGTGGCCTGTTTATACTTTTACGTCTGCTAACCACCTTTGAGTCCTGTCCTGGAAAGTCTTTGGGGGACAACATCTGTTTTAGGTTGCCATTTCATGACCTCTGGCTGTTTCAAACTTTGTAATTGTGTGGATTATTTATACTTTGACCTCTGCTAATCACCTTTGATCCCTGACCTGGGACATCTTTCGGGGGGCAACATCGCTTTTAGGTTTTCATGTCATCCGTTTGTTTCTACCCTTAAGTGTGTGGCTTGTTTATACTACTACCTCTACTAATAACCTTTAAGCCCCCCTTCTTGGGAATTTTGGAGCAAGCATCTGTTTTAGGTTGCCATTTCATGACCTCTGGATGTTTTACCATTGATTGGGTAGTGACTTGACACTTTGATATCTGGTAACCAGATTTTACACACTCCTGGGAAGTCCTGGGGCTTGCATATGTGCTCTAGATTTTTTTCCTCTCACCGTCTCTGTTTCAACCATTAATTGCATCGCCCCATTTATACTTTGACCTCTGCTAATCATCTTTAAGTCCCCTTCCTGGGAATTTTGGAGCAAGCATCTGTTTTAGGTTTTCATTTCTAAGCTTATGGGTTTGCTGTAACAAAAGCCAGACTTGACCAGTTCCCTTTTTGGATCAGCCAGCAGTGTGGAGGTTTGGCCGTACATTTCCACTGCTCTTCCCTGTGAGGAGACACCCAGCAGCCACAGGGTCCTGACTGTCTGAACATGTCCAGACTTGTCCTCTTAGGAACAGAAACATAGCACACACCTGTAGGACCTTACTTTTACACAACCTGTAGCCCTAGACACTATGGCAAGGACCCTGGCACGTGACTAACACATGATCACATGATGCCACAAACCACGGGACCCACCTACACCTATGTAAGTTCCGGGACGGGCTCTTACGGGCACCAGAAGTCCCAGTAACTGAAGTGATGTAATTTTCGGGGGCGGGACATCTGTCACTTTCCAGTTTGATAAGTTGATAAGGAAAGGTATCCCTTCATTCTACTCCTAGCAAACATTTTCAGAGCTTGTCTCTTGGTTGTGCTCTAAGAACGGAGCCAAACCATTGGCTCGATTATGGCTCTGCTCTACCTGTTAATTTGTTGGCTCGCCCACCTCTATTGTACTACAGGGAAACTTGATCATTCAGGATGGATTCAATATTAGAAAAATGTAGCTTGTCCGGACCTCTCTTGTGCCCCTCAGTCCAGGATAATGAGTTGCAGCACAACACCTTGCACAATGATGGTCCTGGAACCAGTATTAGGGGGCACTTTCCAGCAAGGACACATGACTGTGCGGGTAGGTTGCATGGGAGAGATGTTGTGGGCCACTTGGGTGAGGCCACTGGGGATGCTCCTGGCCAGGACATCATCAGCCAAGTCTTGGGGGCCAACCGGGAGTCCCAAGGCATGATGGGCCGGGTACTTTTCGAACTCCGGGAGATGAAGCAGCTGCAGAAGGACATCCATAGGGGTATGCTTCAACAGTGGGAGGCCACCAACACCAAGCTGGCCTCCATAACAGCGGTGTTGAGGGACATTAGCAGTACCCAGATGAGCAAGTGTGAGCAACTCTCTACCTCTTCCTTTGGCACAGCAACACCAGGCCCTTCTTCATCGGTGCCAGAAACTGGAAAAGAGGCCTGTCAGGGGAAGAACCCGCGGCAGACACCCCTGCCTCTGTAGCAACAGCTCCCTCTCCCCATAGGCAAATGGGGGCTTCCAGCCAAGAATTCATCAGGAGAAGATGGCCAGACATCCACCACTACCAGCAAGTGACCTCTTCCTAAAGTAACTCCTTTTTGTGTTACAGATTCCCTCTGTTGACTATCCTTCAACTACCTTCTATTTCCTATGGGAGGAGCACACTGGACTTGGGACTAACAATGCTGCGGTATCAATTACAATGATTTCATCCACCATGACTGAACCCTTCAGTTTTCTGTTCCGTCATGTCCCTTACTTTGTATTCTATGCACAAATTCACAATAGATACCACCTATCACAAAGTTTGTGTCTGCTTTCAATTATTGCTATGTAGAGATGTAAGACCATATGTAGCAAATGATGAAGATACAAGATACTAGTGCAAGGAGGGATGTGTAACTGATACAGTGTGCTTCTAAGGGTTACAACCAACACATGCATACACACACACACACACATTGGTACAAGTGTCTGGTCATACCAAACATGTTATTTCATTGAGCATCACATAGGCTGTTGAAATGTCTAGACTGTTATAGCCAAGAATGGCTGACTCATATTGTGTCAAGGTAGATATACGGAGGTACAGTCCCCCGGCCACAGAAGGAAGGGCCTTGTCAGACAAAGTTCTGTAGAATAGGCAAACAGAAAAGTGGTTGATATCACCAGCTTGAGCCTTAGCACATACTAAATCCAAGTTATCCACCATCACATCAAGCAAAATACAGAAAGAGGGAACAATCTCTGATCACAGGCCCATTATAATTCAATGACCATGCATCTGGTGGCATGATACAAACATATGTCAATGTTGTGACACAGGCACTGTGGCCTGCAATGATGAAACACATCTACAGCTACATACAGGCCATACAGGAAGCGTGTTTAGCCTATGAGAAGGGTGAATGCCTAGCTTGCACTTGATGACAACATATTTCATGCCCACATAATCACACACATGATGCAATCGGCCCAACACAGCACAAAACACATGTACATTGTGTAATTCAGACCGTCCCCCCAAACACTGACCAAGTTGCCTTGAAACAGGTCTCACACCCAAATCTGTTACCCACATTACCTGGAACAATCTATTTCTGCTTTCAATGTCAGAAATGCATCAGATATCTGCCATTGTCACAAATCTGAAATGCCCACATGAGGATGCCATAGTGAAGGTAAATGTACTTAGACAAAACAAGGAGTATAGATTTTATAACATACCTATAATACAAATCACATAACAAGCATCTGGAACTGAGGTTATATTGCAATGAGACTGACACAAACATAGCAGACACATCAAGGTGGGGGTATGCCAAAGGCTAATTCTTCAAGCAACCTTTGGCTGAATGATGGAAAGCATTAGCTCCCTTTGGCCAAATCACAGAACTACACTCATTCTGACAGCTACAGTCCTTTGTACAGTCACAGTCATTACATCACATGACATACTTACACTCAAGAAAACTATCGATTAATGAGATCTTCCCACATGTCAGCTCCTTCCTCTTCACCACTGTCATCCTCACTTGGCATTTCAGGAGACTCACCCAGGGGCACTGAATGCTCCCCCCTCTGGGATGTATGGGATATTCCTCTGCAGTACAATGTTGTGGAGCAGGCAGCAGGCCATAATGATCTGACACACTTTACCAGCTGGGTTTAGGAGGGCTACACCAGTGCGGTCCAGACACCTACATCTGGCCTTCAGGAGCCCAGAGGCATGCTCAACTACCTCCCTTGTTCTTACATGTGGCTCATTAAAGAGGGCTTCCACTGGCTCAATTGGATTCCTTATTGGCTTCAACAACCAAGGACGGTTTGGATATGCAGAGTCTACTGTTAAGGAATGGGACATATGTGCAACTATGAGTCCCTCTTATCAGAAAGGTGGCACCAGACATTGTACACATATAAACAGGACAGATGTGATTTACCAACTAGCCAGGCCCTCTCTGGGTACAGTTGTGACATCAGCTGGGGGATAGTGCTGTACTGCATTATGAAGGCACCATGGACTGAACCCGGATAACAGGCACAGACCAGTGAAATGTATAGGTCTGCCACATACAACTTGGACGTTGATGGAATAGAAGTTCTTTCTGTTGCGGTATGCTTGTTCATTGGCATGCGGTGGGACCAAGCCAACATGTGTGCCAACAATAGCCCCCACCACATGTGGGATACGTGCAAAACCATAAACGTCAGCCTTCACATGGGCTAAATCCTCACGTTGGGAGAACTGTATGTAGCTGTTCAGGTGTTTGAGAACATATCCTTCAGACTGAACATAGGTTGGGACATATCAGCAGATAGGGCCAATGTATGTTGTAAGGACCCTGTGGCTAGGAAGTGCAATACTGACATGACTGGTACAATGGGTGTAATGCTGGTTGGATAACTAATAGCTGACATTATATCTGGCTCCAACTGACAATAAATGTCCATTATTGTTTGCTGATTCAGATGATACAGAAGTATGATGTGTCTTCCTTCCTTGGTCTGAAGGTCTGACAGTGGACGGTAGACAGGTGGTTGTTGCATCCTTCCTCGCCCTGGGTACCTATATATGATAAGAAATTAGTTCTGACATTATTCATTGTGTCCACAGCAACATAAATGAGGCATGACAAGGATTACATGTGGCATGATAATTTAAAAGGGAAGGACATGGCAAACAATACACATCACAGCTGCTAAAAACACAAGGGTCGTGTGTTACCCCCTTGGTTTGCTACACATGTGTACACATCATGTGTCTGGACTGAAAGCAAAATTATGCATCACAAATGCCAATCAGAAAGTGAATAGATGTCCTGAGTGCAAAATATTACCTTGGTCGGGGGTGGACTGTGCCCCACTGTAAATTGCCATATTACCACAAGGGTGTTTGTGTAGTAGGACCAACATGACAAAACAATATGAGCAGGTTTTTATGCTCCAAACAACATTTTCTGAGGTGTGGCAAAGTGTATAATGCCCAGTCCTGCTTTTCTGGCCTCTAAAATGGTGGCAGCCTGACCTACTAAATTAGACATCAGGAACTGCCTGCCACCACTGTCAGAAGTTGTCATGGCAGTAGGTGGTTGCAACCACGGCGAACACAGCCATAGGCTAATGTTGTTGCCAGTGGCGGCCGTGAGCCAATGGATGTGTCCACCTGGTGGTAACGACTGCATACATGGAGGACCTATCACCACGTTCTAAAAAATTCCTCACTTGACTCTCAACACTGCTGCCAACAAAACCTCCACTATTGAGTTGCTGTGTATCTACTCTGGGAGCAATCATGCCATGCCCAACAGTTGATAGGGCCCCTGCCTTCTCACCAGAGGAGTTGGAGAAGCTGGTGACTGAGGTCCTACCCTTATATGCACAGTTCTATGGTGCACCAGAGGAGCAGGTAAATAACTCATCTGCACAGTTTCCTCCGTACTTCACAATTCTTTCCCTCCTCACAGGCTAGGTTGAGCCCATGTGTGCCATATTGAATACTCATGTGCCTGTGGTTGCAGTCTGTGTGGCATCAATAGGAGAGTCAATGTGCAAGTACTGGTGGGCAGTGCGATATGTTGAGTTCATTCACATTGTCTTGTGTTTGGTTTTTGTGTTCCCTGATGTACCCTGTGTTGGATGCACAGAACTAGGTGAGGTGACATTACAGTCATCCACTGATATCTTTTTCCCCATGAATGATGTTGAGTGAGACAACTTGTATGGGCATGGCAGCATGAACTGAGTATGCATGTTGTATGTGTCAGTTGTGAGTAATGTGAGCTATGTGTAATGTGCCACAGAGATTATTTCACACATCTGCCCTTGCTAGACTGTTGTTTGGTAGGCATGACATCACTCTCTCTGCCCTTCAGGTTGGCACACATACCATATGCCAATTTGCTGTCGGCTGCATGATGCACTGTAGTGCGTGGACGTGATAGGAATGTGGTGTCATGTAGGTTATGCCTGCTCATTCTGCAGAGGCCAGGGCCTGTCACATGTGTCTCCCAGTATGGGTCCTAGGCAAGGCTGATAGGAAAATGCTATGCAACTGTGGCATAGTGCCCACTCCCTGTACCCCAGCAGATCCTATCAAGTGGCCAATATGAGGCTCTGTATGCTTCCCAGAATGCCTCATTCCTTTGATCAGATTGGGAATGGGTACAAGGGGTGGTTTACTGCTCTGTGACAGATGTGCACTTAACATCATTCTCAATGTGTCTCTCTGACTCCTGACAGGCCCCATACTCCCATAGCCCTGCTGTCACCTTCACACAGGGCATATTTGTCCTGTGCAGGGTCATTGCATAACTGACAATTCCACAGTGCAGAGAGTGTGTTGATTCCTGGGAGACCATGATATGTGACTCATTAGCTTGGTCACATAGCATAAAGTGGACAATGCATACCTTTGTCTGTTGGATGTCATCTCTGTAGGATGCACACATATGTCCAAATGCATGTTCTGTGGTACAGGTACATATCATAGAACCCTACCCCCTGAAGTGACATGAGACTACCTTGTTCTTGTAAATGTCCACACATGGCCAGGCTAGACACTTTTTGGAACCACCTTGCCAGTCCCCAGTTACCCATGTATGATGTATGATTTTTTACTCTGGCATTCACCTGTAGGGACTGTATGCAGAAGGTCATTCTCACAGAAGGTCATTCTCACAGAGTGTGAATGTATTGGTCATTCATGCCTAAGGAGTCAACCTTTTAGGAGCCACTGAGGTGTGATGCTTTTCATAGTGGCTCACATCTCAGTCAGGTTGCTAGAGCATGTCCCACAAGATGTCTATAAGCCTACCTAGTCATTGTAGGGCATGAGAAGGGTGGTGGGTTGTCATGCAGATTAGGAAATGCATGTCTGTTGTCATGGCCCTGTGCTCATTGGCATGTATATGCCACATTTGGGAGTATTGATAAAATGGGACAGGCCAAGTTTGACGTAACTGGCATGTATGTGACTCTTACTTTCATGAAGGAACTTGTGAACATGATCTCTTGAGTTATCTTTTGCATCCATGCAGGTCAACGTCTATCAAAAGAAAGGAAAATGGAGAGCCACCGGCAAGAAGGTGCGGACCCTGGGTGTCCACAGCCGGTGGAGTGCCCACTGTCGCAAGAGGTGGGAGCGTTGGAGGCTTGCCCTCTATACAGTGTACAAAACCAAGTACGCAGTGGTTGGTGGGCACCTCGTGCCAGCTGGAGAGCCTCGGGCAGCGTTGGAAAAGTTCTTGGCACACCCACAGGGCCACCTGGATGGGCTACTTGGAAAAGGGAGCTGGATTGCAAATTCAAAGTGGGGCCAGGGGGTCCCCTTGAGCTGTCGAGGTCACAAGGGGTTGGAGACCTGGGGCACACACCAGATCCCGTGATGCAAGTTCGAGGGCAGCCAGGTGCAGGGCATTTTGGATGTCTTGGATCCTGTGCGCAACAAAGTCCACCGGAACTGGAGGTAAGCTTCTTTGAGGGCCACTTACACGACAACGGGGGCACTCTGGTCAGAGGTCCGGGGTGTTCCTGAAATCCTTCGACTGGGGCTTCCTCCTGATCCTTTTGTCGGCTCAGGGGGAGGTGGTTTTCTCCTGGTCCGACATCAGCTGACCAGGACCAACGGTATTGCTCTATCTTGGCCACTGGGGGTCACAGCGCCACCAAACTTGGTACAGTTGGGGGGGGCACTTTCAGACAGTCGCCTGTGTGTCATTGGGTCTAGCTGTGACTTCCGGTCGCAGAGATATTGGATAAGTGTCTCTCACTGATTTATTGGTCCTTTGCATTGTTCTTGCTTTTCTGGAGTGGTGCCTCCACTCAGGAGGGAGATCTGGGGTGATCCTTGAAGCCTGGAGGCCTCCTGGGTTTCTTGGGGTTAGTGTTCAGCTCCTCCACTGTCGTGATTGTCGGGACTCTGGTGCGGCACCTCTTCTGGTGCAGCAGGTCCTTCATTCTCATCCTGGTGGTTTCTTTGGTGCTGGTCTTCTTCCCTTCTTGGGATCCTTTTCAAATCTAAAATCTTGGTCTAGGGAAGCCCACTGAATACTGAATTTAGTGGGAATTTTAGGGGGAACCTGGTAGTGTCCAATGGGACACTCACCCTTGTGTGGCTACACCCACTATAGTGACTACTTCCTGTGGGAAGGGTCACTTCCCTAAGCCTCATTGGCTGTTTTCCTCCATTCCAAGATGGAGAAAACTGAATCAGAGGGTCCACCCTTAGGGGTGATGCAAGCTCAGTGAGGCCACTTCTCCTACCCTTTGTCTGGTTTCCCGCCTTTGCTCCCACCAAGAATGGGGGTTTGCAAAGGGGGAAGCCCTCTGCTGCTAGCAGCAGACCTGGAGGATTGAGTTTCAGGGGCTGTAGCCCTTTGATGCTCACCGCCACGGTGTTGCTCATTCATGAGGAAGGGGGTGTTAGCTCCTCCTCCCAGGAAGGGCATTGTCTTACAAATCAGAGAGCCAGGGATCTCCCCGAGGTTTGTATATTGGCTGTTTGGAGTGGCAGCTGGATGGAACCAGCCTGCAACTCTGCCAGTTAGGATAAGCTTTTTCAGAGGGCACCTCTAAGGTGGCCCCTGGGTACATTTAGGGTTAAATCCAATTCTGGTATCAGTTTGAATTTAATACTCTGAGTTGTTTGATACCAAACAACCCAGGGTGCAGAGTGGCCACTATGTAGCTGGGGAACTCGCGTTTGACCAGTGCACAGTACTTACATTAAAATGGCTGCTCTGTTCACTCACTATGTCCTAGGTTTAGGAAGGACAGAGTGGGGGCATATTGCTCACGCAGCTTTGCCCTCACAAATAGTATGGTGCACCCTGCCTTAGGGCTGGAAGGCCTGCTAGAGGGGTGACATCCATAACATATGCAGTATAAGGGGGATAGGGCACACAGAGGGTGTACCATGTTGAGTTTGTCCTTTTAGGGTTGCCCCAGTACACTCAGCCTGCAATGGCAGTGCTTGGTGCATCTCGGTGCAGGGCCCTTGGGAGTAGAACAATCAGTGCTGATGCCCCCCAGGGGCCTACTCTTAATATCTCCTGCCCTGGGTACTGGGGTACCCATTTACTAGGGACTTACATGGGTATTTAAGAGTGTAACCAATTGTGCCAAGCATCACAACAGTTTTAGGGAAAGAGCTCAGCCCATGGAAACTGTTTAGCAGGGGCCCTGGACACTACCAACTTCTAGAACACATCAATATCAGGCAAAAAGTGGGAGCTAACCATTCAAAAAGAGGCCTCCTCTCACAGGGAGGAGCTGAGACTTTGGGCCTGGAAGATCACAGAGGCCCAGTTGGAGCTGTCCTACCAACATCGGCGGGGTGCCCATCGGACAGTGACCCCCCTAATGGCTGGTATTCTGGTGGTGGCATATCTGGAGCTTGATGGGCATTTGAGGGCAGTACAGCAGCCACAAGGGATGAGTACACAGCATATTTCTGCCTGTCCCATTGCTAATTGATTGAGGTTCTGACAGCTCCCCCTGACAAATCGAGATGAGCCATGTGTAACAGTAGATGAGAGATTATTTTGGTTGACATGTCATGTGGTACATACCGATGAGCCTTGCCTATTGTACCAGTGACCTAGGACAGCACTGGGTAGAATCCTCAAACCACTATCTCTAAAAGGACCACATATGGATGTATACAGTTATCAATCATGCACTGATTTTTGTCGTGATGTGTGTATTAGTTATGCAACAGACCGATACTCCTCAGTTCTCCAGGCCAAAGGTAAGTAGGTAATGGATTACTGTCTTCAGCTATGTGCCTATGTAAATGTGTATGCTGGCATCTGCCACCCAGAAGCTTGTTTTCTTCAGTGTCTGATGGGTTAAAGTTCCTCAGTGCAGTCTGTAATGGGAAGATGTCCAACATACATGTGGCAGGGCTTACATTGGATTATGAGTGCAGTTATGGATCACTACTTTCCCTTTTTAAGTGGGGACTGCCCATTGATATAATGTATGTGCCATGTCTTTTGCCAACATTTATTGTGCCTACATGTCAGCATGTGTCCCTTTCTTTTTAGTATACATATAGTAGGCCTAG
The DNA here is from genome assembly GCF_031143425.1 of Pleurodeles waltl. Lineage (NCBI taxonomy): Eukaryota > Metazoa > Chordata > Amphibia > Caudata > Salamandridae > Pleurodeles > Pleurodeles waltl. Next base: position 927,080,177 of record NC_090439.1, on the reverse strand, counting down.
AGATATGAGTCACATTATGAATATATATGCCCTTGATGTGGCATCAGATAGATAAGTGCACTGCACATGTATAATTGCTAAGGTTTGTGCCCTGACTGTTGGCATCCATCATTGAGTGACTTGCAGTGATGTTTCATTCACATGTGTTTGGGTACCTGCATTCATCCACAGGCAGACATCTTGGTTTGCATTAGCAAAATGGAGAGTGATGTAGCTTCTCATTGGGCAACATGTTGAGGGCCTTTTGCAAGTTCTTGCAACTTCTGTGTCTTACCTACATGCAAAGGACTAATGGCATCTACTGATGCACTCAGTATCTCACTGTAAGGGGTGTTAAACATTAGTAGTGATCACCCTAGGGATTGCTGATTCATAGTGTTGTGTATTTTGGGGACATCACTCCCTGACAACGTGCACGTGATGTTTACAGTATTCATTGCCATGCCAGATGTGTGGCCTATCTGCGCAACATCAATGATACCTCCTTGACTCTAATGGGACAGATGTCACTTGGTGAAGTACATTGGGGAGCTGCTTTCAGTGTGACATGAGTATTTCCTTTCACCTTCTCCAGGATCAGTGGGAATGCAAGTGACTTTGGCCTGCTGTTGTGTGACAACAGGTAACTGAGGTCTGCTCCATGGAGCAAAGCTTTGTGGGTGATGTGGCCTCCTAGCTGTTGACTGGTTATTGTGATTGCACATCTTCAGCTGTGCAATTGTAGTTTTGTAATATCCTGATTTCCCAGTCAGCAACTGTTGGCAGTTCATGGGGCATGTGTACATATTGTATGGTACATGTATGGGCCACTTAGGTGTAGTTTGTCGATGGGGCCTACTTGACATCATGATAACATTTGCTAATCTGAGCTGTTGTTCAAGTGTGTGCATGGATATATGATAACCTATTTCTCTTTGTATTTGCAGCATCTGCACCATCAAGTGAAGGTGACGGGCCATAGCTGAGTGGGGAAGCATCTGGCCAGGTGATCTTGGGTCAGGACACAACTGACACAGAGGGACCCAGTGGCTCGGAGGGTAAGGGGTGCCATGGGGAAGACTGGAACATCCTCATCATCATCGGACACTCCATAGTGGTGGCGCACCCAGTACCATCCTTGTGCACCACCCCCATTCTAAAACCACCCTCCCTGTTGCTCCCCACCCAGTTGGCTGTGCCCACTCACCCAAGAGGGTGGGTTTCTCCTTTGCCGCAGGCACCTCCACCCAGCCCCTGTTACCAATGCTGCCCTCAGTAAGGAGGCTATTGACCTACTGAGAAGTATCTCTGTGGGTCAGTCAGCTACTGTGAATGCCATCCAAGGATTGATGGCCCAACTACAACAAACCAACTCATTGCTGGAAGTCATTCATGGTACAATGGTTGGGCTACCGAGATCTTTTTAGGCTGTGGCCTCCTCACTGTGGGCAGCCACTCACCCCTCATCTTCTGTCCCCCTCTAACTCCCTCTTCCTACTCCAAACCCCCCCTTCCCCTACCTACCCTAAGCACACAGCCCCATCCGCAGGCTTCCACATTAACATCCAAATGGAGCGCACACAAACAAAAGCACAACAAATCACACCGGCACACATACAAACAACATCCACCTGGAGACACTGCAACAGTCACAACTTCCCTTTGACTCCAACACCACCCCCAGCATCATACACACAACATCCAGCATACCCACCGGCACCACACTAACACTCACAGACACATTCACCATACCCATCTGTGATAATGCCCAGGAACCATCCCTGTGCGGGCCGATGTTTGAGTCCCCTGGGGGACTCAGAAGAACTTAGTAGACGCTAGCACAAAAGAACGTGCCTATGTCACCCGGGGTTCCGATTCGCCGGGTGAAGCAGGAAGACTCGAGGAAAAGGAGAGATGAGATGAAGAAGCAGGATGCCAGGAAGAGGAGATCGAGAGCAGAGACCCAGAAGAGCAAGGCCGAGCCGGGGAGCAGCCGTGAGGACCAGGGAGAGTGGAAAAGCCAGCCACGTCCCTGGGCGGACGTAGCTATTCCAGGTACGTGACCGCTTACGTGGTCAACTATCAGAACTGGTTGGGTCGGTCGGGAGGGACCAGGGAGGAGGGCTAGGGAAGCGGGAGTCACGGGCACAAAGCGGTAGAAACAGCGAAGACCCCATTAGACATAGAAGAAAGAGGGAAGGCACGTCCTGAGCACTAGAGTTTTTTCTATAAATGCACCAATTAAACAAACTTTAAAAAAAAAAGGAAAATACAGAAAAACCGACACCTGGCCATGGGCAGCACTGATTAGGAGAAACCTTTGTGTGTTCACAAAAAGCATCCCCCCTAATCACCTCAACCTGCATGCTCACAGTAAAACAAAGAGCTCTGTATTAGGGTAAAAATAAAAGACCTTCAGTTGAAATATACGTAGTGCAGAGCACTTTATAGATTTAATAGAAGCACAAAGGACCCCCTTGGGTACAAACCCCCTATCATACCATCATACCAACAGACACCACCCCAGCAGACACACAGACATCCACCCCATTCACCATACCTGCAGTCACTACCCAACAGTCACACACCTACCCACCGCTGCATCCCCAGCACCTTCACCCCCCAACCCCAAGACACATAAACGCCCACACACCCAACCAACAGACACCTACCACACAAGCATACCTCCATGAGCACACACAAACAACATCCACACCTACACAGCATATAACCACTCCCTCAATCAATCAGTGTTTCTAAAGCGCAGCTACTCACCCGTTAGGGTCTCAAGGCACTAAGGACTCCCTCGACCTCCAAATCCTCCAAATCCCAACCCCCTTCTGCTGACCACTCCCATGGCCCCAAGGCACTTTTTTTGTTAGATCTGGACCTTTGCCCTGCTTCCTCCAACCACCATCCCAAACCCAAGTGCCCCCACCTAGCTCCCAGTCCCTCCCTTCCACCTCTCATGCCTCCCCTGCCCCCCCTGCCCCCCAAGCACCCATACCTCCCCTCCAAGAAGAACCCCACACCTTCAGAGAAAAAGATCAGCCCTCCCAAGCCCAACCACCCCTGCCAAATCAGGCCACCTTTGGATAATCCCTGAAGTGCCGGCCTCCCCCCTTGATGCTCCTTCCTGAGGAGATTCCATAGCAATTGGGAGTCAAGTTTGTCACAACACTGTGCTACTTTGGGGCAAGGCTATTTAGACTGGCCAATGACCTTTGAACTTTCGTATTTCATAATTAATAAACCCAAACAGTTTGTTGTTTGGGTACACATTTGTCCTGCAATTCCATTTTTAGCTTATGATTGTTGCTGAGTAACTTGTTTTGTGTGGCTACAGTTGTATGTCTTTGAGCCTACTTGCTGCTCCATTTAGTGTTGTTTGCAGCATGTGACTTTGTGAGCAGTGATGGTGTCCCCTAAGAGAAGGGTATATGTTGACTGTATGGATATATGTGTATCAAGGCAATGGTAGTGTCATGGCATTGTGTGGTGTTTGTTATGGTGAGTATTTTATCTTGTGTTGTCCACTGTGAGCATCTGTGGTGTTGGGCTTGTCCCCAGATGTGGCTTATGCATTGATCTGATGTATGTCAGCTTGAGTTTTGTTAGTGCAGGGATGGAGTGTGTTTAGTTGTGCTAGCTTTGTTAGCATTTGCCAGTGCACATGTCTATTTCTCTGTGTCTGTTGCAGCTAGTTCCTGTAGAGGTATGTCCCATGCAGTTGAAGTTGTATGTGCTTTGTTGACTTGCCTTTCTACATTGTGCAGATCTGCATGACATTCAGGTCTCGTACTGTTTGTCCCTGAGACACATGTAGGGCCATTTTGTGTGCACATGTTGCTTTAGGGGCGTGGGCAAAGTGATATGTGTCCCAGTGCAGTCTCCTTCCCTAAGTGTTCCCTAAGTGTTCCTGGTGCCCCCATCCCAATTGGCAGGAATTGTGTGCTTAGTGCCCTTTGGCTATTTGTCTATCGATGTATTGTTCATCCTATTGTCCTCCCATTGTGCTGTGATGTGTGTGATGTGTGTGCCCATTGCAGAGTTGTTTAATGGTGGTGGTGTTTGTGTTCCATGCCACATGGATACACATTTGTTTGTATGTAATGTCCATGGCCAGTGTGGAATTTGAGTGTGTGAGTTGTATTTGTATGTGTGATGTTTGTGTTTAGTTGGTGATGTGTGAGTGAATGTTGTGTAGCCTTCACTGTCCCTGTACCTGAGATGTGTGGACGTGTGTTTTTGTGTAGTATTGTAGTGCAATGTGAGTGATCTGCCCAAAGGGGGCGTTTTGTGACTGTGAATGTGTCCAACCTGCAACACAATGAGATGTGTACTTGCTGCCCGTAGCGTGACCCCCTATATGATGTGGAGGACAGCGCAACGATCTATTGTTGAGCGTAATGATACAGGTAGGTGTGTGTACTTATGGTCGGTGGCATCCATGGCGGCATTGGTTTTGTGCTCCATCGATGATCACCAACAGAGGCAGGGTGTGAGTGATGGGTTCCATGGCGGCTCTGGATGTGTGAGGCTGTCTTGAGGTAAGTGTCTCCCTTTATACTGTCTGTTTCTGCCTTCTGTAACATGATGGTTGGACTGCCAGGGTCACATTGGCGGTGCGCAACCTCATAATGTATCCGGCGTAAACACTGACTCCACTGGGCTGTTTATGCTACCTTGTGATCGTGGCGGTATGTGCTGCCTGGCAGTGCAGCAAGAACCACAGCGGTCTTGGCTCCATTGACCCACATGACATGTAGTACGGCAGTCAACCAGCCATCTCGATGGCGGTCGGACATTCCACCAATGCCATTGTGGTAGAAGGACCACCAAACTTGTAATGAGGCCCATAGTCCTTACAATAATAACAATAAAACTTAATTGCATTCCTCATATATTGATATTGATTATATGCATAACTTTCACTACTTCCCTGCTCACCTATTTCATGTGCCTTCATTTTGTCAGATACTAGGGCCCCTATTTATACTTTTTAGCGCCGCATTTGCACCACTTTTTGATGCAAAAGCAACGCAAACTTACAAAATACAATTGTATTTTGTACGTTTGTGCTGCTTTTGCGTCACAAAGTGGCACAAATGTGACGCTAAAAAAGTGTAGATATGGGCTATGTCTTGAGATGCCTTTTTTTGCCATGGAGAGGCTAATGGGATCATGTGGCACAACAAATGGGTTTATCCAGCTTTGAACCAGGCAAACAGCTCTCGTAACAGTATCTTCATCTTTTTTAATTAGTGACTTATGTAGGTCTGCGTGAGTAAGATCTGAGCTGTTGTTAGAAACCATTTCTCTTATCTGACCCAAAAAGGCACTTCTGTGTGCACCCATCATATAATATCGTTTCACAGCACTCGCCTTGAGGTTTAACCTTGTCGTATCACCCGGAGCCTGCAAATCTTTGTTGACTGTTACCTCTATGACTTGATAGACCACAATTCGTCCAGACGGATTACCTTCTGACTGTTGAACTGAAAAGCATTTGTTGGTGAAGCTGTGGTGTATCTCAGGATGTTTCAGTGCAAGTTATATCCTTTCTGCATAGTAAACAGGAAGATATCTAGCGTAGTTAATCCTGTCATACGCAAAGCACCAAGGGATCATAGAGTGTACGGCAGTAAGCGGTAAATGCCAATTTCCTTCTTGAGCAGCATGCAGCAGAGCCGACAAGACATTTAAAAAATATCTACATAGAACATCCAAAATGCAGAGAGCTCTCAGTTATCATGACGAAGATATTCCAGGAATACATCCCAAAGCTTTTTTACTTTGGCAAAGGCAGCATTCTGCAAAAGGTTGTCTAATCTCTGTTGGTATAGGTCTTTTACAAAGCCATTAGCATCCTCAATGAAGGAGTAGACTACCTTAATGTTCTCTTCATAATTATTCTCCACCCAGGAGCTAAATTCCAACCAAGCTAGTCTCGACATAGCTCCATGCACGCACTTGTGTATTTGAACTTCACAATTGTATATATGACCTTCTAGTACTGATGATATTGACCCTTCTGCAATCATGTCGGCTTCAATGCAAAAGTCACTAAGGCCAGCATCTTGAAAGTGGTGTCCAAGAATAGACATGACATTGCAAATGGTGTGAAAGGTGCCCATTCGAAGATTTATTCTATTGTACGTTGCTTTATGCTTCCACATGGTATTGGTTGCTTTTCCATACAGCACTTGGTACATGGCCACTACAGTTTTCGCCAAATGCAGTGATTCTCTTATCAGCTGTGACTGTTTCAAAATTTCAGAAACAGTTGTCAACTCAGTTGAAGGGTGGACAATTAGCCAATGGAATCCTGTGATACACTAACTAGGCCTTTAGTACTGATGTTAAATCCTGTACAACATGGTATTATCTGTGGAAGGTTTGTTTCTTGTCTTGTAACAAGCTAGATTATGTTTATATGTTGTGTAAGCTTCAATTGGGCAACGCATTCCGGCATGACTTCAGTACTTGTCATCAATGGCCGTGGCCCAACTCTTTCACCAGAAACATACATGAACAATTATTCAGTATTTGTGGTGGTCAATGTTCTTTGCTTTGGTTTCTAAATATGTGGGAGAGGAGCTTTACAAGGTTGTGCTCCAACATACCTGGACTACACACCTATACCGTTGACTCAATGAGTTGTCCCCTTACCAGTAAGAGTGTCTTCTAGCCTATCAAAGTTATCCCATGCTAAATTAGTGAAGACATGAGGCTGAATGTTGGCTGGAAGAACGATTTGCTCATTTAAGGTAGCAAGCTACTGAAGACACAAGATGGTATAATTTCCTTCTAGTAGTGAGTCTGAAATCCCATGACCAAGGGGGTCATTCCGCCAGGGCCGCGAATGACGGAAGCACCGCCAACAGGCTGGCGGTGCTTCCTTGCCCATTGTGACCGTGGCGGTAAAGCTGCGGTCAGAAAACCGGGGCCGGCGGTTTCCCGCCAGTTTACCCCCGGCTGGGCGAATCCACCAGGGCAGCGCTGCAAGCAGCGCTGCCTTGGGGATTCTGACCCCCTTCCCGCCAGCCTGTTTCTGGCGGTTTTCACTGCCAGGAAGAGGCTGGCGGGAACGGGTGTCCTGGGGCCCCTGGGGGGCCCTGCACTGCCCATGCCACTGGCATGGGCAGTGCAGGGGCCCCCTAATAGGGCCCCAGCATGCTTTTCACTGTCTGCCTAGCAGACAGTGAAAAGCGCGACGGGTGCAACTGCACCCGTCGCACGCCTGCAACACCGCCGGCTCCATTCGGAGCCGGCTTCAGTGTTGCAGGCCTCCTTCCCGCTGGGCCGGCGGGCGCTACCTTGGGTAGCGCCCGCCGGCCCAGCAGGAAAGTTGGAATGGCACCAGCGGTCTTTTGACCGCGGAGCGGCCAAATGGCGGTTCCCGCCAGGCGGGCGGCAACCGCCGCCCGCCGGGGTCAGAATGACCCCCCAAGTCTCTTTAGAGTACAAATTATTTCAACATTGCCTGTCAGTGTTTTTACAGCGGATGGGAGCTACAATTGCTTGGGAGGTCTCTGCTGGCCATTTGTGACTGCATATATAATGTCCTGTCTGAATGATTGCATAGGTAAGGTGACCCTTTTGGATGGCTTTGTGTTTTCTGGATCTCCAGTCATAAGTCCTAATAAGAACTGTTTAAGGTGATCAGGCATTGTAAATGAATCTTTATCAACGTCTGATGGATAATATGGCCATGGTGTTGAAGTCAATTTTGTTTTAATCATTGTTGTTCTGTGCAATGATGTTTGATCAATGATCTTGTTCATGTCTGTCGCCTTAACCTTTGAAACTGATAATTCTCTTTAAAAACTCTGGTTTTCTCTTACAATGTCCTATAGCATTATGCTATCAGGTTGGGCAAATTATTTTCCTTGGCTGTCAGGGAATATGTGGAGACTGTCACAGAGTCCAATTTTCTTCTAATATGCTTCTCGGGTGATTTGCCTATTCCCTGTATTCCTCTTCACATCATGAGGGTTTCAAGCCTTTTAGCGAGAATCGTCACACGTATTACCTCTTTGTTAGGAGTAATCATAGTTCTAATGTGTTGACATAGTTCATCATATGCTTCACCTCTCACATTTTTGTAGTGATCATCGGTTTGAATGCTAGATGCATGATCTTCCTCCTTTGCTTTGCTATTGGAACTATGTTTATAGTTTCTAAAACAAGATGCATGATAATGGGCTTCTGTAGCCACTATGGGGTACATTACAACCCCGCTGGTAAAAACCGCCTACCTCCGCGGCGACGGCTGCCAAAAGACCGTCGCCGCGGCTACCAACTGTCCGCCCTATTATGACCACAGCCGGATTTGATTTCTGCCAGAAGGATGGCGGAAATCTGTCTGTGGCCATGCCGGCGGATGGTGGTAAGGTGGCGCTGCTGCCAGCAGCAGTGCCACGGCAGTAGACTGCCGCAGACCGTTTCATGACCCCTGATATGGCCTGGCGGTGTTCTGCTGGCGGACACTGCTGTTGCCAGCAGCGCCACGTCCCGTCTCCTGCCGGAGGACCCCCTGACAACAGGTAAGTCGGGTGCTCTGGCAGAGGGGGCGGGGGTGTTGTGTGTGTGTGTGGGGGGTCTGTTTATATGTCTGTGCATGCATGTATGCAAGTGTGTGATGCGTGTTGTATGTGTGTGCATGTATGGATGTATGAGTGCGTGTATGCTTGTATGTATGTCAGTGTGGGTGGATGTGTGTGTGAATGAATATATGCATTTGTGGATGAATGTGGGAATGAGTGTGTGTATGCGTGTGTTTGTGTGTCAATAAAGGTGTGTGTATGCAGTGGGGGGTGTCTGGAGGCAGGGTGGGGGAATCTGGGAAGGGGGTGGGGAAGACCCTATCAGTGATAGGGAAGGGATTCCTTGTCACTGATAGTGCCTACCGCCATGGTTTTAGTAGCAGTAAGGTTGCCACGAAAACCATGGCGGTAGGTGGGGTCATAATCCTGCAGGCGGGCAAGTGATGGCCACCGGGCTGGAGACTGAAGTCTCCAGCAGGGTAGTCGTTACCGCCGTGGGGGTCGGTGTGGTACATTGGCTTTGGCCAACCCACCAATGTCTTACTATAGAGAAAAGTACCGCCAGCCCGTTGGCAGTACTTTCCTCCACATTAACCCCGTCCGCTGGGGTCATAATGACCCCCTATGTTTCTACTACAAATGGCTAAGATGTTTAAATCACAATTAGTGGTTGCACATTCTCAAAGCCTTTTGGTAGCTCTAAACCCTGTGGCCTTGATTAGTTTCTCACACATTGATTTTCCCTTGTAGCATTTTATCTTTCCACAAACTATACATTCATTAGAATACGTTTAACTTTAATGATGTTCTTCTGTTTAAGCATTTACTTGTGCACTCACCCATTCCAGCATCATCACTGACACTTGCTTCAGCTTCTCATTTAATAGTCTGTAAATCTCTCTTCATAGTGAATAGGCTCCTGCACATCCTATGGTAAAATACTTGGAGAACTGTGTTGCTTTCCAAATTTCTCGTAATGTCTAACAGTGAATGTGATTCCTTACTTGAGCTGCCTCTAACAATGTTTTCCATGAATTATACATTGGGGTAAGAGGGACAGGATGTGCTTGTTTCAGTCTTCTTCATGATGCTGCATGGTCATTCACCAACAGCTCTGGAAGAAGAAATTAATTTAAAAAATGTATAAGTCATACTTGGTGTATTTAATATAATCATAATTACAATTATAATTATTATCAATGTATATAATCACATTTACTGTAATTGTAATTTTTAACAATAAAATTCACAATAAAAAATTATGAAAACATTTCCATTTATATCAAGGTATCTTGGGAGTGGAGTGTAAATTCACAGAAGGCAAAGAGTTATGACTTGTTATCACATGTTTTCCATCTCGAGGTGCCCCTACCTTGCCAAAAAATCATAATAGAACCCATCCCCCCAAGTGGTACCGAAAACTTGGTTGGCTCAGAGTCTAAGATAGGATTATGGTACTCCTTGCAGCAGGGCATTGTCTTTATTTTAGTGCATGAGGACAAAAGCTTCTATAGCTGCCCTGAAAACTGCTTCTAGAAGACAGGACTTTTAGAGGTAGTGATAGTTGCTGGTATGATGTTTTCACCATCTGAGTGATGCCTTGAAACTGAGGTAATTGTCAGCGTGAACACAAAGGGCCTCATTATGAGTTTGGCGGTCCTACCAGGGGACAGCCAAACTCACAGGGAGGATGTCACCGCCATGGCGGTGACTTTCCTCCCAAGCGTATTACAATGTTCCCGTCGGGCTGACCGGTGGGAACATTGCAATACGCATTCCCGCCGGGCTGACCGGCGGGAACAGTGTTAAAATATTGGCCTTGGCTCTCTTAAGGGCACTCTGGCCAATATCCTAACACTCCAGGACTGTCGGAATGCAGACTGTGCGCATTCTGAGGGTGTGTCAGGAATAAGGCCAGACGTGGTCCAGGCCTCGCCCACAATTCCACTGCACAACTCTATGGTGCTTTATGCGCACCATTGGTCATCCCCGCTTGTTCCAAATATGGCCATCAGTGTCATCTGCCCTGTGGTAAAGCTCACGTAGCTGCAGGTTCAGGGCATTGGTGGTCAAGATGCACTTAACAGTGTTATCCTATGAAAGGACTACATTTCCCATGTTTTTAGAGGCAGCGGGCATCTTGGGGTGTAGCAGGCCTATAAAGCCCAGCCACACCCAAGCACGTTGCTCACTATTTTGAAGACTTTGATGCAGCCACACCTCGTGGAGGTTTCTCTGGAAAAGTCCAGAGTTTCTGAATGGCAGAGTATCGTATAAGGCGCTTTAGGTTTCGATTAGTAAAACCTTTTTGTCACTCATTCTTATGAATGTGGAAGTATTTTGGAGATAAAACTAATCAAAGTTTTCATTGATCTTTGAATAACTTAAGATATGAAAAAACATTTAAGTCTTTGAGATTTTCTAAGTCATGATCAAAGGTTTTATGATGTGAATACATAAATGTTACAGGATTGATATTCAGTGTAAAATCATAATTCAACGTTCTTGCCATCTTTTGAATCTGAGGTCGTGTTTTCACAAGGGGCTTCGCCCCCATTTTAGAAGAGGTCTCCACCTGATATCTCGGAGACACAGTTAGTCAAGAGTCAATAAACGATTTACGTTTTTCTATGAATGAGTAAATGCATATTGTTCTAACATTTTCCTTTTCAGATCTCTCTCCCTGCTGTTCCCTTCCCTAAATTCCCTTCCCCCAACTGGCTTCACCATAACTCTGTGCTATAATAGCTTTCTAAGTTGGTGACGCCGGGAGGTGGACCTTTTGTTCAGCAACGTGCAGATCCTGAGGATAGGACCCAGTGACAGAATAGTGAGCCCACACGTTTTATACTTTCTTCTTGGTCTGTATGGGGGCTGCGCAAAATTGCCACTTTAGATACCCTTGTGCAAGTAGTAACTCAGATGCAAAGGGATTTCACAGACTCTAAAAATGTTACAGCTGATTTAGTGAGTAAAGTGACTCAATTACAGTGTGAAGTAGATGGTTCTGAATCTGAGTCTCGTCCTACGCCTACCGCATCTACTAACATAGCTGTGAATGTGCCGAAACAGATTCCTTTAGCTGCACCAGAGAGGTTTTCTGGGACCCCAATAAGGTTCACATTTGTTTGACACAGGTGGAATTACATTTTACATGTCGGCTAAGTGTTTTTCCGGATGCACAATCTAGAATTGCATTCCTTATATCATACCTGAATGGTGATGCAGCTACTTCGGTGGTGCTACTAGTCCGATTAGACAGTCCTCTTTTGTACAACTGGTGTCACTTTGTAGAAGAATTCGTAAAGGTTTTTGACAGACATGCAATCACTATGACTGCAGACAAAGAGTTATTAGAATTAAGTCAAGGAAATCAAGACTTGATAACGTATTTGTCCCACTTCAACCGGTTAGTGGTGGAAACTGCTTGGCCTGAGGAAAAAAAGGCAGCAGTATTTTATCAGGGGCTAAAAGACGAACTAAAAGATGTATTGCCCCAGGTTGACCCACAACCAGAAACTTGTACTGATTTAATTAACCTAACCCTACGGAGAGATCATAGCTTTTCGGAAAGAAAAGGAGCAAGGCAAAAATGGGAAAAAACTAATTGGCGAATGGAAAGGTCCAGACACTTTCAATTATCTTCAGATTCTATGATTGAACCGATGGATATCTGAACTGTTCGCCCACCATTGACCAAAGAGGAGAAAGACTTGCGATACAAAAAATGGTCAATCTTCGTATTGTGGAAAAAAGGGTCATTTTATAAGAGAGTGCCAAAAGAAACCCAAAGGCAAGATTGATCCAACAGTTGTGACATGAGAAAAGATTGCAGTTGCTTCAGAAAATTCACAGGAAAACTAAAGTGCCCAAGAAAAAATGAAGGGGACTTCTTGGTCAAATTGACAATCCCTTCAGTGTGCTCTTGCACAAAGCGGTATGTCAAACATTTCTGAATCTTAGTACAAATGATTGTGCGGGGAAAAAGACATAGGCCCTCATTACAAACCTGGCGGTAAATGCCGCTAACCGCCGTGCAGAAGACAGCCAACATAACGATACAGCCGTGGAATTCCACTACAGCTATTACGACCCACAGCTTGGAATCCGCCATAGTCTAGACACCCACACAAGTCTGCCACATCAAAGGTCAATGATAAACTGGCGATAACAAAACCACCACCGTCACGCCAACAGGAATACGTCCACACTATCGCGAGCCACGAATCAACGCAGTGGTCTTTCAACCGCAGTATTCCATTGGCGGTACACACCGCTGCGCTCAAAATACACACACATTTACAAAGCACAACCACATTGGACAATTCGAAATACACACACCTGATACACATACACACACCACAACCACACACCCAATCCAATATAAAGCACACACCCACATCACCCGCAAACCCTTACAACCAAAAATTTGAAAGAAGGCCAGAGAGAGACACTACCTAACACAATACCAGCATCCACAGACACACAACACCATCACTTACACAACATCCAAGCACCTCAAACAACCAACAACACATCCCCTCACACATCACAACACACACCACCTTACACATCACCTACACCACATCATGGCACCTCAACGACACCCCAGGTTCCCTGAGGAAGAGCTCAGGGTCACGGTGGAGGAAATCATCCAGGTAGAGCCACAGTTATTCGGATCACAGGTGCAGCACACCTCCATTGCAAGGAAGGTGGAGCTATGGTGGAGAATTGTTGACAGGGTCAACGCAGTGGGACAGCATCCAGGAACACAGGATGACATCAGGAAGAGGTGGAACGACCTATGGGGGAAGGAGCGTTCCGTGGTCTCCAGACACCAGATTGCTGTACAGAGGACTGGCGGTGGACCCCCACCTCCTCCCCCACAACTAACAACATGGGAGGAGCAGGTCTTGGCAATACTGCATCCTGAGGGCCTCGCAGGAGTAGCAGGAGGACTGGACTCTGGTAAGTCAAACCTTTACTACCTTATCCCCACCACCCTACCTGCATGCCATCACATACTCCCACCCTCACCCTCACCCCCATCACACCTCGCATATGCCCCACTATCACAACCCACCCATCTCAATACAAAGCCCTGCATGCAAAACCAAAGCATGGACACCCATCACCAAAGCATGTCCACTACAGATACCCACACAGACCCCAAACCAAATATCACACAAGGACCAAGACAAAAATGCAAGCACTGTAGTACAGGGTCACTCACCCATTGCACATGATGGCACACACAGATGCAATAATCATGCCTTTACACCCCTGCAGGATCCCAACCCAACGTCACCGGACAGGAGTTACCAGACATATCCAGTCCCCCCACAGAAGAGACCCACAGTGATGACACGCTCTGCACAACTGGATCAAGACGACCAGGCCAGGCCCATTAGGGACCTCGGGGCAGTTGGTTTCCCTGACTCTGACACAAGCCACCACAGAGCCTCCCCCCTCAGGAAACACCAGCACAGCACCCACCCAGCGGGCCCATCCCTCTGTCCCCAGAACACGTCAATCAGCAGTGTGTCCACTACTACAGGGAACCCAGGCAAACCCACCAACCCAAGAAAATCAGGGACCTGGGGGCAGTGGCAGTGGGCACACGGTTCAGGGGACAGAGGCTCAGGAAAACAGGGAAGTTTGGAGGACTGCTGTGCGACAGGGGGAGGACAGGCCCAGTGAACCCACTCTCCACGAGGCCCTCTCCAACATCATGGGAGCTTACCATCATTTCCAGGAGACGATGGCAATGGTACTGGCCAAGTTTCAGGAGACCCAGCGGCTGCAGGAGTAACACTACCTGGGGATCAGGGAGGAACTGAAGTCCATAAATAATACCCTGGTCACCATTGCAGGGGAGCTGCAAGACCTTGTCAACACCAGGAGGGACACAGTGGCACAACAAGGGGCCCCTGACACTAGCCTGGATGATGAACAGCCCTCCACCTCCGCCGGCGCTAGTAGACAAGAGGCACCGCCACAGGAACACGACACCAGCACCCCACCCCTTGCAGATGGAGAACCACCCCGCAAACTGTCACTGAGATCCAGGAACAAGACAGAGAACATTGCTAAGACTCCGCCAGGAAATGAGACCCCCTGAATGTCACTCTTCTGTCCCACTTTGTCACCCTGTCCATCCTTCAACTGCCATTGCTCCTCTTCCTATGCCCCTTTGGACAATGCACCTGCGAAACAAATAGACTGGACTCTGCCATGGACATTCCTCCACCATCCCCCCCTGCCCATTTTACAACCCCTTCCACTTATTTGCACAGAAATAAACACACTTCAATCACAAAACAATCTGGAGTCAGTCTGTGCTTTCACAAACGCGTAATTGCAATAACCATGGAATATAGCGATGTCAATTTACTTGTGCACATACCGATGTAACACAGCTGTAGGCCTGGTTTAAATATAGCAGAGGGCACAAAGTGGGACCCACATCTGTGAAATGGAAAGGCAAGGTGACAAGTCAGGGTCCATACACTGAGTGAAAATGACAGACTTATGCTAGCTACAATAATAGTATGAGATCTGGGAGGCAGTGACATCTTCTTACCTGTGTCTCACTGGAAGTATTGCATGATTATGTTGTTTCTGTTGTTGATATCCTCTTCTTCTGCCTCCTCTTTTTCACTGTCCACAGGCTCCACAGCTGCCACAAGACCACCATCTGGCCCATACTCCTGCAGAAAGGCACCTCGAGTCGCAAAGCCAGGTTGTGCAGCATACAGCAGGCCAGGATGATCGGGCACACCTTCTTTGGTGAGTAGTAGAGAGAACCACCTGTCATATGGAGGCACCGGAATCTGGCCTTCAGGAGGCCAAAGGTGCATTCAATCACCCTCCTAGTTCTCCCATGTGCCTCATTGTAGCATTCCTCTGCCTTATCCTGGGATTTCTCACTGGGATCAGTAGCCATGACAGGTTGGGGTAACCAGAGTCACCTGCAAATATGGAGGGACAACTGTTAGACACACATTAACCCATAGGGACAACCCCAGACCCAGACACCTATTCACACTGTATAGGGTCCTTGTCCTCACCTATTAGCCACACATGATGCCTCTGGAGTTGCCCCATCACATAAGGGATGCTGCTATTCCTCAAAATGTAAGCGTCATGCACTGAGCCAGGAAATTTGGCATTCACATGGGAGATGTACCGGTCTGCCAAACACACTGTAGGAAGTTGGCTCTGTATGTACTATTTCAAAGTAAGAAATAGCATGCACAGAGTCCAAGGGTTCCCCTTAGAATTAAGATAGTGGCAAAAAGAGATCATTCTAATGCTCTATTTTGTGGTAGTGTGGTCGAGCAGTAGGCTTGTCAGAGGGTAGTGTTAAGCATTTGTTGTACATACACATGCAATAAATGAGGAACAAACACTCAAAGACAATTCCAGGCCAATAGGTTTTTATATAGAAAATATATTTTCTTAGTTTATTTTAAGAACCACAGGTTCAAGATTTACAAACAATACTTTAAATGAAAGGTATTTCACTCAGGTATCTTAGGGACTTTGAATTATCACAATAGCATGTATAGTTTTGGCAAAAATGGCAATAAGCTATTTTAAAAGTGGACACTGCAAAAAATCAACAATTCTTGGGGGAGGTAAGTAAATGTTATTTTCACAGGTAAGTACAACACTTAGAGGGTTCAAGGTTGGGTCCAAGGTAGCCCACCGTTGGGGGTTCAAGGCAAACCCAAAGTTACCACACCAGCCGCTCAGGGCCGGTCAGGTGCAGAGGTCAAAGTGGTGCCCAAAACCCATAGGCTTCAATGAAAATAGGGGTGCCCGGGTTTCAGTCTGCCATCAGGTAAGTACCCGCGACTTCGGAGGGCAGACCAGGGGGGTTTTGTAGGGCACCGGGGGGGGACACAAGCAAGCACAGAAAGTACACCCTCAGCGGCACTGGGGCGGCCGGGTACAGAGTGCAAACAGGCGTCGGGTTTTCAATAGGATTCAATGGGGAGACCCGGGGTCTCTTCAACGATGCAGGCAGGCACAGGGGGGCTCCTCGGGGTAGCCACCACCTGGGCTAGGCAGAGGGTCACCTGGGGGTCGCTGCTGCACTGGAGTTCGGTTCCTTCAGGTCCTGGGGGCTGCGGGTGCATTGTGGTTTCCAGGCGTCGGGTTCCTTGAAGCAGGCAGTCGCGGTCAGGGGGAGCCTCTGGATTTCCTCTGCAGGCGTCGCTGTGGGGGCTCAGGGGGGGGGGTCAACTCTGGCTACTCACGGGCTCGCAGTCGCCGGGGAGTCCTCCCTGTAGTGTTAGTTTTCTGCAGGTCGAGCCGGGGGCGTCGGGTGCAGATTGGAAAGTCTCACGCTTCCGGCGGGAAACGTGTAGTCTTTAAAAGTTGCTTCTTTGTTGCAAAGTTGCAGGTTTGTTGAACAGGGCCGCTGTTCTCGGGAGCTTCTTGGTCCTTTTAGATGCGGGGTAGTCCTCTGAGGCTTCAGAGGTCACTGGACCCTGGGAGATGCGTCGTTGTTGCAGTTTTTCTTGAAGTGGGGAGACAGGCCGGTAGGGCTGGGGCCAAAGCAGTTGGTGTCTCCGTCTTCTCTGCAGGGCTTTAGGTCAGCAGTCCTTCGTCTTCAGTTTGCAGGAATCTATCTTCCTCGGTTCTGGGAGCCCCTAAATACTCAATTTAGGGGGGTGTTTAGGTCTGGGAGTTTAGTAGCCAATGGCTACTAGCGCTCAGGGTGGCTACACCCTCTTTGTGCCTCCTCCCTGTGGGGAGGGGGGGCACATCCCTAATCCTATTGGGGGAATCCTCCATCTGCAAGATGGAAGATTTCTAAAAGTCAGAGTCACTTCAGCTCAGGACACCTTAGGGGCTGTCCTGACTGGGGAGTGACTCCTCCTTGTTTTTCTCGTTATCTCCTCCAGCCTTGCCGCCAAAAGTGGGGGCAGTGGCCGGAGGGGCGGGCATCTCCACTAGCTGGATGCCCTGTGGCGCTGTAACAAAGGGGGTGAGCCTTTGAGGCTCACCGCCAGGTGTTACAGTTCCTGCAGGGGGAGGTGAGAAGCACCTCCACCCAGTACAGGCTTTGTTCCTGGCCACAGAGTGACAAAGGCACTCTCCCCATGTGGCCAGCAACATGTCTGGTGTGTGGCAGGCTGGCAAAACTAGTCAGCCCACACTGGAAGTCGGGTATGTTTTCAGGGGACATCTCTAAGATGCCCTCTGGGTGTATTTTTACAATAAAGTGCACACTGGCATCAGTGTGCATTTATTGTGCTGAGAAGTTTGATACCAAACTTCACACTTTTCAGTGTAGCCATTATGGTGCTGTGGAGTTCGTGTTTGACAGACTCCCAGACCATATACTCTTATGGCTACCCTGCACTTACAATGTCTAAGGTTTTTCTTAGACACTGTAGGGGCATAGTGCTCATGCACCTATGCCCTCACCTGTGGTATAGTGCACCCTGCCTTAGGGCTGTAAGGCCTGCTTGAGGGGTGACTTACCTATGCCACAGGCAGTGTGAGGTTGGCATGGCACCCTGAGGGGAGTGCCATGTCGACTTAGTAATTTTCTCCCCACCAGCACACACAAGCTGGCAAGCAGTGTGTCTGTGCTGAGTGAGGGGTCCCTAGGGTGGCATAAGACATGCTGCAGCCCTTAGAGACCTTCCATGGCATCATGGCCCTTGGTAACAGGGGTACCAGTTACAAGGGACTTACCTGGGTGCCAGGGATGTGCCAATTGTGGAGACAAACATACAGGTTAGGGAAAGAACACTGGTGCTGGGACCTGGTTAGCAGGCCTCAGCACACTTTCAAATCATAACTTGGCATCAGCAAAGGCAAAAAGTCAGGGGGTAACCATGCCAGGGAGGCATTCCTTACACACACCATCTGCACATTCATAGAATGGTAGCTCTTCCGGTTTCTGTACACCTGTTCACTCCTGCGGCGGGTACCAAGGCCACATGTGTCCCATCAATGGCACCAATGATGTTGGGGATATGTCCCAGGGCATAGAAGTCACCTTTCACTGTGGGCAAATCCTCCACCCAAGGGAAAACGATGTAGCTGCGCATGTGTTTCACCAGGGCAGACAACACTCTGGACAACACGTTAGAGAACATTGGCTGGGACATCCCTGATGCAATGGCCACTGTTGTTTGAGGAAATGGAGTACTGACAGGACCTGCAGTAAAGGGGGTATCCCTGTGGGATGGCAGATAGCTGACATCAGGTCTGGCTCCAACTGGGCACACAGTTCATGGATTGCTGCACGATCAAGTCTGTATGTGACTATTATGTGTCTCTCTTCCATTGTCGACAGGTCCACCAGCGGTCTGAACACTGGAGGATGCCGCCATCTGATCACCTGCCCCAGCAGACTTGCCCTATGGAGGAGAACAGCGAGCAGAGAGTCAGCCAACACTGGGGTATCACAAAATGTCATTTGTACCAATTTATTAATCCGCAATGTGCCTTTAACTGTGTGTATTCAAGGCCTACATTGGTGTGACGCAGTTAATATTAATGCCATGTGGCCCCCTGAAATGGCGGCTGCCTGACCTGTAAGGTGGGACAAGGGGATTTGAGGTAACTGCACTGGCGTTCTACACCATCGCGGTGGACGGTCGAAGACCGCGGTGCAACCCAGCATTGGTTAACATTGGATCCTATGGGTCCCAGGAGCCAATGACGATCTATGCCGGCGATGACGGTACGCACCGCTGCGGACATGACCACCATTTTCTGTCTGTTCTCTCACTTGATACCTGACCTTCAACAGGAGAGGACCTACACTGGAAGTGCTGCTGTGACCTGTGTCTGGAAGCGACGATGGCTCATGTGTCTGGGGAAAGGGCCCCTGCCTTCACTTCGGAGGAGTTGGAGAAACTAGTGGATGGGGTCCTCCCCAGTACACACAACTGTACTGGGGAGGAGTTGGAGAAACTAGTGGATGGGATCCTCCCCAGTACACACAACTGTACGGTCCTCCAGACAAACAGGTGAGTACACTGTGAGCATGCTGCATGGGCAATGCCTGTTTGTAGTGGTGTGGATGGAAGATAAATGGGGGGGAGGGCTGAGGCCTGCCTGTAAGGACAGTGAGTGTATGTGCATCAGGGCAAGGGTGTGAACATGGGCCAATGAGTATGACGGTCCGGACGGGTAAAGAATGTCCTTTCCCCTGTACTATTCCTCTAGGTCAGCGCCCACCAGAAGAAGGCTATTTGGCGTGCCATTGCCAAGGACGTCCGGACCCTGTGGGTCCACCACAGACAGAGCACCCACTGCCGTAAAAGATGGGAGGACCTGCGTCACTGGAGCAAAAAGACGGCGGAGGGTCAGCTGGGGATGGCCTCCCAACGTGGGAGGGTTGCCTGTCGCACCATGACCTCCCGATGTTCCGGATTCTGGCGGTGGCGTATCCGGAGTTGGATGGGCGCTTGAGGGCATCACAGCAGCCACAAGGGGGTGAGTACACTCTCATTCAGCTGACTCTGCGCGCATTACGAGGTGTCTGGGTGGGGGAGGTGGGCAGTGGGTTCCCCTAGGCCAGGGCAATCTTGGTAGGCAAGGTCCCTTGTGAGGCAGGCTCTGTGGCACCCCAACCCCACTAGTGGTTAGTGCCATCTACACCTAGTCAGGATCCTGTGACTTCCAGGTGTGCAGCAATCGGGCTTAGGCTTTGTACCCCCATAGGCATGTGATTAATCTAGGAACTATAAGTGCATGGCGTAGTGCAGAGGGCTGCTGTGTCTGTTGTGTCCGCCAACGGTAGTGGTGTTGCATGCACTGAACATGTCTTTCTTCTGTCTCCCCCTCCCCCCTTTTTGTGTGCAATAGCATCATCAGGCGGAGGAGCATTGGCACCGGAGCAGGAGGGAGGTGCATCTCACTTGGCCCTGGAGGGCGAAACAACGGAGTCTGAAGCCACCAGTGGGATGGAGGGCAAGGGGAGCTCCACGTCGGGGACAGGAGCAGAGACCAGCGACAGCGACTCTTCCTCTGATGGGAGCTCCCTTTGCGGTGGCGGGCCCCTCTGTGCCCCCGCATCAGCAGGTACAGCCGCCACCCCCACACGAGCACCGCCCTCCCAGCAGCCCCTCAGCGTGTGTCCTGTGCCCGCTCACCCAGGAGGGTGGGCATCTCCTTCGCCCCAGGCACCTCAGGCCCTGCCACAGTCAGCCCTGCTGCCCTCAGTGAGGAAGCTATTGACCTCCTGAGATCCCTCACTGTTGGGCAGTCTACCATTCTGAATGCCATCAAGGGTGTTGAGAGGCACTTGTAACAAACAAATGCATACCTGGAGGGCATTCATTCTGGCCAGGTAGCCCAACAGAGAGCATTTCAGGCTCTGGCCTCAGCACTGATGGCAGCCATTGTCCCGGTGTCCAGCCTCCCTCCTCCAACCTCCTCCACCCAGACCCAATCCCCTGTACCTCAGCCTATCCCAAGCACACCATCAGACCAGCATGCACACACATCAACACACAAGAGTGGCTCAGGCAAACATAAGCACCACACATCCCACAGGCACTCACACAAGCATCATACCCATGCACACATACCAACATCAACTTCCTCTACTGTGTTCCCCTCCTACACGTCCTCCTCCTCCCTCCCAGTCTGGTCTCCACTCACACCTGCATGCACTACATCCTCAGCCACTACCTCCATCACCAGCACGCTCATCACCACACACCGCTCATGTGCACTCACCACCCCTACTACCATTCACACATCTCCAATGTCCTCTACCATTGTGTCTGTGAGCCCTCCTCCCAAAGTACACAAACGCAGGCACACACCCACCCAACAGCCATCCACTTCACAACAGCCTCCAGCCCATGCACCTTCACCCAAATTCAGCAGACGTACACCTCCTACAACCACTACCTCTTTCTCCACTCCCAAACCCCCTCCATCTACCCATCCCAGTGTGTCTAAAAAGCTTTTCCTGGCTAACATTGACCTCTTCCCTACACCTTCCCCCCCGTCCTTCCCCTAGGACAGGCTTTCCAGGTCCCAGCCCAGCACCTCAGCTACCACATCCCCAGGCACAATGGTGCCAGCAACTGCGGGTCATAGAGTGCGCCAACCATCAGGGCTGCCAGTGTGCCACGGAGCGAGGGCAAGGACATTCCGATTAAACAGTCTTGAACTAGGCCAGCCGCAGGATTTAACCATACTTTTATCCATAACAGGAGTAGGGCGATATCAATCAAATCCTTAATGTACCGTATTCCCAGCTCCTCATGGCAAATAATATTTGCTACATTCTTAGGTACCAGAAGCAGCTGATGGAGAAATTTATTTTCAATACGTTGGAAGACGGTTCGGTTAGTATATCCCCAAAGGCACCCCCCATAATTTGCTGCAGAAACACATTTAGATTTATAGAGCATAATAATCTGGTGGACTGGTCTGTGTCCTAATTTATGGGCAAAGCGAAAAATCGCTTCCATGTTTCTCTCCATTTGTTGGGCCTTTAGAGTAAGATGGGGGTTCCACGACAAGGAGGAACTTAAATGCAGTCCTAAATAGCTAAATTCTTTCACCTGTGTTCAAATGTTTCCCCCCATATTAAAGCGTTTAGTTCGCGTATTTCTAGGCCCACAGATCATAACATGTGACTTTTTAAAGTTGACTTTCAAATCAAGCTCTTGCGTAAAAGTTAAAAAAAGGTCCAATATATTTTGTAAACCGTTTGCTGTACGAGCAATTAAAACAGCATCATCAGCGTACAGTAAAATCGGAAGTTGTCTAGAACCCACCCTAGGAAAATCCTTGCTATTTTTTTACTGGAAAGCTATAAAGACCATTAATATATAACAGAAATGGAAAAGGTGTTGGAGTACAGCCCTGTCTAACCCCCGCATAAATGGGAGGGGATGGGACCTTTCCCCACATTGGCCATATTGTACTGAAATGGTAAGACCAGTGCATAATCGTTTAATCAGCTCCAACAGATCCTGATCAACCCCCATTGCATCCATGAGTGACCACAATTTCTCTCTATTCACCAGATCAAACGTGCTAGATAGATCAATAAAAGCTAAATGAATAGATTCTCTCCTGGCAGTAACATAGTTGCAAAGAATGAGGTGCAAATGTAAGGCCTGGTCCACTGTACCTAGTCCAGGCCTAAAGCCATATTGAATTGGGGAAAGGATTTTTGTCCTTGTCACCCAATCCTCAAGCCGATTCAAAATAACACTCCCCAGAATCTTTGCCGTAGAATAAATAAGAGAGATTGGTCTATAGCAAGAGGGGTCGAGCCTGTTGCCCTTTTTAAAAATCAGAACAATTATTGCCGTTTGCCATGAGGAAGGAATAGAGCTTTTAACTACGCTAATCAAAACATTTGTGATTAACGGGCCCCACAAATCAGGTAAAGATATAAATAAGTCCACTGGAACCCCATCCGGGCCGGGGGCTTTCCCTGATTTCATTTGTTTAATGGCTGTAATTACCTCATGTACCTCAAAGGATATCCCACTCATATTCTGCTTTGGGGTAGCCAATACCGAATAGCCACATTCCTCTTTTCCATGATTAGGGTCATTTACAGATTGAAATACTGTTGTAAAGTGTTTCGCCCAGGCCCCCTCAGGTATCAGACAATCATCCTCCCTATTATCGTGTTCTTAGAAATAGGGATGATTGACCACCTTCCAAAATTGTGCAGGGTCCCTCAATTCCGTAGCTGCCAAAAGATCTTCCCATGCTCTAGATCTAACTTCATTCTTTCTGTCCTCAAGGGCTAACTTGTATCGGCCCCTAGCCTGTTTCACTAATTCACGACTAAATGGGACAGCTGCTTTTAAATCTTCATGGGCAGCTGTACAGAATGAGTTAAACCAGCGTCGGGGTTTTAATAGACTTACTGCACACTAAAGCCTCGGAAATAGCGCGGCTTAAAAGTTCATAAGCAGCTACGAGATGGGCGTAAATAGGTTGCGGCGACAACCATTTATTAATGTAATCTTTATTTTGCTCTATAATATCCTCATGAAAAGTTTTAATATTCACTCTATCCCACTTCATACGGAGGCCACATTTTTTTTCAAAAACTGCTTTCCCCCTACGTTCTATTCTGGATGAGACTAACCTGTTTTAAAGGCAAATTTTATACTCAAGGGATTATGGTCACTAGCGCAATGTGATATTATTTTACAATCCAGAATTAGGTGGGAAACTGAGGAGCCGATAAGAATAAAGTCAATTATACTACCTATAGTGCTCCCCGTGTAGGTGGGTATCTTTTGCATATGTCTAGTTGCCCTATCCCCTGCATAAACAAGATCGAATTTGTAAATAAGGGTGTTTAGAGCTTCGCCTTGGTTAGAATGGATAAAGTGTGTAGATGACTCTCTGCCTTCAATAAAGGCACCACACATATGAGGGAGTTCCTGATTACATAACGGAACGTTGAAGTCTCCAGAACATATCATTTCTAGCTCCCTGTCCTGGAGCTTCCCAGTGGAGTCAAGGAAATCTGTTAACTCCTCAAGACTTCCTAGCAGGGCATCACTTGGGATATTATTGTAAAAATTCAAAAGCAGAATGTCCTTATTCCCTTCCATCGATAGTTGTACCACCATAAAAAATGCAGAGGACCAAATCAAAGACACCTCAATTTTTGGAAGTTGTAAGGATACAAGGACCAGGAGCCCCCCACTTGCCCTTCCCGCTAGGGAGGGGAGTGCTGGCTGAAACACAGAATAGTACCCATCCAAATGGAAAGGGTCCACGGTCCAAGTCTCCTGGAGACAAATAACATCATAAGTGGATATAAACTCCAACCATTCAAAATTTCTGGCCTTGGACCGAAGCCCTGCAATGTTCCAGCTAATCAAAGATAGAAATGTATTACTATTCGGGATCCTGTTCACTGGTTCCTTATTTATGGCGGCATCTATTATATTTTGGGGTAAAACAACTTCCTCACCAAACCCTGTCAATAATGCCGGTGGCATATGCGTGTGTGTGTCACTCTCTTTTCCCTCCCCCCTCCACTGTGTTGTAGGTGTAGTACTCACCATGGTGGTCGCCGCCGTCGTTGGAGCTCCTGATAGAGGAGCAGGAAGACCATCGCTGGCAGTATCTGCAATTCGGGCTCCATGGCGTCCTTGTTCCTCGCGGGGTGTGGAGAAGTGAGTGTTTTCCCTTCTGTGTACTGTTTCGGTCGTGTTTTTATTTGCGTTGGTTCCTCCCCGGAAAAGGTGGTGGATAGGCCTGTTGTGATAGGGTGGGCGGTACATTGTCTCCCGCATGTCTGTTGGCGGTGTCCGCAGCGCTGTTTGTTTGTACCGCCGTGGCAGTCTGAGTGTTAAAGTGGCTGTCTATGTTGGCGGTTTCCGCCACGGTCGTAATCCCATTTTTTTCCCGTCGGCCTGTTTGCAGTATTACTGCCGCTTTAACACCGACCGCCAGGGTTGTAATGAGGGTCATAATGTTCAAGTTCTAATTGATTCAGGGGCAACAGGAAATTTTGTGGACCAACAAACTGCACTAGAACTGCATTTGCCCAGTGTCAAGAAAAAGGTTCCAGAAGTAGTGTATGCAGTTGATGGAAGTGAGTTGGCAGGAGGCCCGTTACTAATCAAACCTCACGAATACAAATGATTTGTAAAGATGAGAAGAATCAGAGTCATTATGAAATAATTTGTTTTGATATATAATCCTAGCACCTCAATATGGTTTCATCCTAGGAATGCCATGATTAATGGTACATAATCCATGCATAGGCTGGCGCAACCAGGTTTTGCGTTTTTCCTCTTCTTGTGCAAAAAAATGTTTTCAATCAAAACGAAACAAAGAAGGAAATCTTCAACACTCCATATCTATTGCAGTTGAGAAGGAAATCAAGTTACCATCACAGTATGCTGAATACACCGATGTTTTCAGTGAAAAGAAAGCAAGCTCTTTACCACCTCACAGGCCGTACAATTGTCAGATCAATCTTGTACCTGGCACCAATATACCAAATTGTAGGATTTATGCTTTATCAGAGAAAGAAAATCAAGTCCTACGAGAATACCTTGATCAATGTTTAGCCAACAAACTAATCCGGCCATCACGATCCCCAGCGGCTTCTCCACTATTTTTCGTACCAAAAGCAAATGGTGATCTAAGACCTTGTATTGACTTTAGAGCAATTAATAAGATCATAGTTAAGAATAAATATCCACTTCCTCTCATACCGGTCTTGTTAGACCAGGTAAAATCCGCCGTCATCTATACTAAACTTGACTTACGAGGTGCTTATCACTTAGTTCGAATCCGAGAGGGAGATGAGTGTTAAACAGCTTTTAAGACTCAATATGGCCTTTTTGAGTATTTAGTGATGCCGTTTGGCTTGTGCAATGCCCCAGCAACCTTTCAATATTTCTTAAAAGATGTTCTAAGAGAATATCTAGACATCTTTGTCATCGTTATTCTGAGTTATTCAAACTCTGAAGATATACATGAAGAACATATTAAAAAAGTGTTAAAAACTCTACAAAAACATAATTTGCTTTGTAACCTAAGTAAATGTGAATTCCATACCAAAGAAGTAGAATTTTTAGGAGTCATTCTAACACCTGATGGCATGCAAATGACTGAAAGAAAAATTCAAGCTGTATCCAAATGGCCCACACCAAAATCAGTGCGTGATATTCAATGTTTTTTAGGTTTTGCGAATTTTTATCGATGTTTCATCCATCACTTCTCTCAAAAGGTGGCCCCAATCACCAAGTTGTTAAGAAAAAAGGCCGTCTTCAACTGGTCCCAAGAGACAGAAAAAGCATTTCAAGATTTAAAAAAGCCTTTACTACCGCTCCCATTTTAGCTCACCCTAATGTGGAAGAACCATTCATTGTGGAAGCTGATGCATCTGATGTTGCTGTTGGGGCCATCCTGTCTCAACGTCATCGAGAAACTGGACAATTGCACCCCGTAGCATATGCATCAAGAAAATTGAATGAAGCAGAAAAAAATTACACCATAGCAGAAAAAGAATTATTACTAGCAATTCGTAATGCTTTTGAAGCATGGAGACATTATCTGTTGGGAGCAAAACACACCATAACTGTATATTCTGATCATAGAAATGTACAATTTATGAGTTCTGCCAGGCTACTAACTCCAAGACAACTAAGGTAGATGCCCTTCTTTGCAGAATTTGATTTCATAGTGACTTTCAGACCAGGAATAGATAATCGTAAGGCTGATGCATTATCTAGACAAGATTCTTCAATCACACCTACTGAACAAAAACCCATGCCTATTATAACACCCTGTGTTTAATAGCTGCCGAGAAATTTTTCGACCTCATTCGTATTCATTTTCACATCACTAAGTGGCAAGAGTGGTTACAACAAGACACCAAGAGGTCTATTCAACAAGGCTTACCTCTCCATGAAACTTGAGTATTTTTGCCTACTGAAGAGTTAATTGAGACAGCTTTTCATTGGTTACACAAGCATCCTCTGGCAGGTCACCCAGGTCCTCAAAAAACAATAGAACTCATGAAAAGGTATTTTTGGTGGCCTACATTTGTTCACGATCTTAAGCAAATGCTACAATCCTGTGAAGTATGTGCAAGATGCAAAAGCGAACATAGTAAGCCCAAAGGTCTATTAATACCTCTACCTGTTCCCAATCATCCATGGGAACATATCTCTATGGATTTTATCACTGATCTTCCGCAAATAAAACAATTTGCAACTATTCTAGTGGTAATAGACAGTCTTACCAAATATGCACATTTCATTGCCTGTAAAGGACTCCCAACTTCCGATGCTCTAGCGAATACCATCTTAAAAAATATAGTTCGGCTTCACGGACTTCCAAGATTTATCCTCTCAGATAGAGGAACACAATTTTCTGCACGTTTTTGGCAACAATGGTGCAGGGCTCTAAAAACTGATTCAACTTTATCTACTAGTTATCATCCACAAACGGATGGTCAACCAGAGAGACTAAACCAAACTCTGAAACAATATTTACGATGTTATGCAGCAAAGTCTCCGACAACCTGGCTGGATCTTTTATGGCTTGCAGAACTGGCTTACAATAACTCTCACCACTCGTCAATAAATTCAACTCCTTTCTATGGTTTATATGGCCGTCATCTGCATATTTTGCCAGTTACATTACCTACATTTACTCAAACCACTCCAGCAGTCAAGGACATGGTAACAAACATTCAAAAGATACATGCACAACTACAACAAAATCTTTGTCAAGAAAAGAAAAAATATAAAATGCAATATGACAAAAAACACCAGCCTGGTCCTCAGTATACAACCAAAGATAGAGTTTGGTTGTCCACAAAAAACTTTGTATTCAAAAACAAAAATATGTTTCATCTAAAATTCATAGGGCCCTATGAAGTAATAGGACAAGTGAACCCAGCAACATATAAGTTAAAATTACCGTCGTCTTTGAAAATTCATCTAGTGTTTCACACTTTGCTTCTTAAACCAGCTTCGCCCTCAAGCGTCACACAACTTGCTCCTCTATTAGTTCAGGGTCATTGAGAGTATGAGGTGCGAGCTATTCTAGACTCTAAATTTAGGGTTCTTCCCTTTGGTACTTGGTGCCCTGGAAACAATATGGACCAGAAAATGACTCTTGGGAACCTGCAAGACATGTTCATGCACCACGTTTGGTGCGACGATTTCACCTCCTCCATCCTACTAAACCAGGCCTTGGACCGCGCATGGGAGAGGGGTGTAATATCATGAATAAGGCCAGGCACGGTCCAGGCCTCGCCCAAAATTCTGCTGCGCAACTCTGCGGCGCTTTATGCGCACCATTGGTCATCCCCACTTGTTCCAAGAATGGCCATCAGCTTTGTCTGCCCTGTGTTAAAGCTCACGTAGCTGCAGGTTCAGGCCACTGGTGGTCAAGATGCACTTATCAGTGTTATCCTATGAAAGGACTACATTTCCCATGATTTTAGAGGCAGCGGGCATCTTGGGGTGTGGCAGGTCTATAAAGCCCAGCCACACCCAAGCACATTGCTCACTGTTTTGAAGACTTTGATGCAGCCAGACCTCGTGGAGGTTTCTCTGGAAAAGTCCAGAGTTTCTGAATGGCAGAGTATCGTATAACCAGAGTCCATGGGGCATCCAAAAACGAGTAGGGTGTACTCGTAGTGGTAAGGCTTTGCTGAATCCAAGTTTGGAGGAAGTTAATACTTCCAAGAGGTAATGCGTCTTGTGCGCACTTGATTCATGGTTTTCCGTTCACAGATGTAAAGCGCTCTTTTGGCTCTAAGCGATTCAGTTCACAGAGATAACGCGCTTAGTGCACATGTAATTCATGGTGTTTCCGTTCACAGATGTAAAGTGCTCTTTTGGCTCAGTGATTCAAAGCTATTCAGTTAACAGAGATAACGCGCCTACTGTACATGTAATTCATGGTGCTTTCCGTTCACAGATGTAAAACGCTCTTTTGGTTTAGTAATTCAAAGCGTTTCAGTTCACAGAGAAAACACGTTATGTGTACAAGTAATTCCAGGTGTTTCAGTTCCCATATAAAAAGCGCTTCCTGATGTTATTTAGTAAGGCGCTTTAGGTTTCGATTAGTAAAACCTTTTTGTCAGTTATTCTTATGAATGTGAAAGTATTTTGGAGATAAAATTAATCAAAGTTTTCATTGATCTTTGAATAACTTAAGATATGAAAAAACATTTAAGTCTTTGAGATTTTCTAAGTCATGATCAAAGGTTTATGATGTGAATACATAAATGTTACAGGATTGATATTCAGTGTAAAATCATACTTCAGCGTTCTTGCTATCTCTTGAATCTGAGGTCGTGTTTTCACAAGGGGCTTCGCCCCCATTTCAGAAGAGGTCTCCACTTGATATCTCGGAGACACATTTAGTCAAGAGTCTATAAACGATTTACGTTTCTCTATGAATGAGTAAATGCATATTGTTCTAACATTTTCCTTTTCAGATCTCTCTCCCTGCTGTTCCCTTCCCTAAATTCCCTTCCCCCGACTGGCTTCACCATAGCTCTGTGCTATAATAGCTTTCTGAGTTGGTGACGCCGGGAGGTGGACCTTTTGTTCAGCAACTTGCAGATCCTGAGGAAAGGACCCCGTGACAGGGTGCTGAGCAGGGGGTCCCTGCCACTGGCTTTCCCACCATGAAGGATGGCGGAAAGAGCGGTTGTAATCAACCAGTCAGTGCCGAGCACCGCCATGGCTGGTTACAAGCCTGACTGACATCACCCTGTTTGGATCTTTGATCCTGGCAGGAACGGCGGTCTGTAGGTGGGTCTGGCTGCCAATCTTGTAATGTGGCAGTAAGACCTCCACAGCCGCAGGGCTGGTGGTCCTAAAACTGCCACAGGTAACTTAGCAATGATGATCAGTTCTAGAACAATGCCACCTAGATTAATTGAGGGGAGCCAGACTTGAATTTGTTGTTGTTTAATCACAATGTGATGACAATACATTTTGGTTCCTTGGGTTAGGTTTGAGGCAAACTTTTAACTTCCAGACTAGTATGATGGTGAGGCAGTGCTTTAGTCGATCAACTTTGTGTTGGTGTGGGCTCACAAGAACCCCCTCACCACAGGGTATTTCACCTTCTCATGTCACTGGAACCACCAGATCACCTGGCTTTATAGGGAACTCAATGGGATGGCCCAGAGAGATCTGACTAGAGCCAAACAATGGTGAGAGACAGATCTCAATCACAATATTGCAGACAAAGAATGGGATAGGATACTGACCTACACTCAAACATTATAATGGAACACAAGATTACATTTCATGCAATTTAACATTTTGCACCAAACAATCCCAGCCCCGGGAAAAAAGCAGAGATTTATCGGTCGATCTTTGGGTCAGCCTGAGATGAGGGTCACTGTTGGGGACTTTCTTTTGCATGGTCAGGGAAAGCCCAGTAGTACATATTTACAGAAATAGTTTGCCACCTAAGGGACACCTCAGGACAGCAACTTGAAGCAACACAAAAGATCTGCATTCTAGTGGGGTTCTCCAGTCCAACACCTAAGAGAGTGGGAAATAAACTGCTGGACCTTGCAATGGCCTTAGAAAAAACAACATGCTAGAAACTGCAGAGCGAGGGCGGGTGACACATATTTTAGGTGGTGGACTGAAATGGAACAATGGTCCAGGGCAGATGAGGAGGTGCTACTATGTGAGGAGGTTTACAGGATACAAAGAGTCCCTCCCTCCGAAATGTAGGGCGAAGTGACCCCGAGTTTTATGTAATATTCAAACCAATCTGGAACATGGGCTGCAGAGCAGGCAGAATGAGAAGTGAAGAGGGCCTCAGAGACTGCGATTCCCTGCTCCCAAGGGCTGGTTGAAATATGGGAGGCTCCTGGCACCCAGACACCATAAGGAATTTTGGCAAAATAATGAATGAACGCAATAGGCGGTAACCCCAAAGAAGATGTTGCAATTGGTTGAGTATATGCATGTTTGATTTCTATAACAGTACTTAAAACCTCACTCATATTTTGTCCAGTAATATACTGACTACATGTAAAACATGCTGATATCCTGATTATCCTATGTATCTTGTACACTGAAAGATAAAACTAATAAAAAGAGGTTTAAAAAAACATTGTGTTAATGTGATGTTCTCAGACACAGCTGTGTCTCATGTATTTCTTGATCTTCTGTCATCCAGGACGCTTTTGAATAACTCCATGAAGAGGTTGAAGATCAACACAGGGAGAATAAAGCATTCAGGTGTGCCACAGTTCATGGGGTTAGGGCCTGATCTAGATTTGTCCATCTGGTTAAGCTGGGATTTGTCTTTGAAGTATGACTTGAATTACAGTATGCACCATTTGAGGACATTTCTAATTGGCATGTGCTGAGTAGGGATTGGTGGGTTATAGTGTTGAATGCTGCTGAGAAATGAAGTAGTATTAGAAGCCTGGGCTGTCAGTACCTGTGCTGTGGAGTGCATTGTCAACTATTTGCATGTTAAATGTCTCTTTGCTCTACTGTAGCCTGAATCCAGACAATGCTACAGGAAGTTGTTGAGTGAGGCCCTGAGTGATGTTTACATGTCAGCTGCCATCAGGAGAGTCTGGGTGGAGTTGTGCAAAAGAGTCTCAATTGTAGAGCAGTGCTTGATGGCTTACATGTAGAAGATTGGAGGAGACATCCTTAAATGGTCTTATGATGGATTAGAGGTGATTGATGATAAAGGCCAAGATTGTGTGGTCAGACCAGACCACTTGCTAGGAACTGGCATGTAAGTAGGTTATGTTGAAGCAGGTGAAGACTAGGATGGTTCATTTAGAGTGGATAAGGAATGCAACCCACTTAGTGATGTCAGTGATTTTCAGCATAGAAGAGAGGAGGTTTTCATGGCCTCGGTTGTAGTGATTTCTGTTGAATTCACCAAGGAAAATATAGTGTAGTTGGCGTAGGGTTTGAGAAACATATCAGACGTAATGAGGAAGATGAAGTTGAGTCTGAGTAATTGATAGATGGGATGTAGTGTGATTATATAGATTGTTGTGAAAGCTGAATGACAGGAGTGAAGCGCAGAAGCACTGATGGCTGTTTGCAGGATCACATTACATAGCAGGTGTTGCGATCCTTGGGTTCTGGGCACCAGGTCTGCAGGGATTGGGTTGCTAACCCACAGGTGCAAGAGCTTAGATTAGTGCACCATGACTCTGTAAGGAAGTCCAGTTTGACTGCAGC
Source organism: Pleurodeles waltl (assembly GCF_031143425.1). Taxonomy (NCBI): domain Eukaryota; kingdom Metazoa; phylum Chordata; class Amphibia; order Caudata; family Salamandridae; genus Pleurodeles; species Pleurodeles waltl. Next base: position 927,047,950 of record NC_090439.1, on the reverse strand, counting down.
CCCACACAATCCACTGAACATTCCTGCATGCACTGTTTGTGTTTTCCAGGTTACTACCAGTCCCATAAAGGGTTCAGGGATATATTGGTAATTCAAAAACCAATTTTGTTCTTGGTTTACCATACTCAATCATAGCACTAAGAAATAGACAATAAAATGTGTATTTCAACATCTAATTATGTTACTATTATAACAGTGCATATGCATTATGTTAGCAGCTAGAATACAATTAAGAGTTCTAACATGTTTTAGAATGTTCCAAGCGGCCTACAACTCTAATGCTACTTCTATATGATATTCTATTAGAGCACGGAATAGCTAACTTGCCTCTAGAGCTTTGTGCACTGCATACCAGTTCACAGCAAATCAACCATTCAACCGGGAAGACAGTGTGCCTTCAGCAGACAAGCACACAACAGCTGGGCTCAAATCCTCTTGTCACTCGTCAATAGATTGACTCTTGACATCAGAGTGGATGCTCTGTCGGTCTGGCAGGTACTCTCTTGATAACCCGGTGTGAAGGCCTCCCCACCTTAATGGTCAATTCCTGCGGTTTATATAGGATATTTACCACTGATGTTTAACCTTGAAAAATCCACTGAGGGTTTTTAAAAGTCCAAGGTACAACCAGTCTAAACCAGCAAAATGAAAATATGTCAACTTGGACTACAGCCGCCCCTTGCATAACTACTATCAAACCTTGAGATATAGATACTGAAGAGTTTATGTTAGACGTGTGTCGTCCTATGTAATGACAAATCAGTGTTTAAATGAACAAGACACTTTCAAGTTCTGCAAAAGTTAACAACATGCTTGACTGCGGATCAGATTTTAAAAACTTAACATTTTAAAAATGGTAGTCTGACTTGGGGGTTCACCCAACAGGTATATGATGAATTATGCTTTTTTAAATCTGTCTTAGTGTGTGATGCTGAAATTTTCAGAAAGCTGGATAAGGAGGGTATTTTTTGAAGTGGAGGCCAGCTAGGCTTCTATGATGACATAAATTGAGTATTGTAATGAGTTCTGAAGTGTCTACTGTGTGGAGGACTGCAGAATGTGAATTACTGAACATATGTTAGCATATGTGTTCTGCTCTTTGCTGGGATGGGTTACGAGAGGCAATGAAAATGAGATTGAAAGAGGAGGGTGTATGTGCATTGTGATTGTGTGTTGCATGCATGGCCATGTGAGGGAATTATATACCATGGTGTGGTTTGTAGACGTGAGCTTGGTGTGGAGTGTTGCATGAGTGATGCATGGGGTAGGATTTAGGGGTTAAAACCATAAATATTTTAGGCCCTTATCTGGTTCTTTTTTATTTATTTATAAGTGTGAACATCTACCCTTAAAGTCATGCTGGCGCTGAAGAAATAAATTCCCAGGAGACTCAGGCATGATAGACTTTAGAGCTTTTAAACAGTTATGTTCTTAAACATTTCTAAAAATAGAAAAGGTCTGAGAAAGTTCTTATCTAAGGGTTCGTGAATTCCCAGGCTTAGCAGCACACACAAAGAAAGCATGTCCCCAAGAAGGGACTTAAAAAAAACGAGGAGCAATTCATACAATGACAGGTTGGTATCTCAAAGAATGCGGACATAAGGCTGAAGCAGCTCTTGCAAATAGTAGGAATGCCTGAGAAACTGTAAATTGTTTAATAACATAAAGCAAGAGCTTTAAAAAGACAACAGCTCTTATTTGGGAACCAATATAAGGACTTTAACTGTCCCGAAATATGGAAATGTTTGCTCAGGCCAAGTACACAGTAGGCAACCACATTCTGAATACTATAGCCTTGCAAGTAAATAAATAGAGACTCCTATACAAAGTGAGTTACAGTGATCAAGTCATGAGATTACAATAGCTTGGACCACAGACTTCCTTTTCAATTTGGGCAAAAGATGTACAGGACAGGCAGTGGTCTTCACTAAACAGCAGAAACTAAATGTTGTCTATATTGAAAAAGAACAAATTCATGGTCATCCAGACCTTGACAGAATGCAGGCAATCTCTATGCTTGTGGCACTCCTCTTTTTACAAAAATAAGGTGAACTACCAGCTGCATATGTTCTGCATGAGAAAAAAGAGATACCAAAGCAGCAGATTAAAGCAGCAAATGGAATAACATAAATGTTGAACGAAGTACCACCCAGAGCTGACCCTTGAGCAACTCCACCTAACAACATTTTGAATTTTGGTGTAACACATTTAAGAACTTACCACTGGATATGGTCAACCAAACAAATGTGCAACCTCTACCACCAGTGTTCTTCAACCACTGAATTAGTATGGAATGTGACACTGTGTCAGAGGTGGTGGGCAGATAAAGTAAGATTAGAGGAAAGGCACCATTTCTTTACAGGATTTTACAAATATGATAAGCCACTGGGATACGAACAATCATAAGAAGAATATGATGCACCAAAACTGGTCTGAGCACCTGTCAAGACATTAGAGCCTCACAAAATTACATTAGTTACGACTTTGCAACACTTTGCAAAATTTCAGCTGCCAAAGGCAACAAAGAAATAAAGCAACATTGAGAAGGGATTTAAAAAAACATATTTGGTTTCTTAAGCAAATGGGAAACTATCACCTGTTTCCAGGAGAAGGAGACTTTACCACATTCAAAGAGAAATTGTGTAGTGAAGACTTTTTAAGTGCTAACAAAGATGAAAGTGCTTTGTAAAATTTAGGATGGCATGGGCCTACAGGTGATCTTGAAGAAATGTTGTGAATTTTAGAGTGTACTTTATCATCTGTGAGAGTAGAAGAATATGTAGAGTGTTTGAGGTAATACGGTCTTCCTCAGAGATGGATGTAAGGTCCATATTTATCTATGGCTCAACCAATGGCAAAGCTTACTGTTTTATCTTAATAATTCAGTTTATTTCAGCATTCGGTCTTGAAAACAATTTAAAAGGTTATCACAAAGCATTTGTAAATGAGCAGGTTGAACAGTGGCTACTACTGGAGAGGCTAATCTATGACATTCAAGAGGGTAGTTTTTGTGGAATTTGAGGACTCATAGACAAATTTAGAGTAATAACTGAGAGGCCTCTGTCCAATCCGTTCTGTATAGTCTCTAATAGTTACTCAGTCTGGCCTCAGCAGAGCAGGTCTCTCTTCCAGTCCATTCCACCTTTTTACATTCCTTAACTGCAGACAGTTATGAAGTATACCAGGTACCAGGGTTTAGCTGGAATAGATTTGCAAGGGTGGAAAGGCTTTGTCGGAATAGCTATATCCAATAATTATGCAATCCAGCTATCTACGGAGAGCAATTCCAGTTGATTCTGATTTGACAGACCTGGAAATGAACCTTCTAATGTTGGCTGAATATTCTGACTTGAACTTCGTCAAAGGTCAGAGCAGGATATCAGCCTTCGAGGTATTTTGTTTACAACTCATTGGGGTCATGTAATGAAAGGAGACTGCCTTGTGATCTGACAAGGGTGAGTCCAGGGAGTACAAAGCAGTAGTCTGTGGAATCAGTAAAGACTATATTAAGGGCATGATTGCTGCAGTATATAGGATCCATAACTAGCTGCCATAGGTGGAGCACATTACAGGAATCTACACAAGTTTGTGATGCAATGAAGTAGAGGTAATTTGTTCAAACAATGAAATTACCTAAAATTAATATAATGTTAGAGAAAGGATAATTGATGTTATAATATCAATTAGGTGGTTCACAAAACGGTTCAGTGGTTCAGGTGATCTATAATTCATTACAGTTTTGAGAACATTTGCATCACTGGAAGGTATATTAAGTGTGGGAATTCAACAGCCAAAAACAGTTTGTTAGACCTGACATCCTTGGTGTGGTGTTTCCCCAAACTTTTTGCCTTCTCCCCTCTTGTTTTCAGAAAATCATTTTTGCTAGCATTAGGACTCTGTGCACCTTATCACTGCTTAATAGTACTAAAGAGTTTGTGCTCTCGCCCTAAAACATGGTAAAATTTGCCTACACCTGATTGGCATATGTAATTTACTTATAAATCCCTAGTATAGGGTGAACCCACAAGCTGTAAATTAAATACTACTATTGGACCTGCCGTAATCCTTGTGCCACCCTGTAAAGTAGCACTTTAAAACCGGTCACCCTGTGTGCAGCTTTAAATTGACAACTTGTCCTAACAAAATAATCCTTTGTCAGGCCTAAACCGTCCTTTTTAATACATACATGTTACCCCTAATGTAGTCCCTAAACACCCCACCCGACAAAGTGCATTGTATTTAAAAGGTTTAAAAAGTAGAATATGTGTTTTTAAGTTTTGCATGTCGTGATAGTGGAAAACTCCTAAATTGTAAAGCCTACCTCTCCAATAGATTAATATTAAGTTAAGTTTTTACATGTAGGCCCTCATTATGACATTGGTGGTAAATCCCACTTACTGCCTCGCTGACGGCCGACAACTTACTTTCCGCAGCGGCGGATATCCTTTCATCATATTATGACACACACACCAATCCACCTGAATTCAGCCACATACACAAATCTGCCAGTCCAAAGGTCAGTGATAAAGTAGTGGTATCAAAAACCACACCGTTACGGCAAGAGAACAACACCCACCACATTATGACCCACGAATCACCACAGCGGACATTCAACAGTGGTAAATCATTGGCAGTATATACCGCTGCACTCACAATGGACACCCACATACAAAACAACACCACATTGGACAATTCAAACAACACACACCTGACACCCACACACACACCATACCCACATCACTATAAAACACACACCCACAGTACCCACAACCCTTTACGACTACAAAGCATTGCCAACAGAGAAACACCAAGACCACTGACACAACCGGAGCCACACACTACTCACACCTAAACACCACTCAAGCACTCCACATCACACATCCCAACACGTTACCCAACACACCCTCACCAACACACCTCACATGACACCCATGGCACCACAGAGGAGGAGCTAAGGGTCATGGTGGAGGTAATTGTCAGGGTAAAGCCACAGCTATTTGGACCACAGGTGCAGCAGATATCAATAGCCAGGTCGGTGGGGCTATGGTGGAGAATAGTGGACAAGGTCAACACAGTGGGACAGCACACAAGAACTAGGGATGACATCAAGAAGAGGTGGAATGACCTAGGGGGGGAGGTATGTTACATTGCAGCAAGACACTAGCTCGCTATCCAAAGGACTGGCAGTGGACCCCCACCTCCTACCCCACAACTCACAGCATGGGAGGAGCAAGTCTTGGCAATACTGCATCCTGAGGGCCTGGCCGAAGTCGGAGGAAGACTGGACTCTGGTAAGTCAACTCTATACTATTATCACCCCATACCTGCATGCCATCACATACCCTCACCATCACCCTCACCCCCATCACTCCACTACATCCCACACACCCCACCATCACATCTCACTCATCTCAATGTCATCTCAATGCCAAGCCCTGCATGCTGGAAACCCCTCACAGCCCTCCATGGACACTCATCACTAAAGCAGGCATAGCAGAAAGAACTAACAATCCCACCATACACTAACATCCACAAGTGAAAGCTGGCAGGGAAAATCTAACCATAGAGGGGAAGCCACAGTAGTACAATAGGTCAGACACATTAACCATAACACATCATTTACATTCACACAGGTACCCCAGCCATTGTCAGCGGAGAAGAGGTGCCAGCACTATCCAGTCCCCCAACTGAAGACGCCCACAGTGATGATGACAGCAACTCTGGTCTTCTGGATCTGGATAACCTACCTGACCCATCAGGGACCACTGGACAGCCAGTTATCCAGGCCCAGTCACACACCACCGCAGAGCCTCCTCCGTCTGGAAACACTACCACAGCACCCACCCAGAATACCCACAACTCTGTCCCCAGGACACATCAATCAGCAGTGTGTTCACCTCTACAGGGACCCCAGGCCATACCTCACACCAAGACAATCATGGACCTGGGGTCAGTGGCACCAGGCACACAGTTCAGGGGACAGAGGCACAAGCCAACAGGGAAACTGGGAGGACCGCTGTGCGCCAGGGGGGAGGACAGGCCCATGGAACCGACTCTCCAGGAGGCACTCACTGAGATCCTGGGAGCCTATCAACATTCCCATGACACAATGGGCCAGATCCGGGACAAAGTGCAGGAGAACAGGCGGCTGCAGGAGGGACAGTACCAAGGGATCAGGGAGGACTTGCAGGCCATCAACAACACCTTGGTCTCCATAGTAGGGGTGCTGGCAGACATGGGCAAAATTATGAGGGAGGCAGTCTCTCACAGCGGGCCCCTGCCGCTAGCCAGACATCTGAACAGCCTTCCACTTCTGCTGCCGCTAGTGGCCAGGAGGCCCCGCCACAGGACTCACAGGCCATCAGTCCCCCTCATCCTGCAGAAGGAGAACCACCCGCAAATGTTTCCTGCAATCCAGACAGAAGCCAGAGACACTTGCCAAGACCCCCAAAAGGAAATAAGACTCTCCTGATTGTCACCCTTGTGTCCCACTAAGTCACCCTGTCCACCTTGAACTGCCATTGCTCCCCTTCCTATGTCCCCTTGGACAATGCACCTGTGCTACAAACAGACTAGAACAATGCCCTGGACTTTCCTCCATCATAACCCCATCCCATTGCACTTGACCCCTATATGTTAGCACTTCTATAAACACCCTTTGAAAAAAATCCATTTGGAGTATGTCATGTATATCAAATTTGTATTGATTGAAACAGGTACAAACATTGCAATTTAACTGTACATAGAATGAACATAGATTAATGACCTGTAGCTGGCTGTAGTGATCACACCAGGAGTATTTGTCAATTCACCAACATCTGAAAAATGAATTGCCGTAGGGAACAGTAAGTGGGCTTAGAAGTGGGAAATATTAGCATGCCATTGCCACACAGATTACAACCAAAGGCATTGAAATGTAAAGTTACACTGTCCTACCTGTGTGTCATTGGAAGTATTGTTGAATAACTGATGTTCTGCTGTCCTCATCCTCATCCTCTGCCTCCTTGTCCTCACTGTCCACAGGGTCTACTGCTGCCACACGGGTATCTCCAATCTCCTCCTTCTGCAGAAAAGGTACATGTCGTCTGAGGGCAAGGTTGTGCAACATGCAGCATGCCACTACTATCTGGCAGACCTTCTTGGGTGAGTAGCACAGGGATCCACCTATTAGATGGAGAGACCGGAACCTGGCCTGCAGTAGGCCAAAGGTCCTTTCAAAGATCCTTCTTGTTCGCCCATGTGCCTCAGTGTAATGTTCTTCTGCCTTTGTCCTGGCATTCCTCACAGGGGTCAGCAGCCATGATAGGTTTGGGTAACCAGAGTCACCTGCAAATATTGAGGGACAACATTTAGCCACACACTATCCTATATGGCCCACACCATACCCATACACCAACATATACTTGGTGGGAACCAGGGCTCACCTATTAGCCACAACCTGTGCCTCTGTAGTTGGCCCACCACATTTGGGATGCTGCTATTCCTCAGGACAAAGGCATCATGCACGACCCAGGATACGTAGCATTGACGTGGGGGATATACTGGTCTGCCGAGCATACCATATGCACATTCATAGAGTGGAAACTCTTACAATTCCTGAAAACCTGTTCATTCTGTCGGGGGGACAAATGCAATATGTGTTCCATCAATCGCCCCAATAATGTTGGGGATATGTCCGATTTCATAAAACTCGGCTTACACTGTGGCAAAATCCTCAACCTGGAGGAACACAATTTAGATCACATGAGTTTTATCATGGCAGACAACACTCTTGTCAGCACATTTAAGAACATTGGCTGTGACATTCCTGCTGCCAAGCCCACTGTCACTTGGAAAAGGTGTTGCCAGGAAATGGAGCACTGATTGTTACGTACTGCGCTGGACTTCTCACCTCTGGATCCCGGGTTGTCGAATACACCAAGTCTTCTACAGGTTCTGGATACTCCCAGATAAGGGCGACCCTTTCTAGTAGCCACGATACCGCTTCACAGGCTACGCCAAAGCAGACCGTACCCTCCAGAAGGAGTCCCAGAGGGGAAAAAAAACAACACTGGGGAAAAAACCTCAAACAGGAACGCCTGAAGAAAAACAAGAAAAAACAGGACTAAACAACAGGAAACAAAAATAGGCAAAAATCTCCCAAGGCAAAAAGCAGGAACAAAGAACATGCAAAAATCTCCCAAGGCAAAAAGCAGGAAGAATGAAAAGGCAAAAATCTCCCAAGGCAAAAAGCTGGAACAAAGAACAGGAGCGAACAGCACAACCAGAAGGAAGTGTTTGCAACGCAAGGCGGAACAAGACTGACTGACTTATATACTGAGAAAAGGGAAGTGACATCACAGGAAAAGGAAAGAACACCATCTTGAATTGGGAAGAGCCCATAGACCAGTATAGGAAAAAGAAAGTAGTATAAAAGAAAAACAGAGCTTGCTGGGACAAAAACACGAAGAATACAAGATAGACACAACATGGACAGAGACAGGTAAAAAGACCAGACAAACCCACCAACAACAAAAAGAATTAAAAAAAGCTACAGGTAAGTGTAGCGTGACCGGGAGCGAAATATATGCTTCCCAGAATGTGTAGTCAAAAAACACGGGGAACGGCGCTCCGAGTATCGGTAGCGCGTTCCATCCGCGAGGACAGAAAGAGACGCTGCGTCTGAGCGTGGCGTTACACTGATAGCACTTGCACAAGAGGGGGGATCCCAGTGGGGTGACGGATAGCAGATATCAGGTCTGGCTCCAATTGGGCACACAGCTCTGTGATTGTGACCCTTTCCAGTCTGTAGGTGAGGATAATGTGCCTGACCTCCAGTGTTGCCAAGTCCACCAGGGGTCTGTACAAGAGGGTATGTCTCCATCTCCTATTCATCCGCAACGGTAGGTATCTAAGGGACACAAGAGTGAAGAGGCTTTCTCAAACTGAACATTTGAGCCACAACAGGAGTTTTCAATCTGTAAACTTGTAATAGGTCAGTGTGATTAGTCCATTTTGCGCCTATTTCTCCTGTGACGCAGCATGAATCCATAGTGCTGCTCCCCTGAAATGGCGTCCGCCTGTCCTGTGTGGAAGGACAGGTAGAAATTAGGTAATTCCGCTGACATTGTGCGCCGTGGCGGGAGGCGGTCAGGAACCGCCGTGCAACTCCTCATTAGTTAATATTGGCCCCTATGAGGTACAGTGGCCAATGGTGATCTACACCGGCAGTGACGGTATGCACCGCCACGGATGTGACCATCTGATTCCTCACTTGCTACCTGACCTTCCATAGGAGAGGACTTACACTGCATGTGCTGCTGTGACCTGAGTCTGGAACCTACCATGGCCGGTGTGACAGGGGAAAGGGCCCCATCCTTCACTTCAGAGGAGTTGAAGAGACTGGTGGATGGGGTCCTACCCCATTATGGACTTCTGTATGGGCCTCCAGACCAACAGGTGAGTACACTGTGGGCACGATGAATGTGGCATGAATGCAGGGAGTGGTGTGTGTGAAGACCAAGTGTAAGGGGGTTGGGCGGATGTCCTCTTTGTGGCATACAGCTTGTGTGCTGGGCTATGTGTCTGCCAATGGTGATGGGAACGGGTATGGTGGGCCATATGTGTAACAGGCTGGACTGTTTGTCGAATGGTATGGTCCTGTGTGTATTGCCTCTGCAGGTCAGTGCCCACCAAAAGAACAGTATATGGCGTGCCATCGCCAAGGAGGAACAGACCCTGAGGGTGTATGCCAGGTGGAGCACCCACTGTCGCAAACGGTGGGAGGACCTGAGATGCTGGGCACGGAAGACAGCTGAGGCCCAGCTGGGGATGGCCTCCCAACGAGGAAGGGGTTCCCGTCAAACCCTGATCCCCCTGAAATACTGCATACTGGTGGTGGCCTATCCAGAGCTGGATGGAAGCTTGAGGCCATCACAGCAGCCACAAGTGGGTGAGTACAGTGCCCATCATTACAACTTACGCCTAGTGGGGTGGTATACGGTGGTGGATGTGTATCGGTGGGCGCCCCTAGGCCAGACCTGACATAGCAGCGTAGGTCCTCTGGTGGCTAGGGTTCTGAAGGGATAATCCTGCCAACCTAGCTTGTAAGCATCCACTACTGGTCAGGGCTGCGTGGGTCCCTGGTGTCTTGCAGTTGGTGGTGTGTGCCCCTCCTCATATTTTGCTGGATAGCGATATCAGTGGTGGTGCAATGCATAGTGCGTAGGCCTGTTCCCTGTGTGTGAGGGTACTATGTACCCCAATGGTAGTGTTGGTGCAACCATTGACCCAGTGTATCCTTTGTCTCTCTCCCCCCTTTTTTGTTTTGTCATCCTGTCCTTATGTGCATTAGCATCATCTGGCGGAGGAGCAGAGGCACCAGCGACAGAGGGAGCTGCATCCCACATGACCCAGGAGGCAGAGTCCACGACGCTGAGGGCACCAGTGGGACGGAGGGCGAGGGGAGCACCGCGGCGGACACTGGAGGGGACACTTCAGACACAGATACCTCCTCCGATGGAGGGTCCCTGGTGTTGGCGGACAACTCTGTGACCACCCCAGCTACAGGTACAGCCACCACCTCCCGTACGAGCACGGCCCTCCCAGCAGCACCTCATTGAGTTGCCCATGCCCACTCACCCAGGAGGGTGGGCATCTCCTTCACCCCAGGCACCTCAGGCCCTGCCCAAGTGAGCTCTCCTGCCCTGAGTGAGGAGGCTATTGACCTCCTGAGATCCATCTCTGTAGGGCAGTCAACCATTGTGAATGCCATCCAGGGGCTGGCAGCCCAGATGCAACAACCTAATGCATTCCTGGAGGGCATTCACACTGGATTGGCGGCCCAACAGAGATTGATTCAGGCACTGACTTCCTCTCTGACGACAGCCATTGTTCCTTTTTCTACCGTCCCCCCTCCAACTTCCACTTCCCAGTCCCATTCTCCTCAACCCCAGCCCATCCCAGGCACACATATGGAGGAGCATGCACACAAGACAACACCCAAGAGTGTCACAGGTAAACAAAAGCACCACACTTCATCCCACAGGCACTCACACAATCACCATTCATTTGCAGAAACTACAACATCCACTATTTTCACTGTCTCCCCCTCCTCCACCACTTCCCTCCCAGCCACGTCCTCACTCACACCTGCATGCACTACATCATCATCCACTAACCACCAAGCAGAACACACAGCTCACTGGCAGACACCTCCACAACAGCCATGCACACGTCCCCTGTGTCCTCTCCCACTGTGTCTGCCCCCCTCCTAAGGTACACAAACGCGAGCACTCAGACACCCAACAGTCATCCACCTCATAACAGCATACAACCCATGCACCTGCACCCAAATCCAGCAGACAAACACCTCCAACAACTACTCCCTCATCCTCCACTCTGATTCTTTCTCCCTCTTCCAGCCCCAATGTCCCTAAGAAACATTTCCTATCCACCATTGACCTCTTCCCTACACCTCCCCCCTCCATCCTGCACGTATGGCCAGGGTATCACAAACCTAGCCACACACCTCAGCCACAGAGTCCATGGGCCCAGTTCCATCCGCACCTACTCGTGTTGGAAAGGAATCCAGGCCACATTTAATGAAGGGGAAGGAGCCTGCACCAGCCATCCTAAAGGGTAAGGAGCCTGCACAGACAGGCAAGAAGGGCAAGGGGCCTGCACCTGCCAACCGAAAGGGCAAGTAGCTTTCCCCAGCAGGCAAGAAGGACAAGAAGCCTGCCCCAGCAGGCAAGAAGGGCAAGGAGCCTGCACCTGCCACCCGAAAGGGCAAGGACCCTGTACCAGAAGGCAAGAAGTGCCAGGAGCCTGCCCCAGCAGCTGTCACAGAGCCCCCACCACCAACCATGGTTGTGCATCCATCTGAGGGTGCAGGGGATGTGCAGGAGCCTCCTCAACCACCAGCACCACCACACTGCCTCCATCCGAGGGTGCAAGGGATGTGCAGGAGCCTCCCCCCACCAGCACCACCACAGTACATCCATCCGAGGGTACAAGGGATGTGCAGGAGCCTCCCCCCACCACCACCAGCACCACCACAGTACATCCATCGGAGGATGCAGGGGATGTGAAGGAGCCTCCCCCCACCAGCACCAGCACCACCACAGTGCATCCAACCGAGGGTGCAGGAGCCTCCCTCCACCACCACCAGCATGAGCACCAGCACCACCACAGTACAGCAGTCACTGCCGGTAGATGCAATGTAATCCTGCCTTCATGGGCTACTGTGCGGCCTCTCCACTCTGGAACCAGTGGGTATACACCCACAAGAGAGACTGTGGCCTATCACTTACCAGGACCAAGGGCATGTTGGCATGTTGCCCCTCCAGAACCAGTGGGCAAGTCACCTTCTTGAGAGACTGTGGCCTCACACTCCCCAGGACCAAGCACAGGGCATTTTGCCCCCTCCAGAACCAGTGGGCAAGTCACCTACTCGAGAGACTGTGGCTTCGCACTCCCCAGGACCAAGCACAGGACATGTTGCCCCCTCCAGAACCAGTGGGCAAGTCACCCACTTGAGAGACTCTTGCCTCGCACTCCCCAGGACCAAGTACAGGGCATGTTGCCCCCTCCAGAACCAGTGGTCTCGTTTCCGCTCCCAGATGAGGTGCCCCCCCCGAGGTGCCTGCCTATTTGCCAACTGATGTCCCTGCAGTGTTCTCTCCATCTTGATGCAGGTGACAAGTGGGGCCTTGGACTTTGGCCTGTGGCCCATGCGAACTGAGGACTAGGCAGTGTCCCTTGTTCTATACATTTGTAAATAACTGTTACATTGCCTAACTTATTTTTACTGTGTTGATATTATTACACTCACTTTGGTAAATTATTTTTGTCCTTGCATTATTCAGCCGATTTTTGCTTTATTGTGCATCTGGTTGTGGGTATGGTGTGTGTGTATGGTGTGTGTGTTGTGCATGTGTGTGTCACTCGCTTTTCCCTCCCCCCCTCCCTTGTGTGCTAGGCATGTGTACTCACTGTCATCGTCTTCACCGGTGTTGATGTTCATGGTGGAGCAGAACATAGAATATCATCGGAAATACATGCAGTTAGGGTTCCTTGGAGGAGTGGTTCTTCCCTGTGTCTCCAATGGTGAGTCCTTTCACTTCTGAGCTCAGTTTCCGCCAGGCTTTTGATGTCGTTGGTACCGCCCCGGAAAAGGTGGTAGATTGTGTTGTTGTAATATAGTGGGAGGAACACTGACTTCTGCCTGGCTGTAGGCGGCTAGCGCCGTGGTGGCTGTTTCTGCCCTGGCGGTCGGTGTGGTATATATCCTGTCTTTCGGAGATCTTTCTGCCATGCTCATAATTTGGCGGTAATTACCGCCACTTTATCACCGACCCCCAGGGTTGTAATGAGGGCCTTAATGTCATGTTTGGTCTCAAATGATGTGTAATTGAAAATTCTCTTTAATGGTAATGTTGGTTTTTAAGTCACAATTCTGAAATTGCCACTTGTAGAAAGTTAACTTAACTTTTTTTCTCCAAAATTTCTTTTAAGTCTGAAGGTAAGTTGAGACCGAGCCCAATACACCTCTTGTAGCTGAACAGCTCTCAGCCTTAAATTTTGACTGCTTTAGTCTCACGCGACTAAAGACTAGTGGTTGGCGCTTTGATCTTTTAGGTATAGTTTTTAACTTAAAATTCATAACTGGAGTTCAAATGATAGCATTTAATTGGTTCTGGTGTCCATATATTTATTAAAATGTTCTATTTTTTTCTAATTTGGTATGGGGTTTTTCATGTCCTATGCTTTCACCTTACTGCTGTTTGTATGCTGCATAAATGCTTAACACAGTGCTGCTAAGTTAATCCTGACTGCTTTTGTGGCAAGGTACCACAGGGTTAAGCACCAGTTCATTTAGTGACTTTTGTGGTTCACCGTGACAAGGAATGAGGTTGTTGCTTGAGAAGGGTTTACAACTCCCTCAATCAATAAATCAATTTTCTCAACAGGTTTAAACTTAAAATTGGATGCATTACAATTGTTTCTGTAAATTATTGCAGTTACACCCCAATGGAGAGTTTGCCAGTCCACTTGACTAATTTTGTAGCTAGTAGGTGGAGCAGTTTCAATATCAGTCCCAGAAGCAGGTCTGAGCCATATTTTGTTGACAAATACTAGGTCTAATTTTTATACCAAAAAATGGTCTGAGCGTAGAGGCAGTAGTAATTTATTATAATTTGGAGAAGTGGATTGGACATCATTAGATAACTCAGAGTGCAATAAATTGAGTGGGATATACTTGCAACAGTCGACTTGTCTAAAACAAAACATACATTTCCGTCTAACCTCAAAGGATTCATTATCCAAGCATGGTTTTCTGCCCTACGCCAAGCTGCACAGCAGGTCGTACTAAAACTTGACCAGGTGCTCTGATCATGACTGTTCCTGAACTATTCGAATGCTGGCCAACCTGTAGGTAGTAATTACTACCACTTTGTGCTTTTGCATAACCATTTCTCTAGCTTTGAGACTGAATCATGCTTCATGATATTCAGCTTTATGACAAATCTACAATTTATTGTTGACCGTTGCTTATTCTTCCTGAAGTATTCTTTGCTGGTTTTAGAATGTGTGCTTCATGTCCCTGCAACTTTCACCTGAAGAAAAAATGTATCTTCTGTGAAGCTACTATCCTATACTGGTGAGAAATTATAATAATACTGGGTATCTATTCTTAGAGATATTTCCTGTCAGGTTTTCCTTAAAAGGGACTTCAAGTTCTATAGAGGAATCATTCCTTATCCCTAGCCGTTATTCATCTGATTTAATTTGAAATGTTGACTAAAGTAACAATTGTTTCCAATGACTAACTTGGTTTCTTTTCACCTCTGCACGACCTAAGATGTCGTTGGTCTTCTGTTGGGATAGCCTTTTCTGTTTTCATACATCGTTTTTCCCAAACCACAATAAGCGTTTTAGTGTTTGAGTCAAACTAAACCAACCACACATCATCAAATGAGCCTAATTGGCCAACAAACTATTCCACAACATATCCTTCACACTTGACATATTTTCTTCTATCAAAACAAGAAATTCCATGGTGAAACCATATCTTCCAACAAGTAACTTAATAGGCTATCTGGTGAGGTAAAACATGCCAACTAAAATAGAAACGGCTATGGCTATGGTCCTGAAAGGTGGTGGGCATATTCTCTGGGTTCCTCCGGTGAGGAAGGAGGCAATCCATTTGAGGGTGTTTCCTTGGATTCCAACGTGATGAGGCTTCTTGATATGGGTGTGGTGGAAGACAGTGCCAAATGCTGCTGAGAGGCTGAGTAGGATCAAGGCGGCTGCTTCTCCCTGGTAGGGTAGGATTCTGATGTAGGCTGAGGCAATGATCAGGGCGGTTTCAGTGCTGTGGTTGGTGTGAAATACAGATCAGGCAACATTTTTAATTTAGTGCAATGCCATGTCTGTCCTAAATGATGTTTTATATAACATATACCACAGAAACATTTATTTCGTGCACTGATGACTAGTGATGGGCCTACAGGCTAGATGGCCTCTTTTGAAGACTATGGCACATTGTAAAATAAATTAATACTGCAAATGTAACAAACAGAGAAAAAATACTGAATTGTGCTCCATTTTTTCCTTTACAAAAGGTGGCAAATGAAATGGAAAAAAAATAACTAGGTCCCTACTTTAACTCCAGGTCATCCACCACAATGAAATTTAAAATTCAAATAAAAGTGCAAAGAAATACTGGTGCATGCCCTATCAAACATAAAAAACTCTTAATAGTTTTTGAACTTACATGTGTGATGATATCACAAAGCAAAGGGCCTGATTAGGACTGTGGCGATCCTCGGACCACCACACTCGTGGTAGCTGTCAGACCGCTGTGTTGTGGCAGTCCAACCACCACATTACAAGCTTTGCGGGCAGCCTTGCCAACCTACATCCGTCTCCACTGGGATCTTCATCTTCAATCCCAACCGGCTGTTGGTGGCAGAGGTCACAATCAGCCTGGGAAGCGCTGAAGTCAACGCCGCCCTGCTGATTATGACCCGGTTCTCCGCCAGCCTTTTCATGGCAGTTTCAACCCCATGTAAAGGCTGGCGGAGTAAAGGTGCAGGGGGCCACAGTGGGGCCCCTGCACTGCCCATGTACTTGGCATGGACAGTGCAAGGGTCCTCCTGCCCAGCACCCTCACAATACTCACTGTCTGCTGTGCTTACTGCGGGCAATTACGAGCCGGTGACAATGCTGCCGCCACTTTTCTGCTGGGCTGATGGGCGGAACGTCACAATGGGCCCGGCGGGGAGGTAGCCAGTATGGTGGCAGCCTCCCTGACGGAAGTTCGTCAGACAGGTCATCCCGTCTGACAAACTCCAAATCAGGCCCAAACTCCTTAAGTGCAAAGATATATATCCAGCAGACAAGAGCATGATCCTTCCATCTTGAAATCCAAGTGAAAATTAACCAGGAGATGAACAAAGCACTGGAAGGAGCCTGCTGGATGCGAAGAGGAAGCTGGAGTCTCTGAGGCACTTCCTTTCAGTAAAAAAACAAAGAATTCTCTCAATAACAAATAACTTGTATGGTCTGTTGGAGAAGAAAATCCACTTGAACATGTCGTTTTGGGTAGATTTAGCTTCTTCTTGAGTAGAGAATCTACTCTAGGTACGCTTGTGAGTGGCACTATAATGGCACCGTTGCGGCTGGAAGCTGCATGAACGTGCACAAAATCTTGCACACTCGTACTCGCTAAGGGCCTGAGAATTTCATGGCACTCGCAAGGAAGCACCAAAATCAAATTTTGCACGTGAATGGACAGAAAGTATTCTGCTTCATGCTGGATGGCAGAATTTGGAAACTGTGCTGCTCCATGTAAAATGTCCGAATTCCGAAAACTCTGCAAGCAGAGCAGAGTTTAACACCCAGGCCTAATTTCGAACTGCTGGGTTTATGACAGAGTTTTACATATGATCCCTGGCATATTAAATTTGGCTGATGAGCCCAAACTCCAGGCACACTTGAGACGGGGATGCTCTGTGTCGTAATCTGAAGGCCTTCCTGTATTTACTTGACACCAGGCTGTCAAGAAGCTGCACATCCCTGCCACGCATGCCTTCAGGCGGACTCAAACAGGTTTTTATTAAAGTCGTCTTTGCACTACATTTAACAAAACTCAACGTTGATGGGTGAATTAGATTTTTAATAAATATTATAAATGTATTCAGATGGTGTCTGTAGCAAATTTATAGTGTGGCTCAGAGAAAGTATAACTTTTGTTTACCAGTAGCTTTTATCATAGGAACAATTACCACAAAATATGCAGTGAAAAAGAACTGTTTATGCTGTCATTGCACAGACACACCAATCTAAATACTAGTCAAGCCTCACTTTCTCCCATTACATACCAGCATGTTGCTGTTTTCTAGGCACTACTTATGTGTATTTTAGCTAATAACAAAAGCTTCTTTTAAAACATGCTAAAAATGATTTCCGTTGGGATATGCTTACTGCTGTTTTTCTCACAGCACTTCGAAGCTACAATGGCACACCTTAACTCATGGTTTTAAAGTCAATCTTGTGAGTAGGGCAAATCCACTCAATTAACCACATCTCACATTTAACCCTGATTCCACTGGTGCTCTTCCTGTGCCATGTTACTTTAATCTTATTTAAAATCTAAATATGACAATTACAGTTTGACAATCTTTTACAATGTTTAAGGGCCAGAGCACATGCACTTGACATGTGCCTACATCGCAGTTTGCTGGTGCTCAGAGTACAAATATGCTTGTAAATCCAGTTCTGAAGAAGCAAAATCTGAGGAGATCCCGTGCTAAGGCAAATTTCCCTAGAGAGTTAACCTAAGAAATAGAGCTGGTGGTTTCAGGCAAGACTGTGTTCTTATGTTGGCCTTGTTCTGCTTATACAGCAACAACTTTCTCGCTCACCTATTATATAGCCTAATAGATGCACCTGGGTTAGGATTTTTACCACTGTTCTCTCTGCAAAATATATATCTATTTCTCCTAAATCCTCCCGGATTTAAGGCATTCACTCACCATGTTTGCATATTTATGTTCAGATAGAGGTTGTAAACTCAGCAAAAGTAAAAAAATATATATTTATGTCTCAACCCACAAAAATTATTTGATTAAATATGCTAGTGTAATTGCTACTTTAAAAAGTATTGGTTAGTTCTTGGGATGCAAATATATGCTAACAAAAATTGGCACAAGCAAATTGAAAAGAGCCTATCATCTCTCACAGGATCGGTGAGATGAAGAGATTGTTCCTGCTGTTTCAAAGATTATTGACTCCACCCTCAAAGTATACTAAGCTAAAGCTCTTGCTGCTGTGATACTTGGTACAGGACTTTAGGGAAACATAAATGCTTCAAGGTGAGTGACCATTGAAACTATTTCTGGGATGTTCAGGCTCCCTAGAAGTGCTACACTTGTGTCTGTATATATGGAACTTCTACACAACCCTTGAAGTAAAAATAAGAATTAAGTAAATTAAAGGGGAAACATCCTTTTTTACGACTTTTTTATTACGAAAGTCGTGGTTAACGAAAGCGTAACAACGCTTTTTTTAACCACGACTTCGTATTTTTGTGCCTTAACTACGTATGTTCTGAACAACGAACATGCGTGGTTAAGGTACAAAGAAGGGAGTTGGCGAAGGTAAGTGGTGGGTTTAGGTTTTGGGGTGGGGTTGGGGTGTGGGGCGTTTTTGGTTTTGGGGAGGGGGTGGGGGGTTAGGGGGTTTTAGGGTGGGGTTGGAGGGGTGGGGCGTTTTTGATTTTGGGGAGGGGGTGGGGGGTCAGGGGTTTTTAGGTTTTGGGGTGGGGTTGGGGGGGTGGGGCGTTTTTGGTTTTGGGGAGTGGGTGGGGGGTCAGGGAGTTTTAGGTTTTAGGGTGGGGTTGGGGGGGTGGGGCGTTTTTGGTTTTGGGGAGGGAGTGGGGGGTTAGGGGGTTTTAGGTTTTGGGGTGGGGTTGGGGGCTGGGGCGTTTTTGATTTTGGGGAGGGGGTGGGGGGTCAGGGGTTTTTAGGTTTTGGGGTGGGGTTGGGGGGGTGGGGCGTTTTTGGTTTTGGGGAGTGGGTGGGGGGTCAGGGGGTTTTAGGTTTTAGGGTGGGGTTGGGAGGGTGGGGCGTTTTTGGTTTTGGGGAGTGGGTGGGGGTCGGGGGGTTTTAGGTTTTAGGGTGGGGTTGGGGGGTGGGGCGTTTTTGGTTTTGGGGAGTGGGTGGGTGGTCAAGGGGTTTTAGGTTTTAGGGTGGGGTTGGGGGGTGGGGCGTTTTTGGTTTTGGGGAGTTGGTGGGGGGTCAGCGGGTTTTAGGTTTTGGGGTGGGGTGGGGCGTTTTTGGTTTTGGGGAGTGGGTGGGGGGTCAGGGGGTTTTAGGTTTTAGGGTGGGGTTGGGGGGTGGGGTGTTTTTGGTTTTGGGGAGTGGGTGGGTGGTCAGGGGGTTTTAGGTTTTAGGGTGGGGTTGGGGGGTGGGGCGTTTTTGGTTTTGGGGAGTGGGTGGGGGGTCAGAGGGTTTTAGGTTTTGGGGTGGGGTTGGGTGGGTGGGGTGAGGGATGTAGGGTGAATGGTGCCTATTGCTAATGATTTTATCAGGAATGCCTTTACAACGAAATATCGTTGTTAAGGCATTCGTGGTAAAATCATTAGTAGTAAGGACGAGGTCGGTGTTCCGACCTCGTTGTTAAGGTTAGTAGTTGTTTTTAATTCGGTGTTCCGTCATATAATCAAATTAAAGTATTGTTTTGATTCAGCTGTGGTCCATGCTTGTCTGTGGTCTTTTTTACAGATGCTGAACAAGGCACGTACTTGACCTGTGGCCCACCATGAAACCTATTGGTACTTTTGCTGTGCTTCTCGCTTCAATTCCATTTGCGAATTAACTGGCATTCCAGGAAAGTACACCTTTTCACAGCTCACCACTAATCATATTGGTGATAACGCATTGCTTGGTCTCTGCTACTTCACTTACATTGATTCGGTGAGGTGCAACTGTAACTCTCTGCTGCTCTACTCACATTTGGAAATGCTAAATCTCTCAACATCTGCTACTCCCCTCATCTTTGGTGATAACGTATATGTTAGTTTCAGATACTCCACTTGCATTTTGTGATGCAGAACCATATATGTTGTGCCACTATCCGCATATTTGGTGATGTTACTCAACTGTGCTGTTCTACTCACATTTGACGATGCTGCATATCTTAGCCTCTGCCACCCCACTCTCACCTGGTGATGCATATCTTAGCCTCTGCCACCCCACTCTCACTTGGTGATACATATCTTAGCCTTTGCCACTCCACTCACACCTGTTGGTGCTACATGACAGCCTCATCCATTCCACACACACTTGTTGGTGGTGCATGTCAGCATCTACCACTCCACTCACACTGGGTGGTGCTGCGTATCTCAGCTTCTTGCCACTCCACTCACTCTTAGTGGCGCTGCATACCTCAACTTCTACTACCCCATTTACACTTGGTGGTGCTACATTTGCCAGCCTCTGCCATTCCATTTGCATCACACGTGTTGGTGCTATATATGTCAGCCTCTACCACCCCACTCACATTTGTTGGTGCTACATAGGTCAGCCTCTACCTCTCCACTCACACTTGGTGATGCTACACATCTCATCCTATGCCTTCCAATTCAGACGTGGTGGTGCTGGTGATCTATTATCTGGTACTCGCCTAGTTCTTGTGAGACTGCCTGTCTAGTCAGTGCTGCTCCAATCAGTCCATAGCGATGCTTCCTCTTTAATAGCTGTGCTGCTGCATCTCCTTAGCAGCGCTGCTGTGAGTGGCTGGCGGTTCTACTCCCCTCGACGTGTGGTGTTTTGCTCGTCACTGGGAGAGCTGCCTCTTTTGCCGCCCATAGTGCATCACATCATCTTCTCTCCTCTGTGACAGGTCGCAGCACTAGGCGCTGAGCCGGCCTCCGGGAGGATGGGGCGCTTTCAGGAGAGCAAGGTAAGGAGCAGGTAGACACCAGGGGTGCCAAAGCATCCCAGTCATGAGTGGGTAAGGCGGGGGTTGAAGAGTCGGGGTGCGCTACTGCAACGTCTGTAGCAGGACACGGTTCATTGGCTTCTCCTACTGGGGAACATTCCAGTGAATGGCATGATGACACCTGGCCAGGAGGAAATCAACAGTGCATCGCCGGGGGTGATGTTCGGTGAGGATTGTGTGAGAGAGAGGGAGAGGGGAAATACCGGGTGCTACTGCACAGACAGGTACAGTCAGTGCCAGGCTGGGGCTTAGGGTATCTCCAGGGCGTGGAGAAGCTCGTGCGCCACCTACCCATTAACGATGTGCCAAGGAGCACAGTATCCGTGCTTCAGCGGGGCACCTCTGCGAAGGATATCTGCGTCCAGCTGACACCAGTGTCAGTAGGGTGGGTCTACGGGCAGGATGAGCGCAGCGGGATGGGCGCGAGGGTGACGGTCACCCCCCTACCGGCCCGGGGAGCTCACCACGGCGGTGGCGCAGGCAGCTGAGGCAGGAGCCATGGGTACGGCTCTCTGGCGTCGCTTCCCGTGCCCTACACAGCTCGGCCGGGCAGCAGTTGAGCGCCGCGGGGATGGAGCCCACAGCCTGTGCTAACACATTTCTCATTCCACCCTGCAGGCCAACGTGGAGCAGCCAAGGGCTCCGGACAAGGAGGCGTCCGCCCGCAGCCGCATCCCGAGGCTGGTGCTGCGCCCCTATCTGCCTCGGCAGAAGGCTTCTCCCTCCTCCGAGTCCCCCTTCTCCGAGGAGGAGAGCAAGGACTTCCAGTCTGGCAATGGGAGCTCGGGCAGGACCATCAGCAGCAACAGCAACAGCTTCTGCTCAGGTACGGAGAGCTCTTTTCATAACGCCCCAGGCTGCACTGAAATGAAACAGGCACTGCCAACTCCACAGAGTGTATTTTATCACACGACAAACCAGCTTCTGTCCCGAAACATTCAGGCATACAACAGCCCTCAGTGCTACATCGCAGTTGAAAAAAGATCTGACGGGCATTGCCTCCCCTCCCCCACATCCTCACCAGTCTACGTAGTGGCACGTGAGAACACGGCGGCCGCCCAGGGACGTACAGCCCTCTCTTGTTTAACACGTCATAGTGTGGTATCTCATTTTAAACAACTTCTGGCCTAAAAGGCCACTCGTGTTAATAACACAACCAAATGTGTTACACAGAGGTGGGCATGATAGCAAATTCGGACAGCGAGTCGACTCGCGAAGAACCATCTCTTAAATCGCTAGTTTACTACAGTAAATTAATTAGCAACGTCATGTAAAATATGATAAAGATTCACTCAAACTAAAAAAATATATTTAGTGAAACCTTGTGTTTCACTTCAATACTTTAGACAGCATTAGGATCTGTTAAAAGTAATGCTTTCTAAACAGAACTTTTTTTCCAAAACCAATGTCCTGGGTACACTGCCACGAGCGACACAAGAGAAGTCAGTTTGGCAAGTGCACTTTATATGGGGCCAATAATGTTGTTGTATATGGAGGAACATTATTGCCACTAAACCGTTCAGGGTGGTCTGAGATTTGACAATCCGATTGAGACACAATGGCATAATATGATTTGAGTAGGATCACACGACTTGGCCATATGATGATTCAGGGTTTTAGCTCAGGTTTCCTGATTGTACATTATACAAATGAGCGTCTGGATGACTATCTCCCTCTCTCTCACCATTACCACTAAACATGCATTATTTATGTGGAATAAGTTCATGACCTTAACTAGTGCAGTGTGCATCATATTACAATAAATATGAAACTGTATCTGTGAAAAATGTCATATGTCTTTCTTGGAAAAAAAGAATAAAGGTAATCAGGCATCAGGCTGTTTTCATGTTAACTTTACTGACTTCATCCTTAACTAGTAAACAGTAAAGAGGGAGAGGGTCAAAGATGCAGTTACATGAGTTACCAAAACAAAGAGGACTTGGACGTCTTGCAGAGTTTGATTTCATGCGTAAACGCAGCTTAACTTGGCGGTGGACACACACACGATAAGAGCATCATTGTAGATTTTGTGCTTTCAAATGCCCATTTCAAGAGGTGTTTTTCGGTGGAGCATAGCAGTGGGCAAGCGCTGCTATTCGACATGTTCTATACTGTAGTCTTTAACCATGCCCATCTCATGCCCATCACTTTCATTAATTCCTGGGCTTGCCTTACAAAAATCCCTTGATGTCATTGGTAGGGCAAAAATATCTACAGTAAATGGAAGTGCTTTAGTTATATGCAGGACCACTGGAATTATGTGGCAGAGAGGAGCAAATTATGTGGCAGGGTTGACCAATTTATGTGACAAGAAAGTCCAGTTATGCATTTACAATGCCAATAGCTGTAACTTAAGCAAATGTGAGACCTATTTCATTGTAAATGTTTGTTGTCTATTGGAAGTGCATTAGAGAGTGAAACGACAATAATTGGGATGCTTGGTTCAGGTCTATTTTAGCTCATGAGTCATCTTAGGACAAGGATTGAGCCAGAGCTGGACGTTTAGCCCAAGCCAGCCTTTCAAACCTCCAGGTTCATGAAAGGAGGAAGAGCACATACGTATATATTGGTATTCATGCAGTGTGAACCTAGCTGGAGTGCAACCGAGAGATGTACATTATGGGGGTGTTGAGCCAATACAAGATTGTGTAGTTCCAGTAGGAATTACATTGTTTTAGGTTATATATACTTACTATTATATTTCACATATGTACATTTTAGGCACAAGGAAATCTAGGCCCTCATTATGAGTGGCTCATATTTCCAACAGGGCTGAAAACTCCTGTTTCAGGAGAGAAGAGGAATAAATAACGCGTGGACCCCGCAATATCTGCTGTGGATATTTATTTTGCACCCAGTAATGGGCCCTTTCTCACTGTCATTAACTATCTGCTCTGAGTAGGTAGTAATTGGAAGCAGTGGGTCAATGTTGGTTTGCAGGCATAGGGTGGTGGGGCATTATGGGGGGCAGTCTCCTGTGTTGCCTTGAAGGGGGAGTGCACTCCACTAATAGTGTTTGATGGTGTTCAGGTGGAAGCAGGGCTATGACAGTGCTCAGAGCCCTTTACCCGTGATGGCAGAGGTATTAACGGGTGTGGACCAGCACCCAGTAACAGCAGGCTTGGTGAACCCACACTTGGAGTTTGTGGGCGAGGGACCACTCGGCATTTCGTTGTCTGGCAGTGTGGTATTCTCCCAGATACCACTCTGTCAGACCCATAATGTGATTTATACGTTTACTGATGCCATTGATACCAATAATGCCACCCATTAATTCCAGGCTGGACTTAATGAGGGTCTTAGTGTTTTGCCCATATTTGCATGATTTATTTTGTCAAATGCAAGGCTGGATTTGACATCAAGGCCCACAGTTATAAAGCCAGCAGTTTACACACTAGACCTCATCAACTCTCCTATCTAAGCATACCTCAAATAACACATGAGAAAAAAACCATCGGGAAATCTAGTTCTCTCTCACACAATATATTACAACAGAGTAGCCCATCAGAAAACAGGTTGCTCATCAGTGTAGTCCTAAATTTTCATGTTTACATCATAAAACAGCTGCTTGGGTGCAGTGTACTGTGCTAGTGATACCACACAATATCAAAACACACTAAACCAAAGATGCTCAGATGCGCACTTCTTTGACTGTAAAGCTAAATGCTAATATCCAGAATGCAGCTTCCACTTAGGTCGGGAGCTCTGATGGTAAAATCACATACTACCAGGCCACAAAACACTTCCCAACAAGGTGAAGGATGCTCTACACCATAAACAAAACAGGCATTGGCAAACGTAACAGATATGGCTATTGTATCGTATAAATAAAGGTGGTTCTTTACTGATTGGTCAGTATATACGTGGGGCTGTGTGGATGGATGAGGAATGGATGTAATAATGAGCTGAAAGTTCGGTGGGTGAGTGAGTGCATGAATGGATGAATAAATGAGTGACAAGGATACATAATGAATGAATGGGTAAAAGCAGAGATGAATGATTCAATATGTATGTGTATGCATGCATTCATGGGTGAATGGATGAACAGGCAAGTGAGTGCACATATATTTGCAGATGACGTACATCATTACAGAATGTATGTCTTTACAATGTGTAGCATCACATCGTGGACCTCTACCATACACCTTATAATATATATCGCCCTATCATAACAATTACCTTCCTTTACCTCTACTCACCCCTGAACCCTAAAAATATCCTTATCTCCAATTACATCAACCCACCCCAAAACCGTAAAATTACCCTTAAATCCCTCTACCTCTACCTCTACCAAACCTGAAACCCTAAAATTACCCTTGCCTCCCTTTCCCGCTATCCTCCCCTAAACCCTAAAATTCCTGTTACCATTCCCTTACCTTCACCCCTGTTTTTAAAATTAAAAAAACACTTAAAAATATATATATATCTGTGTGGTAAAGTACTGCATGGAAAAGGTTAAAAAATGTACTTGCGTGGTACTTACCTGTGTGGAAAAGGCTGCATGGCGAAGGTCCTGTGTGGTAAAGGCTGTGTTGCAAAAACCGTTTCCCACCAGTACATCAGTTCTATAGGGTAAGGTATGAGGCTGCAGTAGTGATAATTTTGTGACCAAGAGTTAACAATATGGCGGTGCTCAAGGCGCCATCATTCCAAAAATGCCTACAAATCATAAATAATTACCATGATTATGCCAGCACAAGCACTGTACCACTGTACCAGAAGCACCTACAGTATGTCAAAAATTACAAACGTTATTCCTGATCATGCACAATGTAAGAGTGGGAACTATGAGGCCAACACTTTGTCAAGAAATACCATGGTTGATTAATTTTTAATTTATGTTTAGGTTTGCTCGATTATTAGATAATCCTAGTGAATGTTGAAATTTCCATTATCACTTGTTAATCTTGAATGCAAGTTCATATTTCCAACCAAAAATTATAAGACCTGATAGACATTTGAAGAATTGGAGGTCTTGCGTGGATGGCTGAATTTGCATCATCTCTCATTAATCCTTAGAGCATGTTAACATTTGCATCATCACTCAATATTCCTAGTCTGTAATCAGGTGTAGCACGTTATTCAGTATTCATTATTGCACAGTGAGATTCACACCATCACTAACTAATCTTAAGTATGACTATCAGAATATCAGTTGTTACAACAATTCATGACGGTTACAACACAGGGTTACACCACAAATTTCTACCACATGGTACTGTATTGTGCATATATATTTTCAATGAATAAAACCAAAAGGTTACAGGGACATCATAGTTAGGAAAAACAATAAAAAAAATCTTAGAAATTCACTTAAAAAAACAAAGGTTACAGGGACGTTATAGTTAGGTTCTGAATTTACTTGCACAAAACCAGAGAAATTCAGCAGTCATACTTAGAGTTATTTCAAATACCTATAACTCACAGCCTAAGGTAACTATAACTTGCGCCCCACCATGCACAGTTTCTTCTTCAATAATGTGACTTCTAAAGTTTCATTGATATTTTTATTGATGTTATAAAAGTTGCCCTGAGTGCTGTAATATTTGTATAATTAGTAGTGCATGGCAAGAAAGCGTGGTGTAGTTACCTTAAGCTGCGAGTTATAGTTACTATAATTGTGTATAACTACCATAACTATAGGTTTATATATATATATATATATATATATATATATATATATATATATATATATACACACACATATATTCACATATATATACAAAAAAGAATAGAGAACTCTGGGAAGTTCCCAAGTTTAGGTGGAGAGCAGCTCTAGTAAGGAGCACTCTGCAACACCGGCGACACTCTAGATTTGCTCACCTCAAATGTCTGTTTATCTAGCAAAGTTTTTAAGCATTGGATCAGCACAGTGCTATCCACGCCGAGCTAGATAGTGACAATGGCCCTCATTACGAGCCTGGCGGTCTGTGACCGCCAGGCTCGCGGTTGGCGGGAGCACCGCCGACAGCCTGGCGGTGCCCCTTAGGGCATTCTGACCGCGGCGCTTTGGCCGCGGTCAGTGCAGGAAAACCGGCGGTCTCCCGACGGTTTTCCGCTGCCCGTCAGAATCCTCCAAGGCGGCGCAGCATGCTGCGCCGCCTTGGGGATTCTGACACCCCCTACCGCCATCCTGTTCCTGGCGGTTCGCCCGCCAGGAACAGGATGGCGGTAGGGGGTGTCGCGGGGCCCCTGGGGGCCCCTGCAGTGCCCATGCCAATGGCATGGGCACTGCAGGGGCCCCCGTAAGAGGGCCCCGCTTGTATTTCACTGTCTGCATAGCAGACAGTGAAATACGCGACGGGTGCAGTAGCACCCGTCGCACCTTCCCACTCCGCCGGCTCGATTCCGAGCCGGCGTCCTCGTGGGAAGGTTGTTTCCCGCTGGGCTGGCGGGCGGCCTTAAGGCGGCCGCCCGCCTGCCCAGCGGGAAACTCAGAATGCCGGCCGCGGTCTTCAGACCGCGGTGCGGTATTCCTGCGGCGCAACTTTGGCGGGCGGCCTCCGCCGCCCGTCAAAGTTGTAATGAGGGCCAATGTCTTTTGCCATTTATACAGCAAAGTCTTTAAGTATAGGTTTGACACAGTGTCAACCTTGCCGAGCTGTAAAATGAGAAAGCCATTTACCACTCCAGGCACAGTACTACAGATTTGGACTGGTAAAATACCATCCAAGACAACCTGGAATGAGTAAAAGCAACCCCTGACACGTGTTTCGCTCTCATTAGAGCTCATCAGAGAGGTTTAGCTTTGTCCAGACACAAGGGAGCACCCAGTATAAGTCAAAACAAATCCCTTACAGGGTTAGAGTGACACATAAATTATGCAAAAAAGAATAGAGAACTCTGGGAAGTTCCCAAATTTAGGTGGCGAGCAGCTTCAGTAAGGAGCACTCTGCAACACCAGTGATACATATATATATTAATTTCTTTCACCAGTAATTTTCCATGTCACCACAGTTCCACTTGGGAAAAAAAATAGACAGCACAACCGTCGCAAAGTTTAAATGAAAGTAGCATACTATGATGGTGGCGCTCAAATTAAATAGAAGTATGGAGAGACTGAAGTCCGTTCTCTTTGGTGACTACACAACTAATTGTAGTAAACTACTTATGGATGTGTGTTTTTACTTTGTAGGAGCGTCACTTTGTAGCCAGTATTTGAAAAAGGAAATGTCCGAAACGCGTCATGCTTGGCGATTAGATAAAATAATTAAACCAAACCCGGAGAGTGCTCCTTGGTTTCTTTGAGGAGAGCCATTTGTTCTGTAATATATATATATATATATATTTATAAATATATATATATATATTAAAAACAAAAACAAAATAAAATGCACACTCAACGCATCAAGGATAATAAATAAATGTGAAGAGTCTTAATCCCAAATACTACTCCTTTCGGCTGACACGGCGGCCTTAATAACATGCCACCATCACTTATCATAGAGCACACTGAATGTCTGATTGGGAAGAAACAGCAGGAAGGTAAGAAATGTTCTGATTGGTTGTCACAAAAGAAGGGTTTCTATAAATGCCATAAATGTAAAGCGTGCAAAATTGGCATTGACATGGAGGTAGTGCATGAACCGTAATCTAGAAAACCGATAGTAATCAAGGGGACTTATCATTGCAAAACTGATTACGCTGTGTATGTACTACAATGTGAATGTGATTTGTGCTATGTAAGCAGCACCAAACTACAAGTTCACAAGAGAATACTTCAATATCTTGGAGCTGTGAACAATAAAGATTGGTCCTATCCGGTAGCAAGACATGTGCATGACACCCATAGCAATGACACTAGCAGCCTGAGTTATTATTTCATTGATGCTGAGAGATATCAGAGGTGAAGATTGTGAGAAAACATTGAGAGAATTGGAGAGCAACTACCTTGTGCTATTAGATAGCAAGACACCGAAAGGACTCAATATATAAGAGGAGTTATGTTTTTGATATTGGTTCCTTTTAACTAGCACCACCTTGGTATGATTTTGGAATTTTAGAGTACTGATGCCACATGGAAGACAATACCATCTTGGGAATAATCATACCACCTATGATAGAAGGTGACAACCTTGTATAACCATGTATGATTATTTGTGCACGGTAAATAATGCATCACTACACCAACGACAAACATAGCACTTTTAAGGTTGAAATTGAGGGGTCGTTTCCTTGTGATATGTGGCATAGAGGTGATCCCACAGTTGAAATATGCCTAATTGCAGAATATGTGAGATATTTTCTGGTCACACGCCCACGAGTGACGTAATGAATTTGCTCACATTGACTCATAAGTCACGAACAATATATTTTCAAATCAAATCAAATCAGGATTTATAGAGTGCAACTACTCACTCGCAAGGGTCTCAAGGCACTGAGGGGTTTGTCCTCTGTGCTTCAGTTGAGGAGCCAGGTTTTAAGGTGCTTCTTTAATTGAAGTAACAATGGTGACTGTCTGAGTTGCAGGGGCAAGGTGTTCCAACTGTTTGCTGTGAGGTTGGCGAAGGATCTTTCTCTAGCTGAGGTCTTCCATATGCAGGATATGGTGGCTAGTGCCTGTTGAGCAGAGCGCAGAGGTCTGGTGGTGGGAGGAGAAGGTGAATACATAACACATTTGTATGACTAAATATTGTTATTTGTTAAGGAATGCAAGAACTCAAACCGAAGTTCTAACAATGGGGACTGGTTCCAGCACGAAGTCTGTCCTTCATGGTAATTATTATGTGGTGTTTTAAAAGAAGGTGAATGGCGCTGTGCTTCATGTGATCAAGGCCAAACTGGGACCCGAAACTCATCATGGTCGAGAAGCATTTAATAAATGAATTTGAAGGTGTCCACATCTGTCATTTGCTTTTACAGTGACATGGAAGGCATATACATATATTCACTAAAAAAACAAAGGTTAGAAGGACAGTATAGTTAGTTTCTGAATTTACTCGTACAAAACAATATAAATTCAGCAGGTATAGTTGAAGTTATTTCAAGTAACTATAACAGTTTTCTTATCAATATTTGTTTTGCAAACATTGTAGTGATAATATCAAAGATGCCATAGAAGATGTCATCAATTATATATTATGTAATTAGCTGTGCATGGGATCCTCAGGGCCTCATAGAGTCTCGGTGATGGGAGCTGTGTGCCCTCGTCCCTAAAAGTATATCTGCAGTCCCCCATTCCCTGAGGCCCTAGCCCACCAAGGGGACCTTTCATAATAAAATGAGGGAGACCATCTTTTGTATTTATTGGAGCATGGATTGTCTGTGTATGCAAAGCAACAATAAAAAAAAATCTGCTTTTGGCCTCAGGGCATACCTCTGGGACCCACTCAACCAAGCCGGGGGGAAGGGCAACGTATCCCAACCCTGCCCCCATATGTTTTTTTTTTTTTTTTTAACTTTTATCTAGCACAGAGAAGTGAGTCACCAAGTCCTAAGATGGCTGCAGCCACATCTTTTTTGATGTGGTGGCAGTCAATTATATCTTAGGTATACATTTGTTGGGTCAGTGAATCCTCCATTGTGTGATGTATACTTAAAATTGAAACCTTAATTTCTCAAAATCTACTAAATGCATTTATACTTAATCACAAAAAGCACGCTTTCTGGACCAAGATCTCGCCTTCTGTCACATCTGGTGAAATTCCAGTCTGCTGCTTTGGCTGTAGCTCTGTCTAATTTTCCTATAGAAAAAGAAATGGGGAAAAAGTGTTTTGGGACTTCCCCCCCCCTTTTTCTTGGTCCCTGCTTGACAGTTCACCCTAAAAGTTTCCAGGAAGGAGCTGAGGTGAATGAGTATTGTGATAATTCATTAAATGGTACCAAAGTTATTAGCAAACCAAAGAATGTTTTTCCTTTGGAAATGTGGTCCTAAATTTAACTACTGATATATGTATCTATTTCAAAAAGCCCCATACCAGTGATACAAACGCATGCACTCTTGAAGCTCCAAGGCCTGTAATTTATTGTGGCAAATGGAATATCGGGGTTTACCATTTGCCACAATAATTCATGAGCAATGGAGATTCAGGAGCTGGAATGCCTTTGTATCATAGGTATGAAGATTTTTTTTTAAATTGCTGTTTACCAGTCAATTCAGCTGCTGTCTCAAAAGTTTCAGAGTGATTCATCAAGCGGGGTCTGAGGAAAAGTGGGAGGAGTCCCAAAATGCATTTTCTTCATGCAATTTCAATAGGGATTTTAGATACGACTACGGCCCGAACTGCTGGATGAATGACTCCAAATTTGGCAGAAAGCTAGATCTTGCTCCAGAAACGTACCTGCGGCAACCTGCAAAGAAATTTGTGGTCCCTATTTTGTGTATCAGCACTTGGTCATGGGAGGGGATAAAGATGAAATAGGATATAAGGGGTAAGGATTGAGGTATCCTGTCCCCAAAGGACTGGTGGAGGGGTCTGTGAGGGACCCCTCCTGGGTAAGAAATTGACCAGAAATGTTCTTCTTTGGGGTACACGAGGATCCACAGATCCTCTGCAGCACTCAACTCGGCCTTCTGTGTGAATCTGTGATGGATCTGCAGATTCAGACCCCAATAAAAAAATAAACCGAATCACAAACCCACTCACACACTCACTCCCACACTCATTGACACACTCATATGCCAAATTACAGACCCTCAAAACCAATACCACACCCAGTCACAGACCCACACATCCACTCACACGTGCACTCACACACCTACCCACCCACTAACACACCCACTCACAGACCCACACAACCACCACACCCACTTACAGACCCACAAAACCACGACCACACCATCTCCAAGACCCACACAGCTACTGACACACCCACTCAAACTTTTAGACATCCACTTACACACCCACACAACCACTCACACACCCATACAGCTTCTCACCCACCTACTCACAGACCCACAAAACGACTCACACACCCACTCTCAGTCACTCATATACCCACTCACACACCCACAAAACCACTACCACACCCAATCACAGACAGATACAGCCACTCAGATACCCACTCACAAGCCCCCAAAACCATACACATCCTCTCACAGACCCACACAGTCATTCACACACGCACTCACATACACACTCATACACTCACCCCCCCCCCACACACACACACAGTTCCAGTTGCACACCCACTTACAGACCCATACAGTGGTGTTGGTTGCATACCAGGAGGTTGTTAAAATAACCGAGGGGTGCACTTTTGTCATCTCCATGCTAGGGCTAATGAACTGACCATGGGAAAATGGGGAGTGCAGGAATCAATGTGTACAAAAAGTTTATACATGCAAAACGATATTTATTTTTTTACCAAACACAAAAATAAATTGTGTAATAATGAATTGAAAAGTGCTTCACTCAAAAGTCTCTATTTTGTTCTTTAAAAATAGCATCCATAAATGGTTTGCTGTACTAAACTTACAAGCTTCTCAGCTTTCAGGAACTTGCAGAGTTGAATCCAGAAACCAAATTTTGTATCACATTTTTGACAGTTTTCCAAGAGATAGTCTATTTTCCCTATTTTTTGTGCTTTCAACCTAGTTTCAGTTTGTGGTGGAAACTACTGTGAAATCCATTTGATGATCCAGAAAACAGATTGAATTCGGAATTCAGCAAGGGGTCATATGTGTAGGTCCCTCAAAGTTTTGCCAAGGAAAGTAACTGTTGAAATACATAATGAAAATGAGTAGGAAAAAATTGTCATTTGTGACACTATTTTCATCTCTAACTGTTTGTCACAATGGCTGATTGACAAAAGCAATATGCCATTAATTCCGCTAGACCCTTCCAATTGTGGAGATATATATAGGGTTTGTTGGTTCTCCAAGAACCCAAGGCACCCAGCGCCAACAACTGAACTGCACAGTACAATGGTTTTTCATTGAATACAGAGTATAGACCAATTCTTATAGCAGAAAAGGCAGAGTGAAAAATGGGTATCAACGAAACTTATGCATTACAGAAATGGGCACAAGATATGGAGTTTAGGAGCAATGGTTATTTCTACATCCCTGAATTTATTGGTACCCGTACCAGTGTATGATTTGGAAGGTATTTTTTCAAAATGTCATCTTTCTTATACACACCGGCTTACATGTCAAAAGCACAAGTGCAGCGAAATCCAAAAGGTAATAACACATTTTTCTGATAAAAATTGTACCTTACTTGTGTGGCTATGCTTAAGGTTGGGTGAGAGGATATGGCCAAAACTGCAACACAGACACAGCACATTTTTTCACCAAACACTGACCCTTTTTTCCAATGGGTACTATGAGGTTTTGGACCCTAGTTCAGCCGGCCCCTAGGGAAATCAAGACAACCTATACATTTTTTAAAACTAGACACCTAGGGGCATCCAGGGTGGGCTGACTTGCATGGCTCTCACCACATTTTGTTTAACCAGACTCCCTTGCAAACCTCAAATTTTGACTAAAAAACATATTTTTCTCACATTTCTGTGATGGAATGTTCTGGAGTCTGCAAGAAGCCTCAAACTTCCTTCCCCAGGCCTGCAAATAAAAATGGTACCTGCTTGTATGGGTAGGTCTAGTGCCCATGAAAGAAAAAGGCCCAAAACGCAACATGGACGCAGCAAAGGTTTCAAGGAAAATGGACCCTTTTTTCCCAATGTGGGGAGCTCAAAAGTTTGGAGTCATAGGACCAGCAAAAATATTGTCCAGATGACTGTGCACTGTTTAAAGCTCATACATTTATTACACTGATTACAATGGTCTTGTCGCATTTTAGATCTCTCCTACAGACAGATGTATCTGTCTGTTATCAACAGGCTAATTGCATCGAATAAAGGCTTATAGCTGGCTTTACGTACACTTTTCAATGATTCCATGACCTTATAATCTATTTCATTTCCTGCTCCTAAATCAATGGCTTTTCTCTGTATTTGTTTGTTCTATTCAATGAGAATACCCTTCTATCACTGTTTTGATTAGATGAGTTGTTTTCCTTCAGATGCTTATGTCAGGACCTCTGCCTCCCCCTGCTCCCAATCCTTCCCCATTTAAAAAAAATCTCTCTCTCTCTCTCTCGCTCGCTCTCTCTCTCTATATATATATATATTTATATATATATATATATATATATATATATTACTTTTTTATAGATGTGCAGCCCCCAGGGAAAACACACATATATAAAAACAAATTAGCCCCCACAGAGGGACCCCTTTGTATAGGAGGGCCAATCCCCCTGATAATTTACACTGTTTTAATAAAATAAAATAAATATTTAGTCCCCAGGGGAAAAACCCATATACATTAAAAAAAATTGCCCCAGATGGGGGAGCTGGCCCGCTTCCACAAAAGCTGACCCCCCCTGGTAGTCTAGTGGGGCCTAGTGGTATTCCTGATCATGGATTGTGCCGTGCCGCAATCCACAATCAGGAATCTCTTTCTGAATTGCATTGCTTGAAAGGGGGGACTCTCTCCTTACCAGCAATGCCTCCCACATGCATGGGGGCATCTAAAACCCCCTAAGAACTCCTTGGATGTGGAAGCAGGCCTTACCTGCTTCCAGAAGGCCTCTCACAAGTGAGGGTTTGTGACATCAGCGCACCTCGTGGCGTGCTGATGTCACAGATGGACGGATGGGGGGTGTGGAGGGACGTGTAAGCGATTCTGTGTCTCCCCCCTGGGGGAATGAAAAAAGAGAATCCTCCAGTATTTTAAACTGGAGAATTCTTCCAAGCCCTCCGTGGTGATGGCCAGTGGGCATCACCTTTACCAGGAACGGTGTATGTATGACAGCCATTGTCTGAATTTCTATGGTTTTGTGTGTGTAAAATCTGAACCTAACTATAACATCCCTCTAACCTACATACATATATAAGGACACTAAAAAAAACAAAGGTTAGAGGGACATTATAGTTATGTTCTGAATTTACACACACAAAATCATAGAAATTCAGCTGTTGTGGACTTTTTTCAAGTAGCTGTAACTTATGCCCCAGGGTAACTAAAACTCACCCGCTCGCCATGCACAGTTTTGTCAGCACTAATATTATTGGAAATGTTGCAGTTATTTTATGAATCAGGTATTAATACTGTAGATGTAATTACTGATGTAATCTGTGGGGTAAGTAGCAGTGCATGGCAAGGGCGCAGGCTATAGTTGTCTTGGGGCACGATTTCTAGTTACTTGAAATAAGTCTAACTATAAAAGCAAATTTCTGCGATTTTGATCGTGTAAATTTGGAACCTAATTATCACGTCCCTCTAACCTTGTGTTTTTCTAGTGAATTTCTAAGGTTTTTTAAATTCTATTTCCTAACTATAATCTTTATTGTTTTTATAAACAGTGAGTAATATTAATTTACCTTACATTAATCCAACCCTTAAAGCCCACTGCTGAGCGTGGTGGGAGTTGGCTGCAGCTCTTGGCCTGTGCCCAGGCCCTGTGGCCAATCCCTCATAGGCATCCAACTGCACGCCATGCATAGCCTTCAGCCATGCACAGCGGGGTTTGCCAAAGTTGTGGCCTGTGCCCAGGCCCTGCATCCAGTCCCTGTAGGCATCCAACCCCACACCATGCACTGCTTTTGGTATCTAACTTCGCGCCATGCAGGTCCTTCTGCCAAATGGACAGAGCTTCTAGGTCATTTTGTGCCTTTGTATACTCATAGTAGTTAAAAGGGAGACTAACATGCTCTGTTCTCATCAGGAGATACCCACTCATCAGTTGCTACAGAAGATATTGTGCTCCAAAAGAGCATAGAAATATTCACCTCCATCAAGGTTTTCAGATAGTTTTTCAAGGTGGAACTTCAGAGAAAGCACGCTTCTTTGCCTTCGACAAGAGCAAGAAGTTAGGATGCTGTGTACTTTACAGACATGGAGCTTGAACTGATGCAACTGCTTTGTTTATATTTGTAAATTCTTCCCAGTGAGGTTTAATTTCTGTGAATTCAGCACCACTGCCAGAATAGATCATGACCATCTTAAGCATTTGTAGTGTAGAATATGCACTACACAATTAAGCAGTAGATGGAGAACTTTCTACTGGCTAATTATTAAGTGCTACCTCATTGGGTAAAATGGATAGTGCAGATTCCATACTACAGATGTGTAAAATACCCTGATATAGTGTCTCCAGTGACTGTGTGTGACGGTCATTTTTGCATGTGATTGTTCCTCGAGTATCTTAAAATTGATAACATGAATCTTTGTGTGCTTTAATTTGATTGATAGAGACCACGGGGGAACCTCCATGCCCATGGTCCCTCCCAGCTCCCAGCCCAAAGCAGGAGCCAGCATTGCTCTCACACGCAGGGAGCAGCAAAAAATGCAGCTCCGTGTATGCGGGAGCAATCATTTCATCTGTTTTCCGGGCAGGGAAACAGATGAAAACACCACTCCCAGCGAGTGGGAGTTTTCCTGTTCCTGCCCACTGTGAGCAGAGTTACTGTTTGCTCTTGCTTGCCAGGAGCAGTCAAAGCTCCCACCAAGCTATCTCTCGCGGGTGGGCACCTTGGGAAACAAAAGTTACAATTACTTGAAAAACTGAAGAAACGTGAATTAAACAAATGGTGGGAAATTACTTTACTAACTAATCATATTGAAGTAGGCTGTGTACCAAGAGAACTGCGCATCTCAATTATTCCAAGATGTGAAGCTCCCAATCCTAAATTGCTACAGGAATGGCCACTATTCATGGCTAAAACGTGCAAGGGAATGATGGAACTCTTGATTAGGCATGCAAAAATTGATTTGGAATCCACACGTAATGAGCTTGCTATAATTACAGAAGAAATCAACAAGCACAAAACAGATTCTAATGTTATTGACCTCCTGAAAACCCTGGATGAAGGTTTAGTTATATATGAGGAAAGCTTTAAAACCAAGAAACAGCACACATCCTTAAGAGACTAGAAGGATTATGCAGAGGGAAGGGTGCTAATTTTCTTCAAGCGATTTGATTGTGCTCAGAGAGATCTACAATTGGCAGAATAGCAAAAGCAGCAGGAAACAATATGCAACAGCTTAAGCTCTGACATAGGATCAGAAGCTGAAGATCAAGCAGGTTCTGCCTCTTTAGGAGTTCGGCCCTTGACCTTCTACCAGGAATTCTGGCTCCTTAAACAAAAGCAAGATCAAGTAACATTCAGCCAAGGCAACAGGAAGAGGGAGGGGAAGGGATGCAAAGAAGGCATCAGACTAATCTGTAGGGGAGGCAAGAATAACAAAAAGCTACGAGGATCACAATGCAGATGGAGTACAATCAATACAATATTGTTGTATTGTATTTCAGCAGGGTCATTCACAGACTTTTTGCCTTTTCCCTCAACTTTTTGCTGAATTCATTTTTGCTGGCTTTGGGATTCAGAGCATTTTAGCAGTGCTGACCAGTGCTAAAGTGCAGGTGCTCTGTGTTCTAAGCTTGGTAATATTAGCTTACAATTCGCATATTTATTTGACTTGTACGTCGATAGTAAAGTTCGCTGTAGGTTCCTAGGGTCTGTAAATTAAATGCCTGTAGTGCGTCTGCTGCATTGATTGTGCCACCCACTAGAATAGCCCTGTAAACATGTCTCCGGCCTGCCACTGCAGAGCGTGTGTGCAGTTTTAAACTGCCATTTTGCCCTTGCAAATGTACCCACTTGCCAGGCCCAAACCTTCCTCTTTATTATACATGTCACCCCTAAGACAGGCTCTAGTTAACCCCAAAGGCAGAGTGCAATGTATTTTAAAAGTTGAACATGTTCCTTTAACTTTAACATGTCCTGGTAGTGAAAAACTATGAAATTGGTTTTTCACTACTGCAAAGCCTATCTCTCCCATATGTTAACATGTTAACATTAGGTTAAAACATATTTTAAGTGTAACTTTCAATTGGGAAAAGATAGAAATGTGGAGTTTGGAGTCTCTGGACTCAAAATTTAAAATCAGTGAATCCGCATTTTTAATTGTAGTTCTGAAAATGCCACTTCTGGAAAGTTGTAATTTTCTTACTTTTACCATTCTGTACCTCTGCCTGTCTCTGAATACAGTTTTGGGATGGATGATAGCTGGGCTTTGTGCATTCCCTTTAGACAGTCAAGCACAATGGGAGATAAGGTGTGACTTGATGGACCTTAATGGACCAATAATTGGCTTGATGGGGTGCCAGAACTTACTGTAGTACTGCCTCACTCACACCTGAATAGGGCTGTACCTCTCCCTAAACAAAGGGCTGCATAACCTCCTGTAGAGTGTCTGGAGCCAGGGAAGGAAAGGCAGGGACCGTGCAGTCTTCAAAGGCCTCTTTGAAGTCTCCCTCACTTCAAAGGCATGTTTGGTTATAAGTACTTTACCCAAAACTCCACCAAATCAGAACTCTACTGGAACCAAGGACATTCTACCAGGAAGTAGGATTGCTGTGCTTCCAGAAGGGACTGCCATTCTGCTAACTGCATTGCTGTGTTGGCCTACTGCTTGCTGTGTGCTGTGCTGTAGGTGGGACTGCCACTTTGCTATTTAGGGCCAGATGTAGCAAAGGGTTTTACCCAATCTGTGTCTATGGGAAAATGTGTTCGTACATATGGCCCTTGCTTTACTGTGTTGCTGCTTGAGTGAGAAGGACTGGACCTGTTCTCTAGATCCTTGACCCCAAGTTCTCCAAGGGCCCGCTGACTGACCTCCTGTTTTCTGAAGTCTCTGGGACACAAAAGCCTTCCAACCAAACTGCTCCTGCACCTGGATTCTGCCATTTGTGAGCGCCACCCCATGCACACCGCCATCACTTTTTTTTTTTAAACAACAAAGAAACCACTAACTAATTATAAGTACAAAACTACAAACACAAAAGCTCTAACTGAATACATGACAGTAATGCTAACAGTGAAACTGAACATATGAAAATATAAAACAGGCAGTTCATGCTCACAGTATTTCCCAAAACTTTTTTTGGGTGTGTTAACTCCTGAAACAGCCTGCCACACACAGCCCAGGCTTTGAAGGACAGTCCGTGCAGTGCATTCGGCTTCCCTCTGGATACCTCTTTGGGCACAAATGCTACATTTCTTAGCGGGAAAGTCTTTTTTGGGAGTGGGAGGAATCTGATCAGGAAAGTGGTGATCTTTCAATCTAGCCACATCCTCCACAGCTGCTACTCTAGGAACTCTTGCATGATCCACCATAACAAGGCTCTCTATCACTGACTCCTGAAATTAACAAATGTCATCCTTGACTCAGGGGAACAATCCTTAAACACTATAAAAGCATTAAAAGTTGCCAGATTGAACAAATGGACGGCCAACTTTTTATACCACACGTAAGATTTACGAACAGCAGTGTAGGGTTCCAACCTCTGATCTACTCTATCAACACCACCCATGTGCTTATTGTAATCAAACATGCACACCGGTTTGCGCACTTCAGCAACTTGACCCCAAATAGCCACAAGTGAACTACTCTCATCATGGATGGTAGTTAGCATGTACACATCCCTCCGGTCTACAAATTTCAGAGCTAGCAGCTCATCATTCCGCAAGGCACTGCACTGTCCCCTCTCAAGTTTTTTACAGACAAGCTCCCTTGAATAGCCTTTCCGGTTAGAGCGGATTGTGCCACAAGCAACAGTGTCCACTCTGAACAACTCCTTGAACAACTGAACTCCAGTGTAGAAGTTATCTACATACGACTGGTGACCTTTGTTAAACAGTTGTCTACCAAGTTCCTACACAATTTTCTCACTAACTCCAAAAGTGGGAGGACAACCAGGGGGGTCAATACTGGAATCCCTACCAGTGTAGACCCGGAAATTATAAACATATCCTGTACTACTTTCTGACAGCATATACAATTTAATTCCATACCGTGCCTTCTTGCTGGGAATGTACTGCCTAAAAACCAAACGACCCTTGAACAGGAGCAAGGCTCTCGTCCACACTTATTTCTTTGCCTGGCACATAGACTTCTGAAAACCGATACATAATCGGTGGCTTATAAACCCACCTTAAATAACTTAAATTATTTTTTCTGCCATTAATCCTGAATTTGTGAATCATAATTTATGGAAAACAATCAAGAAACGCATGTAACAGATAGCTATTGAGATAAAATGCTGGTGAAAGTTAAGCTTTTTGACATTACTTGCAGGGATGTGACAAAATAGAAACAGGAAAGGAACGTAACAGAGATAGAGAAAAGACAGAAAGGGAGCTACAGAAGACACAAGCAGTTGATGTGCTTCTGTCATTGTACTTGATTGTCATAGAGAAAAGATGGAACTGGTATTACGATGCATGATTGCGAGGAAGAGAGGAGTAAACATAAAAATGGATGCCAGGGAAATATTACTTGTAAGTAACATCAGTTAGGGGAAAGAGGGAAGCTTCTATACATAGTGGTTCGGGTAGGAGGAAACATATTTTATAAAGGCATTTTTGTCAA
Organism: Pleurodeles waltl; assembly: GCF_031143425.1. Classification (NCBI taxonomy): domain Eukaryota; kingdom Metazoa; phylum Chordata; class Amphibia; order Caudata; family Salamandridae; genus Pleurodeles; species Pleurodeles waltl. The sequence continues at coordinate 927,007,578 of NC_090439.1, read as the reverse complement.
ATGGAAGTCTGGATTTGAAAACTGATAAAAACTTGTGATTTAGGCAGTTGAAATAGTAGAAGGGGTAAACAAACACCTACAAATTGGTGAGTGCAATATTCTTTTAAATGTAATTAGATTGCCATTTTTGCAATGGCTTGTCAACTCTTTTGAGGAGAAAATTTGAATTCTGCAATCTGCTTTTGATTTAGATACCAAAGTACACCAGGAGTGGCAACTTCCTTCAATTTCAGTGACAAAATCACTACTACGTTGTCTACTTTTAAAATATTCATTTTAGTGCAATCTGAAAAAGCAATTTGAGATGAAAGCCAGATCTCCCGAGGATCCCTGTTCTCTTAGGGTGGTTAAGGCCATACAGTTCCTTAGTCCAATAATAAATGCATTGTTTCATAATTTTCTGACCACAGCAACGGTGCCATCACTCTGGAAGCAGGCTAATATTAGCCCACTACTAAAAAACTCTCAGCTAATCCAGAAGTACAGGTCACTTTCTGGCCCATATCCCTTCTACCAGCTGTCTCTGACGTGTATGCAAAAACTGGGTATACTCAGTTTTCTGAATATTGGAGAACAGCAGGGCTTTTACATCATTCCCAGTCAGGATTTAGACTAAAATTCAGTATGGAATCAGCCCCGCTGGAAGTCTCAGAGTACTTAAATGTCTCTTTAGAAAGTGATGCGAACGCTGCCCTCATTCTTTTAGATTGATCTGCAGCATTCAACACCATTTGCTACTCCCTTGTACGTCAAAGGATGGCACAGGTGGGAGCGTGTAGCCAGGTGTTGAAATTGGTGCAATCTGGGCTCTCGGATAGATATCAATCAATTGTGATATCCGAGCACTTCACAGAGAACAAGGACCTCCAGACTAGTGTTCCTCAGGGCTCTTCCCTAAGTCAGATGCTTTTCAATGTACATATGGCCCCTTTAGCTGTGCTGTTCAAATCCCTTAGGTTCAAACTTTATCCTATGCAGATGATACTCACCTCATTCCATATATGGATAGAGCTTCACCTGGCATGTCAGAAGCAACTTTTAAAATCTGCTTAACCCAGGTCATTAAATGGATAAAACAGCCAATTGAAATGTAACTCAGAAAAGACAGTTATTAGTTCTGGGGAAAGTAGTTTACTACTTGTGGGTGGTGGCCAGTTGGTTCACTGACTCCTCCACCCAGCATCTGTGATAAAAACCATAGGGATACATTTGACTATAAGTTGTCATTTCACCATCATATTTTTACCCAGAAGGGTATATGTTTAGCTTTATTATGGACTTTGAAAATTGTTTTAGATCACTTACTTTGGAAGTGCAAAAAACAGTATGACACACCTTAATCACTTTGCATATTGATTAGACCAATAGCCTCTATCCCAGACTCCTAAAACTCTCATCAACAAACTGCAAGTAGTGCAGAACACAGCTACATGGGTGATTTTAAAGCTGCCAACGTATTCACCGATATCAAGTCATCTTAAACAGTTGCATTAGACGCCTCTGGGAAAACGTATTAATTTTAATATGTCTTCGCACAGGCATACCGGAGAGCTAAATTTCAACATAGTATTCCAGTTAGAAACTTGAGATCCAGGAGAGCAAGGGTACTTCAGTTTCCTCTTTGATATTGAGGAGAATGAGAGGCAAAGCCTTTTCTTACTTGGCAGCCAAATTGTGGAAGAACCTTCCCTTATTATTGTGGGAGTTGGTTGATGAATACCAATTCAGGAAAATGTTAAAAACATGCATGTTTCCTTCCAAATAGTTTTGATGTGGAATCAAATATGGAACCCTCCACTGCTGGCGTAGAGCCTGAATGCACGTTATGGTAGCTATTGCGCTATACAAATAATTTCATTTACTCAGTAATAATTTTAACATTAGCTTCAGGGCTTAGGGCCATATGTACAAACACTTTTTCCCATAGACACAGAATGGGGAAAAACCTTTGTTAGATCTGGCCCTTAATGTGTCAAAAAAATAAGTACTGATGCCCAACTTTGTACAAAGAGGTCTGCGGCTGGTGCTACCAAAGGTCGAGATGCAGAATAGCAAGGGTATGTTGGCTTGATTCCCTCTCTTGCCTCTTTAATCCAACAGCAGTCCCTACCTGCCCCTTAACTCACTCCTGCAGGATATTTTTTCTTCCCTGATTTCACCCTTTGTTAAAGTGTTTTCAGTCTTTCTATTCCACCTTCTTTTCACTCTAATATTTTCTCCCTCTTGCTCTAGGTCAAAGTCATATGAAGAAAAATAAGTGCTGGTCCCCCAAAACACTGCAAGTGGGCCCCACCAGCAACCACTGGCTCCAACTAAGCACTTATTAGCTTTATATCCTGCATTGTGTGAGCAGGCCTATATAGGTAGTGGAATTTGCATATATTAACAGAAGGAAAAGTATAGTTTCTTAAAAGGATTTGAGAGAAGAAACAAAGCCATAAAGGTATGATTAAAAGATAGCGTGTTTTGATATGTTGTGTGGGAGACAGGTCGGAATCCCGCCATGGAGGATTCCCTGGGCCAGGGGAAAACCGGCGGGAAACCGCCGGTTCCCCTTTTCTGACCGCGGCTTTACCGCCGCGGTCAGAATGGCCCAGGAAGCACTGCCAGCCTGTTGGCAGTGCTTCCGCGGTCGTTGGCTCTGGCGGTCCAAGACCGCCAGGGTCAGAATGACCCCCATAGAGTGTCATCCGTCTCATTATCATGGGTTTTGTCATTCAAAGTTGAGCTCTCATAAAAATACAAATGCCTGCTCTAACAACATAATGATTCACTAATTCATGGTTAATATTTGGAAACATGAATGAATTGATAATACCATATTTGTAAGGAGATTATTGATTGTCCGAAATTTGCCCTTCTTGTAGGGTCAGCCCACAGGTGTGCCGCCTGTTGTTGGATCCATTTTTGTTGGCCATAAGATGTTGCACACTTTATTCCTGCTAACCAGTGGTAAATGGTTTGTGCTCTCCCTTTTCAACACTGTAAAATTGTAAATACCCATTGGCACATTTAAGTTACTTACAAGTACCTAGTAAATGGTACTACATGTATCCAGGGCAGGTAAATTAAATGCTACAGCTGGGCTGCCACAGTCACTGTGCAACCCACTAAAGTAGCACTGTAAAACATGTCTCCAGGCCTTACAATTCAGCCTAGGTGTGCAGAACTAAACTGCCATTTTGATTGGCCAAAACAAACTTTTAGCCAGGCCTAAACGTCCCTTTTTAGTACTTGCAAGTCATCCTACGGTAGGACATAAATGCCAATAGGGCAGGGTGGTTGGTATTTAGTAGCACATGCATATTTCATGTTTTACATGACCAGGCAATGAAAAACCTCCAGTAATTTTTGACTGTGGCAAAGCTGCCTGTCCAATAGGCTAACACTCGTTTACAATATTACATTTAATTAGTGCTACACCCAGTTTGGGAGTAGCTACAAAATGGTTCAAGGACTCATTGTAATAGTAGTTTAAAATTTGACTCAATGATCAGGTCAGATTTTGTTTCACTGTTTTGGAAATTTCACAGAAAGTTGTGAGTCTCCTGCCCAAGCTAAAAAGGCTTTTCTGCCAGCGTCCAGCTGTAACCTAATCCCTGATTGCTCCCCTTTGCTGAGAGGTGTATTGTTCCCAGAAAGTGGACAAAGGGTTCAGGAGCGGGATTCCTCCTTTGACAGGACAGTCTGGAGCTACGCCCATCCTGTTCCTGAGTTAAAAAGGTTCACTACTTTACCTCTGGCAAATGAAATTCACACCTAGGCCTGCCTCATTTTTGTCTCTATAAACAGGGTTGTCCAAGACCCAGTGGAAGGGAAGCAATTAACTAGAACTGGTTAAGGGGGTAGACAAATACGTTTTCCCCACTCACTTACTGGCACTGAGCATAAATGTGCCACCCCCAGAACCCTCTTCACAACATTTCTGGACCTGTGGAGAATCAGAAAAGGGACTGCCCTGCTGTCTGAAGAACTTAAAGGAAGTGTTGAGCTGCTTGCCATGAACCCAAGCCCACAGAAGTGGTTACAAGGGTCAGTTGGCTGGCCTCCTGTTTGAACTACAGGGACACAACAAGCTCCCAGAGGCCTCTCTCCCTGCAGCTGTCCAGTTCCAACTGGACCTCTTCTAGACACTGCTGTTGACTTTTTTTGGAGTGAGTCCTAACCGCCAAGTGGTGCCTGGCAGGTTCTGGACCCTTGGCTGGTGTTCTGGTGTACTCCTCCTGCCTAAATTGAAAAGAATGGAAAATGAAAAATTTCTGCCTGGAGAACTGACTGAGACCGGGATTATTGTTGAAGTTACAGCTGTCCACTTCTAATCACCGGTTGGTCTCATCTTTCGGTTGGCCCCACTGAAGGAGATCTGTCTTCCAAAAATGTTTTAGATCTAAACATAGAGGGCTTTACTGTGTCCAACACTGAGCAACAACCCGTCGACATTGAGGCCTTCCAGAGCTCAAACTTTGGACTTCACCAGACTCGGGCTTTCCTCTCTTCATCGACGACCGCACCAGGACCCCACACTTGCCATCGTTGAGGCCTGTTTTGGATCCAGCTGCCCCTCCAACGACTCATCAATTAGCAAATTTTCTCAATAAAAAATTCGAAAGTAAACTTTTCAACAGGGCGAACCTGGTCCTTGCATCCATCTGGCGATCCGTTACGGTCAGCCCTAACTTTTGACCCTGCCCTTTTATAACCTAACCAAATAACCCCAGTGGTGGCCCTATTTTTTATTCAAACTTTAAAAAATAATATCGCAGTTTTAGATTTTTTTTTAATTTTGGTGTCATTTCATTTATAGAAATGTACTTTCTTTTTTTTTATTGGTTTGCAATTTTTCCTATGTTGTGTTTTCACTTTATTACTGTTTGAGTACTGCATAAATACACACATTATCTCTAAGTTAACCCTGACTGCTTTGTGCTAAGCTAGAGTGTTAAGCACAGGTTTATTTCGTGAATTTGATGGTCCACCCTAACAAGGATTGCAATTTTTATTTCAGGTGAGTTCTCACAGGTCTCAAGGCTACATTACCCCTCATGCTACTGAACTAAATTGGAGTGGCTGCACAACAATGGACTTCTCAAACACCCGTACACACCAAATGACGGGAGGACCTGATGCTTATTCCCAAGTAGATAGTTGTTGGGAGAGATATTCCCTGTGTTGCAGGCTCAAATGTTTTTGCTTGAATGTTAATATACTTAAATGTTCTTGTAAACTGTACCCAACTGTTCTGTTCATATATGGAAATCAAAAAGCGATATTGAAAAAAACAATCAACAAAACCACACAAACACCATCGCTGTGAGGACCAGTGCACCGGGAGAACCAGTCCTGTTAATGTGAGGGTATTAAAAAAAACTAAGGCCCAGATTTAAGAGGGCTTACCGCCTTCTTGCGCCACATTAGCGTCATTTTTTTTTTTACGCTAATGTGGCCCAACAAGGCCAAAATTGCTGCACCAGATTTACAAAGTGGTGTCACTTTGTAACCCTGTGGGCCACATTATGGCCCTCATTACAACCGTGGTCGGTATTAAAGTGGCATTAATACCGCCAACAGGCCGGGGGTATAAAAAATGTGAATATGACCCAGGCGGTAACCGCCATCCAGGGTGGTAACGGGCGATGTGCTGGAGACTTCTCCAGCCCAGCACAATCCCACCCTCGGGATTATGACCCGGCCTACCGCCATGGTTTTCGTGCCAAACTTACCACCACGAAAACCACGGCGGTAGGCATCCCTTCCCTGGCACTGATAGGGGTCTCCCCGCCCCCCTCCCCAGAATCCTCCCACTCTCCCCCTCCCTCTCCTTCCCCCCGCACAAATACACACCCACAAGTGCACCCATATACACACATGCACACACGCATACTCACCACCAACCACGCATGCACACATAAATACCCACACACCTCAAAACACACCAACGTACCTTGTCACACACATGCATTCACAACACACAACACTCACAATCACTCATTCATGAATGCATCCAACGTGACTCACACCCACATGCACGCATACCAAAACATACACACAACACCCTCCACCCCCCTCTCTGGTCAGAGAACCCGACTTACCTGCTTGCAGGGGGTCCTCTGGCTGGAGAGGGTCCGCAGCACTACTGTCATCAGCAGCGTCCGCCAGCAAAACACAGCCAGGCCATATCATTGGTCAGGATACAGTCGGTGGTGTTTGCTGGTGCTGCTGTCAGAAGTGCCGCCTTACCGCCGTCCGCCGCCATGACCGTCGGCGGTGTTCTGCCAGCATTCTGGCGGTATACCGTTGGCGGTCATGCTACGCGTAGATGGCTGGTAGCCACGGCGGTGGTATGTTGGCGCCCGTCTCCGTGGCGGTAGGCAGTAGTTATCGCCAATGTTGTAATGAGGGCCTATGTCTGCACCAGGCATAATGTGTGCTAAGGGGGTGTTCCCCAGTTAAGGGCGGGGGGGCAAAACAATGGTGCAAAGAAACACAAAAGATTTATTTGCACCATTGTTTGCAGCATTTTTAATGCCTGAAAAGAGCAGGCGTTAAAAGGAAGCACACCATTATTTATTATGGGCCTCAATGTGCTTTGCAGGATTAGCTGCAAAACTTTTTATGCTAATCCTGAAAAGCTCCAAACTAGCATCCAGAAATTTGACGCTAGTTCCCGAACTACTTCCATGGTGCGCTATATCTTAAATACGGCGCACACATGGTGCCGTTAAGGGGGGCGCTAAGGGGCGTAAGAAAAAATGGCGCTGAATTGGATGCAGCGCCACCTTTTCTAAATCAGGCCCTAAAAGCGCAGTTATAGTTGCTTTGATCTGCTTTACAAGCCTGCCCTAGCATTCAGGCACACGTGGGTTTAGACAATATTCTAATAGGACACATGAATTTCGTGCTGTGGGACAGAAGGTGAAAGTCTGGGACTTTACGAGTTTTATATGAAGGTTATAAAAAAGTGATTACCACTTCCAAGATGGGGAAAATGCCCTTTCTTAAGTCCTTAACAACAAAAGTTGCTATATGTGACACATAAAATGTAATATAGCATGCTTCCTCTAAAACACAGTAACAGTTAGAATAATAGCTTACTTGTTATCTCCTACTTTGGCTCTAAACCACATAATTTAAATTTACTAAAATATTGCAGTCAAATCTTGTTACATCAGACTACAGTGGTTCCCAACATGTGGTCCGGGGACCCCTGGGGGTTGCGAAGCCTCCTCAGGGGGTTTGCGACTCCTTAGAATATTAAATAATATTATCAGATTAGGGCCCCAGCTTTCAGTAATGACTCAGTGGGGGGTCCCTGGATTCTAAAAGTGATTCAGTGGGGGTCCCCGGGTTCAAATAACGATAAGGCGGGTGTTCACAGATGTCATAAGATTGTGAACCAGTGGACTAGAAGACTGACAACCCTAAAAAAAACACGTGCGGCAATTGGTCAATAGTTTATATTTATTTTCATAGAGTGAAACAAGGCTTATGCTAGAAATCCATGCATGAATGCCCTCTACTGTAAAAACTCGACATTAATGTGTGCACAAAAACATTTATTTTAGAAACAGACTTATATAAAGTTGTGGCGTTCAAATTATTATTTTGCTCAAGCCCAAGTCCTGTGGCCACGATAACAGTTGGAAACCTGCTTCCCAGCTCCGTTTTGCTAACACGCTTGCCGCAGTGTGCCAGCATTTGGACCTCGCCTACGTCTAATCGATCTAACATGTCTGATTTTGAGTGTGTTGCCTTTCTAACCTGCACGTCTCTTCTAGTTCCATGCTTCAGATTAATTCGGGCCCTGCTTTCGTCACATCGTACAGCAGATGTTACAAATTGCACCTGGCTTTGGCCGTTTATACATATGTCCGTGCCTCTGTCACGAGGAGGGAAGGACTCATTGCTCCATGGCTTGGCGCAGGGACACTCCATCTTTCCAACCGTCGTCATTCTCTTTGGGAGGCCGCCACGCAGCTCAGATGTCAGGCTCTCGGAAAACGTTACCCCGTCACATCTGGCTCCATGGTGACCGGATACACAATCTGTTAACAGCACGGTGGCCTCTTGGCATCTAGCTAGGCGTCCCAACCTGGAAGTAATCTTCAATTCCATAACAAATACACCGTGGGTCACTTCGGCTACACTAACACCACCTAATATGGTAGCAGAGGGTATGAATGGGTACATGGCACAAACAATAATTGCAGGTAAGGGTGAACTAGTGAAGGATTGTAAGAAAAACTCACCTTTCCTGAGCAGCCACGATGCAGGTTTGGGAAATGAGTCTCGTACCTAAATTGGGATTTTTTATCTGTTTAGCAAGGTCTTCTTGTATTGCTGAGGATATGTGATATTTAATAACAAAAATATGTGCACACTCCTTTCAGTAGGTCACAGCAATTTTAATATTCTTTGATCTGTCTCATCATATTTCTTTCAGAACATTCGTAAACGTTATAAAAATGTACTTTAGCCGACTCTTTAGTGCCCCTGAATAATACTGACATTTGGTATTATCTGATACCATTAGGACATAACAGGAAAACTGTCCAAATTTAACTCTGCCCCCATAAGAAGTGAATATAAGTAGAATATGGAACAAGGAAAACATTATTTGGGAAACAACAATCAGATTACAGCTGCCAATATCTTTTAATTTTAATCTGCTAATGAAATACAGCAATGACTGCTGTGCGATGATGTGATTTCAATCAATCAATCATTAGATTTGTAGAGTGCTCCTTGTCACCCGTGAGAGTATCCAGGCACTCACAGTTGATTAGCCAAATAGCCAGGTCTTCATGGATTTTCAGAACTTTGGAAGAGATGGGGAGGTCCAGTGATGAAAGGGTAGCTAGTTCCATGTCTTCGCCAGTAGGTAGGAGAAGGAGTGACCTATGCATCTGCTACGTCAAATGCAGGGGTGAGGGTTAGAGAAAAGGAAGCAGAGTGGAGGTGTCTGTTGACCTAATAAAAGTTCAGTCGGTGGTTCAAGTAGGTGAGCCGGCAGATGTGTAGGGCCTTGTATGCATGGGTCAGGAGCTTGAACTGGTATCTTTTCTGCACAGGCAGCCAGTGGAGTCCCCTGAGGTAGGGGGGTGATGTGGGTTAATCTAGGGAGATCCAGGATGATTCTGGCTGTGACGTTCTGTATGGTCGATAGTCGTCGGAGGAAGTGAGTTGTGATCTCTGTGCAGAGAGTGTTGCCATACGCCAGTTGGCTGGAGATGAGGGCCTAGGTGATGGTGATTGAGCTTTGGGACAGACATTTAAATATTTTATGAAGCAGGAGGAGGATACAGAAGCAAGAGAAGGAGACGGAGGAGACCGAGTTGACCTGATTCGTCATGGTTAGCTTGTTGCCCGGTATGGTGCATAGGTTCCTAGTGTGGTCATTGAGGGCAAGAGTAGGTCCGAATTATGATGGCCACCAGGATGTGTTTCAATGGGGAGATTTTGTTTCTTAACATCAGTACCTTTCTCTTATCCGTGTTGAGCTTCAGGCAGTTGTCCTTTATCCAGTTGGCCACGTCTGTCTTGCAGCTGTGGAAGCAGGTCTTCGTGTTCGTGGTGTCTTTGAAGAGGGCGAGGATGAGCTGTGTGTCATTGGCGTAGGATATGATGTTTAGTCTATGGGTTTTGATGATGCTGGCCAGGGGAGTCACATAAGTATGGAAGAGGGTGGGGCTCAACAAGGATCCTTGGGGTACTCCACAGACAATTTCCCTGGGTTCAGAGTTGAAGGGGGGATGGCAGACTTTTTGGCGTTCTTCCAGTGAGGAAAGAGGCAATCCATCTGAGAGGCATTCCTTGGATGTCTAGGTTGTGCAGGCTTTTGATGAGTGTGTGGTGGGAGACCGCATCGAAGGCTGCCAAGAGGTTTAGGCTGATCAGAGCTACACTCTCTCCTCGGTTGAGTAGGTCTGGCATGTTGTCAGTAGCCATGATGGGGCTGTCGAGTAGGAGGTTCCGTTCCAGATGTGATAAGAGTTGTTGGTTTCTGGCTTTTTCTAATTCTTCGGCTGGGAACTGGAGCAGGGAATTTAGGTGGTCATTCTGACCCTGGCGGTCTTTGACCGCCAGGGCGGAGGACCGCGGGAGCACCGCCGACAGGCCGGCGGTGCTCCAATGGGGATTCCGACCGCGGCGGTAAAGCCGCGGTCGGACCGGCACCACTGGCGGGCTCCCGCCAGTGTACCGCCGCCCCATAGAATCCTCCACGGCGGCGCAGCTTGCTGCACCGCCGCGGGGATTCTGACCCCCCCTACCGCCATCCAGATCCCGGCGGTCCGACCGCCGGGATCCGGATGGCGGTAGGGGGGGTCGCGGGGCCCCTGGGGGCCCCTGCAGTGCCCATGCCACTGGCATGGGCATTGCAGGGGCCCCCGTAAGAGGGCCCCTACATGTATTTCACTGTCTGCCGCGCAGACAGTGAAATACGCGACGGGTGCAACTGCACCCGTCGCACAGCTTCCACTCCGCCGGCTCGATTCCGAGCCGGCTTCATAGTGGAAGCCTCTTTCCCGCTGGGCTGGCGGGCGGTCTGAAGGCGACCGCCCGCCAGCCCAGCGGGAAAGTCAGAATTACCGCCGCGGTCTTTCGACCGCGGAACGGTAATCTGACGGCGGGACTTTGGCGGGCGGCCTCCGCCGCCCGCCAAGGTCAGAATGAGGGCCTTAGTCTGTAGCTGAGTGTTTCCTGTCCTTGTGGAAGGTGGCTGGGGCATTTGACGTGTTGAAGAAAATGGTGAGTACATGGCTGATTTTGGCTTCACATAAGTTGAAGATGTGGTGAGGTCATGGATCGGTTTAGGCCCCAGAATGAACAGAGTTCAAGATGGAGGTGGTGTCCTGTGGGATGAGCTGGCTCCATTTAGTTAGTCGAATGTCTGTGTTGATAGCGGTGTTGTTGTGTTTCTTGAAGAAGTGAATGGCCTTGGGCTGGGGTTTGAAGTTTCTGTAGATGTTGGTGATCTTATCATGGAAGTTTGCAAGGTTGTTGCAGAGTTCCTGTGAGAGTGTAATTCTGTTTGGTACAGCTGAGGGTTTGGAGTTGTTGAAGAGCTCCTTGCTGTTATTAGAGTTTGATTTGATGTGTGAGGCTAAGGCCTTTCTCTTCAGTTCTCTCAACTGTCTGTGGTAGAGGTAGAGGGCTGTCTGGAAGGCAGTCTTTTCGGTCATGTCTTTGATGGTGTGCCTTCTCCAGAGCGGTCGGGCACCGGCATGTAGGTACTCTCACCGGGTATTCGCTTTGGAGTGAGTGTGACTACAAGGGAAAACCCCACCCACGGCATTACCCAGACCAAAGGCCAATCGCCCCTATTTCCGGGACCTACCCTAATTTGAACCACCTGTTCAGGTAGGCCTTTAGACCCTTTTTACTTCACTTAGCGAGCACATCCTTTAGTAGTAGTGCTCTGGGATCCTAGACCCTGACGAATGCCCCTGACCTTCCAGCACATTGAGAGGGCAGAAACATGTTGGTCATACATATATATATTTTTTAGACTCTAAGAGACATTAATCTCTAGTGAGCCTTTTTCCCCCCCGTTTTAACTTTACCAACATGCACCTCCATTAAAGTTTAATCAATTGAAATAGGTGACATGTATGGTAATTTTATTCTAACCCTATCTGGATCCCTGATATTTATCCAGTAAGATTAATTTCAGCACTTCCTCTTGTTCTTTTAACAAAGAGGTTGAGTCCGCCCAAGTAGAATCATCTTACTTGGGTGGGGCTAGGTGGTCAAATGATGAAGCAAGACACTATTATGTGTGTGAGACCACCTAGTCCGTAAAGGAACTCCCCCCCCTTATTTAACACAGCCACCCGTTTTAGAGACACTCTTCACACATTTCTCTCCTTCTATCACGAACCCCTACCTAACAGGTACTGATAATTGAGGGAACACTGGTCCAATTCCACCCTCAACTATCCCACACCTTCAGTGGTTAATGGATATATAGATTTCTTTAGGGAGTTTGTGTGGGATAGCATCACTCCCATAACTCTCTCTTCAGTACTCTCAACTGTCTGTGGTAGAGGTTGAGGGCTGTCTGGAAGGCAGTCTTTTCGGTCATGTCTTTGATGGTGTGCCTTCTCCTTTCCAGTTGTTTTCCGTGTTGTTTAGCGTTTCTGAGGTCTTCAGTGTGTCAACTAGCCTGCTTGGTGGACATTCTGTGGGTGTTCTGTGGGTGTTGCAGATGGAAACGATGCTGGCAGTGCAGTTGTTATTCCAATTGTTGAAGTTTCTGACATTTTGGTCTAGGTTGTTGAAGGAGATGGGGTGGGTAGTGTTGAGGGCATTGATTCATGTGTTCTTTAAGACTTCACTCCAGCTGTGATGGAGGGGGATGGGCAGACTGGGAGCGAAGGTCCGTGTGCTGGTGAAGTTGGAGTGGACGATGGAGTAGTCAGTCCAAGTGAGTTGTCAGTCCAAGTGAGTTCTGTGGTGTGGCTGTACCTGATGCAGTCCATGGAGGTGAAGTTGAGGTCTAACATGTGGCCTGGGGTGTGCGTGGTGTTGTGGAAGAGTTGAGTGAGTCCAATGTTGTCATGCTGTCGAGGAGGTTGGTAGTGTAATTGCGGTCATTGTTCTAGCTGTTTGCACAGTACATTGCTAATAAAATACAGTATTTAAGGAATAATAAAAACGCATCCTCCTCAGGTAATATTTCACTCCAGATACATCAAAATTAATTTTGAGTTGATGACTTCTGAGGAACTTCCTGACATACTGCCTACTGTCATAATATCTCTGTATGCAAAACATCCTTAGCCTTCTTGTTAAAGACTGGTGATATCCATTGGGCTCTCAGAACCAGTGTCTTGTTACAACAAGGTCTTTTCTCTGACATTCCTATGAAAGTCCATGTGTGGCCTTTTCCCAGAGTCTGGGGCAGTCTCTGGTCACTGGGTAGTTTACATGGAGCATAGGTTTTTTTATTGCAGGTGCTCGAGGACTTCAGTAGGACTGCACTCCAGTAGGACAACCAAATTACTCCCTCAGTACACCTGACTTTCAAAGAGTAGCCAGGTCTCAACCTAAAGCTTTGTGCAGGAAGCAGTAAAATGTTTTAAACACAGAAACTGTATGATCCACTAATCACATTCATTAAGGCCAACGTTCAGTCAAAGTTATGTCTTCTAAGTGCAAAAAAAAAAAACTAGAAGGTCCTTCTGTAGCCGAAATATGACCCTGAATAGTAATAGAGTTTCCGTGATCTTATACGATAATAAAGATAATATTGGAATCTAGGAACAAGGGTACCCTTATAGACTCCATGTCCACGGTAACCTTCGTTCTAAGCTTTTACTATAGGCTCCATTTCCTAATGAATCTATGTACAGAACATAATGTTATAGCTGTAAAAAGCCTGTTATAAAACATTTATCTAGTTCTTCAGTGGCCCTGTGTTAAAGTGCATCTCAGTAAGTACAGGTCTAGCTGAGATCCACCAGACATGTTAAAAAAGCAAACTTCCAACACCCACAATTGAACTGGGACTCTCAACTTTCTGAAATAATGATGATGGTTACCAAAAGAAACAATCCCTGACCTCAAAGTTTCAGTGTCTATTTGATGAGGCCACCAGTCAACCAACTCCAACTGGTCTTTACAATCAGTATTCCAACATGGGTGCTGCTGGTATTAGGGGTGGGTTTATCAGTCAAAGTAGGTTCCCAGAGAGTATCTACAGTTTGATCCCTGTATGTCAGACATTGCTTGTCACTTTCAAACCTGTTTGGTGACAGAAGAACTAATGGATCATGGGGAATTCCAATGGCCCAATGGTTGTGAACAATAAATGGGTAGGGCTATATTTTTAGAAACAAGATTCAAAAGTCTGTCCTACCTAGTGCAGCAGACCATTTTCTGTCATCCTTAACCTCGCTGTTTCTCAACAGAACATATCTTCCTCGTTAGGCAGAGGAAGCAGAACCAATTGGTCAAATGCATATCTTTTCCAAGCGAGACAGTGCAACCTGCTTGAGCAGGGTGTCTCCCAGTTTCCAGACGTACACACTTCAGGACTAAGTGGAGGTTATTGATGTCCACAGAGATATGTGATCGGACAGACATTCCAAGCAGGGATAAGCTGTATCTTGGCTATATAGAAAGTAGAACTGCCCAGGTAGTTGAATGGATTTTGGAAGTCCTCTCTTGTTGAAGAGTTGTATGTCTGGCAGGATATTAATGCTGATCCCCAACACACTTGGAGAGGGCCTTCATGATTTTGCAAGAGAAAGTTACATATGCACTCACAAAGAGGACCACAATACCAACAAATGTCCTTAGAACACTCTCGGTACCTAGAGAAGGAATCCCAGGAGTCTGAGAAAGGAGAGTCTCAATGTTACAGTGAATACTAAGATATTTAGATATATCTAATGTAAATAGTCAATAGTAAGTTTATTAAATGATGTACATATTCACAAACCCAGTTTTACCCAAAGGGTACAGCAAATTAATGAACTAATCTGAAATAGACCCTGGAAAAAGTCTATGACCTAAAAACAGCAAACACAATCATACTAATTCACTCATACCAAATTTGAAAATGTAGCAAGGACCCAACATAGTGCAAAAGGAACGGCATAAATCATAATACAAAAAGCATATATACTGCCCCAAGCGGACCGCCCAGTCTCGCTGAAGGATCTCCAACAGAGTAATACTAAATCAGCTTCCTAATCCACAGGCTAATGTGTCCCACGGGGGGCCCTTTGTGTATTTTGTATTATTTATTTAATCCAAATTTCTTATAGTTAATTCTTCTTCTTTTATATAGGTCCTTCTTCACTTCTTTATGTTGAGGAGATAAAATGATTGTAGTATAATGCACTATCCTTGTATTGCATGTAAATACCAATGCTGATCCAGAAAAGAGTCCTTCTCTTACATGTTAGTGCCTCACAAAGAGGACCTATGGCTTCCTTATGAATGTGTGACATATTTCGTGTGTCTCTATGACAATAACTTTGTCAGTTGTAAGGAGAGAGAGAGCAAAAAATGGGACTGAATCCATCCCAAAAGCCAAGGGAAGATGGAACCCATACCAAATTAGGCACTCGCCCCTCTTGGCATACCCATAACTGGCATTATTAAAAGAGGGAAAGTAACTCACAGTCTGACAAAACAAATTCCCTAGAACTGCAGCTGGGGCTTGTAGAAAACTGACACTGCGTAGACAATTGTAATATAGGCAAAGTCTGCAAATACGTTTCATTCACTGTATGCATACATATCTTGGTAATAATGTCTGCACACACAAAACATTAAAATATATATATCTTTTTATAAAACATGAAATAAGAATATGCTATTTAAATGTCCTTTGTTGTGAATTAATGTGAACGCAAAACCTATGTTTGAACGAGACAGTGGCCTGACTATGAGTGTGCAGGGCCATTTGGTTGAAGGAAGGTTGAAGGAAGCCAGTGTCCTGTGTGTGCTGGTGGCTGTAGCTCTATTCTTTTTGGTTTGATCTTGCAGGGCCCTTGCTTTTGAAATAAGGTGGTCTGTGATGATGTTAGAGAAAGCTCGAGAGTAGTGTTTTCCTGGCGATGCACAGAGGTTTGAATCATTCCTAACGACGTCTGAGACGTTTTTAGTACAGCATTGAGCATTGGGGGTCAGTTGGAAGCAGTGTAGTGGGTTTACCTCCTTGAGGGAGGATGAGTATACCCTTCTGATTCATTACAGGCTCTTTTTCCTATGCTGGTTGTTAAGATCTCTTCCCTAAGCATTGAAGTGATGTCATGTTGGTCTTCATCTACTGAATTTCTTTGCTGATTCCTGGGGTTTTGGGTGAGTGGCTCGGGCATATGGACATAGTGAAGGGAATGACTTGATGGAACCCTTCGGAAAGCGATTTGTGAAGCACTTCTGCTTCTGTTATTTGGTTTGAAAGGCGAGCTGTGCGCAAGGAGGTCCGTTTTCTTTTCTTGCTTGCATCCCTTGCATGAGAACGCTTTAATTAACTAAAGTGATTCAGTGTAGAAAGAAACGTTTGAAACGGTATTTCGTTTTTAACAGAGAGAACTCGACATTAACTCGTCCACCGAGCAGCGTGATTCATTTTTGTGTTATTATGGACCGTTTGAACCTCTTTGAATACATTTTCTTATATGTTTTTAGAAAGGCAGTATCTGCTTTGCAGGACACACTGATGCGTTGTGGATTATACAAGAGAGAACGCCGTATGAACAAAATACGCAGTTTATTGTACAGCGTCCTTTACAGAGGAGCTCATTTCGAGAGCAGTTGTAGAAGTCGGTGATTTCAGATTACAGATCATGCACGGTGCTGTGCTCGTGCCAACATGTCTCTCTCTATTTGCTCTCCCTGAAGTCGTCTCAGCGGTGTCCCCTCAGGCTGAGGGTGACATAATTCATGAAGGGGCAGTGGGTACGGCCCCAGCCCTTAACTTCAATTTTCTCCGCAGGAGCAGAATTTTATGATGATTGCTGGTAGACGATGCCCCAAACACAATTAATAAACGCATTGAACAATTCTATTACCCATCCCTAAATGAAGACAGTGAGCATTAGGGGCAGCGGTTCCTGTGTTCACGGGCTTGGTACACGCAGGGAGAGAGCTGCTGGCGAGATGCCAGTGATATAATAGTAATCTACTTGCACAGTAAAACGGATCAGGCTATGTGTTTAAGTCGATGCTTTGCAGTGCGTCTCGGTAAGCTTGTTTACTAAAGAAGCTTTGAATGCAACCTCGCCAGGCCTGGGTGGGTGGGGAGGGGAAGGTCGGAGGGGGGTGGGGAGGCACAGTAAGTCATGATGATGAATTCGCATAGGTAAATATTGTGAGTGGAAAGGCGTTTCCAAATGACATTGCCCTCCCCCTCTTCAGTCAATGTATGGTACAGTCCTCTGTATCCTCTGCTGTGAACAAGCTACCTCTCTCAGAGGAAGCTGCACGGTAGCTGTTTTTTTCCAGCCCCCCCTCTCCTCCGCTTTACCGCTGAAGGAATACCTCAGTGTACACAAGAACCGTATTTAAATATAACTTGATTCAAGCCTCTGCTATGTAAATTGCAAAAGCATGGATACACATATCAATGTAGCATTTACCAAATGCATTCCTCGAGGAAGGAGGGCGGCCCCTGAAATAACAAGACGTCTTACTATAAATACACTTTGAGAACTCTGCAGACGTCATTCATGGGAGGACTGCAGCAGCCAGCTCTGCTCGTGAATGTAGACGCAGCAGGGAGACCTTCTTATTCTTTCACAATGTAATTGTAATTGTATTTATGTAGCATTTACTACCTCTGACAATGGGTCAAAGCCAGAACCCAAAAGGATTCGTGGTAGATTAGTATAGGGAAATGTGAGTTAACTTGAGTGGTGGACATGTGAGTTTATTAGTTGGAGTGAATAGAATAATGGAGGGATAGAAGAGGGAATCGTCTAGTGTTAATTGGGAGATCATAGTAGTAAGATTTGATTTTGGATGAGTAAAAGGAGAGATGGAAGAGGGAAGAGTCTAGCGGCGGCTGCCGCAAATCTCAAGGGGAGGGGCAGCGGGTACAGAGACAGAGGAGGGAAAATAAAAAAATAAACATACCTTACCGCAGCCTCTGTCTCCTTCTGCCTCGCTCCTCTTCCCTCCATGTGGTATCCCAACATTCACTGGGACACCAGCACAGACGTTCCAGCAATCCTGGTGCTGCTTTCATGCTAAACATACCATGAAAGCAGCGTCAGGATTGGTATGAGTGCAGTGACTGCTACTCAGACACAGCATGGGAGTCTGTGCAGTTTCTCCGGCCCAGCTGTTCTACACAGTCAGGCTGGAGAAACCTAAGTGTGCATGTGTGTTTGGCCGGCCTGAGACGGCCTGCCAAATACACATGCACACTTAGGGGGTCATTCTGACTTTGTCGGGCGGCGGAGGCTGCCCGCCAAAGTCCCGCTGGCAGGATACCGCTGCGCGGTCAAAAGACCGCCGCAGTAATTCTGAGTTTCCCGCTGGGCTGGCGGGCGACCGCCAGAAGGCCGCCCGCCAGCCCAGCGGGAAACCCCCTTCCATGAGGATGCCGGCTCCGAATGGAGCCGGCGGAGTGGAAGGGGTGCGACGGGTGCAGTTGCACCCGTCGCGATTTTCAGTGTCTGCGTGGCAGACACTGAAAATCTTGGTGGGGCCCTGTTAGGGGGCCGCTGCAGTGCCCATGCCATTGGCATGGGCACTGCAGGGGCCCCCAGGGGCCCCACGACACCCGTTACCGCCAGCCAGGTTCTGGCGGTCAAAACCGCCAGAACAAGGCTGGCGGTAGCAGCGCCGCCATGGAGGATTCCCTTGGGCGCCAGGGTCAGAATGACCCCCTTAGTCCCCTCCCTGTACTGCTGGCAAAGCCAGCAGATGAAAAATAAAATGATTTTTCATCTTCTGCCTCTTGGCCAGGAGGGTGACGCTCCTTCGCCATAGCGAAGGAGCCGCACCTGGAAGAGTCTGTAGAAAAGGAATAGGGAGATCATAGTAGTAAAATGTGGTTTGGGATGAGTCAAAGGAGGGATACATAAGAGAAGAATTTAGAAAGGGTTGCTTGGAAGATTATAGTAGTAAAATTAGTTTGGGGTGTCAGAGAGTGGAGATAGTGAACAGATTGAAATGTAATAGGTAATCACATACTATATCAGCGAGCTGGTTAGTTCAGTGAAAATATACCTGAAAAGCCCCCATGGGATCATTTCCACACACAAGAAGAATATTTGGATTTTATTCATCTTTGAAAAATCACTAATTCAGAAAAAAATGTCTCCTTGCCAATGTAATGCTCTTAGCTGGACTCCTCCACTGATCAGCGTAGCATTTGTGCAAGGTGTTTGAGGATATAGAGTCTTTTCAATTGAAGTAGTTGATCCAATGTTTTGAAGTATAGCGCTTTCTGTTGTAGTTTATGTATTTTGGTACTTTGCTGCAGCTGAGTAAGTAGCTCCATTTACTATACATTCTTTTGCACAAGCAGTCTCAAATCACTGGACTGGAAACGTGATCTTGCATATTTTCCAGGTAGCTATCTCTAATGGCTGCCGTTTGGGAGTGCCTTGCGCAACTGTGATCATGCATGTAGGAAATCCCAACTTTCTGAATGGTCACCCCAGTTTTTCACCTTCTGTTGGACCCTATGTTTTTGCTGGCAGTAGAACACTGTGAATTTTGTCTCTGTTAACCAGCATTAAAGTGCTTGTGATCCTCCTTTCACCATGGTAAAAATAGGATACTCCTAAGTGGCCTATTTAACTTACCTATAAGTCACTTGTTGATTGTAAAAGGTGCACCCAGGGCCTGTAAATAAGGCACTGAGGACAAACCTTCTGTTTAAACATTCATAAGGCACCCCTATCCTAGCCTTATTGCCCATATAGTAGGGTGAATGTCATTTTAAAGTAGGGCAAATAAAGGTTTACTGTGAAAATGCCCCAAAAGCTATTTTGCAGAATGGCTGGCTGTTCCATATTGTAAGGAAGTGCTTCTTTTAGCATGCCATCCGGCAAGGAGCCGGACGCTTGCGAGGGAGCTCTGTGTTTTCTGTGTTCGCGTGAAATTCAAATAAATTCTATGCTAAAAATGAAAGGAATCTGACCCCTCCTTAATTACAATAATTTTGGCGATGCTTGCCAGCTGATGGAGGTTGCGTGGACACAGATGTAAAGAGCGACAAACCCACAAAACGAAAGAGTTCCATAAGGAGACTGATCCTGACCATCGGCATAATTAACACAGGGTACTGTGTTTCCAGAGTGGGATTTAGGTATAACAGAGTGGCCAGAGCAGTGACTTACTCGTAACTTTGACCAGTGTGAGCTGAAGAGCGTGAGCTGAGGAACGCGAGCTGCTGTCTGTGTGCGTGTTCTGGAGCGCATTCATTAGTCAGTAAGAGCACTGTTTCCGGCGTAGCGCACACCAGGTTCAAAGGAAGCATCAAGGCGTATGTTGATACTGCTGGTTGCTAGGAGATTTAGACTCACTGCAGCATCGCAGTGGCCATTTTAGGACTTTGGGGATTAAAAGGATTTTGATCTTCAAAGGCTATATCGTAAAATCTTTTGAAGTGGGAACAGCACAGAAAAAAATATATATATATAAAAATAAATGAAATACAATAAAAGGAAACAAAATACATATATATATATATATATATATATATATATATATATATATATATATATATATATATACATCATTCCATAAAATATATTGAACTGCATCAATGGCTACCAACAACCAGGGCATAAAACCACCTCCCCCATTTCTTAATCAACCTTGTAATCCAGCCATTCCATTGGAAGAGTGCATTTTTGAAAATTATTTGGTGGCATTGGATGGACAGGATTTGAGACCCGCAAGGAAAAAAGCAGTTCTTCTTAGCACGTTGGGTCAAGAAGGTCAACGTACATTTACTTACCCCAAGATGGTCAACAAACAATGGATGCATACACTGAAGCTTTAAAGAGATTGGAAAAACGGTTTGCAAAAGAAACTAATATAGTTATGACAAGGCACACATTTTATATGCAACCACAGAGAATGGGGGAAAGTATTGATGAATTTGTTTTAAGATTGAGAGAATTGTCTACCAGAGGCCAATTTGGATCAATGACGCATGAGTTCATTCAGGACCAATTAATTGTGCAGTGCCGAAGCAAGAAAATGCAGGAAAGATTGTGTACGGCAAAAAATCCAACTTTGAAAGATGCTATTAAAATAGCAAAGATTATTGAACAGTCAGAAAACTGCATGAAAGAAATGGAGAAAAAGGACAAAGGAAATACGGATGAGCTTGATGTTAATTGCATAAGTAAAGAGGGTGGTGATGTACTAGCAAGCACAAAGTGTGTACATAAAAATAGTTCCAAGTGACTTATACTAATGTGGGTAAATATGTTAGTAGGCCTTGAACAAGATGTGGAAGTAAGTTTCATAATTCAGAATCAAAGACACGTTTTGCGGTAGATAAAGAGTGCATGAAGTGTGAGAAAAAGGGGCATTTTGCACATGTATGTAAAACAGGGTCCAAGTGCAGCGTAGGAGTGGTTCATGATGATCACCCAATGTTTGAGGAAGGATTATATAGAGTTTTGTCAGTAGAGAACAAGGGAGAGGAGAGGGATATGAAGCCACCTAGACTGATGGCGAACATTATAGTAAGAGAGACAGGAATACACAGTTATTGATTGATTCAGGATCATTGTATACCAATATACCCAAAGAGCTATTCACACAAGAATGGCCTGGAGTACGTCTCTTACCCAAAGACATAAATCCAGGGGGTTACCAGGGTGAGAAGATCGACATATTGGGTTATATGTTGGCAAATATTGAGTTTGTGGAAAGACGTGAATGGGAAGGTATATGTGGCCAACAATGGACCACCAATTCTGGGATGGCACCTTCAATATGATCTTCATATTAAGTTAGACCCACGAGCACAGGATAGTGTTATGTTAGTAGATGACGCTAATATTGATGTGATTCTGGATGAATATAAGAACGTTTTCAATGACACACTAGGGGACTTAAAGGTTATGTGCATAAAATTGTAGTAAAAAAATACAATTCCAGTTCAACATAAGTTGAGAAAGGTACCAATTTCAGCTCATGAGGAAGTGCAAAAGATGATCTTGAAAATGGTACAGGAGGCTATTATTGAGCAGACATACTTCTGGTTGGAATTTCTCCGGTTGTCATAACTGGAAAATCGGATGGTAGTTTCAGGTTTTATGTTGACCTCTGTACGCTCAACCAAAATATTGTGGTAGATAACTATCCATTACCTAATATCAATGAGTTGATTTTATTGTTACAAGGGGGGAAATATTTTTCTAAGCTTGATCTTAGGAGTGCATATCACCAATTCAAATTACATGATGATTCTAAAGAACTTACAGCTTTTATCACAATGGAGGGGATCTTCCAATTCACAAGGATGCCATTCGGTCTTGCCTCTGCTGCAGCGGTATTTCAAAGAATGGTGACTGAAGTATTCAGGGGTATACATTTTTTTATTTATTTTCAAGATGACCATTTAGTGTTTGGTGACACTGTAGGAAAACATAACAGCTCATTAGGATGTGTATTGGACAGGATTAAGAGATCAGCAGTAACGTTAAAAAGAGAAAAGTGCACATTTTTAGTAAGTGAGATTGAATACTTGGGATGCACTTTGTCAGAGCAAGGGGTAAAGCCAAAAAGGTGTTTGTTGGATGCAATAAAAAATGCTCCCTCTCCCCAGGACAAGGACCAACTTAGATCGTTTCTAGGTTTGATCGAATATTATTCAAAGTTCATAAAAAACTTTGCAGACAAAACACAAAATTTGAGGAAACTTTTACGTAAAGGACAGAAATTTCAGTGGGGGAAGGAAAAGAAGAGTGCATTTCAAGTCATAAAAAATGAGATGTGTGAAGCAGAGGTTTTGGTACCATTTGATGTGAATGCGAAAACTATTATTACTGTCAATGCAAGTGCTATTGGTTTGGGGGCGATCTTGTCACAAATGCATGGTATAAAAGAAAAAACAGTGGCATTTGCTTCTCGATCCTTGACTGTAATGGAACCGAACTACTCAGTGATCGAAAGAGAGACCTTGGCTGCTACATGGGCGATTGAGTATTTTAGGACCTATGTGTGGGGACGCAAAATAATTATTCGCACAGACCACAAACCACTATTAAAAGTATTATTGCCGGGAGGTTTAGATAAGGTATCAGCAAGACTGGCCAGGTTGGCAGCATGTCCGCAGGAGTATCAATTTGAAGTTGAGTATATTCAAGGGTGGCCGTATGCTAGGGCGGATTGTCTGTCCTGCCTACCAAAGGATTGGCAAAAAGTACATAAAGACGGTGTGCAAAAGTGTGAAGAAGAAGGAACAGTGGCAAGTGTTGAGGATGTGTGGAGTGTTCTCAGGGCACAATTTCTCAAGAAGAATGGTGTAGAAGTATGGAAAATGATGCGGTTATGAATGGAGTGGTTAAATTGATCAATGAAGGAGGGAGAAGAGAGAGTACACTTAGGCCCCCATTTCGACAATGGCGGTAAGTGCCGCCTACCGCCGCGGCGAAGGCCGCCAAAAGAATGTCTCCACGGCTAACAGCCGTCTGCCAAATAATGACCAAACCCGGATTTCCGCCACATGAAGGGTGGAAATCCAGCTGTGGCCGTACTGGCGGTCGGGGTTAAGGTGGCGCTGCTACACAAATTCTTTAAGTTAGTACACAAAGGTCATTTAGGTCAAACCATAACCAAAAGAAGATTGAGGGAACATTTTTGGTGGCCTTGGCTTGATAGTGACATGGATTTTTGGGACAAAAAGTGTACAGACTGTAAGGAGGGATAAAAGATATTGAATGTTGGGAGACAAAGGTGGTCCTTACAACCCTGGCGGACGGTGTTAAAGCGGCGGTAAGACCGCCAACAGGGCGGCGGTAAACATTTTGCAATTACGACCGCGGCGGAAACCGCCAACAAAGACAGCCACTATAACACTCTGACCGCCACGGAGGTACAAACAAACAGCGCGGCGGTCACCGCCAACAGACAGGCGGGAGACAATGTACCGCCCACACTATTACAACCCACCAATCCGCCACCTTTTCCGGGGTGGATTCACCGCGGATAAAAACACGGCAGAAACAGGATTCCGAAGGGAAAACGCTCACCTCTACACACCCCACGAGGAACGAGGACACCATGGACCCGGAACTCCAAATTCTCCCTGCGATAGTCTTTCTGCTCCTCTACCAGGAGCACGAACGCCGGCGGCAAAGACCACGGTGAGTACTGCACCTACGACACAGGGGAGGGGGGAGGGAAAAAACAGGGACACACACACGCAACACCCCCACACCCACCCTCACCCACTACATCACATACACTAATGCATATTGATACATCACAGTTACACCCCCCGGAAGAATGCAAAGACAATAGAAAATGAGTGTAACCATTGTAATATATTAAAAACAAGTAGTCAAAAATATATATATATACCATGTACAAAATATATACCAAGCATAGTAGTCCAGGTAGTGCTCCAATTAAGTGAGTGGAACAGTGGGCCCACACGGTATGGGCGAGGCCCACACAAGATCTCCGACCATGATGGAGAGAACACTGCAGGGGCATCAGAGAGCAACAAAACAGGCACCTCAGGGGGAGGGAAAGGGGGGGCACCTCAGCCGGTTGAGTGCACGATGCCAAATCCACAAGGGGGCCATATGCCCACTGTTCAATCCTGGGGAGTGCAAAGCCGCAGTCTCTCAAGTCTATACAGTGGGTGGGTTGCCCACTGTTCCATCCTGGGGAGTGCAAAGCCACAGTCTCTCAAGTCTCTATAGTGGGTGGGTTGCCCACTGTTCAATCCTGGGGAGTGCAAAGCCACAGTCTCTCAAGTCTCTACAGTGGGTGGGTTGCCCACTGTTCAATTCTGGGGAGTGCAAAGCCACAGTCTCTCAAGTCTCTAAAGTGGGTGGGTTGCCCACTGTTTAATCCTGGGGAGTGCAAAGCCACAGTCTCTCAAGTCTCTACAGTGGGTGGGTTGCCCACTGTTCCATCCTGGGGAGTGCAAGCCACAGTCTCTCAAGTGGATAACAGTCTCCACTGGTTCTGGAGGGGGCATGGCGCCCAGAGTGCTTCATCCTGCTAAGGACAGAGGTAGTGGATGGATCTCTCCACTGGTTCTGGAGGGGGCTTTGTGCCTAGAGTGCTTCATCCTGCTAAGGACACAGGTAGTGGATGGATCTCTCCACTGGTTCTGGAGGGGGCATTGTGCCCAGAGTGCTTCATCCTGCTAAGGACAGAGGTAGTGGATGGATCTCTCCACTGGTTCTGGAGGGGGCATGGTGCCTAGAGTGCTTCATCCTGCTAAGGACAGAGGTAGTGGATGGATCTCTCCACTGGTTCTGGAGGGGGCATTGTGCCCAGAGTGCTTCATACTGCTAAGGACAGAGGTAGTGGATGGATCTCCCCACTGGTTCTGGAGGGGGCAGTGTGCCCAAAGTGCTTCATCCTGCCAAGGACAGAGGTAGTGGATGGATCTCTCCACTGGTTCTGGAGGGGGCATTGTGCCCAGAGTGCTTCATCCTGCTAAGGATGGTGCCCAGAGTGCTTCATCCTGCTAAGGACAGAGGTAGTGGATGGATCTCTCCACTGGTTCTGGAGGGGGCATGGTGCCCAGAGTGCTTCATTCTGCCCGTGGCGGACTCAGTAGCGTCAGTGCCCTTGGCGCTTATGGGCCAGCGGTGCTTGAGGCGGCGGTGCCCTGTTCAGCGGTGCATGAGACAGCGGTGCCCTGTTCAGCGGTGCATGAGATGGCGGTGCCCTGTTCAGCGGTGCATGAGGCGGCGGTGCCCTGTTCAGTGGTGCTTGAGGTGGCGGTGCCCTGTTCAGCGGCTCTTGAGGCTGCGGTGCCCTGTTCAGTGGTTGTTGAGGCAGCGGTGCCCTGTTCAGTGGTTCTTGAGGTGGCGGTGCCCTGTTCAGTGGTTCTTGAGACGACGGTGCCCTGTTCAGCGGTGCTTGGAGCGGCAGTCTCCATTGCAGTGACTCAGCTGCTGGTGGTCCTTCATGGCCCAGAGGGGCTTTTGCAGTCGGTCCTTCATGGCCCAGCGGGGCTGGTGCTGGTGGCGGCCTCGTGGGCAGCTGGGCTGGTGCTGGCGGTGGCCTCCTGGGCAGCTGGGCTGATGCTGGCCTCCTAGGTAGCTTGGCTGGTGCTGGCGGTGGCCTCCTGGGCAGCTTGGCTGGTGCTGGTGGTGGCCTCCTGGGCAGCTGGGCTGGTGCTGGCGGTGGCCTCCTGGGCACCTGGGATGATGGCGGTCTTCTCCGCCGTGCTGCTCTTCCCAGACTTGCTGACTTTCTTGTGCCCCTTCCCCACCTTGGAAGGTGTCGCAGCTGACTCCACACTCCCACCTGTACCCCTGGGAGCGGCTTTGGTGGTTGGAGTCTTCCCTCTTTCCCGCCAGGCACTGGCCAACTTCTGATGCTTCACAGATGGGGGACTGTCTGTGCTGTGGCTCCGTGCCACACCGGCTGCCCTGGTGCACTCCAGATTCCGGTGACTACAGGCACCACTGGTCCCGGAGATGTTGTGGCTGAGGTGCTAGTTCGGGACATAGGAGATGGGCGGGGTGGGGGAGGTGTGGGAAAGAGGTCAAGGTTGGACAGGAAACATTTTTTGGACACACTGGGACGAGTAGCTGGAGGGGGTTTGGGAGTGGAGGACGAGGTTGTGGTTGGAGGAGGTGTTCATTTGCTGACTTTGGGTGAAGGTGCATGCGCTGGAGGATGTCGTGAGGTGGATGGCTGTTGGGTGGGTGTGTGCCTGCGTTTGAGTATCTTCAGAGGGGGCGTCACAGACACAGTGGGAGAGGACACAGTGGATGTGTGAATGGTAGTGGGGGTGGTGACTGCACGTGAGCGGGGTGTGGTGGTGGGTGTGCTGGTGAAGGTAGTAATGGCTGTAGAGGTAGTCATGCAGGTGTGAGTGTAGACGAGACTGAGAGGGAGGAGGGAGACGAGGAGGAGGGGGACACAGTGGAGGCAGTGGATGTTGGTGTGTCTGCATGTGTGTGATGCTTGCGTGAGTGCCTGTGTGATGTGTGGTGCTTATGTTTGCCTGAGCTTCCCTTGTGTGTTGACGTGTGTGCATGCTGGTCTGTAGGTGTGCTTGGGATAGGCTTAGGTACAGGGGATTGGGTCTGGGTGGAGGAAGTTGGAGGGGGGAGGCTAGACATAGGGACAATGGGTGCCATCAGTGCAGAGGCCAGAGTCTGAAAAGCTCGCTGAAGGGCCGCCTGACCAGAATGAATGCCCTCCAGGAATGCATTTGTTTGTTGCAACTGCTTTTGTATACCCTGGATGGCATTCAAAATGGTAGACTGCCCAACAGTGAGGGACCTAAGGAGGTCAATGGCCTCCTCATTGAGGGCAGCAGGGGTTACTGGGGCAGGGCCTGAGGTGCCTGGGGCGAAGGTGATGCCCACCCTCCCGGGTGAGCGGGCAAGGGGTGAAGGCTGAGGGGCTGCTGGGAGGGCGGTGCTGGAAGGGGGGGTGGCGGCTGTACCTGTAGATGCGGGGGGCACAGATGTTGCTGCCACCACAAGGGAGCTCCCATCAGAGGACGAGTCCGTGTCACTGGTCTCAGCTCCTGTCCCCGCCGTGGAGCTCCCTTCGCCCTCCGTCCCACTGGTGAAGTCCAATTCCGTAGTGTGGCCCTCCATGGCCATGTGGGATGCAGCCCCCTCGTGCTCCAGTGCTACTGCTCCTCCGCCTGATGATGCTAATGCACACAAGAACAGGGATACCACAAAAAAGGGGACGACGACAGAAGAAAGACATTTTGAGTGCATGCATTATCGCTACCGTTGGCGGACATGACATACACAGAAGCCCCCTGCACTACGCCGTGCTCTTGGGCTCCACTGTTCAATTCCAGGGAAATGGCCTACTAGGCTATGGACGACATCTGCACACATAGATGACACAGGGGCATGACTAGGTGTAGTTGGCACTCTACAGAGGTGTGGTGGGGTGCCACATGGCCTGCCTTACGGAGGGACCTTGCCTATGGAACTCGCCCTGGCCTAGGGAAACCCACAGCCCACCTCCCCAACCCAGACACCTCCACTGTGTGCAAAATCAGCCGAATGCGAGTGTACTCACCCCCTTGTGGCTGCTGTGATGCCATCAAGCGCCCATCCAACTCCGGGTACGCCACTGCCAGGATCCTGAACATCAGGGGGTCATGGTGCGACGGGTACCCCTCCCACGTTGGGAGGCCATCCCCAGCTGAGCCTCCGCCGTCTTCTTGCTCCAGCGGCGAATGTCCTCCCATCTTTTCCGGCAGTGGGTGCTCCATCTGTGGTAGACCGCCAGGGCCGGACGTCCTTGGCGATGGCACGCCAAATATGTTTTTTCTGGTGGGCGCTGACCTACATGATTTGTACAGGGGGAAGAGGAAGTTATTACCAACTGCACCGTCAAAGTGATTGGCCCCCATCCCTACCCTTGCCACGTGGCACATGCACTCACCGTTGTTTCATGCGTGCCGCACTCTCCCCCCTTCCTTCTTACATCCACCCCTCTCCACACAGGCATAGCCCATACAGCATGCTCCCAGTGTACATACCTGTTTGTCTGGAGGACCGTAGAGTAGCGTCTACTGGAGGAGGACCCCGTCCATGAGTTTCTCCAACTCCTCCGGTGTGAAGGCAGGGGCCCTTTCCCCAGACACTCGAGCCATTGTCTCTTCCAGACCGAGGTCACAGCAGCACTTGCAGTGTAGGTCCTCTCCTGTCGAAGGTATCGAGTGATTGAACAGATAGAAAATGGCGGTCACGTCTGCGGCGGTGCGTACCGTTACCGCCGGGGTACATCGTCATTGGCTCCTGGGACCCATAGGGTCCAATGTTAACCAATGCAGCATTGTGCCGCGGTCTTCGACCGCCTACTGCGACGGTGTACAATGCCAGCGCAGTTACCTCACATCCCATTGTCCCACTTTACAGGTCAGGCAGCTGCCATTTCAGGGGCCCACATGCCTACAATTTCAACTGTGTCACACATACCTAGGCCTAGACTCAACACACATACAGGCCACTTTTTAGATTATGAATGGTGTTCTGTGTAAGCTGTGGGTACGTACCTCTGAGTTGTTTGACTCTATGCATAGGCACCGTCCGCTGGGACATGTGAGGAGATGGCGGCATCCTCCAGTGTACAGACCGCTGGTGGACCTGTCGACAATGGAGGAAAGACATGTAATCCTCACCTACAGGCTTGATCGTGCCACAAACCAGGAACTGTGTGCCCAGCTGGAGCCAGACCTGATGTCAGCTATCCGCCATCCCACCGGAATCCCCCCTCAAGTGCAGGTGGTGTCAGTACTCCATTTCCTTGCAAGTGGGTCTTTTCAAACAACAGCGGCCATATCATCAGGGATGTCCCAGCCTATGTTTTCCAACGTGTTGTCCAGAGTGTTGTCTGCCCTGCTGAAACACATGCAGAGCTACATCGTTTTCCCTCAGGTGGAGGATTTGCCTACAGTGAAAGGTGATTTCTATGCCCTGGGACATATCCCCAACATCATAGGTGCCATTGATGGGACACATGTGGCTTTGGTACCCCCTCACAGGAGTAAACAGGTGTACAGAAACTGGAAGAGTTATCATTCGATGAATGTACAGATGGTATGTTTGGCAGACCAGTACATCTCCCATGTGAATTCCATGTTCCCTGGCTCAGTGCATGACGCCTACATCCTGCAGAATAGCAGCATCTCTTATGTGATGGGTCAACTCCAGAGGCACCGTGTGTGGCTATTAGGTGAGCACCTGGAAGCTAGTCAGTGGGAATGGTTGTGTGGGTCTGGGGATATCCCTCCAGGTTAGTGTGTGTCTAACAGCTGTCCCTCGCCATTTGCAGGTGACTCTGGTTACCCCAACCTGTCATGGCTACTGACCCCAGTGAGGAATGCCTGGACAAGGGCAGAGGAACGCTACAATGAGGCCCATGGGCGAACTAGGAGGGTGATCGAGCGGACCTTCGGCCTCTTGAAGGCCAAGTTCAGGTGCCTCCATATGACAGTTGGATCCCTATTCTACTCACCAAAGAAGGTGTGCCAGATCATCGTGGCCGGCTGTATGCTTCACAACTTGGCTTTGCGACGAAAGGTGCCTTTTCTGCTGGACAATGTTCCAGATGGCGGTGTTGTGGCAGCTTTGGAGCCTGTGGACAGTGAAGACGAGGAAGCAGAGGAAGAAGACATGGACAACAGGGACTCAGTGATCCAGCAATATTTCCAGTGACACACAGGTAAGAATACAGACCTGCCTACTACATGTACTTAAACACTACTGCCTCTCTACTGTCTGTCATTTTCACCCAGTGTATGGTCACTGAGTTGGCACTTTCCCTTACGATTTCACAGATGTGGGTCCCACTGTGTGACATCTGCTTTGATTCTTCATGGACTAGAGCTGTGTGACATAGGTATGTTGACATTACCAATGAAAAAGCTTTTTGCCACAGTTATTTCTAATACAGTATTCCGAAATCACAGACAGACTCCGGATTGTTTTGTGCTTTAAGGGTGTTTATTTAAGTGCTCAATATTGGAGGGGATTGTAAAATGGTGAGGGGTGATGGCGGAGTAATGTCCATGGCAGAGTTCAGTCTATTAGTCTCACAGGTGCATTGCCCATATGGGCATAGGAAGTGGAGCTGGGGCAGTTTAAGGATGGACAGGGTGACAAAGTGGGACAGTAGGATGACAATCAGGGTGGTCTCATTTCTTGGCGGGGGTCTTGGCATCGTTCTCTGTCTTTGTCCTGGATCTCAGGGACCGTTTGCGAGGTGGTTCTCCCTCTGCAGGGGGTGGGGTGCTGGTGTGGTCGTCCTGTGGCGGTGCCTCCTGTCCACTAGCGCCGGCGAAGGTGGTGGGCAGTTCATCGTCCAGGCTAGTGTCAGGGGCCCCTTGTAGTGCCACAGTGTCCCTCCTGGTGTTGAGTACTTCCTTCAGCACCCCTACGATGGTACCCAGGGTGGAATTGATGGTTCTGAGTTCCTCCCTGAAGCCCATATACTGTTCCTCCTGCAGGCGCTGGGTCTCCTGAAACTTGGACAGTACCATTGCCATCATCTCCTGGGAGTGGTGGTAGGCTCCCATGATGGAGGAGAGGGCCTAATGGAGAGTGGGTTCCCTGGGCCTGTCCGCACCCTGTCGCACAGCAGCCCTTCCAGTTCCCCTGTGTTCCTAGGCCTCCGTCCCCTGGACCATGTGCCCACTACCACTGCCCCCAGGTCCCTGTTGTTGTTGGGGTGGTGGGTTAGCCTGGGATCCCTGTAGTGGTGGACACACAGCTGACTGACGTGTCCTGGGGACGGAGGTATGGGCCCGCTGGGTGGGTGCTGTGCTGGTGTTTCCAGAGGGGGGAAGCTCTGTGGTGGCCTCTGACTGGGTGTGGAGAACCGACTGTCCCGAGGTCCCCGATGGGCCGGGCTGGTCATCTAGATCCAGTTGGACAAATCAAATCAAATCATTAACATTTATAAAGCGCGCTACTCACCCGTGCGGGTCTCAAGGCGCTAGGGGAAAAAGGGGGTGGGGGTTATCGCGGTTCGAACAGCCAGGTCTTTAGGAGTCTCCGGAAAGCGGAGTGGTCCTGGGTGGTCCTGAGGCTGGTGGGGAGGGAGTTCCAGGTCTTGGCCGCCAGGAAGGAGAAAGATCTCCCACCCGCCGTGGAGCGGCGGATGCGAGGGACAGCAGCGAGTGCGAGGCCAGAGGAGCGGAGGAGGCGGGTGGGGACGTAGAAGCTGAGGCGTCTGTTGAGGTATTCCGGTCCCTTGTCGTAGAGGGCTTTGTGTGCGTGGGTGAGAAGTCGGAAGGTGATCCTTTTGCTGACAGGGAGCCAATGCAGGTGTCTCAGGTGTGCGGAGATGTGGCTGCTGCGGGGTATGTCGAGGATGAGGCGGGCCGAGGCGTTTTGAATGCGTTGCAGGCGATTTTGGAGTTTGGCTGTGGTCCCGGCGTAGAGGGTGTTGCCGTAGTCCAGGCGGCTCGTGACGAGGGCGTGGGTCACGGTTTTTCTGGTGTCGGCGGGGATCCAGCGGAAGATCTTGCGGAGCATGCGGAGGGTGAGGAAGCAGGCGGAGGACACGGCGTTGACTTGCTTGGTCATGGTGAGAAGAGGGTCCAAGATGAAGCCGAGGTTGCGGGCGTGGTCTGTGGGGGTCGGTGCGGTGCCGAGGGCCGTGGGCCACCAGGAGTCGTACCAGGCGGACGGGGTGTTGCCGAGGATGAGGACTTCCGTTTTTTCAGAGTTCAGCTTTAGGCGGCTGAGCCTCATCCAATCTGCGACGTCCTTCATACCCTCTTGTAGGTTGGTCTTGGCGCTGGCGGGGTCCTTGGTGAGGGAGAGTATAAGTTGGGTGTCGTCGGCGTAGGAGGTGATGATGATGTCGTGCTTGCGTACGATCTTGGCGAGGGGGCTCATGTAGACATTGAAGAGTGTCGGACTGAGTGATGAGCCTTGGGGTACGCCGCAGATGATCTCAGTGGGTTCTGAGCGAAACGGAGGGAGGTAAACTCTTTGGGAACGGTTTGAGAGGAAGGAGGTGATCCAGTCCAGGGCCTGGCCTTGGATCCCGGTGGAGCGGAGGCGGGTGATTAGGGTGCGGTGACAGACGGTGTCAAAGGCAGCCGAGAGGTCGAGCAGAATGAGGGCGACTGTTTCACCGTTGTCCATCAGGGTTCTGATGTCGTCAGTGACTGAGATGAGGGCGGTTTCAGTGCTGTGGTTGGTTCGGAATCCGGTTTGTGAGGGGTCGAGCAGGTTGTTGTCTTCCAGGAAGGTGGTCAGCTGTTTGTTGACGGTCTTCTCTATTACTTTGGCTGGGAAAGGCAGAAGAGAGATGGGGCGGAAGTTTTTTAGGTCGCTCGGGTCAGCCGTAGGTTTCTTTAGTAGGGCGTTGACTTCGGCGTGTTTCCAGCATTCGGGGAAGGTAGCAGAAGAAAAAGAAGAGTTGATGACGGTCTGGAGGTGCGGGGCGATGATGTAGTCGGCTTTGTTAAAGATGAAGTGCGGGCAGGGGTCCGAAGGGGCGCCGGAGTGGATAGAGTTCATGATGGATTTGGTTTCTTCCGTGTTGATGTGGGACCAGTTGTTGAGGGTGATGGCCGTGGATGCCGGTTCGGTGGTGTATGGTTGGGTCTGGTAGAGGTGCTGTCATCACAGTGGGCCTTTTCTGTTGGTGGTGTGGACATGTGTGGACCCTCCTGTCCGGTGACGTTGGGTAGGGGTCCTGCAGGGGTATAAAAGGATGGTTATTACATTTGTGTGTGTCATGGTGTGCAATGGGTGGGTGACCGTGTACCCCAGTGCTTGCATTCCTGTGTGGGACCTTGTGTGATGATGGTTTAGGGGGGTGTATGGGTATGTCCAGTGGGCATGCTTTGGTGATGGGTGTCCATGCTTTGTTGTTGCATGCAGGGCTTGGTGTTAGGATGTGTGGTTTGTGATGTTGGGATATTTGTGAGGAGTTAGAGTGATGGGGGAGAGGGTGAGAGTGGGGGTATGTGATGGCATGCAGGTCGGTGGGGGATGTAATAGTTAAGATTTGACTTACCAGAGTCCATTCCTCCACCTACTCCTGCGAGGCCCTCAGGATGCAGAATCGCCAAGACCTGCTCCTCCCATGTTGTTAGTTGTGGGGGAGGAGGTGGGGGTCCGCCGCCAGTCCGCTGAACTGCCAGGTGGTGTCTTGAGACCACGGAACGCACCTTCCCCCGTTCCACCTCTTCCTGATGTCATTCCGATTTCCTGGGTGCTGTCCCACTGTGGTGACCCTGTCCACTATTCTTCGCCATAGCTCCATCTTCCTTGCAATGGATGTGTGCTGCACCTCTGCTCCAAATAGCTGTGGCTCTACCCGGACGATTTCCTCCACCATGACCATGAGCTCCTCCTCCGAGAACGTGGGGTGTCTTTGCCGTGCCATGGGGTGGTGTAAGTGATGTGTGGGGTGGTGTGTGGGGTGATAAGTGTGCTGATATGTAGTGCGGTGTAGTGTGCGGTGTGTGGAAGTTATGTGGGTGATGGTGTTGTGTGCCTGTGGATGCTAGTGTTGTTGATGGTGGTGTCTCTCTCTGGCCTTCGTTCATGATTTGTTGTCGTAAGGGTTTGTGGGTGATGTGGGTGTGTGTTTTATATTGTATTGGGTGTGTGGGAGTGGTGTGTTTATGTGTATCAGGTGTGTGTATTTCGAATTGTCCAATGTGACTGTGTTTTGTATGTGTGTGTATTTTTAGCGTGGCGGTGTGTACCGCCGTGGATTCATGGGTCGTGATAGTGTGGGCGTATTTCTGTTGGCGTGACGGTGGAGGTTTTGTTTTCGCCAGTTTATCACTGACCTTTGGTGTGGTGGACTTGTGTGGGTGTCTGAATTTTGGCGGATTCCGAGCTCTGGGTCATAATAGCTGTTGCGGATTTCCGCGGCGGTGTGTTGGCGGGTCTTCTGCGCGGCGGTATGCGGCTTTTACCGCCAATGTTGTAATGACTGCCAAACTGTTGTAGGAGCGATACCAGATCCTGGTAAAGCATGGCACACAGTGTGCATGGACTTTAATGGCCCACTAGGAGGAGTTACCCCAGATTTGACATGTGCGTTAATTATGGTTGATGTCCATTCAAGATGCTTGACACTAATGTTTTTGAGGGAGATGACTACCAGTAGTACAATCAGTGCAATGAAAGAAATATTTTTGGAGGAAGAGTGTCATGTGAAAGTGATTACAGATAATGGGACACAATTAATATCTGTCAAGATAGACATTTTTTTTAAATCATTTGGGATATGCCGTTCCCACAATTCACAAGCCAATGGTATAGTGGAGAGGAGTAATCCCATGGTGAAAGGTATTATCCAAATGGCTTTAAGTAGTGTCAAAAATGTATGTGACATGGTCAATGATTTAGTTTGGGCATATCGAACTACTGAGAACGTGGAGACAGGTAAAATACCTTACAAGGTGATGAATGGCGGGGAGGCTGGGACGAAATTGAATCCCTCATGGATGTCTATGTTAATAGAGAATGGGGAGGTAATCATAGGTAAAGGGGGAGTTCCCACATCAAATGTTGAAAGAGTTTTAAGGAAGGGAGATTTTGTGAAAATAAGATCTGGACGAGTTAGTGGAGGTACTACGAAATTTAGTGGACCATGCAAGGTGAGGGAAGTTCATGATTTTCATGTCGTCTTGGAGAGTGGTCAACGATGGAACAAAAGGAGAGTTGTCCATGACAGTAGAGGGGATAAGGAGAGAAATGTTGTCATAGATGGTGAGAGTGGTGGAGGTTGTAACAGTTTTTTTTACTCATGTCAGATGAGGAGTTGCTAAAAGATAATCAAGTTTTAAGGGAGAATAATTATGAGACACCGAACACCAGTTGTAATACCCAAACATGTGGTTTGGGTTCAAGATGTCGGAAAATTCCAAGCTATTTGCAAGATTACATTATGTAATTCTCTGTTATACATTATTTGTGTTAATGTTCTTTATATTGTCATTAGCAATTTTGTTTAATTGTTATGTAGTGTGTTTTCATTTATATAAAGGGATTGGATATGTTGTATTCATAGAATTGTCGGCACGCTTCTCATGCAGACAATTCTATGTCAAGAATGTCGAGTCGATGGTTCCGTGGTGGCAGTTACTTGACAGCTGACAAGGAGCCGGACGCTGGCGAGGGAGCTCTGTGTTTTCTGTGTTCATGTGAACTCTAAATAAACACTATGCTAAAAATGCACCTGCTCTGACCCCTCCTAAATTACAACGCTACCGTTCATGCAAGAATGTACAAAATGGCTCACAGCCTGTCACTGCAGACTGGAAGGACTGTGTTATTTCTGCCAGCTTGACTTTGCCATTCAAACCAATGGCGAAGCTATCCTATCCGTTAACAGTATATATTAGTCTCTCCTAAGGAAGGC
The DNA here is from genome assembly GCF_031143425.1 of Pleurodeles waltl. NCBI lineage: Eukaryota > Metazoa > Chordata > Amphibia > Caudata > Salamandridae > Pleurodeles > Pleurodeles waltl. The sequence goes on along the minus strand of NC_090439.1, from coordinate 926,972,070 downwards.
CTATAAAGTCCTATGGCAGGGAGCTTTATTTTGTTAAGTAATACATATGTTTTTTGATATGTCTCAACAGCAACACTTCCCAGCTGTTGTTTTGCTGTGGATAAAGTTAGTAACCTCATTGGCTAACATAGGGTAACCAGGTGGCATGGCAACTCGGCTAACTTTTGAATGGGACTGCCTAACTGGATCATATAAGGTATCAAATTAACCGTGGCATTAAATACGAACTGATGGCCACGTCAAACTTAATGTCACTATTAAAGGTAGGCAGTTTTTTAAAAGTTGCCTCTCTGTTTTCTGCTCATCCAGTAGCTTTCTGAGGAGACGTGAATGACTCCCAGGCTCAGGAGCAAAGGCATTGCCGCAGCAGTGAGGTGTCACCTCCTCTGCCAGAATGGCCACTAGGGAGGTTAGCCCAGAGGTGAGTTTCAAAGGGGAAGCCATCTTCGATGGGCTGCGTGGCCCAACAACCCTGAGTAGGATGCCTTTTCTTCCTGTAGACAGCATGGAGGTAGGGCCAGAGGGGGAAACTCACCCCTAAAACGGTTTTACCATGGGCATGTATCACGCAGGTAGCGACACCTCTAGTGTGGGCTACCGAATTCTCGACCACCGAGGGAGGGTCATGTCATCTTGAAAGGGGCAAGATTGTAGCATTTTGGAATAGCCAAATGCTACACATCACAGGAACTTTGTCACTAGGTAGGAGGGTACCCAACAGCCCATTGGTTAGTGATTGCGTGGTCCCCTCAGGGCACTTTACTGGGATAAACATGGCACCCTGTCCCTCAGATCATGCAGGAATCCGAGAGAGGACCAAAGAAGCTCTGCCAAGCTGCCCTTGGATGCACATGAACAAAGAGTAGCTTCACACTGGGAAGGACTGCACCTGCTGCACTTTGGGCCAGCAAAGTTTGGTCTGTGCATACAGCTCCTAACTCAGGGAAGGTTGATTCCTGTCATCCAACAACAGCAGTGACTCCAAAGATCAGTGGGCTGAACTCCTGTAACCTGCTTCAGCGACACAAGAGCTGAAAGAGCTCAAACCAACAAGTTGGCAGCCACCACAGAAGTTTTGTTGCAACCATTTGCCATGCACCCAAGAGAACAAATCTAAGGTAGCCAAAACATGCACCTGTGTCTGCTGGACCCAGGGGTGCTATCCAAGACAATATTAATTGTACCTAAGGGACACTAGCTCTCACCAACAGTTTATATCCCATCTGCGATGCAGACTGAGCATTAGCCCAGCATCGGCTGGCCTGCTACTGTAACATAGAGAAGTTTGAGGGACCCGACCTCTGTGGCCAAGTTCACCACACTTCCTCTGAGGACCAAGAAGCACCCACAAAAGCATCCCTATTGGCTGCACCACAACCGGAGCATCCTTTGAGCTTCTTTTTGCCTGCATCCCTTAGCATTAGGACCACTTCATTGATGTATATGGCAGTCATCCTGTAAAGTTTGGATCTTACTTTATAAACACTCTGGTGGACAGATAACTTCCCAAAGTATCTTTGACCACTGTCCTGCCAGACTTGGTCACCCAACTCGGGCTGTTGCTGCTGAACTTGTTTTTTCAAACTTTTCAAAAGCTTCCAAACTTTTATTGGTTAATGCTTGTTTGTGGTTGATATAAAAGTTATTTATTGCTTTTAAAATCTGTATTCCTGAAATCCTCCAGTGGTTGATGCTTAAGGTCTCTGAAAATTCATAAAAATATAGGGGGTCATAATGACCCCGGCAGGGGGCGATAATGTGGCAGTAGTACTGCCAACAGGCTGGTGGTACTTACCACCACATTATGACCGTGGCGGACCTGCGACAGTAATACCGCCGATACCGCCAGGCTGCCACCAGCCTGCAGCCTGGCAGTCCCGGCAGTTGTAATCCACCAGGGCAGTTGCCCTGGGGATTATGAGTCCCCATCCTCCAGCCTGTCCATGGCGGTAAACACTGCCATGGAAAGGCTGGCGGTATGGGAGACTCGGGCCTCTGGGGGCCCATGCAGTGCCTATGCACTCGGCATGGGCACTGCATGGGCCCCCATGCACAGCCCCATCACGCATTCCACTGCCTGAATTACGGGCAGTGGAATGCACGACAGGTGCTGCTGCACCCGACACACCTCAACATTGCCGCCGGCTTGATTACGAGCCGGCTTAGATGTTATGGTGACTTTTCCACTGGGCCAGCGGGCGGAAACGCTGTTTCCGTCTTCTGGCCCAGTGGAAAGGTCATAACAAGGCACCAAACATACCGCCAGTATTGGCGGTATGTTGGCACCTGCAGCTTTGGCGGTCTTTTAAAAAGACCGCTGAAGTCGTAATGAGTGCCATAATGTATTTTTCTAACCTGGTGTCTTGTTTCTTTTGTTTTATGTGACTTTCTTTTTCCGTTGTTTGGTGTTGTTAATTGCTTTACACAATGTTCTTTTGCTAAGCCTTAATGCTCACAGTCACAGCTACCCAGGCTTGAGCTTAAGGTTGACTAACTATACCTGACTGGACCCAAGATGGTATTTGTGAGTGTACTGCTCAGTCCCATAGCAACTTGCACATATTCTGATGTCTAGCACTAATTTCGCTGACCAGCATTCAAACCGCACGCTAATGGCAGAGTGCCTCCACTCTCGATACCAGTACCCAAGATTAGAAGTTGCCCAATGCCCAACCAGCAGTTGGCCTGCATGCTCCTTGTAACGAGTCTTCAAAATTGTTATTGATACACCATACAGCCACTGGCTTGTCAGCAGTTGGTCTGCACATCTTTTGAAGCACGTCCTCTATATTATTTTCATTTTTGGAACACCCTCATGGGTATGGCCCAATTGGGCCTTTTACAAGTAAAGATTTTTTGGCAGCTTACTCTTTGTAATATTTTAGATTCCCAACTGCGCCCATAGTAGACAGTGGTATCTTCCCTCAGGACCTCTTTTATTATTCAGATTATTGGACTGTTAATGTTTAGCTTATGCTGGCTAAAACATATATTGGCATTTTTTTCTCAGGCATATTTGGTTTGTCCTGATGATGATCCTTCCATTCTCTTTAGGATCGAAACATCGTCGACTATAGTACCCTGACTCAATTATATAATATTGTATTTATGAGCAATGGTACTTTTGGATAGTGACTACAATTATTTGATTTATATTGTCACACTCTTATGCCTGAGTTGTATGAAGTCAAAATTGACTGTCTTTTCTCGTTTGGCTGTTCCCACACTATTGGTGATTATATGTGCATAATAAATAGTTATGTGATGTCCATCAGACAGAAATTAGAGGTCTGATTGTAATCCGATATACATCTTTATGTTTTAAGGTTACACACAAGGAACCGTTGTTCCTGCCCTGATTACATTTCAAAGAGCCCTAGCTGTTGCACTCAAAAAAGAACCTGACACCATGCCTTCCCTTGCCTTTGTTAACCCAGACAGTTTGGAGCCAAACCCAGGGAAAGAGGAAGAACAGTCCCAAATCAGTTTTGGAGGTAGGCCAGGAAATTCCTCCTCACATAAATGTGCAATCTTCAGAACCTTTCATCAGAACACTCCTGGACCTGTGGAACATTCAGAAGAAGAACTGCCCTGTTTTCTGAAGAAGGAAGATTGGACTTGCTTGCCTGGAGTCCTGGTTTTCCAGAAGTGATTCCAAGGGTCAGTTGGAAGGCCTCCTGTGTAAGCTACAGGGACACAACAAGCTTCCAGAGGCCTCCCTGCAACTGCCTAGCTGACCAGTAACAACTGCACCTATCTTGACCTGCCTGAGTCCTGCTTACAGTCTCTGCTGGAGTGAGACCAGATCCCCAAGAGGTGCACCCCAGGTCCTAGACCCTTGGTGAGCATCAGTATGGGCTCCTTTTGATTGTATTTGATTGTATTGGTTTTGGGCTCCTTGTGACCAATAAGTGACCTTTTCATACTGAGAATTGACCACCTGTGATGTTCAATCAATGCAAAACTCCAGCCCCAGCGGGGCCTACTATTTGCGCCAACAGTGGCTGGCAATATGAGACCTGCATATCACGCTGTCAGAAATGGGGTCTCTAGTTGTAAGTGGCTTGCACCCTTTCCAAGCCACTCTAGTCAGGGTAAGGAAGTCACACAGCTGAGATAACCCCTGCTCACCCCCCTTAGTAGCTAGGCACGAGCAGCACAGCTTATCTCAAAGGGAATGTGTAAAGTATTTGTGCACGCACACACAGTAACACAGTGAAAACAGTATAAAAGGACTTCACACCAGTTTAGAAATATAGCCAATATTTATCTGAATAAAACAAGAGTAGAACAACAAACATCCAACACACATAAGTCAAGATATCACTTTCAAAAGATTAAGCAAGTGTGGTCCAAATAAATCAATTGATGCATTTGTTTTATGGCAAAGTACCTTAGGTGTGTTAAATATCAAAGACAATAACAGGCACAGGGGAGGTGAAGTGCCAGAAAAGCAAGCGATGCATCGATTCCTTACTGCCAGGGGAGGTGATGTGTCGGTTCCCTATGGTCGCAAGGAAGTGATGCGTTGGTTCCTTATTGTCAGGGGAGGTGATGTGTCAGTTCCCGGACATGCAGGACATGCAGCCTCAGTTCCTTACTGTGGTGCGATGTCAATAAAGAAATTGGCACCCAGGGGCAATGCGTCAAAAATCCAGAAGCACTGTGTTAGTCTACAGTGGAGAAGCAGACATTGTGTCAGTTCTGCAGCGGCAGTGCAAGCAGTGCATCAGTTCTGCAGCGGCTGTGCAGATGCTGCATCGGATCTTTCCACCGATGCATCTGTTTATAGTGGCACTGGGAGTCGATAATGGATTTTCTCCTTAAGATCACCAGCACTCACTTCCAAGTGCCATGGGACTGGATTTGGCAGCACTTGGCAAGTCAGGACTCTCAGCAAGAGAGCCCAGGTGCTGCCAGAGGAAGTCTTTGATGGCCTGGAGACTCTTAACAGGAGGCAAGCTCAGATCAAGTACTTGGAGAACCTTGGAAAGCAGGATGGAGGAAGCAAAGTCCAGTCCTTTCACTCTCAGGACAGGAGCAGCAAGCATCAGCCCTGCACAACAAACCAACAGGCAGAGTGGCAGTTCTCCTACAGCATCCAGCTCTTCTTCCTGGCAGACTGTCCTCAGTCCAGAAGTGTTCTAACTGTGGTGTCAGTGGTCTAGTACTTATACACATTTTTGTCTATGAAGTAGGCAAACCTCAATGAGAAGTCTGTGCAGTGCACAAAACCTTGCCTTTCCCTGCCCTATCCCCAAACACACTCCAGTGGGATGGAGACTGCTTTGTGTGAAGACAGGCAATGCCCTATTCAGGTGCAAGTGTCAGCTCCTCCCACTACTCTAACTCAGGAATACCCGTCAGCCTGGTGATGGGCCATCAGGATATGCAGGGCACCCTTTAGCCCCCTTTGTGTGATTGTTTAGAGTGAACACACAAAAAGCCCAACTGTCATCCTGACCCAGACATGAATACAGCAGACAGGCAGAGGCACAAAATGGTTAATCAAGAAAATGCACACTTTTTAAAAGTGGTATTTTCAAACTTGCAATTCAAAAACCAACTTTACCCAAAGATGTATTTTTAAATTGTGAGTTCAGAGACCCCAAACTCCACATCTCTATCCACCCACAGTGGGAAATTAAACTTGCCAGATATTTCAAGGGAATCCCATGTTACCCTATGGGAGAGATATGTCTTGCAATAGTGAAAAACAAAATTAGTAGCATTTGACTATCAGGACATGTAAAACACACCAGTACACGTCCGACCTTTTAAATACACTGCAACGTGCCCATGGGGCTCCCACTAGAAGCATTTGGTTTACAGGCTGTGGGCACACCTGGTGCCCTACACTATGGACATACTAGTAAATCAGATATGCCAGTCATGGATAAACCAATCACCAATACAATTTATACAGGGAGCACTTGCACTCTGACACTGATCAGCAGTGTTCTGAAACCAGCAAAAATAAAAATCAGCACAGGATCAAAAACATGAGGTCAGAAGCCAAAAGACAGGGAAAACAATGCCAAGAGCTGACAAGGCTAACACAGGTCCCCCCAGCTGACAGTGGGGAGAGCTAACCAACCTCTTGGGAGTTCTCAACACTAACGCAGAAGATCCTGGAAAGACCATCAGCGTTTGTGTGTTCTGCTCAAGGGCGGTATTCCACCATAAAGTCCATTCTCTGTAGGAAGATGGAACATCTCAACAGTTTGGAATTCTCACCCCCTCATCTGTATTAACCATCTGAGGGGCCTGTGATCTGTGTGAACCCAGAAGTGAGTCCCAGACAAGCAGGGTCTTAGTTACTTCAATGCCCAGACCACAGCAAAAGCTTTCCTTTCTATATTGCTCTCCAGCTCTGTTCCCTGGGAAGTAACCTCCTACTAATGAAGGCTACAGGCTGATCTAGGCCCTCTTCATTTAGCTGTGAGACCACGACTCCCACACCATGCTCTGAGACATCAGCCTCTACAACAAATTCCTTGGAGAAGTCGGGTGCCTTTAGCATGGGTGCCATGCACATGGCTGTCGTCAGGGCATCAATTGCCATCTGGCAAACCCCAGTCCACATCAACTTTTTGGGTTGTTTCTTAAAGTTCAACTCAGTAAAGGGGGTAACAACAACGCCATACCCCTTGACAAACCTCATGCAGAATCCTGAGAGACCTGTAACGGCTCTCACCTCTGTCTGGGTCTTGGGATGCTCCCAAGCCCGAATGGTGTCAATCTTTTGTTGCAGGGGTGCCACCTGGCCACTCCCCACCTAGTGTCTCAGGTAAACCACAGAAACTTGCCCTGTTTGGCACTTACTAGCCTTAACCTCTTAGCTGCTGGTCCTTCCACTGCCCCCACCAATGGCTGAGCCCTTTTTTGGCTATTTGGGGTAGTTCGCGCATAGGCCTTCATAACCTTTTTTCCACATAAGCTATCCACACTAAGTTTGCGTCCTTTTTTCCAACATCCTAGGGATTCTAAAGGTACCCAGAGTTTGTGGGTTCCCCTGGAGGAGACCAATAAATTAGCCAAAATACAGCGAAAATTTAGTTTTTTTCAAACAAATTGGAAAAAAGGGCTGCCGAAGAAGGCTTGTGTTTTTTTCCCTGAAAATGGCATCAACAGAGGGTTTATGGTGCTAAAATCACCTTCTTCCCAGCTTTCAGAAACAGGCAGACTTGAATCAGAAAACCACATTTTTCAACACAATTTGGTCATTTTACTGGGACATACCCCATTTTTACTATTTTTTGTGCTTTCAGCCTCCTTCCAGTTAGTGACAGGAATGGGTGTGAAACCAATGCTGGATGCCAGAAAGCTAAACATTTCTGAAAAGTACACAAAATTCTTAATTTAGAAAGAGGTCGTTTGTGTAGATCCTACAAGGTTTTCCTACAGAAAATAACAGCTGAAATAAAACAATATTTAAATTGAGCTGAAAAAAAAGCAATTTTCTCCACCTTTTACTCTGTAACATTTTCCTGCAATGTCAGCTTTTTTAAAACAATATACCATTACATCTGCTGGACTCTTCTGGTTGCAGGCATATAAAGGGCTTGTAGGTTCATCAAGATCCCTAGGTACCCAGAGCCAATAAATGAGCTGCACCTTGCAATGGGTTTTCATTCTATACTGGGTATACAGCAATTCATTTACTGAAATATAAAGAGTGAAAAATAGGTGTCAAGAAAACCTTTGTCTTTCCCAAATGGGCAGAAAATAAGGTGTTGAGAGTCAGTGGTTATTTGCACATCTCTGAATTCTGGGGTGCCCATACTAGCACGTGAATTACAGGGCATGTCTCAAATAGACATATTTTTTACACACGGTCTTACATTTGGAAGGAAAAAATTTAGCGAAAGACAAAGGGCAATAACACTTGTTCTGCTATTCTGTGTTTCCACAAGTCTCCCGATAAAAATGATACCTCACTTGCGTGGGTAAGTCTAATGCTCGCCACAGGAAACGCAACATGAACACATCACATTTTTACATTGAAATCTGACGTGTTTTTTGCAAAGTGCCTAGCTGTAGATTTTGGTCTCTGGCTCAGACGGCACCTAGGGAAATCTACCAAACCTGCACATTTTTGAAAACTAGACACCCAGGGGATTCCAAGATGGGGTGACTTCTGGGGCTCTCACCAGGTTCTGTTACCTAGAATCCTTTGCAAACTGCAAAATTTGGCCAAAAAAACACTTTTTTTCTCACATTTCTGTGACAGAAAGTTCTGGAATCTGAGAGGAGCCACAAATTTCCTTCCACCCAGCGTTCCCCCAAGTCTCCTGATAAAAAAGGTACCTCGCTTGTGTGGGTAGGTCTAGCACCCGCAATAGGAAATGTCCCAAAACACAACTTGGACACATCACATTTTCCCAAATAAAACAGACCTGTTTTTTGCAAAGTGCCTAGCTGTGGATTTTGGTCTGTAGCTTGGGGAAACCTACCAAACCTGCACATTTATGAAAACTAGACACCTAGGGGAATCCAAGATGGGGTGACTTTTGGGGCTCTCACCAGGTTCTGTTACCCAGAATCCTTTGCAAACCTCTAAATTTGGCCAAAAAAACACTTTTTCCTCACATTTCGGTGACAGAGAGTTCTGGAATCTGAGAGCAGCCACAAATGTACTTCCACCCAGCGTTTCCCCAAGTCTCTTGATAAAAATGGTACCTCACTTGTGTGGTTAGGCCTAGCGCCCTCGACAGGAAATGCCCCAAAACACAACATGGACACATCACATTATCCCAAAGAAAACAGACCTGTTTTTTGTAAAGTGCCTAGCTGTTAGCTCAGCCTGCACCTATGGAAACCTACCAAGCCTGTGCATTTTTTTAAACTAGACGCCTAGGAGAATCCAAGATGGGGTGACGTGTGGGGCTCTCACCAGGTTCTGTTACCCAAAATCCTCTGCAAACCTCAATATTTGGCACAAAAACACTTTTTCCTCACATTTCGGTGATAGTAAGTTCTGGAATCTGAGAGGAGCCACGAATTTCCTTCCAACCAGCATTCCCCCAAGGCTCCCGATAGAAATGGTACCTCACTTGTGTGGGTAGGCCTAGTGCCCGTGACAGGAATAGATCACTCAACGGTCAATGTGGGTCCTTACATGAGGCAACTGTTGACCCTGGGGTGATCCATTCCTGATGCAGGCACTAGGTGCAGGCACTCAAGCGGGGTAGTGTTTTTATCAGGGCAGGTGCAGAATTACTGGGTGATAGGAATTTTGTGGATCCTAGCATATTACTGTAGTTTGTGTGACAGAAATGCAAGAAAAAATACAGTTTTTCTTCAACATTGCAACTTTGCAGGGTATTCTGGGTAAGAAAACTTTGGGGACTCCACACAAGTCACACCTCTGTGGACTCCCCTGGATGTTTCCAGAAATGTCTGGGTTTAGTATGTTTCCCTATATGGCCGCCGAGCCCAAGACCAGCACAAAACCAGTTTGTTTTGTGATATATCATTTTGATGTCTCCACAATACGTTTTGGACTGTGGAATTTGGGGCTGAACTAAATTGGGGAGCTCCCATGAGAGCACTCTGTCTCTGTGCTTGCTGCCGCATTCACCTTCTCTCTGGGTTGGCCTAACCTGCTATTGTCCCGTTGCACAGACTGTGCTTGCGAAGGGAAAGCAGGACTGTCCTCATCACCTCCCTCATAATTACTGGAAGAGGAGTTATCGAATGGGACTCCTCCGACTGAAAAATCCCGCCCAGAGTCTGCGCCATTGTCCTATCCCTCAGATGCTGTCTCAGTATCAGCTGTCTCAGTCTCTGATCCTATATCAGAGCTGTCCTCTATAACCTGTGTGAGGTCGTGAGCAGCAGTCATCCAACGAGATGCCATCTCTGCTACTGGCTAAACTGTTGCTCTAAAACACTAGCCCACGTAGACAGTCACAAAATTGTTGGTGTGTGTGTGATACGTGCAACAGTAGAGGTCACCTTACCTGCGCTTCTTCCCTCAATCAGCACGTTCTTTCAAGACACTCAAAAAACACCTTGTCACATACCAGTCGTCACAGTCTTTAGCACCTCTAGCGCCCAGTCCAACAATCATTATTGGTGCTCCCATGTCCTCCTCCTCGGATTCCCTCACTACCACCCAGCAAAAGTGCCCTTCACAGGGGTGTGGAATTTATTAAAATATCTACTTGTCCACGGGACAGGTTGCTTCTCAAATCTACTTGTCCTGTAAAAAGATCTACTTGTCCCTTTGGTACCATGTAGTGTGGCGACAAATTATGGCAGCAATTAATAGCCTCTCTGATTATGCCAGGGCTATTACCATAGTAGGGCTTGAATACTTGGAGTTTCAATCCCTACTGTAGCAATTTCCTTATTTTGCCACCTTTCTGCAGATCTGCATACTGGGGCTGGAGGAAGCAGTAAGTAATAGTTCCAGGGCTGGAATGCCTTTGAGTCTGCAAACCTACTAACCTGCATGTTTTAAAGATTTTTACCAGCTTCTCTCTAATATTTTCCCATAATAAGAAAGGTTGGACATTTACTCCTGACAATGGCAGAATTAGAACTTCTTCCAGGGTTGGGAAGAAAGTGGCTGGAGGGAAAATGAACTTGCAAATGCTCAATAGATTTTCACATGAGCAAATCTACACATCGTATTTACCCACGCTAAAATACAGTTCACAAATATTTTATAGGGGTACGACATATACCATGGGTGCACTTTTGTGACTTTCTTTAAGAATTTGGGGCCATAAGTAGGTAGGTTCAGATTTGTGACCTGCAAATTGCGAGTCGCAAATCCGAATGTAGGATGGTGTCCTGGACACCATCTGTGATTCGCAAGGGCTTCGCAAATGCCCACATCATGAATAATCATGAGGTGGGTCGCAATTTGCGACCCCCTCACGAATGGTGGCCTGCTGGAGACAGCAGACCACCATGTCTGTGACTGCTTTTCAATAAAGCAGTTTTTTTTGTAATGCAGCCCGTTTTCCTTAAAGGAAAACGAGATGCATAACAAGAACGAAAAATGAAACGTTTTCGTTTCATTTTTTCAGAGCAGGCAGTGGTCCACAGGACCACTGCTTGCTCTGAAAAAATGTTTACAGTGACATTCACAATGGGAAAGGGGTCCCATGGGGATCCCTTCCCTTTTGCGAAAGTGTTAGCACCCATTTGAAATGGGTGCAAACTGCGATTGGTTTGCGCCCGCGTTCGCGGTCACAAAACAATCCTACATTGCACTGCGAGTTGCAATTAGGAAGGGAACACCCCTTACTAATTGCGAGTCGCAAACCCGTTTTGTGATTCGGTAACCAGGTTACTGAATCGCAAAACTGGGTTTGTGCATCGCAGTGTTCTTTTTGCACGTCGCAAACAGCGAAAGTCGCTGTTTGCGACATGCAAAAAGCTACCTACATGTGGGTCTTGGTCCCTAATTTGGTCTGGTGTTAACAAAGACATTTTGTTTTTATTAAACTTCTATTTCTCTCTCTTTCGGCTGGCTTTACTGTGAGTGATCGCATTCTGCTCTTCCACAAGGAGCATATTGCCACACAAAGTAGTTTTGTTCAGTGTCAGGAACTACAGTGGCAATCAGTGACGTAACGAAACTGGAGGGTGCCCCTTTGCAAAGAACATGGAGGAGCCCCCTCTCCAGACTCACTCAGGGCAGGTGCTGTGCTGACGGGGCCCCCTGGAGGGCGGCTGCGGGGCCTTTGTTATGCCGCTGGTGGCAACGTGTGCTTTAAGAGTTCAAAAACTTTTTGGGGGGGTTTTGCCAATGTTTGTTACAATGTTGAGGGCCTGGTAGCTCCCACAACAATAAAGTGTTACAAAAGCCATGTCAAAACAAGACACGCATTGATGAAACTAAAAGACTTATAAAAATATGTCAGATTAGTTGGCTTTGTCAGTGTTTGTTTATTTTTATGCTTCCCATAATCGTGTTGAAAATGGTTACACTGATTTTCCATTAGAAATATTTTTGGGAAATACTAGCATGCATCAACACATTTTACTAAATTACACTTCATTTGCATATAATCAGAGAGCATTCTGGGAGCATTATACTTAGCCTCGTAGCCTAAACTTTTCAAACATGTGTGTACACGTTTTTTTTTTTTTTGTACTGGAACCAACGTCAGTAGTGAAGTGTGACCTTAAAACATTTATTTACAGCACGCACCCTAATAATGAAGGCTTTCAAATAATGAACCATAAATACAAGTTCGAACAGCATTATCTTTTGGAAACACATTACCTCAACTGCAGAGAGTTCAACTCTCTGTAAACAGGCAGCCAAAGGGTTTGTGCTGCAGGGGGTTGGGCCTACTTGTCCCAACGACAAAGTAAACATAAAAACTTGTTGCCCTTGACCCCAAACAAGATGTCCCAGGCACATACATTTCATTTGTATTAAAGCACAGGTAATGGCTGACTTTACTAATGTACTCAGCTATTTACATAAAATACAGATTGCTCTTTGCAGTAGGCATATAAACCTTCTGCACTTCTTTATGGCACCAACACTGCCACTAGACAAAAGTCTGATCCTTTTGTAGCAGAACCATAATCACAAGACTTACTTGACTTTTTTATTGCTGCCTAAAAGCTTGAAACACGTCACTTGAAGTGTGTGCATTGCTTTGAAGATGCAAGCTGCAACTGAAAGACAACTGATATATATAGATAGACAAAGACTTTGTCACTATCTAGCTCGGCGAGGATAGCACTGTGCTAATCCTATGCTTAAAAACTTTGCTAGATAAGCAGACATTTGAGGTGAGCAAATTTAGAGTGTCGCTGGTGTTGCAGGGTGCTCCTTACTAGAGCAGCTCTCCACCTAAAATTGGGAACTTCCCAGAGTTCTCCTTTGTTTTTTGCATAGATATATATATATATATATATAGATCACTTTTATACGTGGGTCTGGTTTTCCTGGAGACCGATCGAGCTTATCCTTCAACCCAGGGACCCAGCTTGATATTATCATCAGATGGGAAGCAATGCTAACCTTACTAAGGGGCCAGCTACCTCCCTTACAATTGCACAGCCTTGGACCCCCACAGCACAAAAACCAATGGTTCACACAACCTCTAAAGCAACAAAGTCAACAGCTCAACAAAGCTGCCAGAGTTCTAAAGAAACAACACATATACACCAGACAACACAGTTCCTTCTAAGCTTTAAGAAAGAAATACAAGAAGGCAGTCTGGGAAGCAAAGCAGGCACACCGAGACCAGGAATGGATCAAAGTCATGGAGGCATGTAAACAAAAGAAAAGCTGCCGCCTTTGGTCCATCATCAACCAACTGGAACGTGGGACGGTAGGGACGTTAAGCAACACTGTGCCTGAAGCAAAATGGATCGAGTACATCTCCGAACAATATGATTGTCAAGAAGCGGAGGAACGCAACACATGCTTAAACCATGACCCAAATCACTTAACATTCGAAGCACAACAGATCAAATAACACCCTAGGCACTGCAGAACCAATGGGGCCCCTGGCCCAAATGGCCTCCCGACTGGGGTCTTAAAACACGTTTTAGAATTTTGGTCCAACCAAATAATGTAATCTGTTCAGCTCTTGAATCACAGAAAATAAAATCCCTGACTCCTGAAGAGTGGCAATTCTACATTCAATTTACAAGAAAAGACCATATGGGAACTGTTAGAAATGGGGTTTCTGGTTGGCTAGGGTATGCACCTCAGCCAGGCAGAACTTACCCACTCTAGTCAGGGCAAGGGAGTTACACGTCCAAGATAACCCCTGCTCACCCCCTTGGTAGCTTGGCACGAGCAGTCAGGCTTAACCTGGAGGCAATGTGTAAAGCGTCTGCACAACACACACAACACATGTGACGCAATATCCCCAACACAAAGGAAACACAACACCAGATTATATGAAAATATACTGTATTGTACACAATGCAATTATCAGACCAAAAATCACATATCAGTACTATCCTGCTACCTTAGTAGTTGTCAGAACGTTACACATTAGTTACTCTGCAAATTAGCAGTAGTCACACATAACACACAGGTTACTTAGTATTCTGCAACATAAGCAGTAGTCAGGAAACACGTTATCACATTAGAACACTTGTCATAAGAATATCTTAAAACGCCCATAGTAGGAACATTAGAAAACATATGGCAAGTTAGGGAAACATATTAGCAAGTCATGCCCATAAAATGAACATTTGCAGATGTATATGACACACCATTAAAAACAGGTAGGCAATATATAAATCAGGAGAAGTCTCTTTTAAGAACTTATGTTCTATATATTGTTCCTTTAACAGTACCTGGCTTGATGAAGGCACCTCCAGTGCCTAGAGGATGAACAGTGGGGCCCCGGGCGCTCCTATGTGCAAAATGGGGGCCTCTGACATCCTTTTGTGGAGAAGAGGGCGGCACGCACCTCCTCTTTACTATTGACGGGCTCCTCCGGGGACTGGTATTACTTGGGGCCTCCCTAGGCCTCCACCGGCCCTCCTGAGGGGGGGCCCCGAATCAGGGAAAATCTGGGAGTAAGGAGAGGGGCGCCACGCACCCCCTCCGATTTGAGAACGGGCCCCTCTGGGGACCCGTGAACTCCTGGAGTCTCCCTGGGCCTTGTCGGCCCTTCCACGGAGGGAGACCCCTACAAAACTGCCATTGGCCCACGAGGGGGCCAACCAGGGAGCCGGCGGTCCGGGCGAGCCTCCGGTGAGGCTGCTGCCTGGCCGCCTGACAACAGGAAGTCCTCAGGCACTTCTACAGATGAGGGAGAGGCGTCCTCCCCTCCCTCTGACGACGTCCTGGCCCAAGGCAGGGCCTACGGTGCCCCGGGGTTCCTCGCCCCGGGGGCACCAACAGGAGCACGCTTGCTCCCGAGGACAGAAAGGAGGTTTTCTTCGTGCCCTGGGGGCACTGAGATGAGTGCGAACCTCGCGCTATGGAATACTTCAAAAGCCCGGCCGCAGCGGTGAACCCTTGCAGCAGGGGAGCGCTACAGGAAGCGCGAAGGCTTGTTTTTCAGCCCGGGTTGCGGCCTTGATTTGGGCAGGAATAAACGCTTTTCCCCAAGCGCTCAGGCAAATCTGCAGCCCGGGCTGCGGTGGTGATCTCTTGCAGCACTTTTTAGAGAGAGTGCTTTTTCCAAGCACTGCAGGCAAGTTGTAGAGATCGTGGCAGGGGTCAGGGGCCATAGCACCCTGCCCCTGGGAACAACAAAACAAGAAGAAGCACAGGGCTGGTGGGCCCAGTTACAGGCCAGCACAAGGGGTGCGGATGGTTGCAGTTCCTCCTAGTGACCAGGCAGGTCACAGGTCAGCACAGCAGCAGCAGTCCATGGTGGTTTCCTGGTGAGTCCATTCATCAGCGTTCTGTGTCCAGTTTCAAGTTCCAAGAATGTTCAAATTGTGGGGGAAATTTCCCATTAGTTATAGTCAGTTCTTACAGTGTTTTACAATGGTAGGGAGAGAAGGTTCCAGCCAGTTACAACTGGTTCTGGGAGTGCCCCCTCTCTCCTTTCAGCACAGGCTCCAAACATCAGTGGGGGGTTAACGACCCTATTGTGTGAGGCCAGGGCACAGCCTTTACAAATGTAGGTGTGCCCGTCTCTCCCTTCTCTCAGCCCAGGAAGACTATTCAGTATGCAGATGCACTTCCGTGACACTTCCACCCTCCCTGTGTACAGGCTGTCTGAAAAGTATGCACAAAGCCCCAACTGTCACTCTGCCCAGACGTGGATTGGAGTCAAGCTTCAAAACACCAGAGTCATAAGCACAGATAAATGCGCACTTTCTAGAAGTGGCATTTCTGTGATAGTAATAAAAAATACACCCACACCAGTAAGCAGTATTTATTATCACCATCACAACCATACCAAACACGCCTATGCTGCCCCTCATAAATCAGACAATACCCTTTACACATAAGGCAGGGCATTTCTAATGCAATCCTATGAGAAGGCAGCACTCACAGCAGTGAGACACCAAGTTAGGCTGTTTGTTACTACCAGGACAGGCCATGCAATATGGCACATGTCCTGCCTTTCTACATACATGGCACCCTGCCCATAGGGCTAGCTAGGGCGTACCTTAGGGGTGACCTACATGTAGTAAAAGGGGAGTTCTGGGCCTGGCAAGTAAGTTTAGATGCCAGGTCCCTGTGGCAGAAAACTGCACACACATGCCCTGCGCTAGCAGGCCTGAGACAGGTTTGAAAGTCTACTTCAGTGGGTGGAGCAAGCAGCGCTGCAGGCCCACTAGTAGTATTTAATTTACAGGCCCTGTGTATAGAGATACCACTGTACAAGGGACTTATAGGTAAATTAAATATGCCAATTAGGTATAAGACAATCATACCAACTTTAGATGGGAGAGCACCTGCACTTCAGCACTGGTCAGCAGTGATAAAGTGCTCAGGGTCCTAGAGCCAACAGCGAGAGGTCAGAAAAACCAGGAGGAAGGAGGCAAAAAGACTGGGGATGACCCTGCGTAAGGTAAAAAGTCCAACCGGAACCCCGACAGCTATCGCTTGATTGCCTTCCTCGACACTGATGCACAAATATTCGCAGAGTGCCTACTAGTTGAGATAAAAGATTGGGCTACCAAACAGAACCTAATCCCACTGAACCAAACAGGTTTCCGTCTCTCATCATGCACCACTAACAACCTGGTAGCACTAGCATTGCTGGTCGAAAACTATACAAAAAAGAAAATGGCCTTGTACACCTGCCTTGTGGACCTTTCTAAAGCCTTCCTTTGTGGAATGGCACAAATTGTGGAAAAAATTAGTGGAACTCAATATACCACAAAACTTGCTAAAAGGAATTCAGCTCTTATATTCTGACAACTGGGCCAGGGTAAAAGTTGGCTGCAATGGAAGAGTCTGCAAAAATTCTAATAGGAAGAGGAGTAAAGCGAGGCTGCGTCCTGGTCCTGATGTTATTCAATCTATATATTGCAGACCTGTGTGCACAGCTAACCTCTGCCAGTTCCCATCCCCCCAAATTAAGCTACCAACTTCTAACCACACTTCTTTATGCAAATGACATTGTCCTCTTGAATCTATCGGGCTGCAAAAATTGCTAAAGCCCCAGGATCAGTACTGCAAATCCAACAAGTTGATGTTAAACTTGGAGAAAACCAAGGTAGTTATCTTTGGCAAGTGCATAACCAGGAAAAAGCAGTGGCTCTGTGGAAACCAACTTGTGGACAGAACCAAGAGCCACAAATACTTGGGAGTCTGGTTGCAAGAAAGGTGGCCTCGCCGTCTGCATTTAAACACCCTAAAAACCAGAGTGCCATCCCAACTTGCAGCACTTCAAAAACTCTCAACAAAATTGCCAAGCCCAAACTGGAGGCCGCCCCTCATGGTGATCAGAGAAAAGTTCCTGCCGTCCCTGACATATGGCTTAGAATATTATCCTGGCAAGTTTAATGCTTTCTTGAACATCACTCAGAGTAAAGTGTTCCAACTTCTCTTCAGCCTACCACATAGCTCCTCACCAGCACAAATCAGACTGGAATCCGGGCTACAAGACCAAGCCCTGATACAGAACTGAGCTATCCTCAAATATGCCTCTCTATTAAGACAATCGCCCCCAAACACATTAAAAGCACTAATCCGGGAGTAATCAGGCCTGAACTCGTCTGGGGACTCAAATTCACAGTCTGACAAAATTGCCTTAGCAATCAAGCAACTTCAGGCAGAAGAGCTGTGGCAAAAGTCCATACCACATAAAACACTTAAGAAGCTAATAAATAAACAAATCAAACTATCGTGGATCAAGGACAAAGACAAGTTCAGGTCACAGTCCCACTCATGGATGACTATAAACACGTACAAGACACTAACAGCACACCCATACCTGAGAGAAACTCTAAACAAATTCCTAAAAATAAAGGTGCTAAACGCCAGGTTGGGTGTTCTCCCCTCACTAGGCACGGTCCAAAAATGGAGCAATCCCTCACAAAACAGGAGATGCAGGCTATGTTCATATCATCAGGAAGTCTTTCTACACCTTCTATGCATATGCCCTGCACTGTCACCCTGGCGCAAACTGTTCCTCAAAAACATGTTTAACGCAAATAACATTCGATCATGCAGACAAGCCATCTTATTTTGTCTCAAAGGATTGACACCTCAGCACATGGCATGTGTAGCAAAATTTATATTAAAAGCAGAACTCCTTTTAAAGCATGCGTTAAACTCTGGAAACTGAGGGAGACATTCATCTCATGATTAAACAACCTCCTTCACTGTCCTCTCTCTCTCAGCCTAGATACAGAACATTGCGGTCCGCACGGAATGCGAGAAGCAGTTTTTAGGTAATCATCACCCCTGATGAAACGGCCATCCATTTAAGTGGACTCCTACCCCTTGGCTAGTGTCCGTTGTTTTACACTATGGGAGCTTGAAATACCGTTGGTTGTTTCCGGACTACCAATTTTACCATTTATGTAAACTGCTGATTGCAACGCGTTTTATTAATTATGCAATAAAGGTTTATCATCATCATCTTAACTATGATGCATCTCATTTTGGGATCTCAGTCTACTCAGAATCCTGTATCTACCATACTTATTTAGTTTTCATCGTCGCCTTGTTTCAAGTATTGTTTTTCTTTCAGCACTGTTGCTTAATATGAACAATCTACATGGAACAGTGAACCACTTGTCCAGATTTTATGTAGTTGTATTTGTTAATTATGCAAAGGGCTGTGGTTGATTAGAAATATACCTTTACCCTCTCAAAGGAATGATCAGCATTTCAACCAAGTCTGCTTTTTGCAATTTCAGATGACACGGGCTGTCCCAGTAGCCAGTCGGTGTCCCCTGTCAAGACGCCTTCTGATGCTGGTAACAGTCCCATCGGTTTTCACACCATCAGCGAGGAAGAATATGCCAGGAGAAAGCTGAGCCCTGCAAGTTCTGGCGATGGAAGCACGCAGTCTGGTCGGCACAAGAAAGAACAGAAGACATGCCTTGCGAAGCCAGGTACCCACATAACCTGCTTAGTTTTAGCCAGTCCTGAAACATGAACTTTTACATGTTTTTAACTAGAAAAAAACGATACTAGAAAAGTAGCTAACCCAAGTTACTAGCCCCATCAGAATGATAAATTACGTATGTATAAGTACATCTTCCATCTGCTGCAAGGGAAAGAAGTTTCCGGAGAAATACCTAGAAAAAGCAAGCAGGAATAGTACATTTAACTCTTGCACGTTTTACCCCCAAAGCATATGATCTCCGTTATTAGTTCCATTCTGGAATTACCGGGACGGGGGTAATACCGGATGCAGGTAATGGTAATTCCAGGGAGTTGAAAGTACGGAGATTATTACGAGCCACTCTAATTAGGACCGTAATGCATTTTATTTGATATTTTGTTTGATGTGGTGCTCTCAATTGACGAAGGTGACGTGTCAGTGCTTATAAAGCCAAAAACAAATATGTGCTAAACTCACAGACATTTATTTGGTGGTGCAATGAGATTTCTCGTTATCGAATAATGCTGAGAACATCAACGTATACAAATGTCTCCACAATTCTTCTGATATCTTTGCATTTCATCATGGCACCTTGTAGATCCCACGATAACAGACCCAGGTTTCCACGAACGGTGGGCCAGAGGGGCGTGTACCAACCAGCAACACTTGGAGTAAGCAAGCACTGGCTGACAGAACACTGAACATCTGTTTCTGCTCGCGGAAACCCAGGGCACTTCTATTAAAAGTTGCGGACCATAGCACAGGTTCATTTTGCTTTCAATAAAGTCGAATTTTAGAAACTGTTCTCGGTGCAAAGCGAAGCGGTGTTTACCTTTCTGACAGCAATGACGATTCCTCACAGCCCCTGTATTGCCGCCCATGAAAAATGATTTAAAAAACTCCAGTTCAAAAAGAGCCACAAGTTACAGAAAGAAATGCTGGGAAATTATAACTGTGACACAATGAACCAGAAGAATGTTTTCTTTTTCCACATATACTCAGCAATACGCAGTGAGTGCTGGCCAGAACCGAAAACCACTGAATACCAGCCCCGGGCGGATCCGTCTGCATCCTCCACGCTACCTTTGGCATGTTGACATTTCTTCTTGGATTCATTTTATAGTTCACCAAGCCTGGCTGCGTCTCCCAAACCCGCAAGGACAGTGTTCAAAGAGTAGCCCTGGAAAAAAATGCTCAAACCATTCCTCTCGCTTGCTCGCCTTGTTGTGTCTTTCTACTTCCGTCCACCACTCTACTGCCTCCCTCTCTTCTCTCTCTCTTCTCCGTCTCCCTCCCTCTAGAAGCACCCCTGTGCCTGCTGCAGTTAATCTCCGGGAGCTGGGGAAAGTAATAGAAGCGCCAAGAGGGGTTCTGGCTTTCAAAGACGGCTTTCAAGGGATCCAGCCCACCAGGGAAATGCCCGGTCCCAACCTGATACGGGGGAGCTTTAATGGTTAGAACACTGGTTTCATGATAAGGCAGAGGAGACTGAGGGATCGAATCAATGCAAAATTGTCCTGTAAGCAGCAAATAATTCCTATTGGAATGCCATTGCACTCAGCAAAAAAAGACGGTCGAGCCTCTAAGAGCATTGCTAGTGCATGCTTCCCACTTGCAAGACACTATTGTATACAAAAGGGGCTTGGAGCCCGCCCATTGCTTGCCATTTGTTCACTTTAGTGTTCTTTGTAGCCTCCTAAATTGGCCAGTGCTGGCCAAACTTCATTTCCCGTCAATTCGCTGGAGCATGGACGAAGCACAGATTGATTCTAGTTAATCCGTGCCTGTCTGCTGCTCCCAATGTGATTGAGGTACTATTTCTTTCCCCCTCCCATTCCCCTTGCCTGCTGCTCTCTCCATAGCGCTTCTTGTTTTTAATTTACTTCGACCGCTGCATTACAGAGACAGACAGTGAGCATCCCTTCACCAACTCCGAGGAGACAGGCAGGCACCCTTGCCTAGATTTTGTTTGCTATCTTTTTCAAGCAGAAACTCCCTGCTGCAAACTGGAGGGGACGGGGAGCTTAGTCTGAACCATGAAGAGTGTCAAAAACGTACACAACCACAATTCCACCCCAGTATTCCCCTCTATGTGTACAAAACGTGAGAAGAATCGCTGTCCAACACTAAGTTGAACTAGGAGGTTCCTAAGGCTTTTTGTCATCCTCGTTTACACAATGCTATTTCCAAATAGTGGTGTTACAGCAAGTACCATATTATGCCTGTCATGCAGCACAAAAAAGGAGAGGAACCACCTCTATGTTCTGGGCTTAAGTGAATTTAGTTAATTACATGTGATAAAGCAGTTTTTTTCACTGCACTGAAAAAAGCGAAGACGTTGTTAACTTATAAATACTGACTACCAACTGACCTTTATTCTGGATTTTGATGTAAAGGCCAATATTCCAGACATCATATGTTTTAACATACAACCCAGTAGTATATTTTAGCTTCCCTTAAACCTCAGTGCATTCAGTGCAGCACCATCTGACCATGGTCAGCCATGATGCTAACACTCCCACAGTTTACAGAGAGCCATCAGGTTCCTTAATTTTACTGCATTTTCCTGACCTTACTGAACAATTTGATGTACTAGAATCTTCACTGGGTGGCGCATGAGGCCTGCAGTTGTGAGAAGTAGAAAGTTTTGCAATCGGACACAAAAGAGTGCGGGTTATTGCATTAAAAACTTACATTCGGCTACATGTGATGGGCAAGTGATCTGCAGAGACAGTAAGTTTACTTTCTTTTGTGATCTTATAGCCAGAGTGCTGAGGGAACTGGATACCGAGATGATGAGAAATAAACAAATAGGCAGAGCAATGCTACAGCTGATTGCATTGGACGAGTTGGTAAGAGGAATACTTGTTCTCCTTTGTTGATTTGACATAATCCATTTATGGCACTGGCCAGTATGTACAGTTGTGTGGAATTATTGGATCATCAGGCTAAGAGCAGACTGTGAAGTCACAGAGGAGTCTTGAGGTCATAGATTAACCTGTGCTCGCACTGAGTGGCCTTTGAGGTCACAGAATGACCTGTGAGGTCATAGACTAACCTGCACTGTCTTTGAATGTTCTGTGAGGTCACAGGTCTGTGAGGTCATAGACTAACAATCATTATAATCAAGTGGCCTTTGAGGTCCTAGAACATCTTCTGAAGATATAGAACAGACTGCGAGATAGTAGAACAGCCAGTGACGTCATTAAGTGGTATATGCCATCATAGAGAACCCTGAGGTCATAGTGCATCTGGTGGGGTGATAAAGTGGCTTCGGTCATACAATAGTCCTTATGGTCACAGAGAGATGTACATATACCTAGAGCTGCCTTTGTGGCCTTAAGGAAGCCCAACAGCTAAAACAACAGCCATGGAGCTGTTAGTGAGGTGGTTACATAACCTAGGAAGACATGAAACAGTCGTGAGGGGTTAAAGGGCATCCTATGACATTGAGAAGGAGAATGTAATACCAAAGAGCAGCCAGTCAGGCCATCAGACATCTCATGAGATCATCGAGTGATCTATAATGTCACCAAATCAAACCCGACACAAACAAGGGGCGAGTGGAGTACTGTATGATATTCCCACTCCCAGTGTGAAATTTCAGATTTTATGTAGTTTACCCTCTCTTGGCTGTGGTCACAACATGATAAGCTGTACTTGGAGTACAAATCTCAAACGAGACACCGCTGGCTTGCTCTTGCTTCGGGGCACAACACTTAGCATCATGCTAAAACGTTTTTTATACACAACTGTGGAGGATGACTTCATCAACGTGCAACTATTAGCAAAACTGGCACTGTACAATTTTTTAGCATTCAAGCAACACAGTGCTACACATTTTCTTGCAGCACTGTGTTGTGGTAATGTTGGTAAATCCAGGTCTGTTTCTGTTTGTGCATGTACTAATTACATGCTTTTTGTCCTTCGGTGTGCTTTGTGCCCACTATTCTTCCTAAATCTGATGTGCCCAAGCTGCTTTGTTCTCCTGTAAGATTATAGGGACTGATTTAAAGTTTGGTGGGCAAGGGGCTCCATCACAAAAATGAAGGAGTGCTTTGCCCATCAAACCCTCAGTTCACCCACTCATATATGCATTTCACTCTAAAATGAAACAATCTCCTTTACACCACTGCACTTACGCCACTACAGTCAACACCACTGCAAGCTACGCTGTGCCACTCCATGCCACTGTACTCTACACTGCGCCATGCTACTGCAACACTGCTCTTTATACAATTGCACTCTATGCTCAGTGCCAGTACACTCTATGCCAATGCACTCTACTCTGTACCACTCCACTCTATGTCAATTCACTGTACACCACTCTAAAATATTCTGCATCACTGCACTCTGCGCCACACTGCTGTATGCCACTGCACTCTATGCTACTCTATGCCAATGCACTCTACCCTTCACCACTCCATTCTACACCACTTTGCTCTATTCTGAAACAATCTACTCTATGCCACTGCACTCTATGTACTCTAATGCACTCTGCCTCACTCCACTCTCATGCCACTCCGCTCTACATCACTGCATTCTATGCTGTGCAACTCCACTCTACATCATTCTACTCTGCATCACTCCATATCACTACACTCTGTGCCACTCTACTCTAAACCACTGCACTCTATACCACTGCACTCTACACCACTTTACTCAAAACCAATGCACTCTATGCCAGTCGACCCTACACCATTCTACTCTAAACCACTGCTCTCTACGGCACATCTCTCTACACCACTCTACTCTACACCATTGCACTCTATCTCTGCACTTTACAGCACTTTATTCTACTCTGCACGACTGTGCTCTATGACACTGCTTTCAATGCCACTGTACTCTGCCCCACTCTGCTTTCCTCCACGGACGTCTCTGCCACTCTACTCTGCACCACTGTACTCTATGCCATTGCACTCAACGCCACACCACTGTAGTCTGCACCCTTCTACTGTACACATGTCTACTTCACTCTGCACCAATGCCCTCTATGTTACTACACTCTATACCATTCTGCTCTGCATCACTCCATGCCACTACACTCTACAACACTCTACTCTGCAGCATTCTACTCTATTCTATGCCACTACAGTCCACACCATTCTACTCTACACCACTCTTTGCCACTGCAACCTATGCCACTCTACTCTGCCCCACTGCACTCAATGTGGCTGCACTCTACACCACTATATTCTATGTCATTGCACTCTATGTCACTGCACTCTACACCACAGTACATTATGGCACTGCTCTCTGTGCCACGCTACTCTGCACTACTCTATGTCAATCCACTCCGTGCCACTCTACTCTGCACCACTCCACTCTACTGCACTGTATTCTGCAAGACTGCACTCTCTGCCACTCTACTCTGCACCACTGCACTGTAGTCCACACCACTCTACTATATGCCACTCTACTGCACTCTATGCAAATGCACTCTGCTCCCCTGCACACCACTCTGCATCACTCCACTTCACATCACTGCACTCTATGCCACTCTACTCTGCAGAACTCCACTCTAGTCTATGTCACTACACTCTACGCCACTCTAATTTACTCTGTGCCACTCTACTTTACACCACTCTACTCTGCAACACTCTATGCCACTGCACTCTATACCATTACTCCATGCCACTCTAATCTGTGCCACTGCATTCTACGACACTGCAGCACTCTGATCTATGACACACTACTTCACAACATGCCACTCTATGACACTCCACGCCACTCTTCTCTGTGCCAAAAACTTTTATCCATGCTGAACAGTGCCCACGCTGGGGTACAACACGGTTAAAACACAATTGCAAAGCCAATAGCTCTTGGATAGGTGAGACCTAGTGGCTTTTCCAGTGTTTGTTTTGTTTCTCAACATTCTTGACAGAGAGCAAGGCCCCATTATGAGTCTACTTTCCACTTCAAATCTGACAGAAAATAAATGTGTTGAACAAACTTGAAATAACTAGCAACCCTTTACCCTCTTTTCGGTTGTTTCCACTTGAAAAAAAATAATTCCCAGAAGTTTTTTAGCTAAGTTATAGGCATAACACATTCACAGGATGCGTTTTTGTTTTAGTACACAGGACACTAGATCTACTGAGCGACATTTAAAAAAAACAATGTGGTACTAAAAGGTAGGTATTAACAAGCTGTTGTATGAAGGGCAATGCCAGAGAGGCCAATTAAACTACTCAATACAGTATACACAAAGCACCTACAATAAAACACCGTCGCAAGCAGCTTCTAGCTGGTTGGCATAAAAATGGGCAAATTTGCACTATTAAGTTTGAAGAGGCAGATTTTTAGTTTGTTTCGCTTTAAACTCCTATAGTATTGGATTAGTTCTTATAATCCATTGGAGACAGTTCCTGTGTGTGGGTCCAAAAATGTGAAAGGACCAAGAAAAGGTCAATTCACAGAGCACTTTTGTTGCAGTTAGGATACTGTAGGAAACTGGGTTAGTGGTTGTGGGTGTGAAACTCTACTCAAGCAGCAACCACAATTCTTGCCAGGGTGAAACACAAGCAAACCCCAAATTAATCTATGTTTAACCCTCTGGTCGTCTGACACAAAAGCAGTCAGGTTTAACTTAGAGATGATGTGTGAAACATTTATGCAGCACCTCACACAGTAATAAAGTGAAAACATAATACAAGACAAATCCCACACCATTGTTGATAAATAGAGTAAAACGTAATAAATTGTTTGGGATGAAAACAACAAAAATCCAAACAGTAGAAATGAAGATACGCAATTTCAAATGTTTGGCAGACCTGTGTATGCAATTGGACACAAATTCCCCCAAACCTGGCCAACAGTTACTGACAGCACTATTATATGCAGATTATATAATTTTATTGAATCTTTTGGGCACTGGCCTGCAAACTTGCTAAATGCTTTCCACCCCTATTGCATGCTAAATGAGCTGCCTGTGAAGCTGGTGAAAACCAAGGTAGTCATCTTTTCAAAGCAAGTAATCAAGAAAAAGCAATGGCTTTGCAGGGAATGGCCAGTGGGCAGAACTGTAAGTTATTAATAGCTCAGCGTCAGGCTACAGGAGTGCTGGTATCACCATCTGCATTCAAACACCCTGAAAGTAAGGATGGTGTCTCAAATTGCATCCTTGTAAGTCCTGGCAACCAAATTGCAAAGTCCAACTTGGTGTCCACTGCTCCCCATGATTAAGGCAAAGTTTCTTCCCACATTGTCTTATGGTCTGGAAATCTTCCACTGCAAGTTTGCCAACTTTTTAAATGCTGCTCAGAGAAAAGCCTTTCGCCTCCTGTTTCTACTGCCACACAGTCCCTCTCTGGTGCAAATCAGAATGGAATTTGGACTCCAGGAGCAAGAACTGGTACAAGAGGGGGCCTTTCTTAAAAATGCCTCACTGGTAAGACAGGCAAAGCCCAACTCACTGAAGTCCCTTATTTGGAATGAAATTGGTCTTAAAACACCCCAGAAACCAAACATGTGGCCAGAGAGAATTGCGACAAAAGTCACGCACCTGCAGGCTGAGCTTCTTTGGCAAAAAAACATATCACACAAATCCTTTAAGCAATTACTGAATAAACAAATTAAGCACCTCTCTTGGAGCAATGACAAAGAAATGTTCTGATGAATGGATACCTATCAACAGGTTGCCGGCTGCTGAGCCATACATGGCTGCCTTATTAAACAAGCATTTGCAATGCAATGGGTCTCACATTTGCTCTAGTTAGAGCTATTAGCTTTGTAAACTCCTAACTGGACTTTTCTTGCCACAGAAACCAAAAATGAAAAGTAAAACAGTTCTTCATAAGTGAGCCGACTGCCACCATGAGCGTGAATGGAGACACACAAAAGGAAACCGAAGTTTGCTTGCAGTCAAGCATATCAGCAAAAGTGCAATTATCCATGTAACCGGCAAAAATGTAATTATCCATGTAACAGGGTAGATGTCATGCAAAATGCTTGACTACTGCCCTGTGAGATCACGCTGCATAGTAAATAAAAATAAAAAGTAGTCCAGAAGCCATGCAGAAAAAACACAGAGCCCCATATGTTATCAGTAGCTTAACGGTGCTCTGGAAGAGGGCTAAACACCAGAAAAGGCATCACGTATCCATGCCTTTCACTAATGAAATCAAGCTAATTTAAAAAGGCAAGCCCACAAACCAACCAAACTGATGGGCATGACATGTGCGTGGTTAGAAGCCTACAGAGAGATCACAACAGGGGCCAGAGCACTGCTCTATCAACCCTAAAAAGCACCTACAAGTAAAAGTGCTCCATGTAAAAGTGCTCCATGTTAAACTTAGCCTGCTCCCTTCAATCGTCGGAGCTCCAAAATGGGTTTTGCCGTGAAACTGCAAGAGCTGCAGGCTATGTGCATACCCTCGGGAAGAGTTCTTACATATCCTTTGTATATTCCCTGCTCTGCTCCCTTGGCATAAAATCTCCATCATAAGCATCTTAAACGCCAATGGCATTAGGACCTGCCGCCACATAATTTGTGTAAAGGGGCTGACACCTCAATATATGGCATGCTTTGAAAAATTTATATTAAAAGCTTTCTGCCAATTCACGCAGGCCTCAATCAATCAAGAAGGAAGTTTGAACGCAGCGATCTAATAGCATCTGCACCATGTCTGACTCCTTCCTTTTAGTTAATTGCCATGCCGTATGACAAACTTGCACTGCACTTTAACTCACCATCAACTTTTCACCCTTTTGTGGTTAGGCTCCTGAGCTAGCATGTTAAAACAGTGAGGTGCTTTTACAATGCAGAACTTTCAGTCATGGCAGGGTACTGTGGTGGCTCATTTTTCCTCATGCCCTCTAGCCCTATTGATGACAAACATTGCAGCATTTGAACTTAACTTGTGTCACAGCGCTCAGCTGCCTTTTAATCTACCAGTGGGTCTTTTAACCCTTTATTTGTATATTGGTAACTCTGTTTTTTTAAGTCTGACGGTGTTCAGAGCACCCAAAGAATTGTTTGTGCTCTAGTCTTAACTTTTCTTTGTTGCTGATTGAAATGATTTTAATGGGAAAGATCTGGAACAACGCATCCGGAACCATGCCTGCGTGGTTAACACAAGCAGAACAACACTTGCCTGAACAACGCAGGCCTTTTTCTCTGCCATAACCACGCATGTGCTGAACAACGCACATGCGTGGTTAAGGCAGAGAAAAAGGAAGATCCATCGGGAGAGGACGCGGTCAGGTAAGTGGGGTAGGGTTGGGGTAGTTTTTATGGGTGAGGGTGGGGTGTGAAGGGGTTGGGGTGGTTAGTTTTTTGGTTTTCTTAGGGGTGGGAGTTCGGTACTATGGTCTAGGGCGGGGTCGGGTTAATTTTTTTTTATTGGTGGGGGTGGGGGGGTCGGGGTAATTTTGTATTGGGGTCAGGGCTTTAGGGGTGGGGTCAGGGTAATTTTGTATTTTGGGCGGGTGGGGGGTCAGATTTTAGGTGGCGGGGTGGGGGTCAGTGTAATTTTGTATGTGCAGGAAGGGTTAATTATATTTTTAGGGCGGGTAGGGGGTGGTTTGGTTGTTAGGGGTGGGGTCGGGGTAATTTTGTATTTAGGGTGGGTCTTGTTTTTAGGGGCGGGGATGCAGGGTTGGGGTAATTTTGTATTTAGGGTGGGTGGGGGTGGGTTATTAGGGGTGGGGGGTCGGGATGATTTTGTATTTATGGGGGGGTGGGTTTTTAGGGGTGGGGTGGGATAATTTTGTATTTAGGGAAGGTGGGGGTCTGGTTTTTAGGGGCAGGGTGGGGGTTTGGGGTAATTTTGTATTCAGGGCAGGTGGGGGGTCGGGATTTTGGGGCGGGGTAATTTTGTTTTTAGGGGTTGGGTTGTTTTATTTTTGGGGGTAGAGGTCGGTTTTAGGGCTCAGGGTGAGTGGGGGGTTTCAGGATAGTTTTTAAAGGTGGGGGTTTGGGGTACTTCTGTTTTTAGGGTGGGGGTGGAATGCGAAAACCATGCATGTCATTTTCAAACATGCCTCTACTAGGCATGCCTTTACAATGAAAAATCATTGTAAAGGCATGCATGGTAAAGGCATGCGTGGAAACACCGCAGTTGTTGTTCCGACCGCGTTGTTCAGGCATGCGTGGTTGCCGCATGCATGGTTCCATCACACAACCAATTTTAATTAATCATTCAACTAAATAAAAATACAAAATACAAAGGCTTAAAGTAAGTATAGTGCCTAAAAGCACCACTTGCAGTTATCTGATCGTGCAAGACTGGGCAAAAGTCACAAGTTTAGGCCAACTGGAATGGAGTTACCTTTAAATATCCAGCACAAAGAGTTCCATTGGAGGTTGAGGGTTTGCAAGGAGTAAGGAGAGCTTTATGGATGGTTGTCGCTGTAGCACGAAGAGCAGGCTGGGTGTCGTAGACGAATATAGCTGTAGCACAAAGATCCTATCTGGTGTCACGGATAGTCGTGGCTGGAGATTTACTCATACAGATATTGTGGGCTGTTGATACTCTAGCACTAAGTGCAAATCTCATTTTGCTGGGCTTCACTGGCAGTCGCTGTGCCACAAAGAGTTATGCACACTGGCGCTACATGGTGGCAGGCAGCGCAGGAGGCAAGATCATGTTGGGAACAGGCCCGTTTGCAGTCTCGAAGAGCACAACATTTCAGGATTTCTCTTTTCTTGGAAGTGGGGGTTTAACTGATGCCACAACAAGGGTCCAGGACCAGAGGGGCACTGCTTGGTGATCAGGAACTCACTCTAACAGAGGCCAGCAGGGCTCAGGCAAGTCTAGTTACAGGTCCATACATCAGGTCCACTGGGCAGATGCAGGGAGGGCCCTGGAGCTTGTCCCCGTAGTGCAGAAAAGGAGGTAATTCAGCTGGCCTTAGGAGTCACACCAGCCTGGGATGAAAAGTGAAGGTCCAGTCTCCTTCTCAACAAGTAGGCAGCAAGTAGCATGCCATCAGAGTAGCAGGGAGCAGAGAAGCAGTCCTTCAGGCAGCAGAAATGTACCTCAGTCCTTCTTCTGAGTCCTCCACAGGTACCGATGTGTGCTTTAGAGTTGGGTCTGAGGGCCCAATATTTATACTTGGTGCCATCTTTGAAGTAGGAGAGGTAAGAAGGATCTGGAGGTTTCCATCTACAGAGATGTTTGAAATTTCCCACCTCTCTGCCCTGGCCCCTGCTTGACTCGGGGCACAAAGGCCTAGTGTGAAACCCTGTGTGAGTGTGCTGAGCCATAGCCTTTGTGATCTGTAAGTGTAGTAGGTGACGACCCCTCCCCGCATCAAGTCAGAGTTGGTCCATCCTGCTAACAACTATTCCTTCTTTGCCACCCTGTCTGGGAGCAATACCCAGAGACCAACTGCCAGCTACTCACAGTCATTTGACCCTGGATACAGCTGCATGCACCAAATGGTTGGAACAAGAAAATGCCAACTTTCTAATATTGACATCACAGAACTGTGACTTAAAATCCAACTTTACCATTAAAGATGGTTTTAAATTACAATTGTTTAGACACCAAATTAAACATTCCTTCCTACTCCCAATTGGAAGTAATCACTTATTAAATGCAATAAGGTAACAATGTTATCATACAAGAGAGGTTTAGGCCTTGCAGTACTGAAAAAAACAAATCTAAGATTTTTTCTGCACCAGGACATGCGAAATTTCAAAGTGCATGTCCAAATTTTTAAGTACACTGCACCTCGCCATAAGGGTGATGAGGGCTTGCTAAATGAGTGACTTATAGATATTAAAAATTGCACACATAGGCTGCAATGGCAGGCCTGAGAAATGTTTAAAAGGGTACTATTAGACCTGACAGCCTTAGGGTGGTCACTTCTAACTTTTTGCCTGCCTCCCTCCACTTTTTAGATACTGTTTTCGCTGGTTTTAACACTCTGCGCACTTTACCACTGCTAACCAGTGCTAAAGTGCATATGCTCTCTCCCTTTAAACATGGTAACATTGGATCATACCCAACTGGATTATTTAATTTACTTATAAGTCCCTAGTAAAGTGCACTATATGTGCCCAGGGCCTGTAGATTAAATGCTACTAGAGGGCCTGCAGCACTGATTGTGCCACCCACTTAAGTAGCTCCTTACGCTTGTCTCAGGCCTGCCATTGCAAGGCCTGTGTGTGCAGTTTCACTGCCACTTTGACTTGGCATTTAAAAGTACTTGCCAAGCCTAAAACTCTCCTTTTTCTACATATAAGTCACCCCGAAGGTATGCCCTAGGTAACCCATAGGGCAGGGTGCTGTGTAGGCAAAAGGCAGGACATGTACCTGTGTAGTTTACATGTCCTGGTAGTGTAAAACTCCTACATTCGTTTTTACACTGCTGTGAGGCCTAGTCCCTTCATAGGCTAACATTGGGGCTACCCCCATATATTGTTTGAGTGGTAGCTGCTGATCTGAAAGGAGTAGGAAGGTCATATTTAGTATGGCCTGAATGGTGATACAAAATCCTGCTGACTGGTGAAGTTGGATTCAATATTACTATTTTAGAAATGACACTTTTAGAAAGTGAGCATTTCTCTACACTTAAATCCTTCTGTGCCTCACAATCCACGTCTGGCTGGGATTAATTGACAGCTCCCTTGTGCATTCACTCAGACACAACCCAAACACAGTATACTCAGCTTGACTTGCATACATCTGCATTTTGAATGGGTTTTCCTGGGCTAGGAGGGTGGAGGGCCTGACAATTACATGTCAAAGGACAGTAGCCTGCCCTCACACAAAGGACTGCCACACCCCCTACTGGGACCCTGGCAGACATGATTGAACTGAAAGGGGACCTAGTGCACTTCTAAGCCACTCTTTGAAGTCTCCCCCACTTCAAAGGCACATTTGGATATTTAAACAGGGTCTCTGTCCCTACCAACTCAGACACTTCCTGGAGAAAAGAACCTGAACCAGAACTTGCATCCTGCCAAGAAGAACTGACTGGCTGCCCAAAGGACTCACCTGTCTGCTTTTTGTGAAGGATTGCTGCCTTGTTGTTGCCCTGCTGCCTTGCTGCTCTCTGGCTGTGGTGAGGAGTGCTCTCCAAGGGCTTGGATAGAGCTTGCCTCCTGTTCCCTGAAGTCTCAGGACCAAAAAGACTTCATCTCTACAAGAAGGACACCTTGTGCGGAGGAAATCGATGCACAGCCTTCCAGAAACGACAC
Source organism: Pleurodeles waltl (assembly GCF_031143425.1). Lineage (NCBI taxonomy): Eukaryota > Metazoa > Chordata > Amphibia > Caudata > Salamandridae > Pleurodeles > Pleurodeles waltl. Next base: position 926,939,949 of record NC_090439.1, on the reverse strand, counting down.
ACAGCCTGCAACGCAGTGAAAATTTCACCACACGCTGAACTGGAACGACGGAGCCCGACTTTGCAATGAGAAAATCGACGCAGCACCACCGTAGCAACCGGAAATTCAATGCACGGCCCACTGGTTCCACGCAACGCCCACCGAATCGACACAGCCCTTGTGACTTCGTCCTGTCAGCTCAGGAAATCCATGCATCGTCCCTGGGGAATCCGAAAATCCCACAACCCGAAGAAGATCCACAACCGAGCACCGGAAATCGACGCACAGCCGTCCCTGCGTAAAAACTAATCGACGCATCACCGTGTGCGGCCCTAAAATTCCACGCATCTCCTCCTCTGCGGTTCTTTGTGGAGATTTTGCACGTGAACCAGGTACATTGTGCTTGAAAGAGACACTTTATATCACCTCTACAGTGATAGCTCAACATATACTTATTGTATTTTAATCATTTGACCTGCATCTTATCAGATACATATTATATATTTTTCTAAACATTGTGTGGTGTATTTTTGTGGTGCTATCCTCTGTGATTGCATGATTCATTGCACAAATATTTTACACATTGCCTTCTAAGTTAAGCCTGACTGCTCAGTGACAAGCTACCAGACGGTGGGCACAGGATAATTTGGATTGTGTGTGGCTTACCCTGACTAGAGTGAGGGTCCTTGCTTGGACAGGGGGTAACCTGACTGACGACCAAAGACCCCATTTCCAGCAGGTACTTAGGTGGGTCGCACAGTAAGTGCTGCAGACCTACTAGTAATTTAATTTACAGGCACTGGACAAATGTAGTACCACTTTACTATGGACCTACAAGAAAATTCAATGTGACAATTGGTTCTAAGCCAATTTTGCCCTCTTTAAAGGAGCGAGTACAAACATGTCAGCACTAGTTAGCAGTGGTAAAGTGTGAAGAGTCCTAAAAGCCAACAATAATGGGTTCAGAAAACAGAAGGCTGAAGGTGAAACATTTGGGGATGACCTGCAGAGAGTGCCAAGTCAAACAGATACCAAAATATAATCAACTCTACTAAACAGACATAATCAGTTATTCCTGGGATCAGTAACTTCACTTTCTGTGAGAATCTGAGTTTAAAAACAGGAAGACCCTTCCACTTAAATATACATATAGATTCCTAGAAGATCTCTCACATCCTAACTAGTTTCCCTAATACAGAGTGAGAGGAACTACCTAATTCCTCCTGTCCACCCCCAATTTTTGCTTACTCTATTGCTGTTTTTTTTAAAAAAATCAGCACACTGGTGGACTGCTTTCCAGACCCCTGTATCTGTGCAGTGTCTCCTTAATTGGCTAAATCCTCAACTGATGTATCTAACGTCAGAGTAAAACATACCAATGCATGGAAAGTTAAAGGTCCATGTGGATCACAGAACCTATTGTGAAATCCACTAGAGTGACAAGGAAAACATGGCTTCAGGTCTACCTGTGTAGCCTGACCACTGCAGATTTTTAACCTGCAGGTGAACCAGTCGAAATAACCCTCATTGATGGGAAAGAACCCTATTTTTAAATATGTTACCTCTAAGTTGGCCTTTTAGCACACAGGGTGACATAGTATGTGCAGAAATGTAACGTTGGTGTCTACCTACAGTGACTAGCCTCCAAAAGCTAATGTCACTGTTAGAGCTGTAGATGCCCTATGAATAACACCAAAGTTTACAATAAGCTAGAGAGTCAATTAAACCAATATTTGGAATATTTATCAAAAATCCAATTCATTTTTGAAGCCAGACTTTTAATAAATATTTAGGAAAAGTAACTTTTAAAAAGTTACAGTTTACCTGCCTGAAGGTCTAGTAGGCTAATTAGCAGCAGCTAGCAGCAGGAGTTAACAGCTTATGTGCTGAATCTCCAGTGGGCTAATTACCAATAGCAAGCAGCTGTATCCTGGAAGTGCTTCTATTTAATTAACTGTGAAGCTTGCTGCCAGAACAGGAATAAAGCCTTTTTCCTTTTGACAGGAATACCTGGGGATGAGGAATGTGACTTCTCTCAGCCCAGAATGGACAACGGGTAAGGGTCCAGGAACTTCATAAACTTGAAAGGGACCAAGATGAGACCTGCCCTAATGTAGTTAAGTGTAATGGTACATCTAGAGAAAATAAGCCTCTTGTTCTGTAGGCCCTCTACAGCCAGTTTGACACCAGCCTGTTGTGGGTTGGTGAGCTGGCCCCAGAACTAGTTTGGCATAGCTAAAGAGTTTCTCACTTTCCTATCAAACCCCAGGCTGGTACACAAGCTCCCTTCAAGGGCAGAAAGATTCTGCCATGTTGGATATGTCTAATAATGTGAGTTAGTTTTGCAGTAAGCAAACAGAATGGGTAACATAATTGGGAGGGTTTGGCCTTGGGAAAGTTTCCTTCAGTGCTTAGGGAGTGTCCAGGAGTCCCAAAATGGCTAGTGAATTCTGCAAAAGTGGCACCTCACCCAGAGCTCAGCAGAACCATTGCTGGACCTGCAGAAGAAGAGGAGACCAGAGAGGTTTAACCTGCTCCTACTTGTACAAAGTAGTAAGGAGTAAGAAGTGGAATCCAAGCGTCTGTGTGGCTACAGAGACATACTAAACTGCAAGATGGTGTTTCCTGGCATGCCCAGTTCACCAGTACCCTCTGGAACTGGAACCTGCCAGTGGCATCTGTTGGTCTTGAAGTCCTGAAGGTCTCAAAAGTACGAGAAATTTCAGGAATTTCTGAAAAGTTGGAATTTAGAAACTTTTTGGAATTCCAAGACCTTGTGAGTTTCAGTGGGGGGTCATTGCAACAGTAGCAATTCGTCAGACACAGTTCCAGAATTTGGCAGATGTGATTACTCCGCCACAAACGTGACGGATATCCATCTCCCATACTCTTTTCTATTATATCCTATGGAAAACGTAATATGGTGGATGGGATATCCGTCATGCTTGTGACGGAGTAACCCGTCCGCCAAACTCTAAATCAGGCCCTAAGTCTAAAGGTAGAAATCTTAGCTGGGTGAAGGTGAGAAAAGTATGCAGATGCAAGATCTTCAGCGGACAGAAAATTTTAACTTCTCCAGCTTAAAGATTTTCCTACAAAAACAGACATATTCAGCATGACCTCAACCATGCACTGTCCAACTTCGAAAGGACTTTGGGGGATACAGTCAGCAACCTTGCCTCAGAGGACTTTGACTTCTATTTCAGAGAATAGGTCAGAAAATCTTTGTTAAGGATGAAGGGGCTTGGTATATCCAGCCCACGCTATTTTGAGGTTGGCCTGAACTTGCTCTTCAGCCCCATTTAACAACGACTAATGATTGGTGTTTTACTTTTTCTTGGTGCTGTTTGTTTTAAATCTTTAAAACTTCATATCTTCTGTTTTACTTTTGGGATTTCTGTTGTTTCGGTGCCATTCTTCTCATTACATTTTTCACTATTTTTGACAATTCAATGTAGGATTTTATTGTATTATGTCGACTTTTTAATTGTTTTAATACTGCTAAATACTTTACACATTTTCCCAGGTTAAGCCTGTCTGTTCTGTGCCATAGCTACCTGGGGGTTGAACACAGGTTTAAATTATTAAAACTGTGTTTTATCTTGACAATCTTGTGAGAATATTTTTTACAGGGTCTTACATCCAGATTGATTAATATCCTACTGCCTTAAACAAATGAATGGGATTTTCTTTATTCAGATTACCTCCTCCATTGTGCACACAATTCAACTTCTGCAACGACACTGAGGCGTGTGCAGCAATGCACCACACCCAATCAGATTTAGCTCCAATTGCCTGCTCTTGTCTCAGACTGACAATCCAGGGAAGAGTAGAAAACCCCAATGGTAGACTGGGAATGGTTGTATTCCAATCACAAAGAATGGTATGAAAGAGTTCCTATACTAAATGATGCCACAATAAAATATAAAAACTCAAGCTGACATCATCAAATAAAGCAACATTCATGGTTCAAATAATGTCATGTGTCCTGAGGCGTACTACAGCTTTGCCAGCCATGCAAGTTATCAATGTACATGCATAACTGATGCACAACAGGTTTAGGTACTGTTAGCAAATTAAAATCAATATACAAAGTACAAGGTCTCTTCTATGTGAGACAGTTAAGTGAGGAACAGACACTCCAGTTAGATAGAAACCTAGTTAGATAACAGTTCAGTTGGATAGAGCTTGTGGCCTGGGCTGTGCTGATGGAACTGCTCGCCCAGTTAACTGCAGATTAAATGTCAGGAATGGGAGTCAGCAGCCATAGATGAAGTTTGCGTCTGCAAACAAACAGAATCATGGTATACTAATCCTGATCTACCCTGGGTTAATAAACCTCTACACATTAACTCAGACAGCTGCTTAATGTTATTTTAGGCGCATCCTTTTCTTTCGGAACTCTTCCGCAATGGTACCTGACACGATTTATTTCCACTCATACTCTGCTAAAAAAAACACTTAAGTTGATTGCAATAGGGGGTATTGTGAAATAGGTTTTGGTCAAAATATAGTCATGTGACATACAGATAGCTAGATTGAAAACCGCTTCGTGTTCTTTTGGCAGTACACGAGTAATGCATTCAGCATTTAGGCTTTCTTTATCCACTTGCTATCAATGCTTTCCAATCATCAGCAGTGCCAGCATAATGCATCCGCGTTGCTGTTCAATTACAAGTACAGTCGCTGATGTTCAGAACCCCCCTCACTGAAAGGGAAACTGTCAGATGGGTGCTTCCATTGTCTTGCTTATAACAATAGGAAACGGTGTCCCTGGCTTTGTGAAAACTGCAAATCATGAACCTAGTCAGAGTTTTACATTTTTCGATCAACTTTTCTTAATTTTTTTAATCGTACATGTGTTTTGAGTCCAAGTCGACCAGTCATGACTCAACATGCCAAAGTCAGTCGGGTCTCTTGTCATCACCATCTGCAAAAAGCACTGTGATTTTTTGGTTGAAGCAGCATCCTTGCGGGCTACCTTTGTGATGTAGCATGCTCACGTGAGTGGGTGTGGGAGCAGTCAGTGCACACAAAGAGGTGGTTGTGTTTCAACTTGAACGTGCCGGCAACCCATCTCCTCTCTTACAGTCCGCACCATGCACTCGCAGGGCGAAGCTGATCTGTCGTTACTATGATATCTGCCCAATAGCCATTGTAGCCAAGATTCTTGTCCAGCAGAAAAGATCAGCAAAGACTCAGTAAAGGAACTCAGACTTGAAGACAGGACTCTAAATCCTGGGCGTCATTGCAAGACAACGAAGAGTCACGACGGGTGCATGGTGCAGGAGAGCAGAGGAAACTCCTACACTTCAGGAGAAAGTATTGCATCCGTGTGATAATGGCTTCATCAGCTGTCACGCCACAAGGAGCTCCCTTTAGCAGACACTCAAGGGAAGCATAAGCGATAAATAACACAAATACAATATTGTGGACAGTATCGACTCAGTAAAATGATAGCCAGTATAATTGATCTAGACCCTGGATCGATCTTCAATTCTATTCTGCTGCCGTCAATCTCTTTTTCATTGTACAAGGCAAATAAATCTTTGTATCTTACAAGTTTAGACAGACAGAAATGTTTTGCTTAAACAAAAAATGACTTCTCCTTTGTGCTCCTGTGGTAAATTAGAAACTTACGGTAAGTAGAATGCTGAATTGGAATTAAAATCAGGTTGTTTCTCGGTTTATAGCTGCTGTGCCTGATTGAAATTTTAAGAATAAAGTGGAACCACCTAATGCCTGACTACTTACAAATTACTTGGTCCTGCCTAGGCTACCTCGAGCTGGTATAGATATGCTGCTTGCTCTACAGGAGGCACTGAAATCACAAAGCACAGGGTGCACGTCTTTGCTCTTCAGGAAGAAGCATGTGCAGACATCACGCAAATTGGAGACCATCCTTCCAGTGGGTAAAGCCACATTTACTGCAGAGTCTCAGTCAGAAATCAGTGCTTACCACAGACATGAGGAAAGTGTGAATACAGACCTGCGCCCTGTCAAAGATACACACATTGTGGAGCATTCTGTTAGAGATGATCTATGTAAAACAAATAAAGTGTCTTAATTGGCTGGAGCGGGCTGACTCCATGCTACAAAAGGCGCTCTAGGCCCGAGCCTGCTCTCCAACCCGGCTGGCCAAGACAGCAGGGTTGGAGAGGTTTGAATTGCGCATATCGGTTTGGCCATAGCGAGGTAGCCAGCCAAACCAACATGGGTACTTCAAACTGAAGTGGCCGCTCCTCGCTCTGCCTTGCCCGCACATTCTATTTGCTGGCAGAAATTATCAAAAATGAAATAGTAATGAAATAATTTTATTAGCATTTTATTTTTTACGCTTTCAGTGTGGGTGGGGGCGTTGCTCCTCTGCTCCCACAAAGGAACTGCCGCTGAATATAATTGTCCTGTAAAACCTGATTAGGAAACGTAAGTGCCAGTCTCCAAAAATGCCTATTTCCATGTCTAATTCCAGATTGTATATTATAGATGGCGTCCATTAGAGCCAACATTTATTCATGTAAATATACATGCACTGTCTGTTAGGCTCTGTTATGACTTGTGGGTTCTAGGTTTGCCAAGGTTCATCACCTTTCACGCAAAGATCAAAAATGACACATTTGAGCGAATAACAAGTGCCTTCATCAGGATCAGGTAGAGAGATTCAGAAAAGCTCAAGGTTGTGCATCACTGATGCAGTCTCAATGACCTACAACTATTTTACCTTGTCTAGGGTGAACTTGCATGCTGCTAGAAAGGTCCCATTCTCTGAGGCACTTGCTTAGTGATTCATGAGCTGCAGAGAAAGCATGCCTTTGAGTTGGCCCATGAATGCTATGGAGGCATTATAACTATTAAGAGACTGCTGATTCAGATAGTGAGGTTTATCTTCCTCGATCATCTCAAAAGGAAGATGCTTATCTACTACTAGGCCCTACAAAAACAGCCCTTTTGAACCACTGATGATGTTCTAACTATCCCATGGAGTGCGGTAAAAGGTAGCTGTTGATTTTTTGATTCATTGTGACTGCACATATTCTGGCAGTGATGGATGAATGTTTACAATTTCCAGAAGTTACAGGTCTTTGTAATATCACAGATGAAGTAGTCATTCTTCCAAAAATCAAGATATTCTCTAGTTGGGTATCGCTACATCTGTCAAGTCATATATTGTATCAGGTTTCCAAAGCAAACACTTCATGCCGTTCATAGAATATTTGGTATCCATCACTGCAAGATCACTCCACTGTGTATCTGCTGTACTGAAGTTATCTATAACAGCTTATCCTGAGAGTATTGTGATTTGTTTACATTTTAATGTATGTTGTATACTTGGAACACTCATGCAAGAGGTTTCTCGAGCGCTGTGTTTCATTGTAGCTTTTCAACCTGGTGCTGTCATTTGGATGGGTGAAGCTGGTTAGTTGGCCAGCAGCACTCCTTCGGAGGGATATGCCCAGGCTTTGCTGTGCACCCTTTGTCAACAAATCTGGATTCCATCACTTACCTGTATCTAGACTTGCTCCAAGCAAATGGCATCATAGAAAGCTGGCTACATTGAAGAAAGGTATGCTGATGGCCAGAGTCAAAGATGTTAAGGACTATTAAGACGCCTCTCACAGCAAGAATGGAAAGTCAGCAGTGGAACTGTTGTATAGTAGGAAATTTCAAATCTAAACTCCACTGGTAACACCCAAGCATTGCTATTATGAGGTGACACAACATGATCACCATATTAAAGATTAAAGACTATGCAAACCGGAGAAGGACAAAAAACTTTAGACTTTATAGGACATCAGGCACTGGCCCAATATAATGGTTTTCAAAAGGATGAGCCCTATTTTCAATCCCCAACAGCCTGTGGTTATTGGCATAAGAGGTCTATGCAAACTTGTATAGCGATATTACAGGCTTTGAGCATGTTCCTAAAGAGGCTGGCTTCTCTTTTAGATTTATGGTTGGTCATCGCCTTTTCCCTCTCCCCCTCACCTCTCCATGTCCCATTTCAGAATTTAAACCAGAATCATCTTAGTCTCTCATTAACATGTGATCCCTCTTGAGAGATTCTCTACTGTGATCGACTAAAACTCATAAGTCTTCCTTATTTGGGAGAATCTATAGTGTTGTCACAATGATGCATTCTTTGTTGACACTTAGGGTGAGCGTGTCCTATGGATGCACAAACAGGATGCCCAGGGTTAAAGGCAGTACGTTTGTAGCCCCACAAAACACATGCTTCTTATCTGTGCTCCTGCCTGCTCAGCATTTGTTGCTTCTCAGTTAATAGCTGATGCTCGTGTTTGAAAGGTTAAGATTACACTTTCATCTGATCCTCTGCAATGGTTATGAGAACAATTCTGTCCCTGCAGAGTTATACTATAGTTACAGCTTGTTTAAGTTAATAACCTCACTACTACTATGAGATTGTGTATCCCTTGCAAACATTTACACCCCTTCCACGTACCACCACCAAATCAAATGAGTCCTATGCTCCCTCCACCTCATCCCAGAGTATCCGTCTTCTCTCCTCAGAGACCGCTGTCGCTGCTGAAGTACGCCCTCTACAGGTAACCCCTGGGGTGATTTGACCTATTAAAAGCAGGTCCGTCAAACTACCTGCTGGCAAAACCGAACATCAGCCATTTCTGGGTCCCTAGCGACTGCTGAGTATGAATCCCTTCTGCTCTCTTTACTTTCAGAAACCAAAAGCATCTGTAATTAGTGCAGAATATATAGTGTATACTCAAATATCTGAAGCTGTCAGTTTACAGGGTAAAGAGTAGAAATTAGAGGCGGAACACAGCACTGCAGCATCGCTCTCTAATTACACAGTGCTTTAATTGCATCTTATGCAAACTGGAAGAGCATGTAATTTGTCTCTGCTGCCAGCATTTACATGATCCATATCAAACGAATTCTCCAAACCTGCTCCCCAAATTCCCTACATCCACATTTTTAGCCCTCAAGTACCGAGAAGCTGGGCACCTACTTTATGTTGCCCTGCTCAGCCAATGGGTCATGGACCGCACTGAACCCTTAAATAATGAAACTCTTCCACCCATTCCCACGTGTACTCAATGAATAAAATAAACAACAGGGATGCTTTAAGGGCATGCTGCAGGTGCACATGAGGCAGGTCTCTCTATCCGTACAAGAAGCAGTGGCGGCTGGTGGTTTTTAAGAGCAGTGGGGCTTAAATTTTAGACGCAAACACCTGAGCGAGCAAGTATGAACAGGAAAATATTGGTGCGGGGGCGAGGAGGGGCTCGCCTGCACAAACATTTAGAAAAAAAATATTCTTATGGTGGATTTAAAAGCATATTTTTACTGTAAATTTCTGAAAAAATATGATCCAGACTGACTTTGAGTGCAGGGGGCGTTACCTCTCTTTATAGACTGTCCTAGTTCAGGGCAGTCTATTAGTGAATGCCCCATACACTCGGCACCCAGGGGACAAGATAGAACATTACATTGCCTACAATTAGCTCTGCAAGTTATAGAAACAGGACCAAGTTTGAGAGTGCTTCAGCCTCTCTTGCTGTGGGTTTGTGGGTTGGCTGCTCAGCGCTTAGCACCCGTTCACATCATGTAGGCTTCATATTTTATTCTATTGCAATAATAATGTGCTTTGTATAGAACATCATTACCACTTGTCTGGCGTTTTGAACCACTGTCAGTAAAAATCAGGTGTTACCGTTACCCACTGTAATGGGTCTTAATTTACCAAACCTATAAAGCTTCAAGGGCCTATCTGCCATTTGAATTCCCGACCATCAGATCACCGCGTGTAGCAGTAGCGAGCATCTAACTCTCTGCACACTTCTGCTTGCTTGTGAGAGGTTCACAATAGGCTACTGGCTTAGAACTCACATGCAACACAGCACTGGAAACACCTTTCATTGTCAAGCCTCTCTAAACTCTCAATTTTCAGGGCAGCATATTTAAACCGGTTTGTGTTGTAGGGGAATCAGTACATGTTAACATGTATTGGGCAATGGCCAATAAGAGGTTACTATAGTGGTGAATTATAACAGTGATGTACATTGGGGAGGGGTGGTGGGACTCAGGACAGGTCCACTAAGAGAGAGACAGTCTGCACATATTCCCACCAAAGGACTACCGGCGAACAGCAAAACTGATGTACCCATGACAGCACCCCCAACCTGACTCCAGGCCGCAGCCGCTCCGCTGTGTAGTGCTGAGCAGCCCTCCTTGAGAGAAGAAGCAAGGTACCCCCTTTTCACCTGGGACTGAGGACAACAGCCGGATCCCTTTAAGATGAACAGCGTGGACTAGCGTTGGCCCACAGCTGGAATAGGGCATCCCTTTGTTCGAACGAGAGAAGTATCTAGAAGCAAAGGCCCACTCATATGGTCCCAGCAACCAACGGACTCCCTCCAACACCTCGTTAACATGCAGAGCAAAAGTGGCATGCCTGGTGAAAATCTGACCCCTCCCCACCCCCAAAGCCCTTCATTGATGTGTTTCATGCCACATTCCAGGCACCAGCAGAACAGTTGTGCATGGAAATGTTCAACCTCCCCAAAAAACGATCCAGTCCGTGTGCCAACTTGAGAACGCTAGGCCTGTGTTTTTTTTTTTTTAACCATTAAATGAAATCTGCTTTTTCAGTAGACCGGTTAACCTTCCTTCACTGATTGGGGCTGTCCATGGATTTAGGTGCTTTCTTCACAAACTAAAGAAGTGCAGTCAGTCAGTACTGGACAGGACTGGCCCATTTATAGAATTGTGGTTATTTAAAAAAATGATGCTGTTAGGCCAGCATTTCATCAGCTGTAAAAGTGCACATACTGATGGTTTTACTCTTTATAATGTGCCTATCGATTTAACTCTCCCTTAGTATTTTAGAACACTGCATCTTGTAAAATAAGTCCTTATGCATTTAGCTGCCACTGTGACATCCAGAATGTCTGAAAGCACAAATACCAATCACAGTGCCCATGCATAAAGTGTCTCCGTGCATTATCAGCTTTGATTGCCCCTGAGCCGGGTAAGTCACTCTTGCCTAATCAACTGCCATTATTCAGTCATCTGTGCACAAATAGTCCGATCCAAGTGTCTGTTCGCATTTAATGACCCTGTCCAATTACGCGGCTTGCACACTCTGCTTTCATCATTGTGCACACTCAGTCTTCACTCTCCCAACGCAGTGAATTCTATTCCTCATGCAACACAGGACGTGCCAGTAGTAAATGAACTGCGTGTATTATGTTGAGCAATTAGCGCTCTGAACTAATCAGTGGGTCGCCTGCAATGCCTTAGAAAATGAATCCTAAATAAATGAAAAGTGTAAGTACACAAATAGGTGCATGTGACTTTTCGATTCAGCAGCCGCTCATAGCCCTGTAAAATGTGCCTGTGTGTAAATGCAATTGCACATTGTGATTGTTCACTCTGGTTCCACTCATTGAAGATATCGCTACTTTCCCCTCAAGCACTTCGCTTACCGTATCCCAGGGAGATTCAGTGCCATCATCCGTGCGCAACGTGTTAGTGAAAAACTGCCAGTGCACTAGCGGTGGAGAACAAGGTACATGCACCGGCTGAGCTACCTGCAACCAGTGCCATGCAAAAGTGGCAGTGCTTTCTTTACCTCCGTTTTTTCTTTCGACATGCATTGTCAGTCAGTGCGCAATCAGATGCCTCTATGCCATTTTTAAAAATCTTTTTTTATTGTTATTGAATACAGAAAGAAAAAACATCAACATCAGAAAGTCGCATCAGTGACATGTCGACCCAGGGAGAACTTGGGGGGTTCCGTAGGGGGCGAGAAGGCGCCCGGCAGGAGCAATACAGGGTGGGCACATAGTATTCAACAGTAGTCGCACCTCATGTACAGAAATGAATGACAGACAACAAGACACATCTTGATAACAACATATATGAAGCAATAGATGATGAAATAAGGAAACCGAGTTGATTAGTAGACCACGTATTTTAGCGTGGAATTGTTGTGTATATCAGGAGGAGGAAATGTTAGGGTAAATCATAAAAATAATTTGATCCGTGAGAGGGTTAGTGAGGCCCAGTAAGGTGTGTCAGGAAGTACACTCTCAGATAATGGATGTGAGAAGAACCATGGTGCTCACAGGGACATAATGACAATGAGAAACATAGTGTACATGCTTGGGTGGTATAATGTTGCATTCAAGTAGTACGTGTGTCGTTTTTGGCCTCTATTTTTATAATGAGCGCATCCCATAAGTTGCAACCGCCACATGCTAAGCCCTTATTTCTCAATGTCTGCAATACATCAGCCTCTGCTTCGGCCCATTGTAGTAGGACTTGTAACAATTTAGTAATGTCCGGTGTGGTGGATGCCTTCCAGTGCATAGCTAGGAGGCACTTAAAGGTTACAAATGCCAAATCTATAAATCTACGAAGATGCTAGTCACCTTTAGCATTGGTGTGCAACCCTAAGATACAGGATTCAGGAGTAGGTGGCAAATTATGGTCCGCCAAGGCAGCGTGCAATAATGGAGGACATTCCCACACCATGTGAAAGAAACTTGCTTCAGGTAACGGGCACTTGGGGTCAGAGACTGGAAACATATATTTGATATGGTGGGGGGAGAGGTAAGCTTGGTGTAAATAAATAAATTGGGTAAAGCGAAATCTGGGATTGTGCGATATCCCTTGAACATTAAGCAGGGCTGTCGACCATGATTGTTGAGACAGAGGACTAGGGAGCACCACATCCCAGCGGGCAAGAGCATTTTCCATTCCAGGACAGTTTTTGATGCTCAGGGCATCATATAACATCAAGATCGCTTTCTAAGTTCCCAGGTCCGATAGCAACAGGGTGACTATTTGTGATGATGGCAGTTCGGTTTCACCGTTATGCCACATGTCGTGTATTAGCAGTCTTATTGCACAATATGTTGGGAATAGGCCAGTGTGTTGTAATGTCATGAGGACCTCTTGGATGTGCATTTGTCATCCCTGATTTAGCTTTGTTTTACATTTATATATTTTATTTGTTTTAGCTAAGCTGCTTTTAGTAAAGACATTTACACACATTTCTTGCAGGATAGGTTTCTAGGGATCATGAGTTGCTTATTTAGTTAGCTTTTGCACAACATTTAATCAGTACTTTCTGTTCACAACTAAGAACACTGTACATTATATGCTAGTTTATGTTGCCTGTTCAGGAGACAGCTTCTAACACCTAGACACAGCATTGCATCAGGACTATACTTCCAACACAGTATGGTGTATTATATAAATAGCGCCCCTGAAGGGAGCAGAGGGTATTCAGACCACCACCATCCCAAGACGCGTGCTATGTGACATGCAGCTTTCTGGTCATAATTTACCAGCCTCCTGAGAGGATTGCAATACACATCGCAGACCGACTCCTGTCACTGTTTTCAGGTATGGGGTTGTGGCTAATCCCTTACATCGGCCAGGCAGAAACTCGAATCGTATCATCGTATGAGGAGGTTCCTGTTAATGAGAACTTGCAGTTCAAAAATATTAACTAGGAAGAGTAGGTGGTTGGTGGGACAAAGGTTTGTTCAATCCATTTGGGAGTTAGGGCTGAAAAACGATTTAAAACACACCTAAGGCCCTTCTGATGGAGAGCATGGTAAGGTTGTGTTTTAGGTTCGCCATAAGAATGCTACATAACCTGGGGTTGTGGCATAATAAGGCTTGTTTGGGTACTTTGGTTTTGTTCACTTTCACCATCAATAATCACTGGAGCAGTACTGTGCAAGCTGCCTGAGATAATCTGTTGATTATGGAGGTAGGAGTATGGCTGGAAATGTAGTGCTTTGTACATAATCTAACAAGTTTTGAATGTAGTTGGCTGCCATAAATCTTTCTTTTCAGGTTTTCACTCTTTCTAGCTCCTGTTACTAATATGGTCCCTCCCACATTATAGCCAAATAAACCTACTCCTGGATTCTATCCATAGATTGTCTTAACTAGTAGATACACTGGGAATTATCACACTGTTTGGCCTGCCATGTCCCACCCATCCGGGATCCAACCCTCCTAATGCTGTGAACAGAGTGAGTGGATGGGCTGAACACAATTCATTTCTTGCACGCACCAATGCATTCATGTACTTTCTTCCTCATCTGCAGACTCCTGGCAGTGCCTTGGAAATATAGCTTGAAAAATCCTTTCTCTGCAGTGCCAGTGTACGTTTATTAAACTTTATTTTTGGTTGTACAAACATTATCTTAACTTTGAGCCCTAACTTTTCCCAACTACTCTGCCGGATTGGTACTGGACGACTGTTACATTCATTATTGTGTAGAGATTAAATTGGCTTTATTTAGTACATCAGCACATACTATAAGTATGACACAAATTACTACCTTCTATGTACCTGGGAAAAGCAAGTATTTGCCACAAACTCTGTGTTTTACATTGTCCGATGATTAGGAGCATGGCTTTGAAAAAGATAAACCATCTGTCCATTAGCTGGTTCTACAGCATGTCCTGCTATAGTTTTGGTTCATGCCTGTTATCTGATGTGTATGTTCTCTACAGGCTCCGCCTAGGACAGAAAATACACCTGGGCACCAAAATAAAAGCGGCCCCATTAGTGAATTAGATTTTAAAAAGAAGGGCCCCATGTTTGAAATAAGGACAGTTCTCAACTTTTTCAACTTCTTAAGATACATTGTGTTTGCAAGATATGGAAGTGTACATGGAACTGAGTTTGCTGCAGGCAATGTTTGTTTTAATATTAGGGAAGTTAATGGTAAAAATCGTCCCTGGAGACCATAAAGCAGGCCCCAAAAAACAGCCCACACACAGACCTGTCAGTCCAGCCCGACGGGCACTGCCTGATTGCCCTGTAGACACGCCGGGCCCTGGTTCTCTAAAGTTGATGGATTTTCATGATTGTTTCATGTGTAAAACTATCCATGTTTCCTGACGCTCATAAAAGTCTTCAGGACAATGGTTCACATGATTTATTCTTGTTGCACTCAAGATAGCAAGAACTGTTATAAAAAGCAAGAACGCAAAGTCGGCATTCTTGTACTTTTGTGACCAGCTTCCTCTGTCAGTGTATGGCAATACAGACATGGAAAATGTGTGAGATCTTCATGCATTGGTGATTGTGATGTGTACAAAGCCCTGCCATGTGCCATAGTCAATCTATGTCGTACTTGTCCCAAGGATGTCAAATCTCAGTTCCATTTTTCTGCCAACCACAGTGGTGCGGGAACAATTTTAATGGGGAGGAGAGGGAAAGTGCTCCCATTAATATTACATCACCCAAGTCATAGTGATTGTGACAAATCCAAGCACCTCATGAAAGCCACGCTCATTCAGCAGGAGATGGGTAAGGGTGTGGTATATATCTGGGAGTGCATTTTGGAGCACAGCGATGCAAACATATTACTAAAGCAAAGCATGGTGTGGTAGTGCACTGTCATTTACAGAGAGCACATTTTCCATTTAAATGGCAGCAAGATTTTCACTGTCATCCAGGTTTACTGATAAAAGCTTTTGCTGCATAAACGATAATGTGTGGAAATTGGGTTTCAGCAAATATTTATCATTTGCACATTACAAAGCAAAGTGTCTTGATTTTATCCTATAAACATCATTGCTTCCATTACACTTATGAATTACTGAACAAAATGTGTTCCATTTGTGCCTTCCTACCTGCTATGTCTTGAAATGCTTGTACAGTTAATTTATTGGTATTTGTTGTGTGTTAGAAAAAATGCACATCTTACAGCATCCTTTTATATTCCATGTACCCTCAGCAAGACTGTCAGATAATTCACTAACAACATCCTCTAATTCTGCAGTCACAGAAAGAAAGGTAAACACCAATCTACATGGTAAAAATGATCAATTCGTAGGGGCCATAACCTGACATTTGACCTCTGTTTCTGAACGTAAAGTAAATGTGATAAGATAAAAACAAAATATAAAGGCACCTTCATTGCTCATTCACCTTCTTAACTCCAGAATATTTATTTTGGAGGCGCTGCAGTTCCTCTCCCATGCTAAAGCAAACTGTGCTGTCTTCCAGTATTTTGAGCCAAAAGGATTAGCTTTTCTTGGCAATGGTTTTAAGTATGTTGTGCTTTCTTCTCTCCCAGTAACCAGTGGCATAATACAAACTGATGGTCCCCCTCTGCCAAATGTGATAGGGCCCCTAAGTATCACGTCTCACAGATATTCATTGGCATTAGGCTGCATGGGGCTTTCCTAATGGATTGGAGCCCCCTGAAGTGTTGGGCTCCTTCCCCTGTACCACAAGGGTTGTGTTCCACCTCTGCCAGTAACTCATTTGCAAAGGATTTATGCTGTTGAGGCCAGTTTCAGGGTGCCCTCATTATGGAGCAGTCAGAATCTGTTTGACCTGTGCAGGGTCTTTATCCTTTGTCCTCGGCTGCACATTTGTAAAATTATGATGGGTATTAGTTACACCCATTGCTTAAAGGATCACAAATCTAAAAGAAAAATGAATAGAGCTTGGCTTTGAGTCTGGAGTTCCTATTTTCGAAAAAAAAAAATATATATATATATATATATATATATATATATATATATATATATATATATATATATATATATATATATATATATATATATATTCACTGAGAAAAACAAAGGTTACAGGGATGTTATAGTTAGGTTCTGAATTTACTCGTACAAAACCATAGAAATTCAGCAGTTATAGTTATAGTTCTTTCAAGTAACTATAAGTTGCGCCCTTGCCATGCACAGTTTTCTTATCAATAATGTTATTGCAAATGTTGCAGTGATATTAAAGATGCCATACAAGGTCTCATCAATGACATAATATGTAGACTAATTAGGTGTGCATGGTGAAAGCGCGAGTTATAGTTACCTTGGGCGCAAGCTTCTGTCTTGAAAGTTTCGGGGTGATCTGTCAAGGGAGGGCTGAGAAAAAGGGGTGTCCCAAAATGTGTTTTCCCCATTCATTTTTCCATAGTATCTTTAGGCACGCCTACAGCCCAAACCGCTGAAGAGAATTACACCAAATTTGGCACGAAGCTAGATTCTGTTCGGCAGATCATGCTGTTTGTGATTTGAAGCAAATCCATTCATTAGTTTTGGAGACATTTAAAACCAAAAAGTATAGATATATAGGGACGCAGATCCTCTGCTGATCCAACCTGCCCCGTGCTGATATCCGATTGGCTCAAATCACTTCATCAAGGAAGGGTTGGCAGCCAACATCTGAAGCCGAGTCCCAGAAAAAATGACAAAAAAAAAGAAAAGGAGCTGGTGTAGAGTGCCTCTGACGCCTTAGTCCTGGGGTCCCTGAGGGAATTTTTTTTTTTAAACATCAGAAAAATCCACTGATGGATACACAAGCTTTTCAGATTTTCTTTTTTTTAAATACGGTCTTCCACACTTTTTTTAAATGTGCCCCATGGGTGGGTTAGGTCCTGGGGGCATCATAGAGGAGGGGGATGCACGGGACCCCTTCCTTGCGCTTTAATAAGCCCCGGGGACCACCACCTCCCTGGGATGAATGTCTGAAAAAGTGCTGGACCCTGGCGCCCCTGTACCCCAGGGACCAGTACCCCCGGGACAAACATGTTTTAAGTAAATGGGGGAGGCCCAGTGCCCCCCCACACACATGCCAGGGACCACCATCCCCTGGCCTACACTTTATTTGGAGCAGGGGGACACGCAGCGCATTTGCTGCCCTGGGGACCACCCCCACCCCCGGGGCAAATTATTTAAAAAAGAAAGGGTCCCTGTGGGACCCTGAGTCCCAGGGACCATCACCCTCCCAGGGCTATTCTCATTGGAGGGGGGCCACGCAGCCCCCCCTCTTGGAGCCACTGATGGCCCTGGGGACCTCCATCCACTAGGGCCAGCTCCTGCTATGTCCAGGAGAGTCCACCGCCGGGACATAGCTGTTTGCTGTCACTTGGTTGCAGTGCTGCAGACAGACCAAGCCACAGCAAATACTCTACTGTTTGACAGCGGGACCTGCTTTAAAGTGCAGGGACAGAGATGAAATGCTTCAGCAAGGAGGGAGCTGCTGTCAAAGCTTCCTCTGCAGTGTCAGGTAGCCCGTAAAGGGCATTTTATTTAAAAAACTAAATAAATAAGAAGGGAATGCGGAGGAGCCCTTGAGGGCTTCCTTGTGGTCTCAGAAAGCCCAGAAAGAGCTAAAATCTTTTTTTTTAAACGTAACCCCCATAGCTCAGTGTAAAGGTCACAGACCTTCACATTGAGCTTTGGGTGTTCCAGTCCAGCTGGACTCATTACCATTTTATTTATTTTTTAAATTAAAAAAATATATATTTAAAGAAAATATATATACATTTTTTATTTTCATTTGGATAGAAATATCTCATTCTAAGCATATCAGACATCAAAGCCTAAAAAACTCTATCTCTCTCCCTCTCACTTTCTTTCTCTCTCTCTGTCTCTATTTCAGTCAATTCTCCCACTCACACACCCACTCAGATACTTACACACCCACTCACAGAAGCACTCAGACACTCATGCATTCACTCAGAGACCCAGTGAGACCCTCACGCACCCACTTAGACCCACTCAGATAGTTACACACTCACTCGCACACCCACTCAGACTGTCACACACCCACTGACACCCTCATGCACTCACTCACAGACCCGCACACACACTGACGCTCCCACTAAAACACTGATGTACTAGCTGTCACACCCAGACAGACAATCTGACAACCACTGTCACCCCCAGATACACCCTCTCACACCTATTGTCATACCCAGAAAGGCCCTGGACTAATCCCGCCATGCATTGCCAAACGGCAATGTGCAGCATGGGGTTGGGTGGTTAGGGAGGTTAGCCGTGGGGTCTGGCTGCAGGCCAGGCCTTGCAGGCAACCTCTGCTGCACATTGGTGAAGTCTGTGCATGGTGTAAGATTGGGTGGGCGGAGGTGGTTGGATCAACTCATAGTAATGAAAATTACTATCATTAAAAAAAACATAGACCTTCACTGAAAAACCCGAAGGTTACAGGATGTTATAGTTAGGAAATAGAATTTAAAAAAACATAGAAATTCACATAAAAAAATAAAATGTTACAGGGACGTTGTAGTTAGGCTCACATTTTAAACATAAAAAAACCATAGAAATTCACCTGTTAGAGTTATCTCAAGTAACTAAAACTCAAGCCTTAAGGTAACTATAACTCGCCCTTGCCATGCACTGCTAATTACCTCACAAATTACGGCACTCATGACATCTTTGATAACATCACTGATAATATCAATGTAATATTTGCAGTTAAAGTTTTGAAAACAACTGTGCATGGTGGGGGCGCGAGTTATAATTATCTTTGGGCACAAGTAAGAGTTACTTGCGATAGCCCTAACTATAACAGGTGAATTTCTATCACAGCTATCACATGCCTGCAGGAGTAGTAGACACAATAATCTGTATGTTGCACAACGAAAATATTGCCTCTAGTAGACTTGGCTGCACATGTATGTTACTATGTGTAGGAAGCTAATCCATATGAGTGACATACTAACATTCCTTTTATGTATGATTTTAGTTTTCTCATATATGTAAATTACAACTCTATCATAAACATGTATATTAGTATGACTATAATCAAGAAACCCAAGAGATTAAAGATCTGGGCCTGACATACCACTGAAATGTTTCTCTATGAAGTCATTTATCCAAAACTTGTCACTCAAAAATTGTGTTTATTTAGACCGTAGTCTCTCCAGCTGCTTGCTATGTAAGCAAGAATGACAAACAAGACACATATATAATACCTTTAAAACCTAAATAATAACACTTTAGTAATAAATTGAATTTTTAAAATGTGCTTAAAAACTATTTAATGCTGATAAAAACCTTTCTATTCCACAAATTACACAGAGGTATTTCTTGTGTATTAAGGAATTGCCATCTTGCACAATACTCCTCATTTCATATTTAATTAAAATTAGTCTTAAACATCCCCTTGCTGTGGCTTTAACAGAAAACAGTCTTACGGAATTTGAGTGACATCACATTTTGTGTTCAAACCACATATACATTTCTTCACATTTTCCTGGATTGCTAAATTAAATGTCTGGTTCTGGAACATAATTTTATCACAAGCCGCAGCTCGGATTTAGACGGCGTTGGGGTTGCAAGGTTTAAGGACAACTTGTCACAAATGTCACTTATTATTTTTTCTTATTTCTGTGTACATTTTAAGTAACTTTCTACACCCTACTTCCTGCAAAGAGAAGCAACTTTACGCTTATAGGTATTTTACAACCTAACCCAAACGTGTAATGTGTGGAACCAGGCTAAGAGGGCCCAAACTGTTAAATCAGTTTCCACACTCACCTCCTGGATCTTTGAGGCATTTAGGAGGCTCAACAAGTATTTTAAACATTCCCTTTCGAAATGGTCCCCCTGGTATCTATGATCCATGCATACGATCTCTTCTCCATACTGAAGCTGAGGTTGAAGGTGTGGTGCGGGTGTAGGCTAATTGTACAGGTCTTAAACACAGCCCACTGTAATCCTTGTTCATTTTTTTCAGTCCTACTATAGAAGAGAGTGTTTGGACTTTTAAATTACCTATATTTTAATTCCACTGTAAATTGTTACAAAACAGCATCCCCAAGTACTTGTATGAATGCACGTTACCACTTTTGTATTACCTATACAGGAAAAAAAAGTTAAAGGTTGGTTCTAACCAAATTAATTATCAGCTTTCTGTCTGATTGCAGTATCTAAGAAATTCTGGTAATTTCATTTGAACTTCTATTTCTGTCATACAGTATAAATAATCACAAGATCGTCTGCATTGAGAAGACATGAAACGTGACCCATCTTGTGACCTTGTGACAAAAGCAGTCTGTTTTTGCCAACGCTGATGGAAGATCTGATGGATAGAGAGTAAACAATAGTAGAGGTAGCACACAGCCCTGCCTTAGGCAATGTTTTCATGAGAGAGTATCCTCTGGGTCAATCTCCACTCTTGACCGATTTCCTCTGGAGAGGTCCTTTAGGATTGTGAGTAAACGCCTTGTGATTTGCAACTTAATTACCATGACCCACATTAAATCCCTATTAGCCAGGTCAAAAGCGGCACTAAAGTCAAGTCTGTAAAGCAACAAAAGAGATTATCCCTTTGCTCTATAGACTTCTGCACCAAGGACCACAAATTGAAACAATGGCATTTGTTAAATCTGCCCTGTTCAGTAGGAATTAGGTCAAAGGCCTTGAACCATTGTTTTAAACTAAGCCATAATTATTTTTGCAAACAATTACCCCCTGTAGGAAGTTGGCTCTGTATGCACTATTTCAAAGTAAGGAATAGTATGCACAGAGTCCAAGGGTTCCCCTTAGAGGTAAGATAGTGGCAAAAAGAGATAATACTAATGCTCTATTTTGTGGTAGTGTGGTCGAGCAGTAGGCTTATCAAAGGAGTAGTGTTAAACATTTGTTGTACATACACACAGGCAATAAATGAGGAACACACACTCAGAGACAATTCCAGGCCAATAAGTTTTGTTATAGAAAAATATCTTTTCTTAGTTTATTTTAAGAACCACAGGTTCAAATTCTACATGTAATATCTCATTTGAAAGGTATTGCAGGTAAGTACTTTAAGAACTTTGAATAATCACAATAGCATATATACTTTTTACATAAAACACATTTAGCTGTTTTAAAAGTGGACACAGTGCAATTTTCACAGTTCCTGGGGGAGGTAAAGTAATGTTAGTTCTTGCAGGTAAGTAAACCACCTACGGGGTTCAAATTGGGGTCCAAGGTAGCCCACCGTTGGGGGTTCAGAGCAACCCCAAAGTTACCACACCAGCAGCTCAGGGCCGGTCAGGTGCAGAGTTCAAAGTGGTGCCCAAAACGCATAGGCTTCAATGGAGAGAAGGGGGTGCCCCGGTTCCAGTCTGCCAGCAGGTAAGTACCCGCGTCTTCGGAGGGCAGACCAGGGGGGTTTTGTAGGGCACCGGGGGGGACACAAGCTCACACAAAAAGTACACCCTCAGCGGCACTGGGGCGGCCGGGTGCAGTGTGCAAACACGCGTCGGGTTTTCAATAGGTTTCAATGGAAGACCAAGGGGTCTCTTCAGCGATGCAGGCAGGCAAGGGGGGGGGGCTCCTCGGGGTAGCCACCACCTGGGCAAGGGAGAGGGCCTCCTGGGGGTCACTCCTGCACTGGAGTTCCGATCCTTCAGGTGCTGGGGGCTGCGGGTGCAGGGTCTTTTCCAGCCGTCGGGATTTTAGAGTCAGGCAGTCGCGGTCAGGGGGAGCCTGGGGATTCCCTCTGCAGGCGTCGCTGTGGAGGCTCAGGGGGGACAACTTTGGTTACTCACGGTCTCGGAGTCGCCGGAGGGTCCTCCCTGAGGTGTTGGTTCTCCACCAGTCGAGTCGGGGTCGCCGGGTGCAGTGTTGCAAGTCTCACGCTTCTTGCGGGGATTGCAGGGGTCTTTAAATCTGCTCCTCTGGATACAAAGTTGCAGTCGTTGTTGAACAGGGCCGCTGTTCTCTGGAGTTTCTTGGTCTCTTGGAAGCAGGGCAGTCCTCTGAGGATTCAGAGGTCGCTGGTCCTGGAGAAAGCGTCGCTGGAGCAGGTTTCTTTAGAAGGCAGGAGACAGGCCGGTAGGACTGGGGCCAAAGCAGTTGGTGTCTTCTTTCTTCTTCTGCAGGTGTTGTCAGCTCAGCAGTCTTCTTCTTCGGTAAGTTGCAGGAATCTAAATTCTTAGGTTCAGGGGAGCCCTTAAATACTAAATTTAAGGGCGTGTTTAGGTCTGGGGGGTTAGTAGCCAATGGCTACTAGCCCTGAGGGTGGGTACACCCTCTTTGTGCCTCCTCCCAAGGGGAGGGGGTCACATTCCTATCCCTATTGGGGGAATCCTCCATCTGCAAGATGGAGGATTTCTAAAAGTTAGAGTCACTTCAGCTCAGGACACCTTAGGGGCTGTCCTGACTGGCCAGTGACTCCTCCTTGTTATTCTCATTATCTCCTCTGGCCTTGCCGCCAAAAGTGGGGCCGTGGCCGGAGGGGGTGGGCAACTCCACTAGCTGGAGTGCCCTGTGGTGCTGGAACAAAGGGGGTAAGCCTTTGAGGCTCACCGCCAGGTGTTACAGCTCCTGCCTGGGGGAGGTGATAGCATCTCCACCCAGTGCAGGCTTTGTTACTGGCCACAGAGTGACAAAGGCACTCTCCCCATGTGGCCAGCAACCTGTCTCGAGTGTGGCAGGCTGCTAGAACCAGTCAGCCTACACGGGTAGTTGGTTTAAGTTTCAGGGGGCACCTCTAAGGTGCCCTCTGGGGTGTAGTTTACAATAAAATGTACACTGGCATCAGTGTGCATTTATTGTGCTGAGAAGTTTGATACCAAACTTCCCAGTTTTCAGTGTAGCCATTATGGTGCTGTGGAGTTCGTGTTTGACAGACTCCCAGACCATATACTCTTATGGCTACCCTGCACTTACAATGTCTAAGGTTTGGCTTAGACGTTGTAGGGGCACAGTGCTCATGCACGGGTGCCCTCACCTATGGTATAGTGCACCCTGCCTTAGGGCTGTAATGCCTACTAGAGGGGTGACTTATCTATACTGCATAGGCAGTGTGAGGTTGGCATGGCACCCTGAGGGGAGTGCCATGTCGACTTACTCGTTTTGTCCTCATCAGCACACACAAGCTGGCAAGCAGTGTGTCTGTGCTGAGTGAGGGGTCCCCAGGGTGGCATAAGATATGCTGCAGCCCTTAGAGACCTTCCCTGGCATCAGGGCCCTTGGTACCAGGGGTACCAGTTACAAGGGACTTACCTGGATGCCAGGGTGTGCCAATTGTGGAATCAAAAGTACAGGTTAGGGAAAGAACACTGGTGCTGGGGCCTGGTTAGCAGGCCTCAGCACACTTTCAATTCAAAACATAGCATCAGCAAAGGCAAAAAGTCAGGGGGTAACCATGCCAAGGAGGCATTTCCTTACACAACCCCCCCCCCAAACGAAAGAGGATGAGACTAACCTTTCCCAAGAGAGTCTTCATTTTCTAAGTGGAAGAACCTGGAAAGGCCATCTGCATTGGCATGGGCAGTCCCAGGTCTGTGTTCCACTATAAAGTCCATTCCCTGTAGGGAGATGGACCATCTCAACAGTTTTGGATGTTCACCTTTCATTTGCATCAGCCATCTGAGAGGTCTGTGGTCAGTTTGAACTAGGAAGTGAGTACGAAAGAGGTATGGTCTCAGCTTCTTCAGGGACCAAACCACAGCAAAAGCCTCGCTCTCAATGGCACTCCAACGCTGCTCCCTGGGGAGTAACCTCCTGCTAATGAAAGCAACAGGCTGGTCAAGGCCATCATCATTTGTTTGGGACAAAACTGCCCCTATCCCATGTTCAGAGGCATCTGTCTGCACAATGAACTGCTTGGAGTAATCTGGAGCTTTCAGAACTGGTGCTGTACACATTGCTTGTTTCAGGGTGTCAAAGGCCTGTTGGCATTCTACAGTCCAGTTTACCTTCTTGGGCATTTTCTTGGAGGTGAGTTCTGTGAGGGCTGTCACAATGGATCCATATCCCTTCACAAACCTCCTATAGTACCCAGTCAAGCCAAGGAATGCCATGACTTGAGTCTGGGTTTTTGGAGCTGCCCAGTCCAGAATAGTCTGGATCTTAGGCTGGAGTGGCTGAACTTGGCCTCCACCTACAAGGTGTCCCAAGTAAACCACAGTTCCCTGCCCTATCTGGCATTTGGATGCCTTGATAGAGAGGCCTGCAGATTGCAGAGCCTTCAAAACCTTCTTCAGGTGGACCCGGTGATCCTGCCAGTTGGAGCTAAAGACAGCAATATCATCAAGATAAGCTGCACTAAAGGACTCCAAACCAGCAAGGACTTGATTCACCAACCTTTGGAATGTGGCAGGGGCATTCTTTAAACCAAAGGGCATAACAGTAAACTGATAATGCCCATCAGGTGTGGAGAATGCTGTCTTTTCTTTTGCTCCAGGTGCCATTTTGATTTGCCAGTACCCTGCTGTTAAGTCAAAGGTACTTAAGAATTTGGCAGCACCTAATTTGTCTATCAGTTCATCAGCTCTAGGAATGGGATGGGCATCTGTCTTGGTGACAGAATTAAGTCCTCTGTAGTCCACACAAAACCTCATCTCTCTCTTTCCATCTTTGGTGTGAGGTTTGGGGACTAAGACCACGGGGCTAGCCCAGAGGCTGTCAGAGTGCTCAATTACTCCCAATTCCAGCATCTTGTGGACTTCCACCTTAATGCTTTCCTTAACTTGATCAGACTGTCTGAATATTTTGGTTTTGACAGGCATGCTGTCTCCTGTGTCCACATCATGGGTACACAGGAGCTCAGCAAACTGTTGCAGGACCTTCCTACAGTCAGCTTGCTGTTGGCCAGAGAGGGTGTCTGAATAGATCACTCCATCTACTGAGCCATCATTAGGGTCTGATGACAGAAGATCAGGGAGAGGCTCACTCTCAGCTTCCTGATCCTCATCTGTTACCATTAACAGATTCACATCAGCCCTGTCCTGGAAGAGCTTAAGGCGGTTCACATGGATCACCCTCTTGGGGCTCCTGC
The DNA here is from genome assembly GCF_031143425.1 of Pleurodeles waltl. Classification (NCBI taxonomy): domain Eukaryota; kingdom Metazoa; phylum Chordata; class Amphibia; order Caudata; family Salamandridae; genus Pleurodeles; species Pleurodeles waltl. The sequence continues at coordinate 926,914,412 of NC_090439.1, read as the reverse complement.
TAGTGCCCAGGTCCACCAGGTAGGTGACCTGACTCTTCTTCTCTAGCACTGGGTAAGGGCCACTCCATCTGTCCTGGAGTGCCCTGGGAGCCACAGGCTCCAGAACCCAGACTTTCTGCCCTGGTTGAAATTCAACCAGTGCAGCCTTTTGGTCATACCAAAACTTCTGGAGCTGTTGGCTGGCCTCAAGGTTTTTACTTGCCTTTTCCATGTACTCTGCCATCCTTGAGCGAAGGCCAAGTACATAGTCCACTATGTCTTGTTTAGGCTCATGAAGAGGTCTCTCCCAGCCTTCTTTCACAAGAGCTAGTGGTCCCCTTACAGGGTGGCCAAACAGAAGTTCAAAGGGTGAGAACCCTACTCCCTTCTGAGGCACCTCTCTGTAAGCGAAAAGCAGACATGGCAGGAGGACATCCCATCTCCTTTTGAGTTTTTCTGGGAGCCCCATGATCATGCCCTTTAATGTCTTGTTGAATCTCTCAACAAGGCCATTAGTTTGTGGATGATAGGGTGTAGTGAATTTATAAGTCACTCCACACTCATTCCACATGTGTTTCAGGTATGCTGACATGAAGTTGGTACCTCTGTCAGACACCACCTCCTTAGGGAAGCCCACTCTGGTAAAGATACCAATGAGGGCCTTGGCTACTGCAGGGGCAGTAGTCGACCTAAGGGGAATAGCTTTAGGATACCTAGTAGCATGATCCACTACTACTAGTATGTACATATTTCCTGAGGCTGTGGGAGGTTCAAGTGGACCCACTATGTCCACACACACTCTTTCAAAGGGGACCCCCACCACTGGAAGTGGAATGAGGGGGGCCTTTGGATGTCCACCTGTCTTACCACTGGCTTGACAGGTGGTACAGGAGACACAAAACTCCTTAACTTTCTGGGACATGTTGGGCCAGTAGAAGTGGTTGACTAGTCTCTCTCACATCTTGGTTTGTCCCAAATGCCCAGCCAGGGGAATAGCATCTGCTAAGGTCAGTATGAACTCTCTGAACGCCTGAGGCACTACCACTCTCCTAGTGGCACCAGGTTTGGGATCTCTTGCCTCAGTGTACAGGAGTCCATCTTCCCAATAGACCCTATGGTTTCCAGTTTTCTTGCCATTGGACTCTTCAGCAGCTTGCTGCCTAAGGCCTTCAAGAGAGAGACAGGTTTCTTGCCCCTTACACAACTGCTCCCTTGAGGGTCCCCCTGGGCCTAAGAGCTCAATCTGATAAGGCTCTAACTCCATAGGCTCAGTTCCCTCAGAGGGCAGAACTTCTTCCTGAGAAGAGAGGTTCTCTTTTTGTTGTTGTGTTGCAGCTGGTTTCCCAGCTGGCTTTCCTTTTCTCTTGGTAGGCTGGGCCCTTTTTCCAGGCTCCAGCTCTACTTTTTCACCCTGAGCCTTGCACTGTGCCCTTGTCTTGACACACACCAGTTCAGGGATACCCAGCATGGCTGCATGGGTTTTCAGTTCTACCTCAGCCCATGCTGAGGACTCCAGGTCATTTCCAAGCAAACAGTCTACTGGGATATTTGAGGAGACCACCACCTGTTTCAGGCCATTGACCCCTCCCCACTCTAAAGTTACCATAGCCATGGGATGTACTTTAGTTTGATTGTCAGCATTGGTGACTGGATACGTTTGTCCAGTCAAGTATTGACCAGGGGAAACCAGTTTCTCTGTCACCATAGTGACACTGGCACCTGTATCCCTCAGGCCTTCTACACTTGTCCCATTAATTAAGAGCTGCTGCCTGTATTTTTGCATGTTAGGAGGCCAGGCAGCCAGTGTGGCTAAATCCACCCCACCCTCAGAGACTAATGTAGCTTCAGTGTGACACCTGATTTGCTCTGGGCACACTGTTGATCCCACTTGGAGACTAGCCATTCCAGTGTTAGCTGGAGTGGAGTTAGAAGTGGTAGTTTTCTTGGGACAGGCCTTGTCTCCAGTTTGGTGTCCAGGCTGATTACAGCTACGACACCAGGCCTTTTTGGGATCAAAGTTTTTACCCTTGTACCCAAAATTGTTTTGTGAAGAGGCTCTGGGCCCACCCTCCTGTGCAGGTTTTTGGGGGCCTGAAGAAGACTCTTTACTATTTTGGTTTTGGATGTCTCAACACTCTTCCCCTGGGGAGGCTTTGTGACCCCTTTCTTTTGGTCACCCCCTGTGGTAGTCTTGGTCACCCTAGTCTTGACCCAATGGTCCGCCTTCTTTCCCAATTCTTGGGGAGAAATTGGTCCTAGGTCTACCAGATGCTGATGCAGTTTATCATTTGAACAATTACTTAACAGGTGTTCTTTCACAAATAAATTGTACAGCCCATCATAATTATTAACACCACTGCCTTGAATCCAACCATCCAGTGTTTTCACTGAGTAGTCCACAAAATCAACCCAGGTCTGGCTCGAGGTTTTTTGAGACCCCTGAATCTAATTCTATACTCCTCAGTGGAGAATCCAAAGCCCTCAATCAGGGTACCCTTCATGAGGTCATAAGATTCTGCATCTTTTCCAGAGAGTGTGAGGAGTCTATCCCTACATTTTCCAGTGAACATTTCCCAAAGGAGAGCACCCCAGTGAGATTTGTTCACTTTTCTGGTTACACAAGCCCTCTCAAAAGCTGTGAACCATTTGGTGATGTCATCACCATCTTCATATTTAGTTACAATCCCTTTAGGGATTTTCAACATGTCAGGAGAATCTCTGACCCTAGTTATGTTGCTGCCACCATTGATGGGTCCTAGGCCCATCTCTTGTCTTTCCCTTTCTATGGCTAGGATCTGTCTTTCCAAAGCCAATCTTTTGGCCATCCTGGCTAGCTGGTTGTCCTCTTCACTGGAGTTATCCTCAGTGATTTCAGAGATGTTGGTCCCTCCTGTGAGGGAAGCAGCATCTCTGACTACTATATTTGGAGACAGGGCTGGAGTGGCCCTGTTCTCCCTAGTTAGGACTGGTAGGTGGGAATTTTCCTCCAAGTCACTATCTTCATCCTCTGTGTTGGCATCCTCAGAGGGGTTGGCCTTTTCAAACTCTGCCAAAAGGTCCTGGAGCTGTAGTTTGGAAGGTCTGGGGCCCATTGTTATTTTCTTTATTTTACAGAGTGACCTTAGCTCCCTCATCTTAAGATGGAGGTAAGGGGTGATGTTGAGTTCCATCACATTCACATCTGTACTAGACATTATGCTTCTAAAAGTTGGAATGCATTTTAAGAATCTAAAACTAGTTCTAGGTTCTAATTCAAACTTTCACAAAACTTTAAAACTCTAAAAGGAATGCTAAACAGGGACTAACACAAGGCCCTAGCAGGACTTTTAAGAATTTTGAAAAATAGTTCAAATTGCAAAAATCAATTTCTAATGACAATTTTTGGAATTTGTCGTGTGATCAGGTATTGGCTGAGTAGTCCAGCAAATGCAAAGTCTTGTACCCCACCGCTGATCCACCAATGTAGGAAGTTGGCTCTGTATGCACTATTTCAAAGTAAGGAATAGTATGCACAGAGTCCAAGGGTTCCCCTTAGAGGTAAGATAGTGGCAAAAAGAGATAATACTAATGCTCTATTTTGTGGTAGTGTGGTCGAGCAGTAGGCTTATCAAAGGAGTAGTGTTAAGCATTTGTTGTACATACACACAGGCAATAAATGAGGAACACACTCAGAGACAATTCCAGGCCAATAGGTTTTGTTATAGAAAAATATATTTTCTTAGTTTATTTTAAGAACCACAGGTTCAAATTCTACATGTAATATCTCATTTGAAAGGTATTGCAGGTAAGTACTTTAGGAACTTTGAATAATCACAATAGCATATATACTTTTTACATAAAACACATTTAGCTGTTTTAAAAGTGGACACAGTGCAATTTTCACAGTTCCTGGGGGAGGTAAAGTAATGTTAGTTCTTGCAGGTAAGTAAACCACCTACGGGGTTCAAATTGGGGTCCAAGGTAGCCCACCGTTGGGGGTTCAGAGCAACCCCAAAGTTACCACACCAGCAGCTCAGGGCCGGTCAGGTGCAGAGTTCAAAGTGGTGCCCAAAACGCATAGGCTTCAATGGAGAGAAGGGGGTGCCCCGGTTCCAGTCTGCCAGCAGGTAAGTACCCGCGTCTTCAGAGGGCAGACCAGGGGGGTTTTGTAGGGCACCAGGGGGGACACAAGCTCACACAAAAAGTACACCCTCAGCGGCACTGGGGCGGCCGGGTGCAGTGTGCAAACACGCGTCGGGTTTTCAATAGGTTTCAATGGAAGACCAAGGGGTCTCTTCAGCGATGCAGGCAGGCAAGGGGGGGGGGCTCCTCGGGGTAGCCACCACCTGGGCAAGGGAGAGGGCCTCCTGGGGGTCACTCCTGCACTGGAGTTCCGATCCTTCAGGTGCTGGGGGCTGCGGGTGCAGGGTCTTCTCCAGCCGTCGGGATTTTAGAGTCAGGCAGTCGCGGTCAGGGGGAGCCTAGGGATTCCCTCTGCAGGCGTCGCTGTGGGGGCTCAGGGGGGACAACTTTGGTTATTCACGGTCTCGGAGTCGCCAGAGGGTCCTCCCTGAGGTGTTGGTTCTCCACCAGTCGAGTCGGGGTCGCCGGGTGCAGTGTTGCAAGTCTCACGCTTCTTGCGGGGATTGCAGGGGTCTTTAAATCTGCTCCTCTGGATACAAAGTTGCAGTCGTTGTTGAACAGGGCCGCGGTTCTCTGGAGTTTCTTGGTCTCTCTTGGTGAGGATTCAGAGGTCGCTGGTCCTGGAGAAAGCGTCGCTGGAGCAGGTTTCTTTAGAAGGCAGGAGACAGGCCGGTAGGACTGGGGCCAAAGCAGTTGGTGTCTTCTTTCTTCTTCTGCAGGGGTTTTCAGCTCAGCAGTCTTCTTCTTCGGTAAGTTGCAGGAATCTAAATTCTTAGGTTCAGGGGAGCCCTTAAATACTAAATTTAAGGGTGTGTTTAGGTCTGGGGGGTTAGTAGCCAATGGCTACTAGCCCTGAGGGTGGGTACACCCTCTTTGTGCCTCCTCCCAAGGGGAGGGGGTCACATTCCTATCCCTATTGGGGGAATCCTCCATCTGCAAGATGGAGGATTTCTAAAAGTTAGAGTCACTTCAGCTTAGGACACCTTAGGGGCTGTCCTGACTGGCCAGTGACTCCTCCTTGTTATTCTCATTATCTCCTCCGGCCTTGCCGCCAAAAGTGGGTCCGTGGCTGGAGGGGGCGGGCAACTCCACTAGCTGGAGTGCCCTGTGGTGCTGGAACAAAGGAGGTAAGCCTTTGAGGCTCACTGCCAGGTGTTACAGCTCCTGCCTGGGGGAGGTGATAGCATCTCCACCCAGTGCAGGCTTTGTTACTGGCCACAGAGTGACAAAGGCACTCTCCCCATGTGGCCAGCAACCTGTCTCGAGTGTGGCAGGCTGCTAGAACCTACACGGGTAGTTGGTTTAAGTTTCAGTGGGGACCTCTAAGGTGCCCTCTGGGGTGTAGTTTACAATAAAATGTACACTGGCATCAGTGTGCATCAGTGTGCATTTATTGAGCTGAGAAGTTTGATACCAAACTTCCCAGTTTTCAGTGTAGCCATTATGGTGCTGTGGAGTTCGTGTTTGACAGACTCCCAGACCATATACTCTTATGGCTACCCTGCACTTACAATGTCTAAGGTTTGGCTTAGACGTTGTAGGGGCACAGTGCTCATGCACGGGTGCCCTCACCTATGGTATAGTGCACCCTGCCTTAGGGCTGTAAGGCCTACTAGAGGGGTAACTTATCTATACTGCATAGGCAGTGTGAGGTTGGCATGGCACCCTGAGGGGAGTGCCATGTCGACTTACTCGTTTTGTCCTCACCAGCACACAAAAGCTGGCAAGCAGTGTGTCTGTGCTGAGTGAGGGGTCCCCAGGGTGGCGTAAGATATGCTGCAGCCCTTAGAGACCTTCCCTGGCATCAGGGCCCTTGGTACCAGGGGTACCAGTTACAAGGGACTTACCTGGATGCCAGGGTGTGCCAATTGTGGAATCAAAAGTACAGGTTAGGGAAAGAACACTGGTGCTGGGGCCTGGTTAGCAGGCCTCAGCACACTTTCAATTCAAAACATAGCATCAGCAAAGGCAAAAAGTCAGGGGGTAACCATGCCAAGGAGGCATTTCCTTACACCCCCACATCCAAATGACCTGGCAATTTATAATTTTGTGGAGTGGAGGGATAGTCTTTTTTTTAACAGGATTTATAATTCTCCCCTCTCCAGCTCACTAGGAAATGTCCTGTTCTTAAAACCCATTGAAAAAACAGGAAGTAAAACTGTACTTGCCAATCCAACTTTGATGTCATAACAATTGCAGGATGCAGGGCCAGACTGGGGAACCAAAAGTAGCCTGTAGCAAAAATGCTGAAACTAGACCCGCTCTCTTAATCTTCTCATGCAATCTCTCTCTTTCCATCTGTTTTTCTCTCTCTCTCTTCTCTCCTTTCGTTCGTCTCTGATCTCTTTCTCTCTCCCTTACCGATCTCTCTTTTCTTCCCTCTCTTTCATTTTCTTGTGGAAAGTGACAGAGGCACCAGGGCCTTCAGAACAAGCCCTTAATGGCTGCAGAGGTTTCTGGACCATCTGCTCATGTACGTTTTAGAGATGCAATTCTATTTTTAGGGGCGAGCGCAAAGCGCTCCGTCCCATGTAGTAATCTCTCTTTGGGCTTCCAACCACGCCCATGTCACGTCAGTCACTTTCATTGGTTCGTGGGCTTGCCTTTTAAAATCTACTTGCTTTCATTTGTGAAAGGCATGCATACCTCATGCCTTTTCCAGTGTTTACCCCACATACACAGCACCGGTAAACTACTGAAAACATACGAGGCTCGATGTTTTCATCATGGTTTCCGAACTACTTTATCTGTTTATTTTCCATGCAGTGCGATCACGCTGAGGTTCACATAGTGCGATTGTGCTAGTTTTTTCCGTTTTCTATTTTAGCACGATCGCGCTGCATTTTACATAGTGCGATCGCTCTGCGTTTTTTTTTTCTTTTAATTTGTGAGGCAAGAAAAGTCTGGTTAGGAGTTTACAATGCTAATAGCTCTAACTCGAGCAAATGCGAGACCCGTTGCATTGAAAATGCTTGTTCATGGTTGTGACTGAAAATGGAGACATAGACCCTAATTATGAGTTTGGCGGTAATTACCGCCAACCGCCGTGCAGTTGGGCGGCAAAAGACCGCTGTTGACATGTGAAACTTACCTCCGTATTATGACTCCATAATCAAAAACCGACAGAAAATACCCAGGTATCTGACCCTGCCAGGCTGAATGAAGGTGAGAAACAGGAGCCCCTGCAACCTCAACCACCACAGCAAGAATAAACCGGCCTCCCAATTACGACTCACAAATCAGCACATTGGTCGTTCAAAGGCGGTATACCATTGGCAGTACAGACCGACGCGCTTATCAAATGGACTCACCAACAACAACACCCCACATTGGACAGTTTGAAAACCCCACATCTGATACACATACAAACACTTCATATACCCACACACACCACTTTAAAACACACACTACAAACCCACAATCCCTAGCTATGATTACCTGCTGCCAAACAACTGCCTGACAACTGTAAAAGGACACCACAAACTCAAGATACACTTTTGCACACCCCACACGCCTCATACAACTCACAAACACACAAACACGCATCCCACAACAGCACCTTCAAATATTTCCACACCTGTCACCAACTCACGCACACACTACACTACCCCAGATAACACCACCACACCACAGCACATATCTCCACACATAACCCACCATGGCAACCCCTAAGAACCCCTGTTTCACTGACAGGGAGTTGCAGAACATGGTGGACGAAATAATCGGGGTGGAGCCACAGCTGTTCGGTGCACACGTCCAGCAGACATCCATAGTTAGGAAAATGGAGCTATGGCATAGGATTGTCAACCAGGTGAATGCAGGGGGAAGCCATCCACACACAAGGGACGACATCAGGAAGAGGTGGAATGACCTACGGGGGAAGGTACGTTCCAGGGCATCACAATACCAGCTTGTCATCCAGAGGACTGGTTGTGGTCCCCCACCACCTCTCCCTGAGTTGACCGAGTAGGAGGAGAAGGTCTTGGCTATGCTGCATCCGGAGGGCCTCACTGGAGTCTCTGGTGGACTGGACTCTGGTAAGTCACTGATACACCCCTCCCACCACCTGCATCAGAAAAGCATGTTTCCCCCTCCCCTTGTAACTACCCCAAAACACCCTATCCCATATCCATCCCACCCCATCAACCACCAACAATCATCCCCTGCATGTCCACGCACCCCACTAACACCTACCCGAACAATGTGCACACATCCACCAGTCCCTGATGTAACGCTTGAAACAATTCCCACAATGCATCACCCATCCCACTAATACCTATGCACTGCACCCATTCCAAAGGGAGTACAGTTTGCAGATGAATGGGGACATAAGCACAAGAAACAGTTGGCAGATGCTGACAGAGACATGGGAATGAATGGGGACATAAGCACAAGAAACAGGTGGCAGATGCTGACAGGGACATGGGAATGACAGGACAAAGGACATGAATAGAAGGAAAGACATGCCACTGCTAATGTGTGACACCATAACACATATGCAATGTCCACCATCAACAACTAACTGACTGTCAGTGCCATATCTTCTGAAGCAGGTGAACACTACTGTCAGCTGACACACAGTCAAATACCCAGAGGACACACAATAAAATGTATTTCTACTTCACAGGTACTACTCTACCAATGGCAGCCGCCAGGAGGTGCCAGGAAGTGCCAGTCCCCAAGCAGAAGAAGGCCCCAGTGATGACAGTCCAGAAGGATCTCTGGATCTAGATGACCACACTAGCCCATCGGGAAACTCTGGTCAGTCATCCTCCAGAAGCCTAAGCCAGCACTCCAGACAGACCCCCTCCACTCAGCAACCACCTACAGCTGTGGCCCAATGCCCCCAAACCAGTGTCCCCAGGTCTGCTACTGTGTGCTCACCTGTACAGGGACCGGAGTCAGCACCCATCATCAAGAAAGACGATGAAGGTGCTGGTGGTGCAATTGGGAGTGGGCACACTGTGATGGGGTCACAAGCACAGGGGGCCCGGCCTAGTCGGAGGGCATTTGTGGGCCGGGGGCAAACCAGGGAAACAACTGGCCAGGAGGCCATTTCCCAAGTCCTAACAGCATACCATCTATCCCAGGACAGGAAGGGTCAGATCCTGCCTACGTTGCAGGAGACTGAGAGGCTGCAAAGTGAACACCATCAGGAGGCCATGGAGCAATGGCAGGCCCACAATGCCACCATAACCTCCGTCAAAGGGGTACTGCAGGACATGACAGCAGTCCTGTGTGAGATCTCCACCCACATGCAGGCCCCTTCCAAAAGGCATGACACCCCATCCCTCCACATCTGCTGCGGGTAGTGGACTGGTGGCCCTGCCAGGGGACTCACAGGAGACCAGCACGCCTTCCTCTGTAGCCCATGAACCCCCTCGCAAATGTGGCCGGCGAGCCAGACATCCCTCAAAGACTCTAGCCAGGACCAAACCCACCGCCAGGAAGTGATCCTCTCCTGACCTGTCTCCCTTGTGTGCCACTGACACACCTTGTTGACCTTCTACTGTCATTGCTCCATTTTCCAAGAGACCCTAGACTCTGAACCTGTGCCACCAACAGCTGTGAACACCAAACTGACTATTTCATCCACCATTTGTCCACTCCCTTGCATTTCCCCATCCCTTGTTTTAATTCACTTAATAAACACTGTACAATCACACCCAATGTATTTGTGCTTTATTCACTATGCATGCATGTGATGAACAACTTCATCAATGTAATATGTTAAAACAGTACTAGAAATTGGCTAGCCTGATAGTTTGCAGCTATGTTTCATTTCAAATCTATGAAACAGGTTCCTAACACTTATACTAGTAATGTCCAAATCCTTCATGTGAAAGGCATGGCAAAGGGAATCCCACCATGGAAAGCCCTGTGAGGAACAGGTATGTAGCACACATTTAGGTACAGTTTGTCACATGACACATGTACCTACTTTGCGTCCAAAGTTGTACATCATTGCCAGAGTACTGTCACTTCTTGACTGACCAGTATTACCATATGTCAGCTGCACTACACACCAGTAAGTAACTAAAAAATGCAGCTTTGCACACCTGCAGAACTGGGGGGCTATCTACATCAGCTGAGATTACCTCCACATACATTGTGAGGGACTCTAGTTTGGTGTGCAAGTACTGAGGATATGGTGAGTGACAAATACTGACAGTAAGACTGGCACACACCCTCTATCCACGCAGCATGTCCAAACAGTCCATACATGTGAAGGCAGGAAACACATTCAGGAAAACATGGCTTCTGTGTGTGAACTACCTTTGGGAGGCCTCAAACACTTGAAGCAGTAAGGGGTATGTGACAGTACACAGATTGCACCACACACACTGTTGTGTCTCCAGCACTGTTTGTACCATCAATTGAACACAAATCTACGTAGGCAATGTTGTGGGATACAGTAGGCAAAATGTACCTTGAACTCATTGGAAGTACAGGTGAATGAGGTGAGTTCTGGTGTCCACATCATCCTCCTCCCCTTCTTCATCGCATCCTCTGTTCCCTCGGCTTCCACCGGTGGATCAGGTAGTTCTACCTCTTCCAGTAGAGGTACATCCCTTCTTAGTGCCAAATTGTGCATCATACGGCAGGCCACGATGATCTGGCATACCTTGTTTGGGGAGTAGCACAGGAATCCGCTTGACATATGCCCAGAAGACCACAGAGGCCCAGCTGGGGATTTCCTCCCAACGGGGGAGGGGTGTACGTTGGACCCTGACCCCTTAATGGCTCGCATACCAGCGGTGGCCTACCTAGCATTGGATAGGTGCTTGAAAGCACCACAGCAGCCACAAGGGGGTGAGTTCCCACACTGTCCTTCATGCCAACTGTATTGGGGGAATGGTAGGTAATGGGAAGAAAGGATGCTGTTGCATTGACTCATAGATGTCAGGTTATGCAGGTGTTCAGCTTCTTGACCGGGTTCCGTTACTTTGCTGTGTAGTTGGCATATGTACCCAGGTAAGGTGGGAATTGGGTAGACCAGTCAGTCAGGTAGTGTTCCTGTTGTCTAGCAAAGTGAGGTATTGGTACTCAATACATCTAAGCACTGAGTGGGTTCCTCAGTTGAACTTGTAGAATATGTACAGAGAGTAGAGCACCACTCTCTGTGTAGTGTACTCCAAGGAGGCAGGTGTTATCACTATCAATGGCACATTCCTGAAGTGCAAAGGCTATGGGAAGGTGACGTCTTACACTGAGGTGTACTGCATGTGTGCCTTCCTGCTAATAGTTGAGTTAGTCACAGCCTGCATACCTTTCTTTGTCTCCCCTCCCCCCCTCTGTTTTCTTGTGTCCTTGTGTGCATAAGCATCATCAAGCGAAGGTGCAGAGGCACACTGGCGAGTGTGGATGCTCCAGCCCTCGGTGCCTAGGAGGCACAGTCTACTGACGGTGAGGGAATCAGTGGGTTGGAGGGTGATGGGAGCACCACTAGGGAGCCTACTACCACTGCAACATCAGACTCTGATTCCTCCTCTGATGGCAGCTCTTTGTTGGTGGCAGACCCTTCTTGGACCACCCCAACAACATCTTCATCCACCACCCCCCTACCAGCACTGCCCTCCCAATAGCTCCCCACCGAGTTGTCTGAGCCTGCTCACCCAGGAGGGTGGGCGTCTCTTTCGCCAAAGGCACCTCAACCCCTGCTGCCCTCAATGAGGAGGCTATTGACCATCTGAGAACCATCTCTGTGGGACAGACAACCATTATGAATGCCAATCGGGGCTGAAATCCCAGATGCAGCAAACCAGTGCCTACCTGGAAGGTATTCATGGTGCCTTTTCTGGCCACCAGAGATTGTTTCAAGCTCTGGGCTCCTCTTTGATGGCAGCCAGTGTCCCTAGTACCTCCTCCCCCCTCCAACCACCTGTGCCTTATTCAGCACCCTTTTCCCCTCACCCATCCCAAGCTCACAAATCAAGCAGCATGCACACAGAATAATACACACTCTACACAAGGACACACACAGGCACCACAGTTCACACCACAGCCATGCACACACTCAACAGACAGATGCAAACACGACAACAGCCACGTCCTCCACTGTCTCCCTACCCGTCTTCCCTTACAGTGACCTCACCACACACCCACAAGCACTGCATCCTTACTCCTAGATTGACCTCACCACACACACCTGCCAGCACTGCATCCTCACTCCTAGATCCTGCTCCCATTGACACAGTCACCACAACAGCAGTCACGCAGACATGCACCCCGGACACCACACCCGCACTCACCACAACAACCATAGCAGACACATGCAGCACACAAACTAGACATGCAGACACCACCACAACATCCATTCACACGACCTATTTGTCCTCTCCCACCTTTTCTGCCCCCCCTCCTCTCAAAACACATAAACACCCCCAATCAGGCACCCAACATTCATCCACCACACACAAGCAGACTGAGCACCCACCTGCATCTACATCCACAACACCTACACATCCTACAACCACTTCCTCTACCTCCACTCCAACGCCTCTTTTCACAGTCCCCCCATGTGCTCCTAAAAAACGTTTCCTTTCCAGCATTGACCTGTTTGAACCTCTTGGACCACCCCGTCTTGTCCCTGCACATGCCTGTGGCCTCTCCAAACCCAGACCCTCCACTTCATAATCCTCCCTTGACCTTCCTTCCTGTTTCCACATCCCATCACCCTCCAAAAAGACACTTGTGAAGAAGCCTGATCCGCACCCAAACACCGGTCTAAACCCACTCCTCCTCCATCCAAGGCTAAGGCCAAGCCCCCTGCTCCCAAGACAAAGCCCAAGCCCCCCTTCCTTACCTGAGTACCCTCCACCAACCCCTCCCCCTGCACCCTGAGGTGCTGCCCCATTGATGCCCCCACTTGTGGAGACCATGGTCGTGTAAGGAATCAAGTTGGGGCCTTGTTGGCACTGTTGTGCCACATGGACATGAACCAATGAACTGCCAAATGGCCATCTTTGTACATAGTTGCGGTTTCCCCTTTTGATGTTGAAATTAATATATCTACCTAACATGCCCAGTTGGTGCAATTTGATTAAGTTGTCCTGTGTTTGACTATGGCAGCCTGGTGTGTGTGATTGTTTGTGATGTGTGTTCAATTGTTGTGCATGGTGTGGGTAGAGTGAGTGGTATGGACAATGGCATCATGATATGGTACCAGTGTATGTGTGGATGGCACTTGTGGTTGTCTGCCGTATGTGTGTCTGGTATGCCTGTCTTCTACCTGAAATCTGTGTCGGTTGTGGTTTTGTGATCAGTTTGTGTGTGGCTGGGTATGACTGTTGTGGCGTGTTTATGTGTGGTATTGTTTGGTGTGTGAGTGACATGTGTGTTGGGCAAAGTGTGTGTCCTGGTTGTGCGTGAGTGTAGTGTGAATGCACGTGTGTGTATATATGTGTGTGTATATGGGTAGGGGTGTTGCTGTGCGTGTGTTTGTGTGTGGGCGTGGCAGTTGGTGTCAGTTTTGGGTGTGTATGTGGCATGTGGGTGTTTAATTGTCCCCTTCCCTCCCTTGCGTGGTAGGCAGGGTACTCACCGTTGTCGTCTTCATTGGAGCTGCAAGTCATTTAGGTCGATTACAAGTACTAGCATTAGAAAGATCTCCAGTTCAGGCTCCATGTCGTCGGCGACTTCCTCTGTGTCCCTACGGTGAGTGTTTCCTTATATAATGTTCCTTTCCGCCAGGTTTTGGGTGGAGGTCGGCACGCCCCGGAAATCGTGGAGGTGTGCTGAGCCGGAATACGGTGGGTGGTAAGGTCCTATCCGCCGACCTGAAGATGGCAACAACGTCGGCTGTGGTCGGCCCGCATTGGCAGTTCAGGCGGCGTACTGGGTGTGTTCCGGTCTATTCACCGCCACAGTCATAATACAGAGGTCTGCACCGCTAGCCTGTTGGTGGTCGGATCGTCACCGCCATCGTAGCAGTCCTGTCACCGCTGTACTAGTAATGAGGGCCAGAGTCTCTTTATCAACACTAATACATTTTAAGGGGGTCTAAGCAACAATGTAAATTCACGTCCTCTAGAAAACTTACCCAGGCTTCCTCAGCAATTGTATTTTGCACCCTGTAAAGTTTTCTACCCTTGTCTTGCTGCACTCATTGTCAAACTTTTTGGCAGTCTTTAGATGAAATCTCACTAAGCATACTATCCAACAGCTGTTATTATGAACCCTCTTTTTCTTTTTTACTAGCCTTTTATAGTCTGACTTCTGATGTGTAAATAAAATTACAACCTCTCCCCTGCCTTACCCCTTAGTTATTTTTCGAAGTTTCCTTTTTTGGCTTTTTAAGCTTCTACAATCTCTATCAAACCAACTCCTATACTTACATTGATTGGAAGTTCATGTTTTTTCCTGGTGGATCGTGATCTTCCAGTTTACTTCTAAACATTCCACCATCTGTTTAACTAAATATTCTACTCTTTTTTGTAGAAATTGTGATAGAAGTAACAGATGTTTACTGTTGATAAAGTTGTTAATTTTTCTTCAGGAAATCAACCTTTTTCAAAAAGACCTTTTTTCATATATATTCTGCCAAAAGCCATACAGTGAGATGTAACTGATGTTGATCACTAACCTCTGTGTGCAAAACTTTGAAGCACACTATTAAGTTGAAAAAACAAGTATGAAAAAAACATATAGGGCCTCATTCTGAGGCCGGCGGGCGGCGGTCGCCGCCCGCCTGGTGGGAACCGCCATATGGCCGCTCTGCGGTCGAGAGACCGCGGAGGCCATTCTGGCTTTCCCGCTGGGCTGGCGGGCGAACGCCAGAAGGCCGCCCGCCAGCCCAGCGGGAAACCCCTTCCCACGAGGAAGCCGGCTCCGAATGGAGCCGGCGGAGTGGGAAGGGTGCGACGGGTGCAGTAGCACCTGTCGCGAATTTCAGTGTCTGCAAAGCAGACACTGAAATTCAAAGTGGGGCCCTCTTACGGGGGCCCCTGCAGTGCCCATGCCATTAGCATGGGCACTGCAGGGGCCCCCAGGGGCCCAACGACACCCCTCACCGCCATCCTGTTCCTGGCGGTCGGAACCGCCAGGAACAGGATGGCGGTGAGGGGGTCGGAATCCCCCATGGTGGCGCAGCAAGCTGCGCCGCCATGGGGGATTCCTCAGGGCAGCGGAAAACCGGCGGGACACCGCCGGTTTTCCTGTTCTGACCGTGGCCATACCGCCGCGGTCAGAATGCCCTGCGGAGCACCGCCAGCCTGTTGGCGGTGCTCCCGAAGAAACCCCGGCCCCGGCGGTCCTTGACCGCCGGGGTCGGAATGACCCCCATAATCTATTGGGCAGCGTTGATTACTATTGACACATGTTTGTGAGCTGGAAAGTAGGAGGCAAACTGCCCATTTACACAGATCATACCCCTAATGATAAAAGGTTAAAGTATAGTGGTCTAGAGGAGAGGAGGTACAATTAGAAAAAAACTGCAGTCTTGATGTTATAGGCAGATAATAAGTTCTTTTAACAAGAGTCAGTCATTTAGGGGTTTAAATGAAGCTTGAAGTCTCCAGTCATTACAAATATATTTGGTGGGTAAAATCTTCAAAGAACAGTTCCTGTTGGACTTTGTACGAGTGTGAATTTGCTGTATATATATATATACAGTATATATATTTATATATATATATATATATATGCACACACATTTATCACAACTATTAAATAAATGCTGGCAGAATTTTTATCTAAATTAGAAAGAGTTGTCAAGATCCAATTACAGTTATAATTTAACAATGATAGTTATAGTTTAAAGGCCATGGTATTGGGGAGTAGAGTCAGAAGCCCCCATGAAGTTAGACCTGAACTATTCGAAGCACTTGCAAGAAATCATCTATTAAAGGGGTTTCTTCACACAACCCGGTTACCTGGAAACAAATGATAGCATTGTTGGAGTGAATTATATTAAAACACTCTAGGTTTACCAATTTTATAAATCCATGTATGTTCCAGTGAAAGGTTGTGAGAAGAAGTCCTAGTTCACTTTACTTGGAATATTATATCACTATTTGATTCACTAAATGATCTCAAACTGGTGAAACTATTCTTGTTTACAAAACTGGGTTTCCACCACCTTTTCACAGCAATTGGTATTGTTACCCTCATTGCACCCTTGTTTATAGGAACAACCTTTTGCCAATATAACCATTACCTTTGTAAGTGACCAAATTTGGTCATAATCCTGCATGATACTGAAAAAATGTATTGCATATAGGAGTTGAAGGTACAGTTTTAATTTGGTACCCTGTACCAGGATCTCATCCTGTGCCAAATAAGAGGCTGCCTTAGCAAGTTGGAAGAAAAGCAAGATCCCTGTGACTTCTATCCCTGATTTAATATTTGCAATCCCAACCTGTTTTTGACCATTTTTAAAGAACGCTTTCAATGAGGAGCAATTATACAGAACCTCTAATACCTGAGAACAATTTAGTGGTTTCATTTTTTTATTTCCTATACCATACCTGTCAGTATCAACATAAATTCATTTGAGAGTATTTCTTTGAGAGTGAAGTGTAGGAATTATTATTATTTACCCTCCTGCCCTCTAATCTATCCTTTACTGGAAGGACCTGCTAGGCTGATTGTGTTGACCATGAGGCACTGCCTCTTCTTTTTATTTTAACTTAGAGGTAGAATAACTAGGATGTCCTTGGAGTTGCCCATGCAGGGATGCTTACCAGATCCAGCACTTGGGTCAATAAGCTGTCTTGTCTGAGATACTTTGTTGAGGACATTGTTATTTGTGCTTGAATCTAAGGGTCTTGACCTTCAGGCTATTCCTGGGTTGATATGCCCTTATTTCTTTATACACTTTATTTACTCTACTTGCTGGTTTATAAAATCACCTTGCTAGTAGAATATAGCTTTTATGAAAGGTACAAAACTCCCAGTTCGTAACCAGCATGGGTCTTCTTGAGACGTAAACTAATGAGAACAAATTGTTCAGAGGTATATATGTTGTGAACTACATTTCTGATTCATTGCAATTGGGCATACTAAAGAAAGCATGTAAAGATTATTCTGCTTTATCCCTCTCGCAATTGTTACTAGATGGGCTGAATGCATTTTGAATACAACATTGTTCACTTCTGTTGCCTGAAAGGTTCCTTCTAAGGTTTTCTGCACTAGTAATAAAATGCCCACCATAGATAAGGAGGAGGCTGCCAAACTTCCAAATTCAATTTGAAAACTGAGGTAATCTGTGCTGTGAAACCACATACATGAAGAAGGGATTAACTCCTCATTAGTTGCTGTCCAATTTGTAGTTGTCTAATTCAGATTTGTTTTAATACTGCCCAAATTCATCTCAACTGGCCGAGGACTGCCAAGTGAGGAGGTGAATAGCCGAGGCTAACGTTGAAGTCAGGGTTCAGGGAGTCAGCCACTGTGTCAAAAAAAGAACTGGAGGAATATAGAATCTGGTGTCAAAATAGTGCAGTTCTTACCACTGCATTCTTATCCAATGGAGTTAGGTTTAACACTCCAGTTTTCTTGATTGTAAAATATTTCCCACAAAGTATTTTACTGATTTCACCAAAGGAGAAAAAGCCAAGGTCATTGATGGGTTTGCATGGGACATACTGTCCACATTGCCTCCCTTAGCTTGAGTTAGTTCAACATATGAATTTGGAGGCACTACACATATTATCCCCTCATGGAAAGTTGCAGGCTTTTGGGGTAATTTCAGCATACCTTCTATTACCCCCTTACTCTTTGGGTACTGCACAACTGATGTGGGTGTATAGATTAACCGTCAAGCATTCTGGAAGATGATTCAAGCCGGCTAACCATACCCAATCCAATTAAGACAATTGGCTGCTGGCTTATATAGAAATGAAATACCTCAGGGAGACCAAATATTGCTAGAACAAGTTAGGTGCACACTTACCTTTCCTCGAAAAACTTTCAGTAACCTCCAAATCAATTGAGAACTTGCTTATGGGAGGAAGCTCACACACAAAAAGGACTGACCGGAGTCTGGGAAGATAAAAATGTTCGTGCTAAAATGGTAAAAAATGCTAATCTCCCCCTTCACCAACTGATTTGACAACCCCACCATCTGCAGCATCAATATGGTTGGTTTAAAAAAACCTCTGGTTAAGTTTAATTTAATGAGCCTCTTATCTTAATTATGACAAGCAGGTGCAGATGTCTGGTGGACGGCAGTTTGGGAGGAAGCTTATGCACTTCTGAGTTGAGCAGGCTGCTTCAAATATTGTACTTGCTACTGTAAGTGTGTTGATCTGGGTTTTCTTCTAGTTTACCAACAGAACACGCTCTTCTTCAGGTCCAGCCACCAAACCAAAGCTCTGCTGCTCTGCCACAGGTCCACACAATCACCCAGCTCCACATGATGATGGGGACACAGTGGAATATGGGTGAGGCCCTGCAGATAGCCCCCCTAGGGCCATATTAAGTGCAGAATCCACTCCCTGAATCCGCTGAAGGCATCACACTGAACAAAACTGTGGTTGGCCCCAAGCATAGAACAAGTGTGGTGAAGGGGGAGCAATGACAAAGAAGTAATGTTGACTTTTGAGGATTTTTAAACAAAATCTCAGACTTCCTAAAGTTTAGACACTTGGGCCCTCATTCTGACCCTGGCGGTCGGTGATAAAGCGGCGGCCAAGCCGCCAACAGGCCGGCGGTCTAAAATATGCAATTCTGACCCTGGCGGGAACCGCCAACACAGCCCGCCAACTTAACACTCCGCCCGCCACGGCGGTACAAACAAACAGCGCGGCGGTTCCCGCCAACAGCCAGGCGGCAGACAATGTACCGCCCACCCTATTACGACCCACCAATCTGCCACCTTTTCCGGGGCGGGAGCACTGCCGATAAGAACACGGCGGAAACAGACTACGAACGGGAAAACGCTCACCTCTACGCACTCCACGCGAGATTCCGGCAGTATGGAACCAGAGTTGCAGGTCATCCCCGCACTCCTATTCCTGCTCATATACCAGGAGCACGCCCGGCGGCGCGGAAGACATCGGTGAGTACTGCACCTACGACACAGGGGAGGGAAAAGATTACCGGCACACACCCACCCACCCACACCCACTACAACACACACATCAATGCATTCCCACAGATCACTGTCACAACCCACAAACCACCCCCCTCCGAAATAATGCAAAGACCAAAAGAAGAGATCATAAACGGGCAGATATATTGAAATATGTACACCAGTAATCCCAATAAATAAATAAACTATGTACAAAATATATACAGCTACTAAATGTAGTCCAACCACTGTCCGTGGATCACAGGGGTCCTGTGCAAAGGGGCAAGGCCCAGTCCCACGACAAGAACTCCACGGAGAGAACACTGCAGGGGCATCAGAAAGAAAATAGGACAGGCACCTCAGGGGGAAGGGAAGGGGGGGCACCTCAGCCACTTGAGTACACGACGCCAGATCCACGAGGGGACTCCATGACCACTGGCCCATCCTGGGGAGAGCAAAGCCACAGTCCAAACAGTCCATACAGTGGGTGGCCTGCCCACTGGGCCATCCTGGGGAGAGCAAAGCCACAGTCCATACAGTCCATACAGTGGGTGGCCTGCCCACTGGGCCATCCTGGGGAGAGCAAAGCCACAGTCCAAACAGTCCATACAGTGGGTGGCCTGCCCACTGGGCCATCCTGGGGAGAGCAAAGCCACAGTCCAAACAGTCCATACAGTGGGTGGCCTGCCCACTGGGCCATCCTGGGGAGAGCAAAGCCACAGTCCATACAGTCCATACAGTGGGTGGCCTGCCCACTGGGCCATCCTGGGGAGAGCAAAGCCACAGTCCATACAGTCCATACAGTGGGTGGCCTGCCCACTGGGCCATCCTGGGGAGAGCAAAGCCACAGTCCATACAGTCCATACAGTGGGTGGCCTGCCCACTGGGCCATCCTGGGGAGAGCAAAGCCACAGTCCATACAGTCCATACAGTGGGTGGCCTGCCCACTGGGCCATCCTGGGGAGAGCAAAGCCACAGTCCATACAGTCCATAACAGACCCCACTGCCACTGGAGGAGGCAAGTTGGCCAGAGGACATCCTGCAGCCCTGCCCGAGATAGATCCTGCCCTGCCACGTCTGCCAAAGGGCCAGCGGTTCTTGCCTTGAAGGGCCCAGTTCAGCGGTTCCTGAGACGGCGGGGCCCAGTTCAGCGGTTCTTGAGACGGCGGGGCCCAGCGGAGCGGTTCTTGAGACGGCGGGGCCCAGCGGAGCGGTGCGTGAGACGGCGGGGCCCAGCGGAGCGGTTCTTGAGACGGCGGGGCCCAGCGGAGCGGTGCTTGAGACTGCGGGGCCCAGTTCAGCGGTCCTTGCCCTGAAGGTCCCAGTTCAGCGGTTCTTGAGACGGCGGGGCCCAGTTCAGCGGTTCTTGAGACGGCGGGGCCCAGTTCAGCGCTCCTTGCCTTGAAGGGCCCAGTTCAGCGGTTCTTGAGACGGCGGGGCCCAGTTCAGCGGTCCTTGCCTTGAAGGGCCCAGTTCAGCGGTCCTTGCCCTGAAGGGCCCAGTTCAGCGGTTCTTGAGACGGCGGGGCCCAGTTCAGCGCTCCTTGCCTTGAAGGGCCCAGTTCAGCGGTTCTTGAGACGGCGGGGCCCAGTTCAGCGGTCCTTGCCTTGAAGGGCCCAGTTCAGCGGTTCCTGAGACGGCGGGGCCCAGTTCAGCGGTTCTTGAGACGGCGGGGCCCAGCGGAGCGGTTCTTGAGACGGCGGGGCCCAGCGGAGCGGTGCGTGAGACGGCGGGGCCCAGCGGAGCGGTTCTTGAGACGGCGGGGCCCAGCGGAGCGGTGCTTGAGACTGCGGGGCCCAGTTCAGCGGTCCTTGCCCTGAAGGGCCCAGTTCAGCGGTTCTTGAGACGGCGGGGCCCAGTTCAGCGGTTCTTGAGACGGCGGGGCCCAGCGGAGCGGTGCGTGAGACGGTGGGGCCCAGTTCAGCGGTTCTTGAGACGGCGGGGCCCAGCGGAGCGGTTCTTGAGACGGCGGGGCCCAGCGGAGCGGTGCGTGAGACGGCGGGGCCCAGCGGAGCGGTTCTTGAGACGGCGGGGCCCAGCGGAGCGGTGCTTGAGACTGCGGGGCCCAGTTCAGCGGTCCTTGCCCTGAAGGGCCCAGTTCAGCGGTTCTTGAGACGGCGGGGCCCAGTTCAGCGGTTCTTGAGACGGCGGGGCCCAGCGGAGCGGTGCGTGAGACGGTGGGGCCCAGTTCAGCGGTTCTTGAGACGGCGGGGCCCAGCGGAGCGGTTCTTGAGACGGCGGGGCCCAGCGGAGCGGTGCGTGAGACGGCGGGGCCCAGCGGAGCGGTTCTTGAGACGGCGGGGCCCAGCGGAGCGGTGCTTGAGACTGCGGGGCCCAGTTCAGCGGTCCTTGCCCTGAAGGGCCCAGTTCAGCGGTTCTTGAGACGGCGGGGCCCAGTTCAGTGGTTCTTGAGACGGCGGGGCCCAGCGGAGCGGTGCGTGAGACGGCGGGGCCCAGTTCAGCGGTTCTTGAGACGGCGGGGCCCAGTTCAGCGGTCCTTGCCCTGAAGGGCCCAGTTCAGCGGTTCTTGAGATGCGGGGCCCAGTTCAGCGGTTCTAGAGACGGCGGGGCCCAGTTCAGCGGTTCTAGAGACGGCGGGGCCCAGCGGAGCGGTGCGTGAGACGGCGGGGCCCAGTTCAGCGGTTCTTGAGACGGCGGGGCCCAGCGGAGCGGTGCGTGAGACGGCGGGGCCCAGTTCAGCGGTTCTTGAGACGGCGGGGCCCAGTTCAGCGGTCCTTGCCCTGAAGGGCCCAGTTCAGAGGTTCTTGAGACGGCGGGGCCCAGTTCAGCGCTCCTTGCCTTGAAGGGCCCAGTTCAGCGGTTCTTGAGACGGCGGGGCCCAGTTCAGCGGTCCTTGCCTTGAAGGGCCCAGTTCAGCGGTTCTTGAGACGGCGGCCGGTCTATGGCCAACTGCTAATTGCCTGGTGGTGCCCTCCTGGGCAACGGGGATGGTGCTCCTTCACTGCCCACCTGGGCTGTGGGTGGTGGGGCCCTCCTGGCCAGCTGGGCTGGGTCCTCCCTGGGCAGCGGCTATGGGGGTGGTGGGCTCTCCCGGGGCAGCTGTGCCGGTTCCTCCCGGGGCAGCGGCTATGGGGGTTGTGGGCTTCTCCTGGGCAGCAGGCCTGCTGCCTGACCTCTCCGACTTGCTGCCCTTGCCCTCCTTAGTCGTGGGCCTGTGGCCCTTTCCTCCCTTTGGAGCTGTGGCTGGTGACTGTCTCTGGGTGGTGTCCGGGGGAGATGTAGAAGGCGGGCTCCTGCGGCGCCCCTTCCGCCTTCTGCTCCTCTTCCCAGGGGGTGGGCTGGCTGTCCCCTTGCTGCTGGGCGAAGATCCAGACATGCGGGCTGGCGGGCTCCAATACCCCTGCACCCTTGTCAAGGGGGCTGCAGGGCTGGTGGTGGCTGAGGTGCTCTTCTTACCCCGACGAGAAGGAGGGGGGGGCTCAGGGTCAGGAAAGAAGTTAGTAGTGGCGAGGAAGAGCTTCTTGGGACAATGGAGAGTGGTAGGTACAGTGGGAATGGGAGTGGAGGGAGAGGATGTGGTTGTAGGTGAGTCACGTTTGCTGTCTTTGGGTGCAGGTGCAGGAGGGATAGGCTGTCGTGAGGTGGATGGCTGTTGGGTGGGTGGGTGGCTGCGTTTGTGTGGTGTGGAAGAAGGGGTGACAGACACAGTGGGAGAGGACACAGGGGACGTGTAAATGGCAGTGGGGGTGGTGACTGCACGTGTGCGGACTGGAGTGGAGGGTGTGCTGGTGATGGAAACACTGGCTGATGGTGAGGTGAATGGAGGTGTGAGTGTAGACGTCACAGGGAGGGAGGAGGGAGACGAGGAGGTGGGGGTCACAGAGGTGGTAGTGACTGTTGGCATGTCTGCATCGGAATGTTGCGTGTGTGAATGTCTGCGTGATCTGTGGTGCTTATGTTTGGATGAGCTTCTCTTGGGTGTTGAGGTGTGTGCAGGCTGGTCTGATGGTGTGGGTGGGACAGGCAGAGGAACAGGAGACTGGGAGGAGGGAGTTAGTAGAGGCAGGCAGGAGACAGGGACAATGGCTGCCGTCAGTGCTGAGGCCAGAGCCTGGAACGATCGCTGATGGGCAGCCTGACCCGAATGAATGCCCTCCAGGTACGCATTGCTGCGATGAACCTCCCTCTCCACCCCCTGGATGGCATTCAAAAGGGTAGTCTGCCCAACAATGAGCGTTCGGAGGAGGTCAATGACCTCCTCACTGAGGGCAGCGGGGGTAACAGGGGCAGGGCCTGAGGTGCCTGGGGCGAAGGAGATGCCCGGCTTCCTGGCAGAGCGGGCACGGGGCGAACGCTGAGGGGCTGCTGGGAGGGCGGAGATGGTGCGCTGGGTGGCGGCTGTACCTGTAATGGCGGGGGGCACGGATGGTGCCACCCCCGCAAGGGAGCCCCCTTCCGAGGACGTGTCCGTGTCGCTGCAGGGTCCAGTCGTCCCTGTCGTGGAGCTCCCCTCGCCCTCCGTCTCACTGGTCCAGTCTGACTCTGTGGCATGGCCCTCCTGGGCCATGTGAGATGCAGCTCCCTCCTGCCCCGATGCCACTTCTCCTCCGCCTGATGATGCTGATGCACACAAGCACAGAAAGACAAACAAAAAGGGGGGGGAGAGAGAAATAAAGGGATATTGATTACATGGATCTCCGGTACAGTTAGCGGACATGACAGACACAGATGCCCCCTGCACTAAGTTGCGCTCTTGGGGTCCGCTACGCATTCCGTGGAACATGCCCTACACGCCTAGAGTTGACAACTGCACCCATGGATGACACGGCCCAGGGATGGCTGTACTGACAAACTACTGAGGGTGGTGGCTGGGGACACAGGGGCTTACGGGGATGCCCAGCCTACAGATATCGCCCTGGCCTAGGGGGACCCCCAGCCCTCCTCCCCCACCCAGACACCTCCACTGCGCGACTACAGAGTAGATAATGCTTGTACTCACCCCCTTGTGTCTGCTGTGCTGCCCTCACGCGCCCATCCAAATCAGGGTAGGCCACCGCCAGGATCCGGAACATCAGGGGGCTCAGTTGACGGCAGGCACCCCGCCTACGTTGGGAGGCCATCCCCAGCAGAGACTCGGCGGTCTTCTTGGTCCCGCGGCGGATGTCCTCCCACCTCTTGCGGCAGTGGGTGCCCCGTCGATGGTGGACCCCCAGGGTCCGGACTTCCTTGGCGATGGCACGCCAAATCCCGATCTTCTCATGGGCGCGGACCTATGTGACACGTACAGGGAGGGAGAAATACCACGTTCAAGTTTGTCAGCATTTTCCTTGCCAGTGGCCCAACGCCCCCCATCCCCGCCAGGCCCCCCGCCATGCCCCCGCCAGGCCCAACATGCCCCCCATCCCCGCCATGCCCCCCGCCAGGCCCAACATGCCCCCCATCCCCGCCAGGCCCCCCGCCATGCCCAACATGCCCCCCATCCCCGCCATGCCCCCCGCCAGGCCCAACATGCCCCCCATCCCCGCCAGGCCCCCCGCCATGCCCCCCGCCAGGCCCAACATGCCCCCCATCCCCACCAGGCCCCGCGCCATGCCCCCCGCCAGGCCCAACATGCCCCCCATCCCCGCCAGGCCCCCCGCCAGGCCCCCAAGCCAGCCAGTGGCCCCAAATCCAGATTGAATTAAACTCACTTGTTGGTCTGGAGGACCGTAGAGTAGCGCATACTGGGGGAGGACCCCATCCACAAGTTTCTCCAACTCCTCTCCAGTGAAGGCAGGGGCCCTTTCCCCAGGCGCAGCAGCCATTGTCCCTTCCAGACCGAGGTCACAGCAACACTTGCAGTATAGGTCCTCTCCTGTGAAAGTTCAAGTCGCAAGTGGATAAGTAGATAGAAAATGGCGGTGACGTCCGCGGCGGTGCGTACCGCGGCGGTGCGTCCCGCCACCGCCGGCGCCCTTCGCCATTGGCTCCTGAAACCCATAGGCTTCAATGTTAACCAATGCGGCTTTGCGCCGCGGTCTTCGCCCGCCGCCCGCCGCGGTGTGCCACGCCAGCGCATTGACCTCACATCCCATTGTCACACTTCACAGGTCAGGCAGCCGCCATTTCCAGGGCCCACATGGCTCAATTTCAACTGCGTCACACAGGCCTAGGCCTTGCATAGCCACTCAGACACGCCATTCACTGCATAGAGAATCGTATACTGTGCTAGCTGTGAGTACGTACCTGTGGGTTGCTTGACTGTGTGCTCCATGTTGTCCTTCCTAGGCACCGTCCGCTGGGTTGGGCGAGGAGACGGATGAATCCTCCCGTGTACCGACCGCTGGTGGACCTGTCGACAATGGAAGAACGCCACATTATCCTGACCTACCGTCTTAACCGTGCCACTATCCATGAACTGTGTGCCCAGCTGGAACCCGACCTGATGTCCCCCATCCGCCAACCCACAGGGATTCCCCCTCTGGTGCAGGTCATGTCAGTACTCCATTTCTTGGCAAGTGGGTCATTTCAGACAACCGTGGGAATTGCTTCTGGGATGTCTCAGCCCATGTTTTCAAAGGTGTTATCCAGAGTGTTGTGTGCCCTGATGAAATCCGTGAGGAGCTACATCATTTTCCCTGAGGTGGGCGAATTGGCTACAGTGAAGGGTGATTTCTACGCCCTTGGACATATTCCCAACGTCATTGGTGCCATTGATGGGACCCATGTGGCTTTGGTTCCCCCAAGAGACAGGGAGCAGGTGTACAGGAACAGAAAAAATTACCATTCAATGAACATCCAGGTGGTGTGTTTGGCTGACCAGTACATCTCGCATGTAAATGCCAAATTCCCAGGGTCAGTGCATGACGCCTACATCCTCAGGAATAGCAGCATCCCTTACGTGATGGAACAGCTACAGAGACACCGTGTATGGCTAGTGGGGGACTCTGGGTACCCCAACCTGTCGTGGCTACTGACCCCAGTAAGGAATCCCCGGACCAGGGCAGAGGAACGGTACAATGAGGCCCATGGGCGTACTAGGAGGGTGATCGAACGCACCTTTGGCCTCCTAAAGGCCAGGTTTCGGTGCCTGCATATGACAGGTGGATCCCTAATGTACTCACCTAAGAAGGTGTGTCACATCATCGTGGCCTGCTGCATGCTTCACAACCTGGCTTTGCGCCGCCAGGTGCCTTTCCTGCAGGAGGATGGTCGAGACGGTGGTGTTGTGGCAGCGGTGGAACCTGAGGAGAGTGACGAGGAGGAAGACGACGGGGCTGAAACAGACAACAGGGACAGAATCATTGAACAGTACTTCCAATAGGACACAGGTAACATTTCAAAGATAATTTAGTAAATGTTAACTACTCTCCAGCATCTCTGCTGCCTGTCTATTTGCCCCAGTGTATGATGACTGAGTTTTGGCTTTTCCCTCCCTATTTCAGATCTGGGGTCCCCACTACGAGTCCTGTGCTTCGTTTCCCCATGGACTACAGCTTTGTGGCAGCTGTTTGTTGACTTCACCATGTACAAGGACATATTTGCACTGTCATGTCAATTACAATATATTGAAATCACAGCCAGACTCCAGATATTTTGGTGCAAAATAGGTGTTTATTTAAGTGCTCAAAATGGGATGGGTGGTTTCAAGTGGGTGGGGGCTATGGTGAAGGAATGTCCATGGCAGAGTCCAGAGTAACAGTCACACAGGTGCATTGTCCAGAGGCCTGTGGAGAGATGGAGCATGGGCAGTTCAAGGATGGACAGGGTGACAATGTGGGACAGTGGGATGACATCAGGTGGTATCCATTGCTGGCGGGGGTCTTGACATCCTACTCTGTCTTCTTGCGAGATCTCAGGGCCCTCTTGCGGGGTGGTTCTTCTCCTGCAGGAGGTGGGGGTCTGGTGGGCTGCTGCTGTGCGGGGGCCTCCTGTCCACTAGCGCCGGCGGAGGTGGTTGGCTGTTCTTGGTCCAGGCTAGTGGCAGGGGCCCTTGGGTGTTGTTGAGTGTCCGCCCTGTTGTTGACGAGGTCCTGCAGCAGCCCTACCATGGTAACCAGGGTGGTGTTGATGGCTCTGATGTCCTCCCTGTACCCCCGATAGTGTTCCTCCTGCAGTACCTGGATCTCCTGGAACCGGGCCAGTACCGTCGCCATCGTCTCCTGGGAGCGGTTGTATGCTCCCATGATGGTGGTGAGGACCTCGTGGAGAGTGGGTTCCCTGGGCCTCTCCTCCCCCCCCTGTCGCACAGCTGCCCTCCGAGTTCCCCTGTTTCCCTGGGCCTCTGCCCCCTGGCCGGTGTGCCCACTACCACTGCCCCCAGGTCCCTGTTGTTGTTGGGGTGGTGGGTTATCCTGGGTGCCCTGTAGTGGTAGACACACCGCAGATTGACGCGCCCTGGAGAAAGAGGCATGGGCCCGCTGGGTGGGAGCTGTGCTGGTGTTCCCAGAGGGGTTTGGGTCTGTAGTGGCCTGGGCCTGTGTGAGGGGAACCGACTGTCCAGAGGTCCCCGATGGTCCGGCCTGGTCATCGGTGTCCAGGTCGACAGAGCTGCTGTCATCGCTAACGGCCTCTTGGGTGGGGGGTGTGGAGAATTCTGGCCCCTCCGCCGCGGTGTGTTGACGGTCGGGTCCTGCAGGGGTATAGAGGTATGGTTATAGTTTCAATGTGTGGCATATGGGTGTATCTGTGGGTTCTCGTGTCCCCAAGTGCTGGCATTCGTGTGTGGGGGCTTTGGTGAGGGTGGCTTGTGGGGGGGATGTGTATATGCATTGGGCATGCTTTGGTGATGGGTGTCCATGCTTAGTGGACGCATGCAGGCCTAGGTTTTGGGATGTGTGGGTTGTGATGGTGAGACATTGGCGGGGAATAGGTGTGCTGGGGGTGGGGGTGAGGATGGTGGTGGGGGTGAGGATGGTGGTGGGGGTGGGGGTGAGGGTGGGGTTCGAGGATGGGGGTGAGGGTGGGGTTCGAGGATGGGGGTGAGGGTTGGGGTATGATTTGGCATGCAGGTGGGGGGGAAGCAGTATTGAAGCTTCAACTTACCAGTATCCATTCCTCCGCCGACTCTTGCGAGGCCGTCAGGATGCAGGATGTTCAAGACTTCCTCCTCCCATGATGTGAATTGTGGGGGTTGAGGTGGGGGTCCTCCGCCAGTCTTCTGCACGGCGATGTTGTGCCTGGATACCATGGAACGCACCTTCCCCCGTAGGTCGTTCCATCGCTTCCTGATGTCTTCCCGATTTCTGGGGTGCTGTCCCACTGCGTTCACCCTGTCGACAATCCTCTGCCATAGCTCCGTCCTCCGGGCAATGCTGGTGTATTGTATCTGTGTGCCGAACAGCTGGGGCTCTACCCGAACGATTTCCTCCACCATGACCCTGAGTTCTTCGTCTGTGAAGCGGGGTTGTCTTTGGGGTGCCATGGGGTGGTGTGTATGATGTGTGGGGTGGAGTATGTGTATTTAAGTGAGTTGAGTGTGGTGGTGTGTGTTGTTTTGTGTGTGAATAGTGTGTGGGTGATGGTGTTGAGTGGCTGTGGCTGTTATTTTTTGGATGCTGGTGTCTCGCTCTTGCCTTCTTTACGAATTTTTTAGCGTAGGGGTTTGTGGGTGATGTGGGTGTGTGTTTTATATTGTATTGTGTGTGTGGGAGTGGTGTGTGTATGTGTATCAGGTGTGTGGGATTCAAATCGTCCAATGTGGCTGAGTTTTGTTCGTTTGTGTGTATTCTGACCGCGGCGGTGTGTCCCGCCAATGGAATACCGCGTTTGAATGACCGCCGCGTGGATTCGTGGGTCGTAATGGCATGGGCGTATTTCTGTTGGCGTGACGGTGGAGGTTTTGTCACCTCCACTTTTCCGCCGACCGCTGGTCTGGCGGTCTGTTGTGGCGGTCGGATTTTCGGAGGTTTGCCTTCTGCGGGTCAGAATGACCGTGGCGGGTTTCCGCGACCGCGGCGGGATTATGGAGGATTTCTGACCGGCGGTAGGCGCCTTTTACCGCCGAGGTCAGAATGACCACCTTGATCATTGTTGATCACTCTTGGTTTAAAGTATTCCAGGTTCTACTCATTGAGCCATTTCAGGACCTGATGTTGCTTTTTGGAGGATGAAATAACAAATGTTGTCTCAATTGGTATAATTAATGTACACCTTGGGCATCCAACTTTTGATTGTAGAGATGTGATTCTTCAGCCAGATGATGTTTGGCCAGATGTGTCCAATATTTGGTCTGCTCACAGTACTGGTCATGGCACATAAACTTCATTTTCTGAGACTGCACCTTGCAGATCAAGGAAGACACGGTTTAGAGTTCACAAATTCCAATCATGCCAAGAAGTTCTATTTCCCCTTTCCCCCAGCCTACATGCAGAAAGTGCTGCCAAAGGGTGATAAATATTTTCCTGGGGTTGTTTGGCAATATATCATTACTGCCAGATAGAAATAGTGCCTCTTTAATATTTTTCACAAAAACATCTTCCCACTTGGGTGTAGATTTTCTATTATTAAGGTCAAGGGGACGATATTTTTGTAAACTATATTTAGGGCACAAATATTTATGTCAGATGCTATTCTGAGAGTAATAATTTGGAACTATATGTTTTCCTGGCTTTAAAATTATATTTTATAAGAGGCGAGGCCCAGTGCTTTTGGAAGTGAGTTACATGTGACACTGTGGTGTCTACATCTTGTTCTCTATGCCATCTTATATTCACAAGAGGAGAAAATCATGAGCAGTGGAGCATCACACCATAGAAAATTCCTAAATTGGTCCATTTGGGTTTTAAAAAGATGTTGATGTCTCTCAACGAGTGACATGGTCTGAAGGTGTTCGTGCAGGAACCAGCAACACAATCAATTCTTATAGGTTTCAACCCTTAATAGCAAATTGAGAAAGCCAGGTCTACACCCCAGGCAAAGGCAAAAAAGCACAGACCCCCTGCCTGGTCTGGCCATTACTCAGTCCCTGACTAGGAACTTGGATCAGTGAATGAAGGAATAACATTTTCAGGATCTGACTTCCCTAAGCTCAGGGGCTTTGAAATCTTGTTTCAGAAAGAACTTGAGTAATTACCCCAAGCAAAGAGGCTTCTGTCACCAAACCATCCAAATCAATAATACCAGAATCCACCCTCTCTGGTGCATCTGGATACCTTGTTGTTAAACAGTTGATCTAAGACCAAGGAGGCAATCTGTGTCTCCACTGTGTGAAATGTAAAAGGTCAAATAGCTGACAACACAAAGAAGTAAAATAATGTGATTTGACTAACACAGCTGTATACTAAAACACAGGCTTGGCCTTAAGGCAATTACTTTGTCTTCATTACTGGCAATATCTATAGTCTCTTATTTGAAGAGCTACTTCAGTATGCTATTTATATACCAGGGGTCTACAACTTTTTCTATAATAAGATTTGCTTATGTTCAAGGACATTCGCCCCAAGCTATCATAATTAGTGTTGTAATAGTGACATCAGATAAGATTATAGCAGTGGCCAACCTATGCATGATTAGTAGCTGTGATCACCTCAGTGTAACAGGCAGGATTGCCAGCAGTAATGTAAAAAAAACCTTTGTCTATTTGGAATTCCTCTACATGGGCAATACATAACAGTCAGAGCTCCAATCCCCCTGGCACTAAGGTACTAACAGTAGTGATAGGTCTCCCAAATGCCACATGATTTATCACTCACATATCAGTTTTA
The DNA here is from genome assembly GCF_031143425.1 of Pleurodeles waltl. NCBI lineage: Eukaryota > Metazoa > Chordata > Amphibia > Caudata > Salamandridae > Pleurodeles > Pleurodeles waltl. The sequence goes on along the minus strand of NC_090439.1, from coordinate 926,883,653 downwards.
CATATACTTTGAACATTCAGGCATGTTCTCAGAACGCCAGTTTATCAGTTCTGAAAATATACTCATTTTATTTCCGTCTCAAAAACACACTCTCAAATTTGGTGGATGTATAATAATTCAATAGATTGAAATATTCGAATTTAGCAAACTGAACTGCACACCAGACAGCTACTTACAGGTAGATGAAGAACTACTGGTAGCTCACAAGCCACTCACTGGAGAAGCCTTATTTTATACTGATACAATACCACAATTTCCTTTTAAATAGAAAATCTATTAATTATTCCTCGTTATGAACAATGTTTTAGCCAGCACTGTGTGAGGATTGTGGGTCTTCAACATGTCATTTAAATCCTCAATGCTTATGTACAATGTTTGATTATGTTCTGTTAACAACCTTTACTGAAAACATTTATAGCCAACAGTTTCATAACATTTCAGACAGGACCATTAGTCTTACTTTTTAGGCAGTGGGTCTCCTCATTGTCAGATGAGAGTCCAACACAGTATGATATTGGCAGACATGGTCTACCAAATTAAAATGCCTTTACAAAGCAATTTGAGTTGCACAGGCTGCAAGGGCGCTGCAACTGACATGCAACTAAACCGTGAATTTCCTCGATCACAGTAAACTTCCTGGTAAATCATTTATTTCCAAATGAAGGAAGGCTGATTGAATTTTCAGAGGTGTCACTCGAATTTCATTGTTAAAGCAGAAGTTGAGTCCAGCTAGAGTACCATATTCCACATTATTACCGTTTTTTGGAGTCTGGTTATGCAGAATGCCTATATCCCCTTTAATACTTCTATGTATGTCAATCCTCTAGTCAGAGGCAACCATATTCATGTCACCTGATAAATCAACAGATGGGTTCAAGATTTGCCATATAATGTTCCGTAATTTAGGACACTGTGCGCCATCAAACTGAACCGGTTAGATATGAGAGTCTCTGTACTTTACTTGGGCATTCCACCATGGAAAGGAAACAGTTTGCCATGCAATTACTCTCTATAAAAAAATAGATGTATTGCTCTTAAACACTCAGGTGGTTAACCTGGCCCAGACTCTAGTCCTCATACAGAATAGAGATTGGTAATTTGCAGTGGAGCAGTGTGACACCCACACCCATATCCTGGTCAGTGCAGGCTACCAACACTTTCTTCAATTTTTGCTGTTGGTTTGATGCAATAAATACTCTACCCGTGCCTGAATTCAGCACCACATTTCATCGCCAGCTATACAGTTGTAATATCAGCTCATCCTCAAGAGCATGTTATCCTATTTAGACAAATGCCTGTCAGGGGCAGCTTTTGTCAATCTATTCCTGCAGAGGTGCACTTGAACCTAGAAACATTCCTCTTTGTTCCATTTGCAGCAGACAATCTCAATTCATGACGTTAAACATAGTTAAAAACGTTAATTCCAAAAGTGCTCCCTAGATTCTCGGCAGTGGGTGGTGCTTTAATGCAGGGACCTTTAAATACCATGCTCCAGTAGGGGGAGTCACTATTGGACCACTGTTCCCACCGCTTGTAAGTTTGTGTGAATATAGAAGAGAAATTATTCATTTGTGTACAGCCATAGCTCTAGCACACCACCAATCTAACATGGCTTGACTGTGGGACATGTTCAAGTTTATTCAAGACACATGGCCTACAGCTAAATGCAGACAGTCAGTTCACCCTCAGAATAATGAAGTTCAAGGAAACATCACTGGTCCTTTTCCCAAATGTTCTGTTTCTCACCGTGAAGGTGGTTTTAGATTCATCAATAACATAACTGCAAAGTGATTTCTGAACAGCTGTGAAAGTTAGTCTGCAGCTCTATGTCACCCGACCAAAGCGCAGTTCTTGTGCTGGAATAATTTCCTTGATGCTTACTATCTACTGGGAATCAATATGGTGGAGACAGTCAAGTTGAATGAGCCCCAACTACTTAAAGCATGAGAAATCCCACAGGTTGATTAGTGTTAGAAATTAGAGCCTCTAGTTGGCAGTGGCTTGCATCCTGTCCAACTAGGGACTCTTCTTCCTAGTCAAGATAAAGGAGTCACACACCTATGATAACCCCTGCCCACCCCTTTGGTATCTTGCCACAAGCAATCAGGCTCATCTCAAAGGCAATGTGTTAAGCGTTTGCTCACAACACACAGTAATACAGTGAAAACACTACAGAAGGACAGCACACCATTTTTAGAAAAATAGCCAATATTTATCTTTGTAAAACAAGATCAAAGCGAGAAAAATCCAACATGTGGTAATAAAGGAGTGAATTTTGTAAGATTTACTTAAAAATACAGTTCCTTGAAGTCAATATCTTCGTCCAGGGCTATTACAGCATCGTGAACAACAAATACAACAGTTCAGGCCGACCGCCGGGTCGCAGGCCAGCTACGGTGTTGGGAAGACCCACAAACAGTACCTGGGAAATGCAGGGTGTTGTGGTCCTTGGAATGAGATCTGAAGGATGGCGACACTAGTGTCGGCAGGCATCGACGGGCGACGGTTCTGAAGGTCGGTGCAGTGGTCATTAGTCCCTTGAAGTCACATGTGTTTCAGATCGAACTCCATGCTGATGATGAAGTTAGAAGCGCTGGATTGATGGTGTCGGGGCTACGGTGCAAAGTGGGACGATGTGACATGCGGGGCCCACAGGTCACGGTGCAGGCAGCGACTTGGTGATGACGTCCTGCGGCATCAGTGAGACCAGAGATATGGTGTGAAGTGGGGCGGTGTGCTTGCGGTGTCTCTGGGTTGCGGTGCAGGCAGCAGTGTCGTTGATGCTGAAGCGCTGTCATCCGTAGGCCCAAGGTTGCTGTAAGACGTGGGTCGGTCTCTATGAGGTGCCCACGAGTCACTGTGTTGGCAGGGGTGTTTGTTGACTGGGGCTGCGGTGCAGGACGGGACGGTGCTTCATGTACCTGACGAGCTGTGTCCTCAGGCCACAGTGCAGGCAGCAGGGTGTCGTCATCAGGGATACCACGGCAGCGGTGTGAAGAAAGGCTATGTGACATGCGGGCCCACAGGTTACGGTGCAAGCAGCGGCTCAGTGACTGCATCAGGTGGCGGTGAGACCAGTGTTGATGTGGGAAGCAGGGCTCGGCTCCATACGGTGCTGTCAGGTCACGGTGCAGGCAGCGGCATCATGGTGGTTTTTTTTCTGTTGCAGCACAAAGCACACAGTTCCCAGTGCTGTAGGCAGAGGAATTTGAAGACTTTTATATCTCTGAGACTTCCAACAGGAGGCAAGCTTTACTTCTAGCCCTTGGAGAAACTTCACAAGCAGGATACACAGCAAAGCACACAGAGCAAATGGGGCAGTACTCCTCCTCACTGCTCTTCAGCTGGCAGAGGTTCCTCTTGATCCAAAAGGGTTCTAACAGTCTGGAGTTTAGGGTCCAGTACTTATACTCATTTCTGCCTTTGAAATAGGCAGTCTTCAAAGGAAAGTCTCTGTTGTTCACAAGATCTTGCCTTGCCCAGGCCTGGCACCAGACGCACTCCAGGGGGTCAGAGACTGCATTGAATGAGGACAGGGACTGCCCTTTCAGGTGCAGTGTCAGCGCCTCCCTACTACTCTAGCCCTGGAAGACCCATCAGGATTACAGGACACACCTCAGCATCTTTTCTGTCACTGTCTAGAGTGAATCCACAACCAGCATAACTGTCAGTTTGGCCCAGACATGGATTCAGCAGCCAAGCAGAGGCGCAGAATGGGTAAGCAAAAAAATACCCACTTTCTAAAAGTGGCATTTTCAAACTGAACATCCAGAAAACAATTTCATTAAAAGATGTATTTTTAAATTATGAGGTCAGAGACCCCAAACTCCATATCTCTATTTAATCCTAGTGGGAAATTACACTTAATAGGATTTTAAATGCAATCTCCATGTTAACCTATGGGAGAGTCAGGCCTTGCAATAGTGAAAAATGAATTTGGTAGTAGTTCAATATCAGGCATGTAAAACACACTTACACATGTCCTACCTTTTAAATACACTGCACTCTGCCCGTGGGGCTGCCTTGGGCCTATCTTAGGGGTGCCTTACATATACAAAAAGGGAAGGGTTGGGGCTGGCAAGTGGGTGCACTTGCCAGGTCGACATGGCAGTTCAAAACTGCGCACACGCACACTGCAGTGGTAGGCCTGAGACATGTTTACAGGGCTACTCCAGTGGGTGGCACAATCAGTGCTGCAGGCCCACTAGTAGCATTTGATTTACAGGCCCTGGGCACACATAGTGCACTTTACTAGGGAGTTACTAGTAAATCAAATACGCCAATTATAAATAAACCAATCACCTATAAAATTTACACAGGGAGCACTCGCACTTTAGCATTGATCTGCAGTGGTAAAGTGTGCAAAGACAAACCAGCAAAAACGGAGTCCAGCAGACCATAAAAACAGGAGGTCAGAAGGCAAAAAGACCCAAAAAGATACCAGGTCTAACAATTAGTTTGACTCAACTCAACTCAAAAGGTTAAGGTCAGGGATTGGAAAACCACCATAAACTTGGATAAGTAATCCCTGGCGGTGATGAAACTGACATGATTGGCATGCGGCACCCTGACCTTTGATAACGTTGGCCACAAGATTCTGAGCAAAAACGTTGAGCCCCGGCCCTGAGCCCCGGCCTTTATTCTAGTACAAATTAAGCATGAAGCATACAGGTCACATAGACCAGTTACATTAACTAATGTAATTTTAATAACAAGTCATCATGTATTCTCCCATAGATTTCACTTGTTTTGGTCCTCGCTTTGTTAACAATGTGATGATGTGTGCCTGCAAATTTTCAGCCTTTTAAACAGAAGGGCAGGATGACGGAGGTACCCATGTATATACACCTAATACCACAGTTGAAGTAAAAAGGTTAGGATGCAGAAGAAACGTTTAGGGGTGTCTAACGAGGCTGATAAAATCATTATAACAAGTGTGTGCAATGTTGACATTCATTTCCGCGTTATAGTGAGTGTTTTTTCAAACGGTCAGTAAATGTAAAATGTATTGCTTGGTATAATTTATAAATCAAAATTGCCCTTTCACTTTGAAACGTGTTTTATGTGAATGATAGACGGCACATCTCACTGGGTCATAGTTACATTTGACACAATTAATACCCATGTATTTCCAACCGATGGTGGAAGAAAGAACGGCGAACCATGGAAGGTTGGCTGGGCACTGAAAACAAGAAATACATCTCGCACAGTACTTTTGAATGTGTTTTTCTAGTATTCTCGGATGTTCACGAGAATGATGCCTATTTGGCGAAGCCAATCGTTGTTTCTCTAGAACAGACTGCAGGCCCCGGGGAGCAGCTGCGGCGGAGGCTCCTGGTAGGCTCCTTCTTGCTTGTGCATCTGTTGCCATGGTGCTTGCTAATGTGCCTACTTGACCTGTGAATACGAGAAGTTATTAAAGCTGTCTCCATGGATACTGCAGGATGAAACGGCACTCTGAGGGCAGCCTGCATTTCCGATGCCATCAATGTAGGAGGATGCAGCTTTGGGAAATAATGAGTTTGTACCACTTTTTGTGAGTCGAGCTTTTGAAAGAAGTCATGGTTGCAGTTTCTGTCAGACAGTCGTGCGTAGGTAGTTTGTTATTGGGCCTGTTGCTTGCTCATGGTGTTACATGGAATAATCAGTGCTAGAAACAAAAAGGGCATTTCATCTCATAAAACGATTATTTGGTAAGCAACAACAGAGACGTAGGAATGTGTCTTATATTCCCATTATCCTTCCACCTTACAGCGAGTTTATTTTCTTGTGCTTTGCCGTAGAGCCCGAATACGAGATTCCTTTTATTGGGGACCCTAATAGTTGATGGACAGATCTGGATTATGTCACATGGGGAAACACTACAGATCTGAATTTTCCACCTGGAAACTTCGGGTTCTTTGAAATCTAGGGTAAACAGGAGAATTATCAGGGGAAACCAGACAAGAATCTTTGAATTATAACATTCCAACAGAAATAGTCCATTCCTAGGGGGACCCTAGTGAGGCAAGTGGGGCTCTCACTTGTAATACAGTGGTAACTCCAATCTACGTCATTTAGGGGTAACCGGGGGCTTGCTCCCTCAACACCTGGCATTGCTTTTGTGACCTCTGGCATTAGAGGTGGCAAAACCGAAAGTTAACAATGTTGTAATGCACAGTTTACTTTTTATAGCTCGGGCTTGACAGAGCAGCTGTCACAAGACAATTATTGGAGCATCACTAGGGAGGTGCTTCGGCTTCAACTAAATGTTGGGAACCAGAAGTACATGTTCTGATTGGGCAAATGTCATGTGATTCCATAAAAAAGTGCTTGCCCTCCATGCAGCTGTGATCATTTGGTTTATTTATCCAACTGGCGAAGCTTGAACTTTCAGGGGCACACACTAACTTTGGAATGCTATTCAAGTTACTTAGATATCTAGATAATTTGTTGTTTTTCTTTAGCTGCAGCACAGATGGGAGGAGGACAGTCATTACCTTATTGGACTTGTTGGTCTGGCTCAACAGTACAACAGACATGTGACCTTTTAACCTACACCATTATTATTCTACAATTCTTTGCTTCTGCTCAAATGCATACCTATTCCCATGTGATTTACTTGTTATGCTTCACATTACCAGACAACATTCCTTCAAAAGCCAGGCTTATTGGCATTGCTAATGCTTGCTTCAGCTTTCTGTGGGACTGGTTCATAACCCTTCAGCTCTATAAATTAAAGGAATTCAGCAGTGCAAACCACACTGTTTTGATTAAATAGACAAACACATAAAAAAGCAAAACTTTTTAAGCCGAATGTTGCCAGTTTTCCTTATTGTGATTACATACAAAATTATGCCTTTGAATGAAACCTTCACCGTTGTGCTTTGTAAGACTGATAATGCCTTATAAATAAACATCATTCTAAGGCTTCAATTACTGGTTCTCCAAAGGAAAGCTGCTATTTATAGTACACAACAAAATTTGACTCTCTGGGTTTTGGATTTTTTTTGTGGAATAATTTGCACCTAACCCTGGTTTTGGGGTAATAACTTGAGGATTTTGGTGTTTAACCAACCAAAATTATTGTCTTGGGAATACCATACTCTTTTCCCATGCAAAATCCAGCACGTTTAACCTGCAAAAATGTAACAAAGCATGCAGAATTTATTACAACTGGTAACTACCTGGAGAGGTAAACGCTGCACAATTCGAAATTCTGACCTATCTGCAAATATGTGTTTTAATCAGGGCCAAAATGTACTAACAATAAGGAAGAATTTAAGCCAATAACATTATTCATATTCAATGTATGGTCCATAAGAATTAACACGGGGGATAACTACTATTGTTTATTAAATCCTTAGTATTTGCCTATTTCTTTTTTAAATCATTGTTTGATCCTCCCCATCATTTATCCATATATTTATGGTTGATGTATACAGTTGGGAACCATTAAACAATGATATTGTATGGCACAAATAACTTAGTGTGCCAGTGCTGTTTTATGTTTTTGGTACTGTATTCTCCTCTTCAAATAAACATATAATTTTTCATGTAATGCAAAGAGAAATGAGTAATGCTGCCCTGGCCTATCATGTCAACACACTTAAATACAAAAACGGTATCTCAAATAGAAATGTATATGTCTTGTTTTGCTATAATAATTATCCAGTTATTATGTAAATCCAGCATTTTCAATTATTTTGATGTCATCAGGATTAAGGTGGTAGGGGCGTGGCCAAGATGGAGACTGGAGTGGCAGCATAATTTGCAGCTCAACTCCCAGCCGACTTGATTCTCCTGTCATCTGCGATCCCTGGAACATCCAGGGGGATCACCTGTCTCTGCGCTGTCTCGGGCCCCCACTATGATGCTCAGATCTTGGCCCGATGCTCGAAGGGCCGTGGAGGAGGCGTGCTGAAATGAGGGGCCCACCCTGAAGGCAGAGGCGGTGAGAGCTGTGGCCTGAATGTGCACGGTCTGCGGTAGGGGGACTAAACGCAGCCGAAGACGCACGGGCGGCATGGAGCCTACTCGTGCCGCTCAGCCGCAAGCGGGCGGAAGTCCAAGCTCCGATTCGGCCAGGTCTGGATGACGGCCTGACCGGCAGCAAGCGAGAGAGAACCTCCAGGAGGTGCTCTGCCGGTGACATATACCAAGCCGCGCTATCAGGTCGACGATAGACCCGTGACCCAAATTTTCTTTGTCCTCCTCCCGCACGGACCGGGCAGACAGACGGAGGCGGTGAGTGGAAGGGCCGAAGATCTGCCGTGATATTGAAGTGAATTAAGGGGCGCTGGCGTTGCGGATTGTTGAAAAGCTGTGTGGCTCCATTTTCCTGAACTGCTTAACCCAGAGGAAAGGAAACGGCAATTCTCCTCGGACCGAACATAGGTGGGCTTGTCCACCTACCTGCGATGCGAAAATGAGTATATCACCCGCTAATGCCTGCGAGACCCCATAATAATGGTCGGACAACACACCTTCACTGGGTTTATGTTAAACTCCAACCAGACACGGGCACAGAGAAAGTCAGTGCACGCAGTGAGTAGTCGGGCCATCAGTAACACAGTGTGGGTGTACTGAATTGCGAGCAGGAGAACCTCCTTCAAGCTTCATCCCATCGGGTATCCACACTTGTGAGGAGCCCAGGCGGGCGGCACATGACCAGTGATTCTTTCCATAATAGCAAGGGACAAATGGGCAAGCCGAAAAAAACACCGAGAGCGCCCATTGGGAGCATGGATGCACCTGCTGCCCCGCCTGGGGAACAGGGCGCGACCTACCAGGTGCTTCAGAAGATGGAAATCACTGCATAACCACACATCGCAATTCAAAAAAGTATTACAGGCCATCATGGACACTAAAACCACCCTTGAATCGTAAATCGGTGCAGTAGTGGCGGACGTCAGTGTACTTTGTGCTGACCAACATGCGCTGGTGGACCGGGTCACGGAGGTGGAAAGGGACATGGCTGAGTTACCCCCGGCGGTAAAAACACTACAGGAGAAGATGCTGCATTTATCAACTGACGTGGAGGGCCTAAAGCGTAGAGCAGAAGATGCGGAAGGCAGATCGAGACGAAACAATATCCACCTAGTGGGGTTCCCGGAACGAGCCGAAGGCCCTAGTGCTGAACTATTTGTGGAGAAATGGATTACGGAAATTGTCTTGCAGGACAAGATCCTGAAGTTTTTCTCAATCGAACACGCCCACAGAGTACCGGGCAGGCCTCCACCAACAGGGGCGCATCCTCGCCCCATGATAACTAAGTTGCTTAATTACTGGGACAGGGACCTAATTCTACAGTTATTTCACAAACTAAGCCCTCTGCAATACGAAAATGCAACGATCACAGCCTACCCAGATTTCACCACAGAGGTCCAGAGGAAACGCGGTTCCTTTTATCAGGTGAAAGAGCGCCTCCGAGAACACAATATTAAACATGCGCTCTTGTTCCCGGCAAAGCTTTGTGTACAGGATGAATCCCAGGTACACGTCTTCACCTCACCAGAAGACGCCTGGACCTGGCTTCATGCTCAAGGCTTGGCTCGTTCTGCAAGCACAGAGATCACGGAGGAGGGTTGGTCTTCCCCAAAGGTGAAGCGCAAACGCCGGATGCGACTGGGAACTAAACCAACACCTGAACAGGTAGTAGAGGAGCGCTCTTGACTACTTCAGCGTTTTGTGGATGATTCCCCGACGAGGAAGCCAGATCAAGCAGATACTGAACCAGACCACGAGACTCGTTCTGACTCTACAGACTCCCTCCTGGGGCCACTTCTCACTCCGCGCTCGGCCGTTGATATTTGCATTGCACTTTTCGTCCTGACGTTTAGAGGCCCCATGCCGAACCCTGACCCTTGGCCCAGCGTGTCAACTCTGCGTGGATCATCTAGTTGAGCAGGGTGGCACGCAGGGTCCAGTGGATGGCTCACCTCTGCAGCATTTCCCAGCGGGGACTCGAGCAACGAGTTAAGGTCGACCAATCGTGGAGCCGGGAGCTCGGACTTCTGGATCCGGCCTTCATCATCCACGCCCGCTCCAAATGGACCTGTTCCACCATATGCCTGCAAGCAGGCTCTACTCCTTTGTGGCACATATAGTGCTATTGTTCAAAACTTTTGTTTGCTTTATTATCTTCCATTGGGTTTTCCCCATTGTTTTCATGTGGGATTGTTTTATTAGCGTCACATACTACACTTATCCTGCAAGGCGGCATGCATGTGTCGGGATTCTGGGGGCAAACACGCCAGAGGTGGGTCGCCGTAGGTGCTTCTTGGATGCAACATGGGCAAGGCTTCTAGCGATCCCTTGTCAGATGGCCCCTATACATTTCCGTGATTATGCAGGAATAAACGCACATCCCACGATATAATGTGATTACATGGAATGTGAGGGGGATGGCGACACAGCGTAGGCGGCAGCGCATACATGCATATCTCAAACAGCACCAGGTGCACTTTGCCATGCTCCAGGAAACACACCTATCGAAAGCCACACTAGACAAAACATGCCGAGCCTGGAAGGGTTAATTGATTGACACTGTGTCCTCATCCTTTGCCCGCGGAGTAGCGATTTGGATTGCCCCAGGGGTGTCTTATATGGTCGAACATACACAAATTGATCCAGATGGTAGATATGTGGTGTCAGAGGGCAGCCTGGACGGCTCACCATTGCAGTTGGTAACACTGTACACCCCCAATACCAACCAACACAGCTTCTTAAATACATTATCTACAGGGATGCTGCGTGATCCAATGGTAGACAGTATAAGGGGCGGGGATTATAACTGTGTCCTAGACACTCATATGGATCGGTCCTTTCCTCCACTTCCGACCACCACGAGTAATCGGATGTCACGTGAACTGGCAGCGTGGACATCGAAAAATGGGTTATGTGATGTTTGTACAGCAGGGCACCCGACACAACGCAAGTACTCCTTCTACTCTCCTGTCCACGGTTTACATACTAGAATAGACATTCTCCTTGCACCACCGGCAGTGGTCCATAAGATATATGCGTCGGATTATTTGGCTCGTACCATATCGAACCATAGCCCGCTATGTGCCGTAATGGGCTGGGGCCATCTGCGCACAAAGATTCCCACATGGCGCCTACAGATAGAGACACTCACAGACCCTCCCTTCTGTGGTGAGCTCACCCAGTGTTTATCCAATTATTTCACCTTGAATGACAATACAACGTCTCGCTGTGCAATCGAATGGGACGCCCATAAGGTGGTGGTACATGGCCATTTTCTGGCTGCCTCGGTAGAGATCCAATGGGTACTACTTAAAGAGACATCAGAGGCAGAGCTCAGATTGTGCAAGGCAGAGATAGCAGTAGCTAGAAACGAAATGCCAGTGGAGGAATTGAACTCGCTATGGGCTAGTTATTGGGAAGCAGACGCCAGATTGAGTAAACATGACTACAGACACTACATGACACGTCAATATACAGAGGGTGATAGGGTGGGCTGACTACTGGCCTGACTGGTTTGCCAGCCATCTCAGCCCTCACCCATCAATCCGTTTGCTATCTGGGAGTATGGTTAATACCCAAGTGGCAATATATGATGCCTTCTACACATATTACCGGTCCTTGTACTTGCCCCCTCCTTCTGCACCGGTAGAGAGAATTACTGATTTTCTGCTGTCCACCCCACAGAGACGTCTGCAGATCGAGCAGGCGGACGCAATGGATGGCCCAATTAGTATAGAGGAGGTTCGTCTGGCATTGTCACAGATGGCCCGCAGCAAGGCGCCTGGTTCAGATGGCCTACCAGTAGAATACTTGACATCCCAAACTGCTCACCTCCTGCAGCCATTACTACAGGTGTATAACAAAGCATACGACCAGATGCAGTTGCCAGATTCAATGTGTGAAGCTCTAATAGTGGTACTCCCAAAATCTGTCCGCGACCCTCTTGATGTTCTATCATATCGTCCCCTCTCCTTATTCAACTCAGACTGTAAATTATTGGGGAAAATCTTAGCCAACAGACTTCTCCCCTTTTTATCATGTCTGATCCACGAAGACCAATCATGGTTCATACCCGGCAGAAGCACCTTCTTAAACATTAGGAGACTAGTTCGTATAATACACAATAACAATCCTAGGGAAGAAGTAGCTCTGTCACTAGACATAGAAAAGGCGTTTGATACACTGAGTTGGGATTTTCTTGTAGGCACACTAGAAGCAATGGGATTTGGTGCAGGATACATCAAATGGATCAGAACGTTATATGCTAAACCCACAGCCCGTGTCAAAACAGGGCAAGTCATCTCTGAGTCATTCCCACCAGGCAGGGGCACCAGACAGGGTTGCCCGCTGTCTCCCTTATTATTCGCAATAGCCATGGAACCACTGGCTGTCAAATTACGCATGTGGGCACAACTATGGGGTATCCCGGAACTCAACACGCATCACATTATTTCACTGTATGCAGACGACACCCTGATATATTCACAGGATCATGCTGCCTCCATGACTGGGGTAATGGCTGTACTTAACACCTTTGCGACCATCTCTGTCCTCTGGGTCAACTGGTCCAAATCTTGCATTTTATCTCTCTCCCCTATACCACTAGAGCTTCACTCGGCATTACAAGACTACCACCTACCAAGGTGCCATTCCACCTTTAAGTATTTGGGCATACAGATATATCACTCCGTGGAAGATCTCAGAGAAGGTACTATAGACAGGTTGCTTCGTTCTGTCCGCAGTTCCTTATCATTTTGGGTGGCTCATCCTCTGTCACCTTTGGGACGTGTAGCCATTGCAAAAATGCTCATCCTCCCGAGAGTCTTATATTATTTCACGGCACTCCCGATATCCATACCACGTTCATTCTTCAAGACCCTGCAGTCAATAATGACTGACTTATCAAGGGGAAGGACAGACGTAGAGTAGCGTTGTCCATAACACAGTACCCACAAAAAGAGGGAGGATTGGGCATGCAGAATCTCAAACTGTATTACGCGGCCGCCCAGTTGCAGTGGCCGGCTTTATGGCTCAGCGAGGCCCCCTCGGCAGAATGAACAGTGATGATGGAATCATTGGTGCCGTTCACGATATTGGCTTGGCTATTTGATAGATCATGCCACCCACAACACGGGTCCATCTTGCTCGATGCTGCCAAATCGTGCTGGCAGAGATACATCCACGGAAGAAGCTCCCGGGTGCCGTACTCCCCTCTGCTTCCACTAACATAACTGCCTGGTACCCAAGTACTGACAGAGCATCATGACACACGCAGCTTAGGGCTAGCGAACATGGGGGAATATTATCTGGGCGCTGCAGTGAGACCCTTTGATGAACTCATGGAAACTATGGGAATTCGCACTGGTGCCTTCTTAACATACTGTGCAATCAAACACCTGCTAGATGTCACGTGGGAACAAGGCAACGCTGAACCACAAGAATCACAACTCCTTACTTTGATCCCTTCCATTGGTACCACAAGAGGCACCATATCAAGGTTATACTCAACACTGTTGGCTGGGGTCTGCCCCGAATTGGAGCGCACTAAAGCCTGTTGGGATGAAGCACTCCCTTCCCCCTATCCCAAAAAGCCTGGTCAGCTGCACTTTCAGCAGTCAAAAATGTCTCTCGTAACACTAGACTTTGCTACACCCAGTTTAACTACGTTCACCACTCCTATTTATCCCCATCCCACATAAAACGGATATACCCGGGATCTGACCCGGTGTGCCCCAGTTGCGCTGCGCCAGCAGCGGATTTTTATCATATGGTGTGGAGCTGCCCCCCACTGACCACGGCCTGGCAGCATATCACTGACACTATAGCCGACATCACTGATCATACCCTGCACATGGAACCAGAATCTTGTCTGTTGGGCCTGCACCGTCGTGCCAAAGAGGACAAACAAGTACATAAATTTATAGATCTAGCCTTCATAGTGTTTAAATGATTGATAGCAACACATTGGAAGGCTGCGCACGCCACGGAATACACTACTTGGCTGCGTGACTTATTACAATGCTCACATGCAGAGGCTCAAACGCAACGCCAACTACAATACAAAGGACTAATCCAAGGAGGTTCTGAAATATGGGCATTGTGGGCATTGAGGCTAAAAGTGATGCATACTCACCATGAGCCCCCATACATACTACATGACACTGAAAAACACAAAACTCCTCTACCTGGAGATCACCTGCACCTCACTGATGTTAGCCTATACAATCCACCCGCCATATACTATAACGTAGCTGCACACACCGCGTACGTGGGACACTACTTAAGTTCCGTTCCGCCTGTGAATGGTCAGCCCACTTCACTGTCTGGGTCGTCCCCAAATGACTAAAAATACCCCCAGTCATCTGAGGATATATATATCTGGGTACTAGGCTGTCCCCAGCCCACGGGCCTCTGCATTACCATGCCCCCTTATACTAGACATGAGTATATCAATCTGCCCCACACACTATACTACCTATATAAAGGATATTAATGTGACGCAGTTTGTAGTTCGATGTTATGTTTATTCACACAGTACCAAGATATGCATATTGCACTGTATAGATTCATATATGTGTGAATATTTGATCCACTTTAATGGATGTATGTTCTGATGTTTCTCTTCCGTATGACTAATAAACAGATTTCAACAAAAAAAAATCAGGGTTAAGGTTTTTTTACATCACTTCCAGAAAAGTTCATATGACAAATTTGTGAAAACACTTTTGCTTACTCTGACATTTTAGTGGATCAACGCTCAGGGTAACTCTTCCCCCACCCAAACTTGGTTTTGCCTGTACCCACCAGAATACCAAGTCACGCATAACATCAGTTTCTCAATATTGAAAATCTCATTGATCATTTTTTTTGCAACATTTATTTATTGATTTTCAGGACATTGAAAAACATACAAATATGGACTTGCAGGTTACTATAGAGGTGGCAAGCCCGAGTGAGAACAATAAGAGTATAAACACAGGCCTCTGGCACCATGGCATAAGCATAACATGAGCAACAACACTGTAGTAACCATGAGGGGTTAAGAAACAAGGTGGTCGCATAGATCTGCTGTGCAATGATGAGTAAAGGAGACAGCAGGGACAGAGGTGACAGGGGAATTGAAGGGGCAAAAAAGCATGTTAAATTGGGTTACTGGTTGACTGGGGTCTGATACCTAGCCAAGCAGGAACCACAAACCTATCCAGGAAAAGACACAAGCAAACCCCAATTAACCTCTGCTCAACCTCCTGGTAACTTGGCACAGAGCAGTCAGGCTTAACTTAGAGACAATGTATAAAGTATTTGTGCAAATCTTCAAACATCAAAACAGTGAAAATATCACAGAAAAGGATAGAAAAATAGAGCAGAATTAAATAAATAAAACAAGATGAAAATGACAAAAAAATTGATCAGTAGAACTGGAGTTATGAATTGTTAAAAAATGAACTGAAATATAGCACATAAAAGCATAAAGCACTACGGGGTCAAAGTCAAACATTCAGGCGGACCATGGTGAAGCACTGGTCGGATACAGTCCCAGATTTGTCCCCCCAAAGGTTTACCTTCTCAAGTTTTGTGCCAAGAGTTCTATTCTCATTGGAGGGGGTCACGAAGAGCGAGGAGAGTGTTGTGGGCGCCGATCAGTGTAGCATGAAGAGCAGGCTGAGCGTTGCAGATGGGCAGGCTGGAGCTTTGCAGTGGCGGTTACCTATGGCCTGACGATACTGCTGGGCAAAGAGACTGGCTTGCTTTAGCTTGCGCTGATTTTTGGCACGAGCAGTGCAGTTCCTGGAAGGCGGGAGAACCTTCTAGACAGTGTCTTTGAAGTGCAGATATTTTCCTACCTCCCCTGCCCTGGCTCCATGCTGGCTGAAGTGACAATGTAGGGTAGTTAAGCCCTTTGTATGGAGACAGGATACAGCCTATTCAGGTGTAAGTCAGGCTGGCCCCAGCTCCTCCCTCCCATCCTGCCAGTGATGGCCCATCCAGTCACACCTAAGCTCTCATTGTGTGTGGTTGTCTACCCAGTCATGTGACAAGAGATAGGCTGCAGGCACTAAATGGTGAATGCAAGAAAATGCCAACTTTCTAAAAGTGGCGTTTTCAGACTAGTAATTTAAAATCCAACTTCACCATAAATTAGGATTTTAAATTAGGATTTCAGAGACACCAAACACGAATCCGTTATCCTTCCCATTACACTTATAAAATATAGAAAGGCAACTCCAATGTTATCCTATGGGTGACATTGGGCTTGCAGTAGCGAAAAACAAATTTAAGAGTCTTTCACTACCAGGACATGTTAAACTTAAAAGTACATGCCCTACCTTTTAAACACACTACACACTTCCCTAGGGCTGTCCAGAGCATACCCTAAAGGTGACATATGTGTAAAAAGGGAAGGTTTGGGGTTGGCAATTGCTCTATTTTGCCAGGTCATCATGGCAGTTTAACAGTGCACACACAGGCTCTGGAATGGCAGGCCTGAGACATGTTTAAAGGGCCACTTAAGTGGGTGGCACAATCAGTTTTGCAGGTCCACTAGTAGCATTTAATTTACAGGCCCCAGGTACATGTATTACCACTTTACTAGGGACTTATAAGTAAATTAAATTCACCAATTGGGGTAAGCCAATACTACCATATTTTAAGGAGTGATTACATGCACTTTAGCACTGATTAGCAGTGGTAATGTTAGCAGAATCCTAATGGCAGCAAAAATGAAATCACCAAAAATAGAGGAGGAAGGAAAACAAATTTGGGGGGGGGGGGCAAACCACCGTAAGGCCCCTAAGGCTGACATGTCTAAAACAAAGGGGGGAGTGAGGAATGGCAGTCTAGACCTTGTGGGGTTCATGCATCCAGCCACAGCTAGTGATAGGGCGGAACCACTTCCCGGGAATTGTGTGAAAGTACCAAATGGAATGAGAGCAGTGGCATGGAAGAACCTGCTAAAGACACAGAGGGGAGGGAGAAGTGGAACAGGCATGGCCTTAGGATGGTACAAGCTTTTCCGTGCACAAGAGCGGTCCCCACGCTGTGTTAAATGAGTCTTGTTATTGTTCATTTTGTATCTAATGTACTTATGGCTAGTCACTCTATGGAGTTCTATCTGGCACACATTAAATTGTCGCCAGGCAGTGCCAGATGGGCTGGTCTGACAGGTCAGTGTGTGGGGCAGTTTTTTAGTTGTTTGGGGGCCTGTTGCATGTTCTGGTGGGCCAGTTTTTGCTGCCGATTTCCCTGATTTTTCAACAAACATTGCCTGCAGCACACTTATATATGTGCATCTTCCACACCTTGCAAAATAACTACAGAGCTTGTCTTTAAAAGTTCAAAACTGTCTCCATTGCACAAATGGGACATTCTTTAGCTGTCTCATTCACTAACAGGGTCCACTTTTATTTTGGCGCTCGGACCTATTTTGTATCCCAGTCTGACCCTGGGTTTGTTCTGTTCCCTAATAAACTTACAAAAGTCACATAGACCATTATATTTGCTTTTTTTATTTTATTTTTTATTTTAAGATTCTTTGATTTTAATTTAATGATTTGTAGAACTTGCTTTCATGTCAACGTAAAATCACATAAAATGTTTCATTTGACACACTTCATCCTTGCTTTTTCTTGATGCTACAAATAATATAACAGGATTTCTAGCACTGGTGACAATTTTTCCACTAAAGGAATCTAGGTCCAAAATAGCTACCTCCACCTCTGCTACATCCTGCAGATACTCCTCAGACCACACCCACCTCAAAACCCAGGCATATTATGCTATCACTGTGAAGAACCCATGAAACAAGGATGCCGTCAACATGTTCTACCACATCCATAGGTGTCGGATATGTCAAGAATAGACTGTTGAAAGATTAAATACTTGTTACTAAACTCTAGAGTGTTGCTGGCAAGAACTCTTCCAAGTGAGGCTTACTTCATTTAATGGTCTTTAGCTAAGTAGCTTCCCAAATGTTCAATCACAACATTCACTTGATTGTTAATAAATTCATTAACAATTTCCAGCTCCAAAATCAGCAATGTGCAGGGTCAGATAATATTAGCTAAAAAAAAACGACGGTGAAACTGTAGTGTCAAAAATAGTTTGCACTCAGGGACAGTAAGGCCCGTACTCAAAGGGCGTCAGGCATGACATGGGCCTGAGCAGCTAAGTCCACATCACTTGACTGACACGAGATTCACTGAGCAGCGGGCAAGTACTATTTGTGTGATATTATGTTTACTGAAAGCCCACGGTCAATGGGCCAGCAGACTGTGCTTCTGTATTTGTGGAGCTAATCGTATGTTAAAAGTGGAGAAAAAAATAAATTATTGCCCGGGCACACGTCTTTCACTTCAAAACAAACCAGAGGTCTGATATACAAAGCCACTTTACAGCCGCAAAGCTGGTTCTTTACAAAATCACAGGTTTTGCGGCCACAAAATTACTTTTTTTTAATGCAGTAAACCAGTTTGCAATTCGTTAACAGGCTACTGAACTTCAAAATGTGTTTAGAAACCCATAACTAATCATGATTTGGAAGGTATGTATTTAGGGTGTCTCTTCCAAATATCGATTTGTTAAGGTGTGTATCATTGTTTTGTTACCATTGTTTTGTGATTTTTTTTTTTTTTTAACAATACCTCAAGGGAGATAGTAATCCATTCACAAATGGAGGGGGTACCCCCCAGGACTATATTCCCTCTGTGAATGTTAAAAAAAAAGTTTGTTGTGGAGTAAGTAGGTGGTGGTCCACTGGACCACTGCCAATTTTCAAACGAAAATAATGTGCCCTTTTCAAATTCATCTCTGTTTCCTTTAAGGAATACTGCATAAAAAATGACTATCATAATGAATCGCAATTTTTGACCTACCTCATGAATATTGGTGACATAGGTCAAATTGTGGCCCACTATGACTCACAATTTTATGAGCCAACATATTAGTGGGTCAGTTTGTAAAAATTCCATTCACAAAATGTCGTGCCCAATTTGTGGCAACTTTTTGCAAATGGAAATTTAGCATATCAGGCCCTTAGTTCAAGTAGTTCATGGCAGCCCTTGATCATTGAATAGATAGGGCATAAATACCTGTCCCAAATTACAGGGAGAGGTAAGAAAACACAACTTTCTTTAGGGAGGGTGTGAGAGAGGTTTATTCTCTTGAACACATTAACAAAAATTGATCCAGAAAGCGTAATTACAGGATAACATTCTGACAGAATGTCTCAAATAACACAGACGACGAAGGGACACCCGTAAAATATTACAGTAGTTCATGGAATACTGAGCAAGGCTCCCGAGGGTTGATAAATGTTTACCCACCCTTAACTATTTTTGATAATGTAGTGGCAATATTTTGCATTTTCCAGCATAATTGTGGTTCAATGTCTCTAATAAAATGCAATTTCTCATGGGTTCTCGTTTTTCTTTGCATCTATTTGCACTTCTACACTAGACTATAAGACTGACAATCTTATTGGAAAGGGCAGGGTGAAAAAAGAAACATTATAAAATATTTCCACATAAGGACGCACATAGTAAGGCCAGGCACATTATGTATGCTCATAGAGTAGTGGCATCACTCATGTTACACACACCTAACAATTTCAGATAGGTTACACACATACTATAGGGTTGCAAATACCAGTGATTATTATCCCTCAAATATTAGCTTTATATGTATTTTGGGAAATAAAAATATTTTTCCTCTAAATAATAACAAAACACAGATTTTGTTATCAAATGAAAGACTTTCATTTCGAAACATAGGGTCAGTTCCCATAAGCAAATGCTTATCATTTTCAAGAGAAAAATTACTTTTGTCTGCCAATAATGTTTTTGATATAAACAATTGGTGTTCAATCCTCAGTGTATCATTTTCATAATGTATTGACATGCAATACTGCCACACATAGGCAAAGTATGCCTCACTTCCTCACACATTACCATTTCTTGTCATGAATGGCCACAATATGACAAGAATTACCAACATTATTATATCAAGGGTGAACCTCATGAGGCCACGGATGTCTACAATATGCCAAGAATTACTATCACTATGTCAAGGTAACTGTTAGAAATTGGGTTTCTGGTTGGCTAGGGTATGCACCTCATCCAGGCAGAACCTACCCACTCTAGTCAGGGCAAGGGAGTTACACGTCCAAGATAACCCCTGCTCACCCCTTTGGTAGCGTGGCACGAGCAGTCAGGCATATTCCAGAGGCAACGTGTAAAGCGTTTGCACAACACACACAACACGTGACGCAAAATATACACCACAAAGTAAACACAACACTGAGCTATGTAAAAATAATTGGTATTGCACAAAACATAATTAGACCAACATTAAATGTAAGTAATACCCTCCTATCAGAGCAGTTGTAAGAACGTTACACAAGTTACTAATACTCTGCAAGAATACGCAGTTGTCACATTAGAACACGTAAGTAGTCAGGATCCTGCAACATAAGCAGTAGTCAGGAATTGCAGTAAGAATTCTATGCACTTCCAATGAATAACTCCTAACTACCCATAAAAGGGACATTAGAAAACATCGCACAAGCCACATAAATACATATCAGCAAATCCACCCCCCCAAGGTTCATACTTGGCTCACTGACCCAATACTTTCTTGAAAGTACCTGTTTTCCTGTAGAAGAGGCACTTCTTGTGCCTAGAAGAACATGAGGGGGGTCCCGGCGCTCCTGTGCACACAATGGGGGCCTCGCGGTGCTCCTGGAGGAGAGGGGTGGTCGGCACCCTCTCCTTGCAGAAAACGGGCCCCTCCGGGTGGTCCATGATTGGGATGGGTGCCTGTCTCGGCCTCCGCACACCCTGTCCTCTGGGAGGGGGCCAGGCAAGGCCCAATAACAATTTAGGGGGCCTCCGTTGAGGTCTCCCTTCCCAGTGTTGCAAGAAACAACACCCGTTTTAGTTTTAAGGAGGAAAAAGAGCATCCTGCTCCTAGTGCAGAGACCGGGGAAGGGGGGCGCT
Source organism: Pleurodeles waltl (assembly GCF_031143425.1). NCBI lineage: Eukaryota > Metazoa > Chordata > Amphibia > Caudata > Salamandridae > Pleurodeles > Pleurodeles waltl. The sequence goes on along the minus strand of NC_090439.1, from coordinate 926,862,693 downwards.
CCCTGCGCCTTCCCCGAGTCCTGAAATGCGGCTTCTTTGGAGCTCTGACCCCTCTGGGGGCCCGGGAAGGCACTCGCCCGCATCCGACGTGGTGCAGGAGTGTCCCAAGCTGTTCCTGGGCCGCGGCGGCGATTCTTTAGGAAATTGGAGGCAGCTGGTGCCCTGGGGGCGCCGACAAGAGCACGTTTGCTCTGCTGGGCTTCTTTTGGTGCCCCAGGGGCACCAGAGAGAGCGCGATCCTCGCGCTGGCTGTAATTGAGACGCCCAGGTCGCCGCAGTGATTTGGGGGCAATGAAGAGAGCACTTTTCAAAGCGCTACAGGCAAATCTGTGGCCCGGGCTGCGGCAGTGACCTTCTTCTGAAAGTAAAGCACAATTTTTGAAAATCGCTCTTATGGGCACCAGAGAGCGCTCCCAAGGTGCTACACAGCCGAGGCAGCACTCCTCGGGCTGAAGGGCATTTTCAGAGGTCAGGGGCCTACTGCACCCTGCCTCTGGAGACAACAGTTGAAGAAGGGGGGTGCAGGGCTGGAGAACCCAGCAGCAGGTCAGCACAACAAGGGGGTGCAAGCACAGCAGCAGCAGTCCAAGGTGGTCCTGGTGAGTCCTTTCAACAGCGTCCTGCGTCCAACTCCAGGTAAGGTTCCTGGAGTCCAAAGTGATGTCCAATGATGTCTACATTGTGGGGACAATACCCGTGTACTTATACTAAGTTTTCAGTGTGTTTTACAATGGGGAGGAGAAGGGGTTTCAACCAGTTACAACTGGTTCTGGGAGTGCCCTTTCTCTCCTCCAGCACAGGCTCCAAACCTCAATGGGGGGTAAACAACCCTATTGTGTGAGGCCAGGGCACAGCCTTTACAAATGCAGGTGTGCCCCGCCTCCCCCTTCTCTCAGCCCAGGAAGGCTATACAATATGTAGATGTACCTCTGTGACACCTCCACCCTCCCTGTGTTCAGGCTGTCTGAGAAGTATGCACAAAAGCCCCAACTGTCAGTCTGCCCAGACGTGGATTGGAGGCAAGCTGCAAAACATCAAAGTCATAAGCACAGATAAATGCGCACTTTCTAGAAGTGGCATTTCTGTGATAGCAATAAAAAAATACACCTACACCAGTAAGCAGCATTTCTCACCACTATCACATGCCTATGCTACCCCTCATAGACAATACATAAGGCAGGGCATTTCTAATGCAGTCCTATGAGAAGGCAGCACTCACAGCAGTGAGACACCAAGTTAGGCTGTTTGTCACTAAAAGGACAGGCCACGCAACATGGCACGTGTCCTGCCTTCTACATACATGGCACCCTGCCCAAAGGCTAGCTAGGGCGTACCTTAGGGGTGACTTACATTTAGTAAAAGGGGAGTTCTGGGCCTGGCACGTAAATTTAGATGCCAGGTCCCTTTGGCAAAAAACTGTGCACACAGGCCTTGTGCTAGCAGGCCTGAGATAGGCTTGACAGGCTACTTCAGTGGGTGGTGCAAGCAGCGCTGCAGGCCCAGTAGTAGCATTTAATTTACAGGCCCTGGGTATAGGGATACCACTTTACAAGGGACTTATAGGTAAATTAAATATGCCAATTAGGTATAAGCCAATTATACCAATTTTGTAAGAGAGAGCACATGCACTTTAGCACTGGTTAGCAGTAAAAAAGTGCTCAGAATCAAAACGTCAGCAAACAAAGGTCAGAAAAATAAGGAGGCAAAAAGCAAAAAGTCTGGGGAATGACCCTGTAAAAGGGCCAGGTCCAACAGTTACATTATATAAAGGGTAGACAGTAGTCGCCATCATGCCATAGATAACCTCCACATGCCAAGAATTATTACCATTATAATAGGGATAATATTCTATCAAGAGGAAGTGGGCACGGTCATGCTAAGTGTGACCACAATATGCTATGCATTACCAGCGCTAATAAGCAGGGGCCAACAGAACCTAACAAGCAGGGCATCACAAGTCATGGATACCTGCATTACGCAAATAATTGCCACCATTGTGGCAAGTCCAGAGTTTTACTAGGAGCAGGCCTCAATATGCCATAATACCCACCACCATGCACTGGTCCAGCCTTCAACAACAGGTTGCCACCATCATTACACTGATTCCCACAGAATGCTCAGAATTACCATGATTAAATCAAGACCAGCATGTTTTTAAGAGTGGGCACCATCATATTGAATATCCAGAATATGGCAAGAATCATAATTATTATTTGAGGGCTACCACTTACCAGGGTGGCGACCATCATGCCAAGGATGCCTACAATATGCCAAGAACTAACAGTATTAATTCCAGGGCTAGCATAATATCAAGGGTTGGCAGACCACAAGTATACACTCACACATAACCATGTGCAAGCATACACTAATACATACAAACACAACCACCTACAAACATACAAACACACACACAAACATATCTATTACAAGCATGTGTGACTTATTTTTTCTAAAACGTACTGTGTGATGGGAACCTGCATGCATTCCAACTAGGCTAACTTACTTCTCCTTGGTCAATTTTCAGTTTTGGTTGCAATAACACGGCAGCCCCTGCATCTATGTCTTTGAAAGCATAGACCCCAACTAGACTCTACACTGCTAAAGTGAGTTGGAGAGCTGAGGGGAGTGATTTAAACTACGCACAGGGATAGCATTCACAAAGGAGCCAAGCCTTTGAGCACAGATATGAGGCAAATTAGAAGTAGACAGTTGACTCTAAATTGTTTAATTAACGTTTATTAGACTTCAGATGGGTTTAGCTACTGGAGGCCAAGAGATGCAATCATATCACGTGGGGCCATCAGTGGCTTATACCTTGAAAACGAGTCCATTTAGACCATATGGGTTGGCTATCTGTTGTCCACAGACTAAGTATGGTTAGTCTTGAATACTGAAAGTAAAGTGTATGTTCTAACCCTTTATGACTATGTACCACACCCACTTTATGGGGTCTATGCCTTTCATACTTTCTGGCAGGACCGCAGACCGTTCCCTTCTTGTACCACATCAACTCATTTACCGACAAAACATTTAGACATTTCATGTGATGATGAAACTGATAGCTAACAAAATGCAGTTTTCATGAGTGTATGGGAGATAAATGAAATAATTCCTGTCAAGAAGTGGGTCAGAGGAGAATCCTGAGGATGGGCCCCAAATCGGGAAGAATTTTGAGGTAAAGGAACAGCAACAGCTCTTCTCTAATACAGTCAAACACAAACACTCTTGACCTGCAGCACCTCTGGCTTCAAAACTGAACTTGACGCTTCGGTCAATGACAGGGTCCTTACTGATGTCAGGAACAACCTGGGTATGGTGTACAGAGGTGCAAAGTAATCTTCTCTTCTTGAGGAGAACCTAGGATCCTATAAGGAGCTAGATTCATAAGTTTGCCAATTGTTTCTACAAGAGCCATTTTCTTAACGATCCCAAAATTATACACATGACTACAAAGTCTCACGTGCTTATGGCCTGCTCTAATAAACAGTAAGTCCCACTCCACACTTGAGACAGAATACTACCACTGTGTGGGAGGGGTACCTCTACCAGCATGCCTGCAACCCTCCAGTGTCCATGCCCAAGGGGCACATCCCACTACCTCATTTGTATACATGTGCTACGGCTGGCATCACTCAGTTCTACCAAAGCATTAAGACTCTATATGTAGCAGAATACTGATCCTAGCTTGCCCACTTCAACAACGGATCATGAATGCTGTAGACATGGCTTGGAGGATGTACAGAGTTCTCCTGTGCCCCTTGCTGTAGGAACAAGTAGTGCATCTGCTTAAGAAAACTCTTTGGCACATCCCTGCTTTAAAACAATTAACTAGTCTTAATTTTCTCATCCAATACTCTATATAAGTAAAACAATTATTTTTGCGCATTACAGAAGGATTTCTAGAATTTGCCAATGGACCAGGATTTCACAGGTCTCTGCATTGTTCATCTAAGAGCTTTTGCTACAGCAAACAACTAATGCCACACAGTACAGTCCACCCATCAAAACCGACATGCCCCAAGATTATGCTGTAAAATGGTGGGCTCACCTCCGTCTAACAGCTGATTTGCATCCTCAGTTAAGTTGTCAGCATGTTGCCAAGCCAATTGCTTGATCCTACAGTCTCAACCACAAGAGCACCTGCCCAAACACTGTAATCTGTCCAAATATACATCCACCAATGAATGCACCCACTGCAGAGGAAGCACAAGAATTCTGAGAAGGGTGCCATCAGACAATAATCCTTGCGCAATATCTCCCTGACAGTGCATCCCAGGTGTCCAAGCACCTTCGGTTTATGCGTGCCTTTTGCAGCTACATCATGGACGACATTTGCCACATGAATGCTTCCCACCAGATTTTGGGAGCACCAACTGGCTTGAACGTGGCTCTACTGTTCCGGCTTGGCCAAGTGTTTTATGATGAGAATATTTTCAAGTTAATCAAAGCCTGACATCAGACTCCTATTTCCAAAAGAAGTCCCATCAGCATTCACTTCTTAACTTCTGGAAGCTGCTAACACAGCTCTAAGGTCCCAGCAGTCATATATATGTGCCTCTCGGTTCCGGGGTGAATGAATATGCTCTCTAGACTCAAAAATGGCCACACAGACTCTTCTTGGTGGTTGCAAACACAGTAGTTACTGTCGCTACTGGGAGATAAACACTAATGACTGCACCTCAGCCCTGAACGACCTACCTCTACAGTTTTTTCTCAAATGCCTGTTCACAAACAGATTCATATACAAATCAGTACAATACTTTATTACCCATGATTAACAATTGATAACTTGTAAGTTTACAGATTAGCATGGAAACACTCGAAGCCATGCGGCCACAAAACCCCGAATTCCTAGTTTAAGACATTACTCACTCTATTATACATTTGACAAAGGTTTATGACCGAGCATTCTTTGACCTAGGAATGAGTATGTGCTCTTTTGTTAATGCTATTTATTTGAAGTGTGTGCTGACAGGATTGTGGGTCTGAGACTCCTAAGCATTTGGAGTTTGGTTTCTTCCCAGCAACCACTGTAAATCGTGCACCTGTGTGGTTAGAGCTAATTCATTTATGTGCCCAGTATCTAATCAGTCCATGACCTGTTTGTAGGCACAGAGAGTGTGCTGGGGACTTGTGTGCTAATGTTCTAAATACCTGCAGGTTGGCCAGTCATGAGTTGACCTTTAACAGATGACTTTTTCAGATTTCTCACTCTGGTACATCCTTCAATAAACCTTTAAGCTTGCTCGTTTCAATGTGAGGGTTGGGCCTAAACTGATTTTTGATTGTGAACAGCGGTGTAGCATCTATTGATGCTTGATGTTGCGTGATGTTTTCGCATTTTGCATTTGCAGTAATGCATTTATCTTTCACATTTCCTACAACACCTCCAAGATCTCTCTTTTGCCCTGCTGTTGGGGGCATCTATGGGAAGAGATGGAGCTCGAGGCAGCAGGAACTTTGTAGTAGTTGACAAGATTCCCTCTGCGTCCCATTGTGAATCTCTGAATTATCCCTCTTGCCCAACAAGGAATGGGTTGCGGGGGTCATCATAGTGCATACAGCGAGTCTTTTTTGTCAGCCTGGAGGGGGAGCAGCATGACACTGATGGTGTTGTAAAAACAAACATCCCTAGAGATGTCTTGGTACTTCCAGACAACCCTACTTTTTACTCGTCATCAATTTTCATGCTGGGTTTAGCTTTTGCAGTACCACAAATCCCATCATGCAAATCGATGTTAGCTAAAAAGCCAGAACTGGCAGAAGATGCTGTGCAGGTCATGAAGCCACCTCATAGCCATGCTGAAAAGAAGTGAACATATCCCTTGTACAAAGCTGGAGCACTGCTCCACCCCTTTTCTGTTGTTTCTGAACTGAATCTTAAACACCACAAATGCTGTAAGCTTTCCTTTGTGCAAGTAAAACAGTGGAGGTGAAGGAACCTTGTCTGTTTATGGCTGGAAGAAATCGAAAAGGACCATCTACCGGGGTCTGATTTGATAGTTCAGATCTGGCCTGCAGTTTGTCTTTCTTGCATTATGTGGCTTTTCAAAGCTGGCGAACAGTTGTCAATCAAGCTCACCATTCCAGAATGCACCGGCCGCGTATGCTCTTTAGCACCGGAAGTGGTTTACATCTCGTTGTTAACCAGGTGAATCGGGATGTCGTTTTGGGCCGTATTTTATTTTTTCTGACTGCCAGATAACAGCCGTTGTGTCTTCAAGCTGCGCTGTTACAGTGGTTCTTACATGGAATATTTATACGGTCTGCCAACCTAATTACTTTCGACTTGTAGTGAATGTTCATTATCTGTATCCATTGGAATGTTACATAGTTATGGATGCACTGAAGCGTTCTTAAAACAAATTGAGATTAAGCAAGGCAAGATCTGCTAGTTTTAACGGGTCGCCATCGGGTACTTATTTTGAAAAAATAACGTGTTTGGTGCTCGCGTCCCTCCAGGCCTTTAAATGGAGCCCCCTCTAGCGAGGCCAGTCCTTCGGTAAAGGTGGGCACGGCTGTGGGCTTCTGAATCCGCACGTGCATATAGTTCTCTCCACGACACGTAAGTGTAACGCGTTTAATAACTATACACGCTCGTGGCGCTGCGCCTTTTACTCTCACGCTGTTCTTTGACAGAATATCCATAAACTCCCACAGCGTCGCGCATTGCTTGGAATGTTTGCCAGCGAAGCGTTTTATTTTCTTAGAAACCGTATCTATTTTTGTTTATAAGTTGTGATGACGAACACTCTGCATTCCCGCAGAGGTTTAGTAGTCCGCTGAAAAAAACACACACATTCTTCAAATTCGATTGTTTTTATTATTGTATTATTTAATTGCTACTTATTTGAAAACAAAATGTTCACTTGTCCATCTTCAACACCGCGAAAAGAAACGGGCACTATTTTATTAAGGTGTTGTCGGTGGATCCTAAAGGTGAGATAGTGCGAGTCAACCCTGGTTCAGCTGCACCCCCTGATTTTAATTCTTCCGGGTTGTGTATGCAGGGTTACATAACATGTGGCTATTAATTACGTCGTTTCGGTGCATGTGCTGTCAATTCCAGCCTGTCCGAAGATGACAGGGTCAGGTTTATGTACTGAAACTTGGCCTTTATTTTTCCTCTGTTTTCTTTTGTGGGTGTGTATTTCATTGGCTCTGCTTTGCAGTGCTGGATTCAACGGTGATCGGGAGATCAGGGGGGCTTGTTGCTCCCCCGTGTCCCAGTCTAGTTGTGTGTTTTTTTTTTTTTTTTCCTCTTCATTTTCTTTTTTTTTTTTTTTTTTTTTTAAAGCTCGCTCATTTTTGGTTACCGGCTTTTGGTTGGGCAGACTTTTGGTAAAAAGAAAAGCGAGCATTGTGGTCTAGAATGTCCGTACACTAAAGCAGGAGTTACGTATGGATGTTTTATTGCCAACCGTGATATTTTTGTCCAGGATGCTCCCGTATCTTTTTCCGTTCAAGGCTCACTTTGTCGGCAAAACAAAGAATGTGACGGAGAAGTCCTTGAACTAATTTCAGCCATTGGTAGTTGCATTGGGCTGTTTTTCAGCCATTAGTGTGTGTTTTTTTTTTTTGTTTCCTCTGCTACTACGTACATGGAACAGCCTAGCGGACAGTCCTGTTCAGTGTGAAGCGCAGCTATTAGACTGGGACCCCCCTCTCAAATGGAAACTAGTACTCCATAGGAACACCGTGTGTTCCCTAATTTCTGTGTGCCAGTAGGTTGGGCTTCCTAGTCTGTTATTGTTTGATCTGGCCCTGGTTGGTGGTGATAGTTCTTAGTTGTGGGGTGCACTACCTGTTTCCATGTTGACGACTACATACATTCAATGACAATTTAGGTACCGGTGCCATAAGGGGATCTTCTTCCCATTTGTTGTGAATTTGGATGATTGTGCGTATTGCTGCCTGTAAAGTCGGAGTCCTTATATTTGGTTTGAAATATTTATTAAGTATCAACAAGAGATAAGGCTTGCCGAATACACTGCACTGCGTGTCTCCTCTCCAATCTTCTCTCCGATCTCCTCACAACTCCCCCATCCATTCTCGAATCCGAACTCCGACACGCGATGGAGACACGCGCACAATTCAACAACATATTTCAAATAACAACTCAGTATCTAGAATAATAGTATCTAGAATAATTACATACATAACAACACAACACTGCCCCTGTGAGGGTTACTAGTAGATGTTCAGAACCATCCTTTCAGATGCCGACAGAGAAATTAAATCCTCCACATCCCCCACTTTTTCCTTTGCTTCCGCTCTCCAGGTTCTGACTAAAGAGAATGCCAGAGATTTCCACCAGAGCAGGACTCCATTTCTACCTCATGTCATGTAGGCATGATCCCTCCGCGGCCCCTCCCAACGATGCATTCGGAGTAGCTCAAGACCTGCTCAGTCAGCAGATGCACTTGTAGCAGAGAGCATTTGACTAGCCTGTTCTCTGCATTGTACAACCAGACATCTCTGAAACGTTCTATAATTCTATGTACGGTTTGGCATGCTAGTGCACACTTTCATTCAGCAAAACCTTTGTGTATCGCTTTTCTGTAGTTGTGGATAAAAAACGCTTCTTAGTTTTGTGACGTGAAGTCTTTAAAGTGCCATCACTAAACAAGAGAAGAGGAAATAACGTACGAATACAGACTCCAATTTGACTTTTTGTCTCTAATTGGACAAAACCAAGGGAAGAGCTAGTTAGGTTCTTGAGCACTACCAGACAAGTATGATTCGTGCTAAAGGTCTGTCCCTTCACACGCCTGCGAGACATCATCTTTATTAATGCAGTTATTGCAGAGGAGACTTTGTCACCTGAGGGGTGGCGAGACTTGTCTTATGAGGATTAGGACAAGAGATTCTTAGCGAGTGGTAATGCGCAAGACCCTCCACCATCTCATTCCTTTAAATACAGATGTATTATGGTCAAGGTGTTGTCTTAAATAATCATGCCAATATCTAACCGAGGGGTTCTTACTGCACGCCCTCACTACTCACGCCTGGGTTTCACACCAAAATATTGATTATGTTCCTACTACTACTGTATTAACTTGTTTGAGGTCCGTCCCTCTGTATCCACACAACTTTTGAATAGAATAGGTTGTGTTTCAGATCAGAAGACATGAGACAAAAGTAAAAGTATTGCAGAACCTTGCCACTAAGCCAATTGTTTCATATTTTTGTTAAATTTACAAGTTTATCTGTTATTGCGGGTTGTATGGGCTGCCACATCCAACTGAAAACTATATGTTGTGCATAAATGGCCCAATCTCTACTTTTCTTCAGTGTATTCTAGTGAACACTTGTTGCTGATACCTACGTCCCTCTAGTGTTGTGCAATCCATGATTGTTTTTTACGGCTAGAATCCATGTGATAGGGTGTATGGTTGCTGTGTGACATATGTGGTGATTGTTGAGCTGTACCAGAAGACCTCAGGCATGCTTCAGCTTTCCTGCAGCAAACATGGCGCTGTGCATCAGCATGCTTATGTTGCAGAGGCTTGTGTGTTTGCTATAGAGGGACATACTTCCCATTGGCTTGTTCTTTGGATATTACTTAGGACGTTCTTGTACACATCTTTAATAATCATCCTCTTGGTGCTTCATGAGGCTGTGCTTCTTCCAAGAGCCATCTCTTGGACCTGGTTGTCTGGTGGCATGCCACAGTCCATATAGGAGGAAGAGAAGAAAGGAAATACCCATGTCCTTACTGCACTTTAAAACTGAAGGTGTGTTCGAGTTTACTTATTTGGATCTTAAAGGTGTTCCAGCGTTTGGCGGTTTGTACTAAAATGCCGCCTGCTCCCCCTCCCCCCCCAAAGTCTTTCTGCAACTGGAAATAATAGTTTGAGGTGCTATGTGAGTTCTGGTTCTTCTTGAAAGCTAGGTTTGAAACTTGTGTTAGAAGGCAGGAACCGCACCGTGTATAGCCAGATGTAGATGGCATTGCATGAGATGCATCTGACCACTGGGAGCCAGTAAAGGGCTCGATTGGCTGATATGATGTAGTCCATGTTCACTTGAGCAGCAGTAACCTGGCAGTGGTATCCTATATCTGCTGTAACATGCATTAAAAAAAAGAAATAACCCCTCCAGATTAACACCATTATCGTATATCACCCATTAAAGTATGATAGCAATGGTGATGTGGATCTGTGGAGAAAACTTCATCAAAGAGAAAATGCTTCCATGTCGTGAGTGTGGAAAGTGGATTTAATGACTTAAACTAACCGCAGTGAAAGCTAGGGCTTAGTCTTGATAACTCAGTTCCCAGTGCTTTTTGGAAGTGATGGAGCGCACAATTGTCTTGTATCACCATGCACATGTTTGGGTGGTAGACCATTTTCAACATGTTACAATTTCGGTTTGTGATGTGGCCAGATTTTAGGTGGCTATAAGTAACCTAATTGTAGGCTGCTAGCCAGGAAGATCAAAGACGGTATTTGCCGACAAATTGTTCCATCACCAGTCTGACCGAATTTTTGTCAGTGTAGTAGTGACAGAAGAAAGTGGCACTTTTGACACTAACCATTAAAGGTCTCCGACAAGCTTAAAAAAAGTATGGATGCCATGGTTGAGCTTTGCTATATACATGCTTGAATTTTGCAGAGAGATGATTGTACAAGTGAGATGATGGTTATTTGAAGTTTGTGTGCAAGAGAAGAGGTATCCATTGCACTGTGGTTCATAGTAATCAGTTTCTATATTTTGCCTAGTAAGGCAGGGTGGTTGACTGCATTAATTGCTGCTGAGAGATCAGTTTGGAAGATCGCTGCAACACTTCTGGTCATTTGCTGATTTGTGGTAGTGTATGGTGAAGATCGGATATAATTTGGTGTTGTGACTGGAGTGGTCCCCTATTTGGGAATTCTAAAGGATTTTATTGCCTTTAAAATGTTTGTATTTGCCAGACCAATGCGCTCTAAATTATCTTATCTATGAATATTCATTCGGAAGTGTGTATTAAATTAATCAGATCGGAAGGCTCTTGACCTTTTTTTTTTTTCTTTTTCTCGGGAGTAGTTTTGTATTGGCTATATTGAGGTAATTCAAGAAGTAGAAAAGAGGACTTACAGGCGCTTCTAGGTAAGGATAGCTGCTGAGATTGATAGGACAGTCATTCAAGATGCCCGGGGCTAACCCTCAGCAGGCAAGACAAACCTGTCATAGGATTTTCCAAGTTTGTGAACACTTCTTCCGTAGGCAGACTGCCACTAGACATGCGCGTACTCCCACCGCTGGTCTGCGCGTCAAATACAAATAATGATCTTCCTTCCTGTATGTATCTTATTTGTAGTGTGCGAACGTAGCCAAAAGGCAGTGGAGCGCTGTACAGGGTCAAAGGCAAGGTCGTCCAGTAACTGGAGAGAGATGGTTGGTTTCTGGGAGCAGAAGTGTGCTGTTACTGCGTCGTGATGTTCCTTTAGGAGGTGCATCATATGGACTTAAAGGAAGGTCGAAGTGGAAGCGCATGACTTTCAATGTCAGTGAGCAAAATGTTTACAGTATGAGTAGTTCTGAATTATTTAGTGCATATAAAGTTTTCAAGGGGCTCTGGCTACCGTCTTGCTGCCTCGACTGGAGCGAGTGAGGTTGCATCAGGCCACAAACCACATAAAATGAGCCAATAAAGAAGGCAAAACCCAGTAGGATGCGCTTCAGAGAGCCAAAGCAAACTGTTAATGTAAAAATGAAAAGCAAAATAATAAAATGATTCAAGCTTATGGAAGCAAGAGTGAGAGGGTATAAGTAAGTCACTCCAAATGATATTACAGGGTGCAAAAAGGTGCAACAATTAAAGCATTAATAAAGCAGTACCGCATAGGGGAACTCAAGGAACTATCACCTATGTACAGGGGTATATCTGCCTAGATACTCAAAAGTACAAGATATGTATAAAGTCACCATCCTATTGCTCCACTTTTGTGTTCCACCTTTTCTTGCCACATGAGATTTAAACTGCACTTTTGAGCATGAACATACATTTTTGAAATGTCATCCTGGAGCTCTGGTCTCTGCGATCACCCACCTCCTGTTCACTCCTCTCCACACCATTGGTTTGGGTCGTATTTTAAATGCTGATCCTTCAAAGGTCGTTTACAGTTTCCAATGAGAGCTAAAATATGCCCCGTTTTGTTCTAATTGGATGTTTGTCGCCCGAAAGGAAGCTGCACAAATCCTGGTTTCAGTGCAGCTTACAGTAAACCATTTAAAGCCGCCTTCTGACCCTGAGCCAGATTAAAGGAAATTACTTATGTTCTGCTTAGGCCAGTTTTTGATTGTTGCATGTCTTTTTCCTTTTCGTAAAGGGAATGATGGGGAAGGCCACGGTTTCTGAGAGGATTGAAACATGCTTTTTTAACATAAAACTTTAAAGTTCTTATAATTGTCGTGATGTCTATGCTCATTATTTTTGGAAGTATATCTGTGAAGTCCAAGATGTCTTCCAAATCATAAGTTAGACCTCTAGGACGTCCCTGGGAGATAGTCCTTGAGATCTTAAACATCAGATGTTTACCTACTTCATAAACGCATATCTAAGATGGAGATACATTGTTCTTAAAAGGCCTGGTTAGTCCTCAGTGCCTGTGCTGTAACACAGCATAGTGTCATTGATTTCAACTAAAGCTAGATTTATTTATTGTAATAGGTAATCTACCCTGTCGGACACCTGCAACTTCAAAACAAATTGGCACCTAACTTTTTAGTTAGCTGTTAATCTGTGTGTGTTTGTGTATATATTTTACAAAACATTTATTGAAACAGTAGTTCTTTAGTCTTACTTTTGACGACGTGAGCAGGCCGACTGTGAAACAGACTCCTGACGAATGTAACCATGTCACGCCCGTTTTATGTGTGCAAATCAATTTCCTCGTGCCTGCTTTTGTTATAGGCACCATTTTTGAGCAACCAAACAATGTATATTTTTCTCTTTTTCTTCTTAGGGAGTGAGGCGGATTTCAGCTCGTCGAGCAGCACCGGGAGTATTTCGGCCCCAGAAGTTCATATGTCTGCCACGCCTGCCCCCGTGGGTGCCCCCGGAATCAAAAGGTCCTCATTTTCTCGCATGTAAGCATGGAACTCTCCGGAATGATAGTGCTTTACAGCTGATTGGTGCATCGGATGTTCACGAGAGAGTTACGTTATGCTTTCAGGGATGCATGCGTTTTCTTCCGACTAAAGAAAATGGTTTGAGCTTCAGCTTCTATTAGATTTTGCAGAAACGTTATATTTCAGTTTGCAGTCAAAAGCCTTTTTGCTCCTGCAGGACAACCCTGCTTCTGCTGTGGCTCCGAAGCCTCGAAGCGTTCTCTAAAAATACCATTTGTAAGCTTGAGTATTGTTTGGCATGATTTTAAGAAGCTTCGTGTATCTAAAATGCTAATGGCGGCCTTCAGCTGCAAGATATTTTGGTGCGTGATATAAATGAATAAACAAATCCATACGTATTCTCTTATGCGGCTGCTCTTTACTTTTGACCTCCCTATTAGGGTTGGAATTAAATTATTGTTTGGAGAGGTTGTCATTTTTGTACTGGTCCTGATGAAGCGTCAATGGATCCGGCTGGACCACTAGACGCGAAACATGTAGACCCACGAAGTGAGGCACCAGAATTGGTTCAGTCCTCTTGTGTTCTTAGAGAGAGTAAGTGAGCATCACCACTCACCCATGTACTCTTTCCTGTGATTTTAACCTTGGTCCCCATCTTATGTTTGCTGATTAAACTTATGATGTACTTTTAAGATGAGTAACCAATTTTAACTCTTTTTCTCTCCCTATTGCTCAGGTATTCAGATTTAGGTAGTTCACCTATATGACCTGTTTTTCTTTGCTACATTCAGAGCAATACGGTTAAGAGCCCCCCTTCGGGGAGCCCATCAGGCATTGCAGCACCGGCCTGACGAGGAACTTTCCCGATGATGATGCTAGTCATCCAATGTGATGACTGGGGGTTCTCACTCTTGTAGGATTAGGCTCTATTTTTCTCTCCTTGGAACAGTGCACCTGTATATTTGATTAGGAACATTAAACCTATACATGCCCTACTTTTAGATACCATGCACCTTGCCTTGTGGGCAATAAGTCCTACTTAGGGGTGGCTTATGAATCCTCAAAGGAAGATTTAGGTCTATCAAAAGGTGTTATTTTGACAGGTGTCATTTGCAATTAAAAGCTGCATATTCAGGCTACTAGTGGCAGGCCTGCAGACATGTTTACATTGTCACTGTAGTGAGTGGTACAGTGGGTGCTGCAGTCCAGTTGACATTTTACTTGCAGGCCCTGGATAAGCTTACTACTTATAAACTAGGGACTTATGAGTAAGTTAAATGTGCCAATCAGGAGCATACCACTTTTATCATGTTGAAAGGATGAGCACAGGTATTTCCCATTGGTTATCAGGAGTAAAGTGCACAAAGTTCTATAGCCAGTAAAAATAGGATTCAGCAAAATAAAATTGGGATGACCCTGCGGAAAGTGCAGATTTTCCACACAGTGCACATCGGTCATAAATATTTTCCACTGCAGTGACACAAGTTCTATAGTCACTTGCTTTGCTTTAGAATGTGGTGATAACTGGTAGAGCACCAGATATGACTGGGGAAATGTGATGCTTCTTTGATAGGGAAGGATAATGTGCTTGCTAAATGTCAATAACTGTGTGGCAGCTGACATTATTTAATTGAAAGGATATTTCGAAATTTTATACAGATCAGATGAGCTCCTTGCTGGACTACCTCCTTCAGGAAGGGTGAATGAAGGCAAGAACACGCAAGGATTTTTCTTTCTCAGCATAATAAACTTTCTTTTGAAACCGTCTGGAGGAAATCACTCAAAGCCTACAAGTTGAAGGAAGGCTAGAGAGATGCCTTATGTATTTGAATCAAATGTCTGCAGTGCCCTAAATTGATTTGTTGATTTGCGAAGCATTCTGGTTGCCGTTATCTTCTACAAAGGTCATTTTCTATTTAAAGATGATGCATCAAGGTTTTTTAAGGGTACAAGGGAAGGCAGAGAGTATAAGGAAAGATTCCTGAGGGTTGGAGTAATATTGTCAAATTTTCTATAGCCCTTTGAGGTGGGCTGCATGAAGAAAACCTTTTGGGGGTGTCAAATGGGTCTCTGGGTGCCAGCCAGCAGAGCAAGGAAGAAGTGAGTCATGCACCAACAGCTATTCTGACATCACCTTCTGGTAGGGAAGGCTTCACACTGCAACACAAGGACAGTTAATTCCATACAATCTTGGTCTTGTACGAAATATGGAGGTGAGGTTTGTATCAGTGAAGATTCCCAGGAACTTTGGCACAGTTGAGTTGAGGGGCTAATCCTTGCACATTCAGCTCTTAGAACCAGTTGTGTCCTAGTTATGCATGTTTGCTTTGGCAGTGAGGATCCACTCCTTTTTGTTTATGTTCAGATTGGGATGGGTTTTGCACATCCATAGTTAAAGCAATTGTTCCGTGGGATATATCATGGCCATCAAGGCCTCTCCAGTAGAACAGATTATTATCTGCATGCTAGTAAATATTTGTTGTTACATCAAGAATAAAGTAATGCAAACAAAGGCTTAATTCAGAAAAGCACGTCCACGTTATGGTACATTTATAGAAAAACAGTATTCATTTCTGTTAGAAATGGGGTTTTTGGTTGGCAGTCAGGTTACCCTCTGTCCAAGCAAGAACCCTCACTCTAGTCAGGGTAAGTCACATACAATCCAAGATTATCCTGTGCCCACCCTCTGGTACTTGGCACAAGCAGTCAGGCTTAACTTAGAAGGCAATGTGTAAAGTATTTGTGTAATAAATCATACAATAACACAATATAGCACCACAAAAATACATCACACAGTGATTAGAAAAATATATAATATTTATCAGGAAAATTGTTGGTCAAAACGAATAAAGATGCAATGTGAAATTGTAGGGATATCACTGGCAAGTGATATCAAGTGTTTTAAGTCTTTAAAAATCAATCAAAGTCTCTTTCAAGCACAAAGTACCTGGTTTGGAGTGGAAAATCTCCGCAAAGGGCCGCAGAAGAAGAGATACGTGGAAAAATGGTGTGTGCGTCGATTTCTCCCCAGCACACACGGACTTGCATCGTTATTTTTCACGCGGGGAAGTCGTCGTCGTTTTCCGGCGCGCGGACGGTCTCTCTCTATGGGTCGCGGGGATTACCAGATGTCCCTGGTCTGTGCGTGGATTCTCCGGCTTGTTCTCCGGCTGCGCGTCGTTCCGCGGGGCTGTGCGTTGAAGTTTCGCTCTCACGGCAGGTGTCGCGTCGATTTCTCCTCTGAAGTCGGACGGTGTTGTCCTTGCAAGGCCGTGCGTCGAAGTTCCGGTCGCCCGAAGGCGTCGCGTCGATCAGCATCGTGTGCGGTGTTTTTCTCGCCGCGGAACAAGCTGTGCGTCGAAAATTTCGGCGCACGAAGAGTCCAAATGAAAAAGAGAAGTCTTTTTGGTCCTGAGACTTCAGGGAACAGGAGGCAAGCTCTATCCAAGCCCTTGGAGAGCACTTTCACAGCCAGACAAGAGTACAGCAAGGCAGCAGGGCAACAGCAAGGCAGCAGTCCTTTGTAGAAATCAGTCAGGTGAGTCCTTTAGGCAGCCAGGCAGTTCTTCTTGGCAGGATGCAGGTTCTGGTTCAGGTTTCTTCTCCAGCAAGTGTCTGATGAGGTATGGCAGAGGTCCTGTTTTATACCCAAATGTGCCTTTGAAGTGGGGGAGACTTCAAAGAGTGGCTAAGAAGTGCACCAGGTCCCCTTTCAGTTCAATCCTGTCTGCCAGGGTCCCAGTAGGGTGTGTGGCAGTCCTTTGTGTGAGAGCAGGCCCTCCACCCTCCCAGCCCAGGAAGACCCATTCAAAATGCAGATGTATGCAAGTGAGGCTGAGTACCCTGTGTTTGGGGTGTGTCTGAGTGAATGCACAAGGAGCTGTCAGCTAAGCCCAGCCAGACGTGGATTGTAAGGCACAGAAAGATTTAAGTTCAAAGAAATGCTCACTTTCTAAAAGTGGCATTCCTAGAATAGTAATATTAAATCCAACTTCACCAGTCAGCAGAATTTGGTATTACCATTCTGGCCATACTAAATATGACCTTCCTACTCCTTTCAGATGAGCAGCTACCACTCCAATACTGTATGAGGGCAGCCCCAATGTTAGCCTATGAAGGGAGCAGGCCTCACAGTAGTGCAAAAACGAATTTAGGAGTTTTACACTACCAGGAAATGTAAACTACACAGGTACATGTCCTGCCTTTCACCCACAGAGCACCCTGCTCTAGGGGTTACCTAGGGCACACATTAGATGTGATTTATATGTAGAGAAAGGGGAGGTTTAGGCTTGGCAAGTACTTTTAAATGCCAAGTCGAGGTGACAGTGAAACTGCACCCACAGGCCTTGCAATGGCAGGCCTGAGACCAGGTAAAGGGGCTACTTACGTGGGTGGCACAACCAGTGCTGCAGGCCCACTAGTAGCATTTAATCTACAGGCCCTAGGCACATATAGTGCACATTACTAGGACTTATAAGTAAATTAAGTAGTCCAATCAGGTATGATCCA
Organism: Pleurodeles waltl; assembly: GCF_031143425.1. Lineage (NCBI taxonomy): Eukaryota > Metazoa > Chordata > Amphibia > Caudata > Salamandridae > Pleurodeles > Pleurodeles waltl. The sequence continues at coordinate 926,845,125 of NC_090439.1, read as the reverse complement.
AGGTTACCATGTTTAAAGGGAGAGAGCATATGCACTTTAGCACTGGTTAGCAGTGATAAAGTGCGCAGAGTCTAAAAGCCAGCAAAAACAGTGTCAAAAAAGTGGAGGGAGGCAAGCAAAAAGTTAGGGGTGACCACCCTAAGGCTGTCAGGTCTAACAATTTCATTGCTGTTGTATATAGTCACCCAATCACTTACGGGAAAATACATTGAGGCGCACATGTGAAATAAAAGGTTTCACTTTGTATGACAAGAAAACAACAAGTAACATGGATTACAAAGAATTGTCACAACAATGGATGGATACAAGGGATTATATTGTCTAGCATACAACGCTCGGATGACTCCTCCATAAAGTTCTTAAGGTTCAGTTCTTGAATGAATGCCAGGTGAAAGCTGCTTCACTCTTCCCATATCAAAGTTCAGTAATCCTCTACTACAAGAATCCATAGATATGAGCAATTTAAAACTTAATAGGTTGCAGGGTGTGAAAACACGTTAATGTTTCGGTCTCCTGTTTAATTTGTAAATGATACAATCCTTAGGACTATGATAAGATGAAAGTGTATCCCTTTATGTCCTTTTCTAGAAGTAGTTTCGATAACCAGGCCCACAAATCTATGGCAGAGCGTGGCAACAAAATAAATCAATCCTCAGCCAAGAATCAGAATAAATCAGGAGAAACATAGCACATGCAATCAGTGCGCTGATTGCTCTTGTTCTTGTTGAGGCAGCATTGTCGGCTGACGTGACATGGATTCATGTTGATGTACCACGTGGCGTGTATCGCTCCCTGAGCTGTCCCAGGTGGTGGTTGGTCTGATCTGAATGTCTGTATTTGTTCTAAATGAAAAACTCCCTGAAAGAGTGGCAGATGATATGGCAAAAGTGGCAGCTTTCCCAAACAGGAGTGGGCGGAGATAAAAACATGCATTTCATTTAATGTCAGTTTGATTAGTTTTTATTGCTATTTCAAGTGTTGTCTTTATTTGTCCTTTAAAGAAAAAAGTCTCGTGAGCAACATTTTCAAAATGTTTCCATTTACAAGGCTCCTCAGAAACGATTACACTCAAGGCAAAGGGACATGTGAAAGATCGCCGAATAAACTTGCGGATACCAGGCATGCCTAGAATGGTTTCGGCGAATATTTAATTACTTTTTCACCCGCTCAAATAGATAAACTAGCAAATGCCATTAAAAGAATATAAAAAAGAAGGAAAATCCCTTTCTGAAGCTTCTCAAGCAATGGCAAAGAGAGCTGTTTCACTCCTCAAATCGTAGCCCATTTGAATATTGCATTAATGAGACTTTGACCGATTTGAATGTTGCAGCAAGACCCAAATAAAATAATATTGAATTACCTTCTAGGAATTGAGGGAATTTGCGTTTTAATTCGGCAGCATATAATGTACAGTATTTCAGACCCTTCTACCATCGACTGTATCCGCAGTGCATTTTCGAAATATTGTATCTCAACAATGCAGTCACTGTCTACGGCACTGAGCTTCTGAAATGCATGAATTATTTGATGCTTTACAACGTTTTGTCTCCAGTGCTTTGTCGTGCACCAATTTTTACAGAAGAATGCACACGCACTAGTGTGCGTCGAACAGCTCTTAATGATGTGTTAATATGATTGTTCTCGCTTTCTTAGCCGCAGTTCTCATGGAAGGGGCACATCGAGTTGCTCATCTCACAAGGCAGGAACCAGCCCTCCTGTGTCACGTGACAAGGATCTTATGTCCATGCTGGGAAGGAATCCAGTCAGCCCCGTTACCAATCACGAAAGCTATGGAGCCTCCTCGGCTAGCAGCAGCAATTCTGGCTCGTACAAAGGAAGTGAAACCAGTCCAACTTTAAGGTGAGTTTACGTCTTAAAGTTCCCTCCTCCTCATTCGTGCAATGGCAGCAGCTAATGGTTTGACTTTCCAGAGATTAGGATACCTGTCCGTACCAGTGGTTGCTGGTGGCCTCTAAGACACGTGGGACACGGCCCTAGCTCTGCAGTTGTGTGCCTACTGCCACCTTCAAGTCGGAGCTAATGATGCTTGAGGAAGGCCCAACGTCAAAGCTCCGTAGAGACAATTGTAGGCGTGCTGCTGCCGTCACCCTTGATGTATGGATAAGAGCGCGAGTTCTACTTTTGTGAGGCCTCCTACCCTTCACAAGACCGCCGCCTCTTTTGGAGATAAACCAAGACGTGCATGCGTTTGGAATTCCAGTTCCAACAGCTAGCTCTAGGATACGTTTGTGTAAAATCTTCAGTACTTTCTTTTTAACACTACTATTCTGACTCTATTTTCTCTACAAATAGGAATAGCCTAGATAGTTTTCTTTCGATGTGTTTTTGACCTTCTTTAGCAGCTGTCAGTTTACATTTCAAAAGGGGAAAAATCCATTATTTTAACGGGTGTCCTTATATTTTCAGCAATCCTTTGGCTCTTTTTGTACATTACATTTCTTCTGTGTACAGAGGACTATCCAGCTTACAGTGTCCTATTGTGCACAGCCCTCCCTTTCTTTGCCCCGAGAAATCCCCAAAGCGCTGCTCATCCACATGAGGGTGTAATTTATTGGCCGGTGTGTAGGAAGGCTGACCCGGTCCAGAAAAGGGAGATGGAAGGCATTGTACAGAGAGCGCCAGTAGTTCTTGAAAGCAACGTGCTGACTTATAAAAAAAAAAAAAAACAGTTGTCCTTATTTTGATTTATCAAGAGGCATGAACTGTTGTGCATCGGCTCTGAGGGATAATACTTTAGAAATGTCAATACCAAGTTAAGACTTCACAGAGGCATAACCATCGTTTTCTTGTCAAACTTTTCATGAAATGTATCACAGCCAGTGACTGACATCTGCTTCCTGACATCTTGGCATGGCTTGAATCCCGTTGTTTTCAATGGGAACATTGTTCTATAAAACACTGTCCAAAGTTTTTTAAGTTCTCATAAAGCCAATAAAATTTTGACCCGTGCTCCAGATCCATGTCAAAGGGCAAATGAATAAAGAAACTGTCGTCAGTGCACGGGATGGCAGTTTAGATGCGGCTTTATTCTCTCACTTCTGGAGTGGAACTGAGTTACCACATAGGCACGCAGCACCACCTACTGGTGCACAGAAGCATTGCTGTTAAGAATTGTTTGAATCCAATCTATCATCTAGAAAGATTCAAAATGTGCTTCTGAAATTTACAACTTTACCCATGCTCGTGCTGTATACACTCAAGACGTAACTGAAAATTCTTCTCTTCCAAAAATATTTTTAAATGTGCTTGAATTCAATCGATTGCTTGTAGTTTGCCTCCATTATAGATTGCTTTCCTGTTGCACTTTCTACTCTCTAGAGATCTTCCATGACTGCTTTTCTGTTTCGCGTACCCTTTGTATGCTTCTTCTTCCACTCTAATTTCCTACTCTCTTCTTGCTTTCCTCCACTGCTTAATTATTTTCTGCATCACACAACCTTCAGAATGCCACACTCACTGATCCTGTATTAAGTCTTTGCATATAATTAACTGGGTGGTCGTGATGAATGTGTTGCATAGAGTGTCTGCCCAGCTACCTGCCAACTTTACTCCTCCTAATTTATTATTCACTGTTCTTGCGAGGTCTGCTGATTGTTCTAATCTAACGTAATATTTCTTATGTCTAAGGCTCTAAGGCCTTGGAGCTATGCATGGCTATTTTAACCGGTTGGCGTTTTTGTGCTCATATCCCTTATAAATCAACTAATTGCGTGTTCGTTGAGCAAGACTGACCCTTCCATACTGGTTTAGAGTTGTTTTTCACTAGGACCAGGATTCTTGAGAAATTGTGAATAAAGGGCCATTTATGATACAAACTTCTTAAGTAATTTAGATGAAAAGTCGCGAGTTTTACAAGCTGTTTGGCAGAGGAACTTGGCTTAATGCCATGAAACATAATTTCTCAATAGGGCATAATCAGTTGTTTTCCTAACAGGAAATTGCCGTGCTTCCTATAGGAACACTCTACGCAGTTAAAGTTCCATACTAAAATATACAATTCTATCGGAATTGTTAGTATGCTGCAGCAATCTATCATCGTATACCATGGTGCTTTATTGTATAGATCCGAGTTCTGTGTAGTGTTCTCAATCGGTTGCCAACAAAATGATGCTTGATTTAGCATGATGACAAAATTGCTTACCGGTTAATTTAATTTCTCCTTGTCATAATCATCCTTGTCCCAGTCCTTACTCATGAGCGTGAGATTCACTCAGAAAAAACTTTCAGAAAGCCGAGAATAGAGTTCCACCCACTCCCTTCAATAGGCTAGCACTCCCATTGTTTTCATGACACTCCAAGTACGTACTGAGGGTCGACCTACTCGGGCACAGGCTTGTAGTGACTGGGAGAAGGATGATTAGAATGAGAAGTAATTACGACTGCTGGGAAGTAAACGGAGCATCATCTTCGGTTCCCTACTTTGTCCTTACTCTTGAAGAATACCAAACCCAAAGCAGAACAACCTTCAGAGCTTTATAATAGTCATAGTAAACACGCTGAACTCAAGCATCCAATGCACCACAACACACAGTGATATATTAACCAAATAACATGTTTCACAACAGAACTGAGCATTTGTCCAGATGTCATACTTTTTTTAATTTCTGAATTCTGTTAGGAGAGACAAAAGTGTTAGAAGTCATCCAAGTGGCTGCTCTGCGGATTTCAGAGCTCAGACCTCTGCCAAGAAGCTGCCAGACTCCAATTAGAAGTACCTGAATTCCAGCTGGACCTGGGTCTCAAAGTAGACTAAGGTACTGGTAGGTCTAATCCACCTGGTGAGTGATGCAGAGAAGGCTCTCTGAACTCTGAATTAGCCTAGCTATATCCTTATTGCAAATAAGTCCTTCGAGAATCTTAAAGAATGTAACCTAAGAAAATAGACCCTTCTACATCATCAGATACCATTTCTCTTATTCATGAGTACAAAGTGCTGAAAAATGACTGAAAGGACTGCTTTCAGTGCCCTATGAACAGTAGAGGGAACCACTGGAATAAAGTATTGTAATGTACTGTGCTTTGCAGTGTGTAGTTTGTAGACATGCACTAGTTGTATGTGTGCCTGTGGATGATGCAATACATGGGGGCCTTTGGGTTACATTTTGGGAGACCCAGGCCTCCATGGTGAAACATGAATAGGAGGTAGAGAGCCCCTCCCCTGCACCTAAAGACAAGTTTGTGTATTGCTGCATTCCTTTAATCTGGGTGAGAAATACACTGGAGAAGCGAGAGCCATGATTCCCCTGTACCACTCCAAAGGGTGCTCTGTGATGCAATGAGAAGGAGCCTGGGCACACATAAGGAAGGAGATGGGGATGATAAGAAAATCGTAGAGCAGGGCTGGGGCTTTTGGCTAACCTTTTGACAGACCTATCATTATGGCTGACATCCAGGTGTGACCGCTAGTCACTTTCATGGCCTGTGATGTGGGGCTATCCGCTTTGGAGTCCCTCCTGCTGTGACAGACTGCTCTAAAGAGGAAGAAGAGAGCAGAGGAGTGCACACTTCAAAAGAAGCAAACCCCAACAAAAAACTTTAAAGACTCTGACTAAATCACATTTGGTGTCTAGAAATGGACTAGAAAGGGAGCTTGAGACACCTAAAAATTGTCATCTGTCAAGCAGTCAGGTGTGCTGTGTGAAGAGAGGAAGCTCTGCAAGACAACTGCCTGTGACCAGGATTAGGAGGGTGGGGGGGAGGGCAAGTCCTGCTAGTCTCCCTGCTGGGTGAGGGGGGGGGGGGACATCACCCAGGGAATCCAAGACCACCTGCCCTGGAGCACCAGCACCTATCTGTTTACCAAGATTAGAGTGGTCTGCAAGGAAGACAAGAGTGCTGGAGGAAGTGAGGTTCAGTGGGGAACCCTGTCAAGTGGACCTTCTTTTGGAGGTTTGAGGAGACAGCTACTGCACTGATCAGGAGACCCTTGTATGCCAGAGGAGTGCCACCTTGAATTAATCCATGTACATCGCTTCACCAATCGGGCCAGAGCCTATGCATAGTGGAGAGCGGCAACCCAGTGTGCCAGGAAGGGGTTGTTGTGAAAAGAGTGGCGTCTAGTAAGGATTGTTACCCATGTGCGGTAGTGGGCCCTTGCCAAGAACTTCACTGTGCTGATTGGGATGAAGTCCACCTACCATGAGGATACTATGACCCTGTGTGCCAGAAGAGGTCACCAGGGCCAGAAAGCTGTGCAATCTGGCTAGAGTCAACACTGAGAGGAGTGAGGCCACTGTGGGACCCTCCACACCGTCCAGGGCAAAGAAGTTGCCCCCCCACCAGTCACCAGAGGGACAAGACTTAACTTGCAAAGAGGAGCCATCAAGAACCTCTGGTTGCTGTTGAGGTGCAACTGTATGTGAAGAGTCTCCGACTGCCATGTGCAGTAAACTCTCTTACATCGACTGCTGCCTGTTCGAGCATCTTTGGAATGGGCAAGCTCAAGAACTCGGACACTCCAGTCTTGTGAGCTGTGAGTAAGGCTGGTTTCATGCCAGTAAGCTCCTCAGGAACTTGCTGCTAATGAGTGCTGCGGGGCTGGAACATTGTCTTTAAAAATAGTCACAGTGGACTCTTGAGACTCTGACTACTAGTGGGGCTTACCCTGGATGGTGCGTATAGTGAATGGGGAATAATCACTATTGCAAGAAGCAAAGAGTGAGTGGGACAAGGGGAGACCACATAAATAGACAGTAGAGCCCTAACCTCAGGGAAGCTGTGTAGTTTGTGAACATCATATTTTTGATTTGTGCTTATAGTGGTAGAAACAAAATACTTATTTGTCATGAAAGTGAGTATTTGGCTGGACAATGAATGATGCTGCTCCCTGCATTTTGAGTTGTTACCCTGTGTTCACTCCTCTATATCAATACCACCCTATCCCACCCCACCCCCTGAAGGAACGTTGGACTGCTCCGACCATGCTAACCTTGAGTGCCAAGTGCTGAATGGCTACTTGGCACAGTTTCTCAGAATCCATAGTAGGTAGGCCCCTGGACATCAAGATTAATTGACTTGCCCTGCATTGCAAGATGTTGAGCCAATGCTGGAACCCAAACCTGTTCTCTAGTTCCTAAGTTGGAAACTCAGGCCATTAGGCCACATCTCCTACCCTGGATAATATGCACAAAGCAGTATAACACATTAAAAACATTATATGGCACAGCAATACATAACAGTCAAAACATGAACACAACAACCACCGTACAACACAGCCACATTACATTGTAATAATAAAGCAAGCACAAAAAAAATCACTACCGCAACACGTCACAACAAATATGCACAAGCTTTCATGTCACACATTTGCTCTTCTAAATACTACCTCCATAATCAGTTGGTGAAGTATGTTTGCACCAATCACTGATTTACTTACGATCAAGGCCATGAAATAGCACAGGTCAAATGTTATATGACCCTGTCTTTTGTTAAAACCCATGGTCAGAAATTGAGGGATTGGATCACTTGGCACTGAATGTGGAGAACTTCTTATAACGCTGTGTATAGAAGTCTCTATATTTGTCTCCATGTTGCTAGTGAATGTGCAACGCACTGGGAGCCTGGTTTGTACCAAACAAAAAAGATGCAATTCAGACATATTGGAAGAAAATAAGTGGTGGCACAACTGGTATTTAAAAAAAAACTTTTTTTTTTTCTCATGCTTTGTCTACTAGATGCACCTGTTTAGAATAAAAAACAAGCAGTGTCCAAGAAGGCAACTGACTCTTCTTTTGGGATCTGATACTTGTCATGTATTTTCTCACTGCAAAAACGTATTTTTTAAAACTTTTATTGTAGCACGAATATCTCAAACCTATGATGCTGTCACTACCTATTTAAAAGGGCCACGGACAAGCAGGGGTTATTCGGTCCAACCATTGGGGTTGTGGCCTCTTACTGCTGATGTCCTAGGACCCGACCTTCTATGGGTCCTGACCTACTGGGCCAAGTACCAACCCGTCTGCAAATTGGCTCTCACTGGTAGTGCGGGTCAAGAAGTCCTGGGCTCTTTGCGAGGATGTAGTGTAAGGTAAAAAATGGGTAAATAACTACAAATACAATCAGTGAGTTCCAGTAATCTGATTGTCCTGTCCAACTACTATGTTTGGCAAGAGATTGTTCTCCTGCTGTTCTGTGCATTGTCCCCCACCCGATCCTCCCTCTGCCACACTATCAAACGTGTCCCTGGTGGTTTACTGGAAGCGACACCACGGGTGTTGTGCACACTAGCAGTGTGCAACAGTGTCTTACTTTAGCTCTGAAAATTCAGCTTACTATGGCTTTAATACCTTAAGCTTCTGCAAGTCTCAAAATGTCCTCCGGCCATGCTCTAGGCGAACCCAATCATGACCTGAATAAGTCTGCCCATGCTCCAGTGATAAAAGAAATGTTCAGATCTTCCAGTTGTCCGCCGGTGCGGCATGCTGGGGTAGTTTAGCTTCCCAATGCAGAAGATGGCTTCTCATTTGCAATTTGTGCAGGTAAGGGGATGGGGCAATAGCCGTGAACTCGGGGTGGCTTTTGCTCTTTATCTCATGTCCCTTTTATGGTCGTGGGTACTTCTCCAATCTGGGTACTTGCCCAGTGATTCTAGTGCCCCAACTGCCTTCCTGGAATATGGTGGTTACAGACATGATCATCCGCCCCATTGGTCCAAGTGACTCACTCCTGGCATATGGGGTTCAGAACCACAAGTGATGGCCTGAAAATTCACATCAGCCCCAACGGGGTCTGCTCACTTCTGCAAGAGGGTGGACAGCTGACTCATCAACGATCCCAACTGGACCAAAGCCTCGCACTTGGCTCACTAGGATCCACTTGCCAGGATCCCTGCTGGGCTTTGCTCCCTCCCTGCTCTCTCCTCCTTCTCAGGGGAAGGCTGGTGTTCCAGGCACAGGGCAAGTGTTAGTGGCTTCCTGGGTGATGGACTGTCACCCAGCTAGAAGACCTTGGTCCCCACACCTGCTTGCAGCAGCTCCATTCATGATGATCTTGACTACGCTGATACACATCTTGTGGGATCTATGCTCCCACTTTTATGGTCCATATCCAGACATAGGTGTGATTTAGTGTGTGGTCCTTTAAAATTCATGTTGTCAACTCCTTTTAAGTGCCCTTTACCCAGCACCCCATGTAACCATCACATGACGACCTGTGCTACTCGGTCACCATGTGTAGGCCAAGGGTGAGTTAAGTACAGAGCAAAAGAACTTCAGATAACTGGGCTGATAAGCACCACTCCAGTGACAAAGGGTAAAATGGTCTTTTCACACTACTGATTCTTGCAAAATACAGAAATGGTATGCTGACATCACTGTGCTTGTCACGTAACTTCTGGTGAGGGCTGTAGCCCTCTGCCACTATGGGAGCCATACTTGCACACATCTCAGGGCCTAACCAGACAGCATTGCCGTAAGACGGGCCTAGGCGCACTCATGATCCGTGTTCGTCCATGAACAAAACTCAGTACAAGAGATCCCAATATCCATACACCTCAGGTACCCTCCGAAGGAGAACACGTCCATACTATGCAGGGAACTTTCTGTTCCAACATGGCATGTGTACATCATGATGTAGGAGGTTGAGATTAGGCCAACTAGAAAAAAATAAGTTAAGCTGGTGATGGTAGTGGAAGCATCTATTTGGGGTGGTACTAGACTGAACATTGTCCAGCTTTTCTTTGCATATTTATGTTTCAGACATTTACATTTCGAAATCAAGTAGACTACCAACTTATACTGTGCTATCATGAATCATTTCCTGCTCTCTCCTGGTGAAGAGGAGAAATCAGTGAGGCACAAAGTGAACTGGAAACACCTGCAGAGCGCAGGTTTGCAGCTCGTGTTTGGAGGTTTTGGGCAACCATCATCCATCGGGAGTTTTACAACCTCCCCAGCTCGTTTGCAGTAGCTGAAGAAGCTTTTATTATTTGTGTTTTATGGGATGGTGAACTCTAGCAGTTTCAAGCTCTAAACCCTGCCCCTTCCTTGGTTGACCATGTGATGGTGAGCTCAAAGCCTGTGGCTCACCCGGGACCACGCCTCTTGAAGGCCCCTCGCATAGTAACATTATTTTCAAAGTCGGAAGGTCTGATACAGTCCAATGAAGCAGTTTGCTCCCACAGAAGTTCTTTAGGTCAAGTGCCAAAACTGAAAAAAATACAGGACCTGGTTTATCAAATTAGATTTATGGCTCTGGATTAACCTGGTGCACCAGCAAACTAGACTCGTGCACCAGCCACAGATTGGTAAGATAAATGTCCTGTCTCCTATAAATGTGTTAACTCGGCTTTGTGCTTGTCTGCAAAAGGCTACCCGATGCTTGAGAGGGAAGCTGAAGTCCTCCCTAAGTTGGATGTGGTCACAAGCTGTAAAGAGACATGTTGCTTGAAACACAGGGGCACTTTAAAAGATATAGACCCCTCCCCCCAACATACATTTGGTCAGTGACTGCAGCATTGGTAGGGTCTCGGGTGTCTCTGGACCCCCATTGCACAACTCCTGCAAATTACACTTTACACATTAATCAAGGGCCCTTTTCGCCATGCCTTTGTCTCGGTAAACTGGTGCCAGCGCACAGGCAAAATCTTCCTGCACGCACATGGGGGACAGCCTGTGGACGTGAGGGAATGTCCACATCACATTCTATGACATACATGGTGCGCTTGAGAAACGGATATTGCTGAAAGGGCCTCAAACGTCTAGTGTCACCTTCTGTTAAACAAAAGTGTGCAAAGCACCACCACAAACTCCATAGAGGGCCCTTTGTACAGAGCGTTAGTTAATCAGGTCTCTAGTTTCAAAGTCAGCAACGCTGGGTACCAATCACATTGTACTTATAAATGTTTCGGGATGCAAACTGCTGTTGGCTGTAGCGTGAATACAGTGGCTTAAGCTTTGATCTTGATCCACTTGGCACCAATGCTCTTAATACACTGCAGAACGTGGAATTTGATCTCTCCAGCAGCCAAGTGAGAATTCATTTGCTAGATTAGTCGCATCCTGACGTGTCCTGCGTCGTAAAGAGCATGCATCAAAAATAGTAAACTATGTATCTTTATAGGAAGGATAGCAGTCTGTTTTCTCGTTACAGACGCACTGCCAGGTATAACTCCTGTGGCGACAACCACGGCATTAAACCACCAAACCCTGAGCAGTACTTGACACCACTGCAGCAGAAGGAGGTGGCCATAAGGCATCTGAAGACAAAACTGAAAGAGTCTGAAAGCAGGCTTCAAGAAAGGTAGGTTTTTTCCATCCATCCATCCTAGAGACTTATGACTACTGTTTGTGTTCTGGCAAATGTTTCCATGTCAAGTGTATTTCGGAATGTATTATTGATATACCAACATGGTGCTCCAAGACTAGCCCATCAAATCCAATTTCTAATGTGGAGTATGCAGTCATTTCAGTGCTTGGTGTCATTGGCTGGCATTACTGTGTTAAACCACTTAAATCGTTCATCCTTGCAAGGTTTGTTTAATGGAAACCTTGAGTAGGGCCTTGGTCAAATTTGTACTGTCAGGAAATGAACTGCTACCCCTGCCATTGATCATACAGTCTGCCTGTTCAGTCATTCTGTTGCAAGGGAGCATTGAGCACTAAGTCAGCGCACTTAGTCCAGAATAATATAGGCTTGCAAATTTAACCTGAATCTACTGAGCAATTCATATTGAGGTGACCATACGAAAATGTAGGATTCAGGTGAAAGTGTCTATTTTACATTCCAAGACATCGATGCCTGGGTGATGTAGGCCTTACAAGGGGAAGTGAATTTGTGTGTAGGAAAATACAGTACCTTAAATTTATTGAGTATTAGGATAGTGAAGCCCTTCTGAGTATAGTACTGCCTAAACACTGATGTTGTAATTTCTTTGAGGCCTGGAGGGAGTTTCACATTTTAGGGGCACAAGTAGAGAAGGATTGAGAAACTGTTTGTTTCTGGAGTTTGAGGATCCAAATATAGAAAGTGTTTTATGGAGAGGGAAGGTGACACAAGTTGCTCTGACATGCTGTAGATGCAAATCAACTTTACAAAGGGCTCCATCACTCCAGTAGGTCTCTTATTGCTTAAACCTTTAAGAGCAAGTACGCTGGCATGCTTCCCATTACGAAGGAAATCGCAAGAAAAGGAGCGTTTTCAGTGCTTTCTAAAAGGAGAGGAGAATGGGATTACCAAAGAAATGAAGAAGATTGTCTCTCATGGTGGGAACCAGAATTGGAAACTCCCTCGCACCCCTCCTCAGGCTACAAAAGATGTTGTTCTCCAAAGTGAGGCAACCACTCGAGATCATTGCAGGGTACCCTGTTTCCTCAAAAAGAAAGTGTAAATGCCATTTTTATAAGGAATTCAAAGCTGAGAATCTTAGAAATCATGGAGTAAGTAAAGCACGCTAACTTAGTCTCTGTCATCCTTCTTTGACATGACATTGTGCTATGCCACATTATTAACTTTGCTGTTTCATTCCTCACTATAATAAGTAATTTCTATGCTCCACGGAGCAAGACGAGGACTTTACTGAATGTTCTTAGTGAAATTTATTTTTCTCAAGGCCATGTTCAGCTGTCCAAAACTGAATAAACTACTATGTAACAGTTGTGTCCCATGTACCAGGTGATGTGAGCATAGAAACAAATGCAGTAGAATAGTGAGAAAAACATCTGATGTATTCTGTTGCAGATGTTTCTCTTGGCTTGATTCTCATTGGTTATGAGCCTGTGAACCATGTACTAATGTGAATAAAAACCTTTTGTCTAAAACCTTTTATAGGTGTGTGAATTTATGATGTGGGAAGGAGTCCTTTTCTCCATTCATAGCAGTTGAATCTCTGTCTGTTTTATATAGAACTCTCCTGAGTTTATGAATTTCTGTATTTAGGCTTAGCACATTGACTAAATTACTAATTGATTAACTGCAATTGTACCTTTGTACTTTGAAGATTTATTCAAAAAAATATTCAAACTTGAGACCCTTTTCCTGTTTTTAAAGACCTGAACTGTGTAATAGTGACAAGGCACTACCAAGGTTTTTCCTAACTAGAGAGACTGGACCATGGAGGCACACCAAAGTCCGTATAGGGACTACACTGCTTCCAGTCCAATAGATCGGCGCACCTAGGGAGAAGGGATTTGTGTGGGTTTGCGCACTGATAGAGCTATCCTTGCAGTTCAGAGTTGCAGATAAAAAACTGCTCTTAACAGTTATAAGAACATGACCTGGAAAACAGGAGTTCTAGCAGGAGCAGGATGCCTGAATCGCACATAAAAGCACAACAAGGTAGTTGATATGTTAAACGTTTGATAGATTCCATTCTTAGCAGAGATAGGTGAGACATTCGATACAAATAGTTTTTTCCTCCTAGTACAGTCTAGTTCTGACCGAAGCACTGTCCAAAAAAGATAATTGTTTTCTGCATCATGGGTTTAAAAAGTGTAAAGGAGATACAACTAAGATTGTAGTCTCTTAGGGGAAAGCTTATTACTCAACATCAAGAATAGGTTTCTCATTTTTTATGTTGGCTGAAAGCATAGGCCTAGTCAAGCTGGTCAAATGGTCGTGTCCTGCTTCCTCAAGATATCTATCTGGTCTTAACCTTTATAGCAGTTGTTCAGTCAATACTCGACTGCATAATGCATGCTTGAAACCTTTACCCTGGGTGTGACAAGTTGAAAGAGGTACTGTTTATTGTCCTAATTACATGTAAAAATGCCAATGTTTGGAACCAATAAAATGTGATGCGTGTGAATGAATACATATATATAATCATGAGTGCCCTCGGGTGGATTCCGGTGCGAGTGTTCTACTCCGTGTCACCAGTGGGATTCCGTTAGTTCAACAGCCTGATAGTTGTAAAGTACCTTGTGCACTTTGTCTATATCATAATGAAATATAAGTGGAGTGGGTATATCTGATGCAATTGGCTAGGCAAAGGATGCTACATAAACACTGTTTGTAATGTAGGACAATGTAAATAATTACTTGGCCAGTTTAGTGACAGATGATAGGAGCCTTGTACTCTTTATGTGTGACTGGTATAGGAGATGTAAGGCAAATTTCTCCTATGTGACTACAGAAGAGGCCTCCCCTCTGATATCAGTTAGTCTGTAACCATTAAAAAGTAGGGTTAGTACACCACTGTTGTATGTTCAAATTTTTCTGCACATATGTTGTGTGAATTCATGTGTGCAACACAATATTTTCACTGTCTACAGGATAATACATGGTCAACATTTGTAAAATGAAAAAAAGAGGATAGACCGCATACCTGGGGTATATGATGGACGTACCATACATTGTGATTTTGCTTTTATGTCCGCAGGAGTATTTTTACCAACATTGCCTAAAAGGCAAAACTTATTCTTGCCTCCCTGCACATATAAAGACCGAGCATAGTCTGTAGGGGATCCTGTATTTCCCTGACTAAGGCTTTATACCTATTTCAGGCCAATAGAGTGGCCAAAACATGTTTGCATCACCTGTATAAGAAAAGAATGACTAACACTGAACATTGGAACTCACATCCTAGCTAGTTTGTAGCCCTTCCCATTGTACCCTCAAAGTAAAGGAAAATACTTTGGGTATATTCTAAGGTAGTTTTAAAACATATATTCTGGACCCACATACAATCAGTATAGTTTATTCTGATCTCCTTCTCTCGGAGGTCGAGACCACTGTAGTGTTAATACATTACCATAGTAAGTCTTGGTTTTTGCTCCCTTAGGACAGTGGCATTTTATAATTAGTATAACTGTTTTTTCCATTACCATACTTTTTCTGGGCTAGAGATTTGGTGAGTCCTGAGATATCCAGTTCCAATTATGTTTACATCTGTGTCTCATTGTTGCAGTTGTAGCATGTACTGTTGAAAGAGTTGAGGAGCTCTGTGAGTGAGGTCATGTTGACATAAAAAAATCATCAAGTGAGGCGATTGAGACTTTAGGAACACCTACCCATTTATTGAATTGTGATGTACAGTAAGGAAGATGCATGTTTGTTTTCCTGCTAGGTTAGCCTTGTTCCAGCCAAAAACGATGCCTTGGAACCTAGTTTCAATTTACCCTTTGAGTGGTAGTTGATTGTCAACAGTGTTGAAAGATGATGGAGGTGAAGTATGCAGCTCCTCAGGTCATCTCAGATTGCCATTAGCATGAATTTGATGCCTCTTTGAGGATGGAACACAGCTGTCTGTCAGCAAAACGTTTGTTTTATTCAAGTAAATAGGAGATTTGGGTGAAAGCTGCATTTACAATGAGCTTCTAAAGAATGATTTGTATGCAATTAGGTTTTAGTTTGTTGGGTCCAATTTATCAAGCCCTTTCTTCTTAACACTGGCTTAATGTAGGACATTTTTAGTTTGTTGGGGAGCTCTTTGGTTGAGATGGATTAATGATAGTTCTGGATGCTATGATAGCAGGTGATCCTAGGGGGATGACCATGTATTTGTGCAGCATGGGTGAGTTGGTTTTTGAAAGCTTATTTATTAAAGGCACAGCTACCAGCTGTTAGCCAGCACTCCTTGTCAAAACCTGCCTTTTACTTTTTAGAGGTGAGGTTGCAGACGTACTTCTCCTAGTCAATAATTCAGTTTCTCACAGTGAGGTACAGAGCATGTATCTTCTAATGTACCATTATTCAAAGTGTATTCATCAGCTATGGTGTTAAAGAAATGTGTGAATATAAGCAAAATAAAACAATAATTTAGTGGTCAGTCATGGTGGTATTATATTTTGTCCAATGATATCAAGTAGGTTACGAACATCACTGTTAAAATAGCATGACTAATTGACTTCAAACTTTTTGCCAACTTGGCCACTGCACTGTTTATTAGAAAACATAACTCATCTGCAGATACACTTGTGTCTTCTATAGAATACATTCTACTCCTTTCTTGGCCCTATGGACGGTAAGATGATATAAAAGTTAAAATATTATTACAGGATAGTACTGTAGCACTGAGAAACAGTGGTACAACAATGTGACCATTTCCTTTGACAACATATATAAATATTAAGTATATGGCTATCAAAAATGCATAGACTGACAAATATTGAATTTCAGCTTTTCAGACCTAGAACCAAAGAAGATTAACTCTGGAACACTCTTAATATTTGCAATATTTGTTAAAATATAAAGTTATAGCTTTGGCATCTTTGTCATTTTATACACTATAATCATACAAATCAGCAACATATACACTTTATCTTGAATAAAAAATATTTAAATGTTTCACATTTATTGATATAATGGGACACTTAACACCTATTTGTAAATCATTTTCAAAGGAGGCCTTCGGGTTTCATCTAAATTTTGGTATTTTTCTTCAAAACGTCTAGAAACTGTGTACTATGATTACTGAAATTTAATTTAGGAACCCCCGTGTAAACCAGATCAACATAATTGTCTGTATAATCCATGCATTTACAGTGTCTGTTGTTCTTTACCACAGGGAAACTGAAATAGAAGATCTGAAATCGCAATTGGCACGTATGAGAGAAGATTGGATTGAGGAAGAATGCCATAGAGTTGAAGCACAGCTTGCTTTAAAGGAGGCAAGGAAGGAGATCAAACAGCTTAAGCAGTTTATTGAAACAATGAAAAACAGCTTAGAAGAGAAAGATAAAGGCATTCAAAAGTATTTCATAGACATCAACATTCAGAACAAGAAGTTGGAGTCTTTGTTGCACAACATGGAGTTGGCCCAGAACGGGACTGTGGGAGAGGAGCAAGGTCTTGAATATTTGTGTGAATCACCAGGCAAGTCAATAACCGAAAGCACAATGTATGGGAAAATGGCTGATGAAGAAGACCAAGCAGTAGAGGAAATGGCAGACAGTGGGCTTCTACTAAATGATGATATGGCAAACAAAACTGATTTACTTGATGATGTGTTGATAACACCAAGTGAGAACGAGAAGTACACTTTACTCGATTCCTGTGCTGTGCATGCTGTATCAGCACATAAGTCTCGTGTGAAGGTTCCCAGTGACGAAATGTCCCTTGGAGTGGTGGAGAGCCCCATATTGATGGAACAAGCTATCCAAACTGATGTGGTACCATATAGCCTCGATGTGGAAAAACTTGTTCTCAAAATCTTCAAATCTCATTACAACAACCCTGTTAGTGCATCATCTGCTCTGTGGGTAGCTGGCGGCTTTCATGTTGAATGCATCACTGAATCCGCACCCACATTAATGCTAGATTTAACTCCAAATGACCCAAACTCTGCCATCCTTTTATCCCCCACTGGGTCCCCTTCTAATAAGATGAGTTCAGTATATAATGCCAACCGTGCTATGAAGGAACTTGACTTTGAGGTCACCCCAGAAAGCGAAACTGAGAGAGAACTGAGTTCCCCAGCACGGAGTATAATGAAAAAATATTGGAGCGATAGTTTTTGGGTGGATGTGTTGGCCGTAGCTGTACCCATCATACCTACAATAATATGGGCTTGCAGTACACAGAGAGGAGCAACTGATCCCCTCTATAATATGGGCACTTTGCTCCGTGGCTGCTGTCTGGTGGGTTTGCATTCCCTTCGGCGCACACCATTTAATCTTGGGGTTAGTACCCCAAATCTCCATTAGTGGGCACCCTACTTTTCCGAATGTTCCTTTTATAATGGAGACTAAAGAGCACTTAGAGCTATTGTAAACAATCAAGTTCATTTTGTATTCTTTGCACCAAAATAATTTATTTGCACTACAGGATGTTTTGTTGATCAGCACTCTGCACTCTAAAACCATAATCGGATATTACTATGAAATAATATGAACTTGCATAAACCAAATGCACCTGATATAGAATATGTATAGAAGCATGGTAGTCTGACTGTGCATATTGGAATATCTATTTAAGCACACCTAGACTATTTGCAATGTTAAAATATTACTGAAGCAGCTAGCAGTATGTACAGCAAGTTTAATGTGCAAATGCTTTGCTTCTTGTGTGTTTCAATGTGCACTTTCTCCTTCCTTTGGCAAGCCATGGCATTGTAACAAACATTGCATTGTAGTTTAGGGAGTGTTGTGTGTCCATGTAATATTTTTGATTAGGTTTGATTCTGTAATATTTTAAATAATTTGGACTTAACTACTGTTGTGCAGAAAGTGATGTAGTTTTAAGAATTCAATGTTTTGTTGTTGGTCAGTAATTTATTGGACGAGGGAGGGGTCAGTGATGAACAAAT
Source organism: Pleurodeles waltl (assembly GCF_031143425.1). NCBI lineage: Eukaryota > Metazoa > Chordata > Amphibia > Caudata > Salamandridae > Pleurodeles > Pleurodeles waltl. Next base: position 926,826,920 of record NC_090439.1, on the reverse strand, counting down.
GAACAATGGATGTACATTCCGTTAGTGTCACAGTATATTTGTAAAAGTAATTTAAATTATTAATTTCCATATATTTATTTTATTGAAGTGTATAAACTTTGTTAAAGCATGTTGACATCCTGAGTTGTCTTGGCTTTTGAATTTGTCCTAAGTGATTTATAAAGCTTTACTAAATGAAAATAAAAATATCAGTCTGATTCAGTTTGCTCTTTTAATTTTCTATAGTTTGTAACATGGGTGGTTTTGTATAGTCAGCAGTACCTGATGGTTGTTGCTGTGATACTCTACCAGTTGTTTCTTTGCCTGGACTGCATGATCTGACCTTAAGTTGTTGATAACAATAAAAAAGAAATCCTCCTGCCAGTAAATGCTGTTTGGCATACCATTTCCATTCTTAATTATACCCATATGGGCTTCTTTAGACACGATTATTATATTGAAAATTATGGAGGATTATTCTCTGTATTGTTAGTCACCTTCTTCATCCACAGAGTTTATTGTGACAGTTCTAGATGAACCTCGGTCACTTTTCAGTAACGAAATAATCTTGATATGGAGTATAAACATGCACTGACCAAGGCAATAGGTCTGGCTTTCGCATAGGTAATGTACAAAGATAAGGATCAAACCGATGCACCTAGACAGATCATGCATACAAGTACACACAAACCACTCTGCTCACCGGGAGCAACATGCACACAACAGTCAACTAAACAACCGAACCAGCATGTTGGAACATGAAATATCACTTGTCTACATAATTTGCATATACACACTTCCAGGCACACTGGTGGGTGAATAGCGGTGGGTGGGCATAGATGCACACATGGATGGTAGGAATATTGCTATAAATGGCTGAGTGCATAGTAGATTGATGTTTTAGATGGTGGGGGTGTTGCATGCATGTGTGTAGGTTGAATAGGTTCTCGTGTAGCTATATGATTGGTAGGTTGAATAAATGAAGGTAGCTAGATGGATTTAGGTGTACATGCAAGGGTTTTTAATGCATCTGTGTGGATAGATTACTGTAGAGGGTCATGCATGGGCGACTTATTTCTCCTTCTAATATTACCCCTGAAATAATTTTCCTTACTCACACACATGAGAATCCCAAAACCATTCTACCGCGCAAGAATCAGTCATACTTTGTGTGACCGTAACTTTGTTTGCAGAAGACAAATGTTGGTGTAATGAACCTGCCAAAGCACCATGAATTTCACTAAATGCCAAACAGAAACCTCCCCAGCTTCAAGAATAAAAAAAAAAAACATATTTTCCTTTGGATAAGGGGCAAAAGTGCATTTACTAGTCTCTGCAGTGCTCTTGAATTCGGTGTAACCCGATCTTTCTTACAAATTAAATGGTTACCTCCGAATTGGAGTCTTTTTAGCTCCAGTGACCAGCCTCGACAAGGTAAATTTTAAACTCTAATCATCTGTTAAGATGCACACAATTGAAGTATACAGCAAACACTTTCAAAGAGCCAAATTTTAAAGGGAGGGCTAGGCAACTGTCAATTTCAATTACTCGTTCGTGACTTAATCATCCACTAACTAGAACAATTAATTGAATCAGTCAAGCACTGACAAAATACATGTTTTTTGTATGGTGTATGGATGTGGACACAACATCTGACCATAGACCACACATACATATGCATCTGAAGAGAGCAACACACCTACTGATACTCGGGTACACACACCTCCATTCCTATAGACTCTTGCTTGACACCAGCTCACTAAACATATAGTCCACACAGACTGAAGGATAAACAAGCATCTAAGCACAAGGGACAATATATAGAGGCTCAGCCAAAAACAACTTTGTACTGCTCCAGTCCAACAAATACAGTTAGACCGCAAACAGGCCGGCTTTCATACACTGGGGTCAAACTTATGTAGAGATAAGACTAATGGAAAGGAAATGAATGCTCAATGGGTGTTGGGGATTTTCAGGCTTCATGTTCACCAAAGCGTGGTAGGTTTTCCGTTGACCCTACTTAGAGTGTATACCACATCATATCTGCAGTGGTGAAAGTAGTGACTTGTCAATTCCTTTTTGGTTCTTGGTTTCTGCCTGGTAAGGTGATTTAAATCAATCTGTGGGAGCAACGAGCTTTCCATGCCAATCCAACTTTTTTTAAGTGAATACCTGTGTGTAACAATATAACACACACTATGGACCCTATTTCGAGTTTGGCGGACGGGTCGAGTTTCCGGCCGCTGGCCAAGTAAGGAAACAGGCTACAGCATTCTCTCCAGCTCAATACTGGCGGAGAAGGGGGTTGTAATCCTTATAGCGCTGCCCTGGCGGATTAGGACTGCCACCAACCTCCTAACCTCCGGTATCTGTGATCCTGGCGGTTCACCGGCGGCCCGACCACCAGGTTGTAATGTGGCGGTCGGACCGCCACATTGGCAGCAGCCCGACTGCGAGTCTGGCAGTCTAGTGCCCGCCAGACTTGTAATGACGCCCTAGGTCCTTTCCACCTTTGAGCTCCTTTAAGTGATACTCTCGCAACACTGCAATTCAGCATCTCCTGCTCTCTATGAATAACCTCTGTGCAGCATTTAAGTTTGCATGGTCTTTCTATTTACAGTGCACAACGTTTATATGTTCACATTATATAATGTTCTAGTACAATTCCGGTGTCCGAGTTAACACTTTTCAGTCCGAGGTACATTAGCAGTATCAGGTTTGATTTTGTACAGTAAACAAACATGTGGCATATACAATTTAAATAAATGTGGTTTTAATTAGAAAACTGTTTGCCCTCCACTTGTATTTTGTTGTTTGCTGCATGAAACATTATATTTTTCGTAGAAACTTCCAAATTTGTTGATGTAGAAAAAAATTCAAACAGCAGCCCTTATTATAATCTATCTTGCTGGCTGTTACAAGGTGCTGAACGTCCGAAGGTACATACACATTGTTAGCTCACCCCATATAACGAGTTACCGTACTAAAATTCACAAACTGCTTTTGTCTTGCCGGCTTCAATACCTTTTTAAGAGGGAGGTTTGTTTCACCAGTGACAATTACAAAAATAAATAAATAAAGTCGGATGGAAAACTAGAAGTGCATTCAAAATTCAATCCCTCTCTTTCATCCGTTCAATCTGTTCAGTGCCTGGTATTCCAGAATCTCTCATGCTTATTGAATTAAAAAAATACTTTGGTCTATGAATACTGCAAACCCAACAAGTGACATCCACAAATCGGAAATCTTGCATAAAACGTTTGAATATGCACAGTTTATTCAATACAGTACCTTTGGGGCCAGGGAAATGATAGGAACAATTTACATCAAATCTAAATAAATAAAAAAAAAGTATTCTTACCTTGTCATGTAGAATATTGCCTCTTTCAAGTTGCCCTGGCGAACCAAAAACAGCCCAGGCAAAATTACTCAAACCAGTCCCACTCCCTGTGCCTCCTTGCGCAAGCTCGTTCCATCTATCGTTCTGTCTTTGATCACTTTCTCGCCACCTTCCTCCTCGCTCTTTTGAGGTCTTCCCGTGCCTGCCGCAATTAACCTTGGCTAGCTGGGAACCGTGCAAGAGGTACCAGAAGCAGCCTTGGCTTTCAAAACTGGCCTTCAAGCGCTCCAGCCCATGGGGTAAGGCCTGGTGGAATAAAAGACCTGTTCCACCCTGCCACCATCATAAACAGATACACTCCAAACTCCATCTCTATATCAAGGTTTACAGCTCGACATAAAGGAGCAGCATGTGCATGTCCATGACCATCACACAGGGCAGTGTCACCCAACTTGGGTTGTGAGCCTTTTTTTTTTTTTGTGGCTTGTAAAAGTCCAAGTAATAAATAAAGATGCCTTTAAATTTGGTATTTTTTTGTTTTGTAATTCTGAAGTGCGATGGAAGCAAAGATTTGAAAAGGATCAAAAGAAATCAAGATTTTTACTTGGTAATGCACAAATGATAAATATTCACTGAAATCCGATTTCCACACTTTTGTATGCCATATAGTTTTATCCGTAGAACTAATTCCGTGCAAATTTAGTCCGTTTCAATGGAAAACGTGCTGTCTGCAAATGACAGTTAGTTGTCACACGATGCTCCAGTTACATTAAACAACGCCTGTCTCATGTCCATTAAAGCTAGGTGGGTCGTAAAAGCTTGTCGTTCTAAAAAGGGGGTCGTAGTTCTAAGGTTTGGGAAACACTGCTCTAGTACACTGCTAGCTATCCACTCTTACAGACCGTGCTTTGTGCAATTGCCAAACATTAACTTTTTTAAATTGAGCAGAAGACGATACATATTAGAAGTGGGCCTTATAAACTCATTGAATTAGAATTGCTACTGGTGAGTAGCCCTTGCGTGACTACCTTTTAGCAGATCCTGTCTTAACGCTGTTGCGGCACAAATATGCAAAATAAATAGTTGTGCTGGAAGTGCTTAATTGACTGATTGGCAGATTGTCCTGGGGCTAGGAAAGCTTTTCAGCAGAGCCGGCATGACTGGAACCTGAAAGGGTGGGTTTTGAGCAGTACAAAATGAAGCAAGGGCGGGGAGGCGAGAAGAAAGATGGTAAGAGAGATCCAGGCCAGGTGGGTGCAAAGTCCGCCGCCCATACTAGCATTTGAATTTGGGGTGTGTAACAGAAGATGGTGAGTTATAATACTTAGTCAACTGATGGTGAGTGAATTCTGGGTAAAGATGGGACCCTTTTCATAGAAACCACAATAGCAGAGACAGAGACTTGGAGAAACTGTTTTTCAACAGGAAGCCTATGAAGATGTAACAAGGTGGAAAGACAAAAGGCAGTGTTTCTTCTCGGCCAGTAGGGAATGGGCAGCAGTGTTTTGAATAATATACAGTCAATTAAAAAAAAAAAAAAAAGGTATAGGCAGGCCAAAGAAAAAAGAATTGCAGAAGGTGGCACAGGATGACTACTTGCACTAGTGTCTTAGAAAATGTGTTGGAAGACGAGGAAGAAATTTATTTTGTACTCCTAGATTAAAAAAAACCCGATGGAGACCAGTTTAGTGATGTGATTTGTAAAATGAAGGGTTGGAACCAAGAGCAACCATACCATAGGTTGTGAGTAGCAGGACCTAGGGTGGAGGGTTGGACAGTGCTTAATTTGTGGGTTTTATTTTGTGCCAAGGCCTTCCTCAGGAAGCCACTGCAGCATGCACCACCCGCTGCCAATCACAGTACCACCACACCTACTAACTGTCACGTTCCTACAAGTCTAACAATTAAGATTATTCCAGGCCCCCCAAGCTATACAAATGGTTTGGGTGACAGGTGTTGGTCATTTTAATGTATACTGACTTAAAAAAGGCTGTTGTTGTGCTCATCTTTGAACTACACAAAAAGCTCCACCATGTGGCAGACTGCCACAAGTGCCGGTGTTGAGAATTTAATGCCCTGCCAAGCACCAAAAACCACTTGCTCAAATTAAGCACTGTAGTGGACATGTCTCAGAAGGCACTAATTGGAGTTGCACACTGATAGTGGGATGAAGATTTGGACGACCATCTGTGCTAGGGATGCCACGTTTCTCACAATCTTTAAATAGAACTCCCGCAAATGATATAATCTGATCATAAATAGCTGTTGCTTTTAACTGCGTTGATCAATCCTGTTCTTGGCTTAAACCCTTCTGTTGAGACAATGTGTGCTAAATATCCTAATTCAGTTTGAATAACAAACTGTCTTTGTGCAGCCTCAATTTCTTTTGGTGCAAAAAACAGCACATGTTCTCTAATGGATTATAGGCATGTCATTCCAGACTTTGGGCCTGATTACAACTTTGGAGGAGGTGTTAATCCGTCCCAAAAGTGACGGATATACCACCAGCCGTATTACGAGCCCATTATATCCTATGGAACTTGTAATACGGCTGGTGGTATATCCGTCACTTTACTGTCACTTTTGGGACAGATTAACACCTCCTCCAAAGTTGTAATCAGGCCCTATGTGTGCATCAAAGGGGAAGGTCTGTTTTCTTGTTTTTGCTTTTCTGTACTTCTTTGCCTCTAGTTCGATGGTGTACTGGCTGAGGCTGCACTGGGAGCCACCAGAGATGAGATTTTCAGTCAAGTATGCAGAAGGGCTGGTCGTGATTGTTTGCAGATGATGCAGCTGGTTTTCAAGATAATGCAAACCAGCAAAGAAAGTCAGTAGAATTTCACTGGGGTGGAAGTGATATGATCATAATTCTTAATGTACCAATCTGTGACGTAGGATTCCATTGTGGAGACTGGGAAGCCTGGAAAAAGGTGGTACTGCCATCCAGATACAAAAGAGTGAAGAGTTGAATGGCTGTACTGAAGTTGCTTACTGGGAGGGAGGAAAGTTTAACTTTTTTAATGGGGATCTGGCACCAGGTTATCTTGGGCATAAGTTCCTTGAGGCAGAGGGTCAAGGGTGACCTAAGTGACCTGGCATTCGGTGAAAGTTAGGGTTTGAATACATTCAGATTCTTTCTTATGAACCAGGTTTAGACTCTACTTTGAATTGTATTCATGGTTAATAGTAGAAATTCTGTTTTGGTGGGTTCAACGTCCGGTAGGTGCAGGGCATTCAGGTTTGCATGAGGTCAAATCTGTCCTTGAGGCATTGGATCTCTATAGCGGAATAGACTTTCAAGTAGAGTTGTCTCTTCTCAGCATATTTGTGGATCTTGATGCCATAATCTGTGAACAGTCTTGATAGGAGAGACTCCATGTAGATGCTGAAGGTAGCAGGAGGCAAGCTGCAACTTTGGGACACTTCACAGGTGATGAGCATCTTCTGGGACTTGGAGGTCTCCATTTGAGTGAACTGCAGTCAGTTGGATTTTCAGGAGGAGAATTGAGGAACCACTTTCAAGACTCCAGGGTCTGGATGATGTAGAATGATCAATAGTACTAAAGATGGCTGAGAGGTCCAGCAATATCAGGAGACAGGTCATTTTCATCTGTGGTCATGGGGTTGGCACTTTGATTTGTAAAATACCTATCTTTATGCTGCAGCCTATTCTATATCCGGATTGGTAGTCATGCATAAGATGATTGGCCTTTATTTATGATATATGGTAGTTTTATAAAGCTACAATTACCTTAATAAAAGATGTCCTGGATCTAATGACACAGGATATCTGGTGTTCCTGTGTAATGGTGTTGTAGCAAGGTAATACTGTGTACGGCATAGGATTAATAGGTTATATAGAGGGAAGGAGTTGGGGGTTCAGAGGAGAGTAAATCTGAATGAAGAAGCAGGGGCCGTAGCACGAGAAATGCCCACCAGACACTCTTAAACTCTTCACCCTTTGTTGGAAGCCCAGTCTGGACTCCCTGTTAGGAGTGTTTGTTTCATAAGTTACAACTTGAGCATAACTTCACAAGGTGTGCTTTTCCACCCACGGGTTACACAGGTGTACTAGGTTCAAAGCACCAGCAATGAATATTTGAAATACAGGTTTGTGCAGCCCTGTAGAATACTATTCAATGTGCAAGTGACCTAGAAATATTGCTCTTGGGTTACTAACAGTCCCGCAAAGGGATCAGGAGCACTGTGCTAACAGTCACAGACCTCATTTCATTATTCACAGTATTTCTCTCTCTCTCACACGCACACTACTAAGAAGAATGAACACTTCAGTAAAAAGTAATTATTACTACAGGAATAATCCATTTCACAGTATGTCTAAAGCAAGTACACAGAATATTATTTAAAAAAAAAGCAAACAGACGCATTATAAATAATGAGAATAAAATGAACATTTTTTCCTTGCTTTCAGTGTCATCTAAAACCTTACACCTACTTCTGTGCACTACACTAAGAGAGCATGGAAGGCAGAGCAACTTGAATTCTAGAGTTCCTAGGAAGAAAAGATGCACTAGATTCTTTGTTGACAGCAAAAGCAGTCTTTATCAGCAGAGGTGTGAAGACTGTGCTCCCTACGAAGGGCAAACACGTTGCGGTAGCAGTCAGACCTACTTGGCTTTATCAGCTTTAGGCAGAATGTAGCATCTGTAATGTGTGCTGGCAGTGGATGAGACCATCAATGGCAGAATATCGGACGATAATCTGGGTGAAGGACATCTCCTGACAAGTGGTAAAGTGGTAGTCCTTTTATGCTGAATCTGATTAGAAATTGGAATTTTTTACATTACTTTAGGAATGTCTGACACAGATTATGTGCATACCAGATGTTTCCTTATGAACATATAAGGTAAAAGGATGTCAATTCAGACTACAATATTTTTGTTGTATGTCTTCTTATGTAATCTTGACATGGTAAAGAATAGACATTTGACCTAGATGAATGTTGTATTGAGTGCTGTATCTCTGTCATTAATCAAATGGCTTAATGCTTTCACAGTTCTAAGAAAGATAAGGACTGATGTCATCTATGTCTAACAGCAGACATGACAATCATGCTGCATAAATTGGGTAAGATGACGACTTCCATGAGATTGAGTGTAAGAAGATGGCGACCTCCATTAGCCAAGATGGTGTCGGGCCTGTATAAGTTGGAGTCAGATCTTAGGAACTTTTAATTATCCCTGGCTTGTAAATCTGAATGTGACCTAATTGGGCACATCTAACCAATAGGAATTTAACTAATGTATAAGGAATTCCTTGCTCTCAAATTACTAAGGTCTAAAAACGTTACATAAAATTTACACTTAATGTGTGTAAAGTGTAATCAAAAGCATTCTACATGAAACATATAAATGAAACCTAAAACAAAAATTATCAATATATCATAGATGAAATGGCAAAAATGATACATATAATAAATATATTGTAGTCTATTTAAAGTATTTTACCAGTAATATGGAATAGGCCAAATTAAAAATGTGATATAAAAATAAAAAATAATTTAAAAAACTTACTAAAAAGAATAGTTTTTTCTATAGTTCATAGAAAGTACAGATGTTTGTATTATATATGGCAACTCGTTGGTTGGTTGACTAACTTGTTGAGTTACTTCCTCATCAGAGGATATGTCGACATCGTCGGGTGCACACGCAACATACGTGTGATCTTTACAGAATCCATACGGAGTGTGTTCATGATTAACAGTTTGGTCACTCAATGGTAATTGTGGCTCCTCTCCAGGGGGCTTGAAGAATAACAATGAGTCAAGCCATTAACCAAGATCTGCTTCAAAAGGTGCCACTGGTAATATTACTCTGTCATAAGTAGCATCCTGCAGCATGGACAGATACTTTGCTCTGCATTATTTCTGGTGCTCATGTGAGTTTGAATACTGATTTCCACATCAAAATAAGCCACTAGGAACTGTTCCAGATGTAAGTCCAAGATGATCTCAGTCAAACAGTTTGTGCACCAGAACACAGGTTTTACTTGTGCAGCATTCATTTTGCTAAATGTGAGCATCTAGTGCTCGCTGAGTTCTGATAGCCAAGCATGTTCCATGTAGTGTGCTACAGTTTCTCTACAGCATGATTTAGGTGGATTTGTGTACTCCATGTTGTTGATTTTCTTGCCGGAACAGGAGAAAGATGTTGATACCACAGGCAATTAGCAATATGATGATGATCAGAAATCCTCCAAAAAGGCTGGGGAACAACGAATGAAAAAATTACCGAATCAGTCTAAATACTACTTGAAATCCAGTCACCAGACTAGATCGAATGCTCTTAAAAAGATGCATAACACCAGATGTTACAAATTGAGTATAGTTTGTACGATATCTGCAAACTGTTTGCATGTTTACTTGATATATTTGCCTAATTCTTTCTGCTCATTCTTTCTCTGAATATGTGTTTAATTTATTATAAATGGCATATATTCCTGTGGTGAGGAATCTTTTTATTTCTCTTAGGACAAGATCACAGAAGAAAGTCGGGAAATTCCATGTTTTCATGTTCTTTTACAGTTATAAGACTATAATGTTCTAGCCATTTCTGGCACAGTTTACCTACACTATGGCCCTCATTCTGACCTTGGCGGTCTTTTCGCAAGACCGCTGAGTTACCGCCGCGGTGAAGACCGCCGACCGCGGCGGTGTGCCGCTGTGCGCATTCTGACCGCTGGGAGCGTTCCGCCGGAAAACCGCCAGCAGCCACACTGGCGGTCGGCGGGAAAGTGGAGACTGGTCAACCTCCACCGCCACGCCAGCAGAACACCGCCCAAAGAATTACGACCCACATTTCTGTGTGGCGGTCTTCTGTTGGCGGTCTTCTGTTGGCGGTCACGTCCCTATGGCTCCCGTCGCCTCCCGGAGGACCAACGCACAAGGTAAGTTGATCGTCCGTGAGGGGAGGGGGTGGGGGGGTGTTGTGTGATGTGGGCGTGCATGGGGGTGTGCGTGTGAGTGTGTAGAGGGGGTGTGTGAGTGCGTGTATGCGGGCGGGGGGTGCTGCTGTGTCTATGGGTAATGTGTGCTGTTCGGCAGGTGCGCATGTCGGCATGTATGTGTGCGGGTATGTGTCCCTGTTGTGTATGTGTGTGTAGGGGGTGTGTATATGTGCATGTTGGGGGTGTGTGCATGTCGGGGTACATGTATGTGCATGTCGGGGTGGGGGTGGGGAGGGGGTTCGTACCACCTCTGGGGGGTGGCAGGGGGGTGGAGGGTGTGGGGGGAGGACTCGGGTGGGTAGTGGGGGGTGGGGGAGACCCCTATCAGTGCCAGGGAAGGAATTCCCTGGCCCCGATAGTGCTTACCGCCATGGTTCGCACGGCGGTTCCCGCCCGCAAGAAACCGCGGCGGTAGGCAGGGTCATAATACCCTTGGCGGTCTTGGGACGACCGCCGGGCCGGAGTGCGCAAACTCCAGCCCCGCGGTCATGACCGCCGCGGCGGCCGGAGTGGAGAAGTAGCGGTCGGTCGCGGCGGGGACCGCCGCGGTCAGAATGCCATTTTTAATACCGCCGGTCTGTTCGCGGTCCGACCGCCGTCTCTCCGCCGACCGCCAGGGTCAGAATGAGGGCCTATATGTGTTAACTACAACTGGTGTTTGTGTAATATAACGTGTGAGAAAGAGTAATCATTTTATTTATGTCTGATTCAGACATGTTCATTTGGAATTGCCAATAATTGAGCATGGTCACATTGGCTGTTGGTATAGAAGGTTTCTTTAAGTCCTTCATTCCTTATTAATTTCCTTCCTAAGTCCAGAGCTGGTGCAGCTCCATGCTTCATTTTATACTTGCTGAAGTACATCAGGGAGGATTGCAAATGAAGGCATACCATGTGTACTGGTATAGTGCATGAAAATATGCTTCCCAGGGTGTCGCATTTCCCTATGGGAAGCACCATTCCAAGAGGGAGACACATAGTCAGTATTCTGTGTTTATCCTTGTGGGTAGTGTATGGATACACTGCTTCTAACTGATTGGTCTTACAAGCAATCCAGATAGCCATTTCATCATGCTTTGTAGGTGTTTTTCCCATGACAGCTTTAATAGTCTGTGGACGTATAGTTTGTATTTGTGCAGGAGCTGCAGGTCTGCAGCTCAAAGTGCATTGTACAAATTGTACCAGCCTCCTGTATAGGGTGATTGTGTATTTTAACACATCCACCACTTCAGCCTGTTGTAAAGTGCCAGGGTGAGGAACAGGTGTGTAGCAAGCCAAAACTGCCCACGTAGTTCCTTCAATACACAAAGGTCCTAAACCAATATTTTTGTTCATATATGGTAATTGACCACATAACCCATTGCTGGTATGCTTGGTAAGTTAAAGGGTTTTTCAAATCATGGTAAGCCCTGTAATGTACAGCGGATCTACCACTATGTACTCCTGAGGCAGCATTAATAGACTCATATTCCCACCTATGAGTAAAACGTCTCAAAGGAAGACCTGGATGTGCAGCATTAAAAAAGTAACGGCCCCATCCCCAGTGGGGACACCTCAAGCTTTGAGATGCTGAGTGACTGCTTCCCTGTAATTGACACCTGTCACAATAGTTGCTGCCATAATGAAGGGATTCAATTGAAAATTGGAATCTAACAATTAGAAAACCCACAGAGTGGGAAATAACCTTTAATGAGTCACTCTTGACAAACCTATGGAAATAAGTGCTCCCTTATCCCCTGGTAGGAAGTAAGCATGATTACTACAGAGTACAGACTTCTCCTTACTAATGGTTGACAACATGTGTGTAAATAGTGAAAAACTATTCAAGGTGTAATCGTAAGATACTTGGTTCTATGCTAGGCACCAACTGTTCCATAAGTTACAACTTCAGCATAACTGAACAAGGTGTGCTTTCCTGCCCACAGATAACACAGATGTACTAGGTTCAATACACCAGTGATGAATGTGAAAGACAGGTTTTTGTAGCTCTACAAGACACTATTCAATGTGTAATTGACAGAAATATTGCTCTTGGGTTACTAACAATCCGGTAAAAGGATCAGGGACACAGTGATACCAGTCACAAACCTCATTTTGTTATTCACATTGTCTCATACACAAACACACACACTATACTAAGAAGAATTTTAAGTAAAAAGTATTTATTACTACAAGAGTAATCTGCTTCTCAGTGCATCTAAAACAACTACACAGAAAACAGCAAGCAGACACGTTATAAATAACAAGAATAAAATGAACTTTTCTAGCATGTTTTAAATGTCATCTAAAACCTAACGTCTACTTCTATGGCGACACTAAGAGAGCATAGAAGGCAGTGCAACTGGCAACCTAGAGTTTCTTAGGAAGAAGAAATGTACTGCATACCTATTAGCAGAGGTGTTAAGAAGTGAGAGGCAACCAGGCACGGTGGGATCAGTCAGTCAATCTTCCTCTGGGACTCCGCTTTATCAGCTTCAAACAATCAATCAATGAGCGGATTTGTATAGCGCACTTATCACATGACGGTATCCAGGCTTTTGATGATGCTGAGCTCTAGTCAAGCATGCAGATCCTGAGTCCCTTCCTGAAGTTCCGGAGGAATGAGGTGTTCTCAGGTGGTTATGGAGGCTGTTTCAGGCTTTGGCTGTGATGAAGAAGGCGCATCCTCTAGGAGCTGCAACAGATGTGGTGGGTGTGAGTGAGGGCGAATGCAGCGAAGCGGAGGTGTCTGAAGAGTTGGTGGAATTCCAGTCAGTGGTTAAGGCAGGTGGGTCCCAGATTGAGCAGGGCCTTGTACACGTCAATAAGGATTTTGAATTATCAGTAGCTGTGTATAGTCAGCCAGTATAGGTTCCTTAGATGGGAGAGATGTGGGTTTGTCTAGGAAGGTCTAGGATAGGTCTGTCTGTTTAATTCTGGATGACTTGGAAACGGTTTGTGAGGTGTAATGAGATTCCTGCTGAAAGTGCATTGCTGTAGTCCAGGCAGCTTGTGATGAGCGCCTGCATGACTGTTGCTTCAGGCATGATGTAGCATCTACAAAGTGCGAAGTGTGCAAGCAGTAGGAGAGACCGTCTCTGGTAGAATCTTGGGCAATAAACTGGGTGAAGGACCTCTCCTGACAAGTGGTCAAGTGGTAGCACTTATATTCTAAATCTTACCACAAATTGGAATTTCTGACAAATTTAGGAATGTCTGACATAGATTATGTGCATCAAGTTGTTCATCCATGATGTTCCCTTATGAACATATGAGGCAAAAGGCAGTCACTTCAGACCACGCTATTTTGATTATATGTCTGTATGTGTTCTTATTTAACCTTGACATGTTGAAGAATAGACATTTGACCCAGACAAATGTTGCATCAAGTGTTGCATTGATGTCATTAATCGAATGGTTTGACGCTTTCACAGTTCTGAAAAAGATACGGTCTGGTGACATTTGCGTCTAAGGGCAGACATGATACTGATTCTGTATAAATCGGGAAAGATTGCGACTTCCATGGTTTAAGAATAAGTATATGGTGACCTCCATTAGCCAAGTTGGAGTTGGGCCTGTATAAGATGGAGTTGTTATGGACTTTATCTCAAGGTTAAATTAGGTATGTGAGGTGGGGTTTCTAATTGCTGGATGTCTAGAGGTTTCACTTGCCCAGATAGAGTACCTATAGCAGGAACGGTAGCAAGGAGAGGATGAGGAGGAGAGGTAGGAAGGCAGTATAAGTTTACACAGGCTAATTTTACCATTTTTATCCTGTGGGAAACAATAGCGCAGATGCAAGCAACACAATCTACAGTTTTGCCAATGGAATGCATGGATTTTAGCGTTTTCTAGCAAGATAACATTTTGGCTTGGCCATAGAGGCAATGTAATACCTGTGATGGCAGCATAAGCCCAGTCTCAAAAGCCAACAGTTGTTTCTGTTAGCTCCCAAAGGAATCACCACTCATGTACCACTGCAGACATCCAACACTAGACAAAAATGGCTGTCTTGTTTGTGTATATGTTTGGGCCTTGCCAAGAGTGTCTTATATCACCAGTGGCAACACCTATAGTTACAAGCAAGGAAAGTGATTGTCTAATCACATTGATTACAAAGAAGGAAGTAGGAAATGGACAAACAACCTAGTATGTGCCCAGAAGGTTGATCAAATGCAGATTGATGTCTTCTGGTACAATTGTAAACATCACTTTGTAGCACCAAATGAATTATTAGTCACCCTGAGGAAATCAGTATCTCATTGTATTTGTCCTACATCTGAAGCACATCCCCTTCCTATATATGCAACCCATTGAGCAAACATACTGCTCGTCCTTCGAAATCCAAGAATACAAGTGATATTCTTGTTGCCCATGTTAGCAGTCCCACTTTTGAGCCAGACATGTTTGTCTACTGACATATTTTAATTAATTCATATGGAATTGTAAAAGATTGATTTACTCAAACTGACCACAATTTGCTCTTCAAAAATCATCAGCATGTTTCTTACAAAAATATCCCAAATTCAGCCTGAATCAATGGTCAACCAGCAGCCTCATTACGAGCTATAGTAAATAAACTGTACCCAAATTTCCACCAAATAGGTATTTGGATCACCCAAAGATCAAACACATTCCACTGTAGTACAATTAAGGGATTGATGGGTAGTTTCTATAAAGGAAGGAGATGAAGGAAAAAGTCCAGGATCACCATGGAGGCAATTTACTGTGGAACCTGGCCCTCTTTTAAGTTACTGTTTGTATGCTGCAAAAATACTTTACACATTGCCTCTAAGCTATGCCTAGCTGCTTTTGTGCCAAGCTGCCAGAGGGTTAGGTACATGTTAATTTAATGCTTTTTGTGGCTTACTCCGAGAAGGATTGTGGCTGTTGCTTGAGTAGGGTTTTACCCCTTCAACCAACAACCCTATTTCTCACAATTCCCTACTGCTGAAAAGCAGGATGTGTCCAACCAGGTAACCAACAAGCAAATTGCCTGGCTGAAGGTTACATTTCTACTAGAAGATGTCTCCAGGCCGTAACATTTACAAAATGAATGGATAGTGGCCCATGCAACTGCCATACAAATTTCTTCAATGGAACCCGGCCATTGTAATGCCTAGTCTCTACTTTTGTTCTGGTATAATGAACAGTACGTTTCTTGGAAATCTGAACTCTCTGAAATGTTGTTTTGAAATGCATGAGACAGCAGTAGCTTTCATTTTTATAATTGCTTGATTAATGTGATAGAATAATAATTAATATGCTTAAACTTGCATTATCCAGTATTCACCACAAGGTCTGCTCTTTTCAAAATAATCAGAAAAGTGATTTTAATCATGGTCTAGACATATGTTAGACGGAGAGGAATCTTCAACTTCCTGGGAGATTGGTTCTTGTGAGCTCAGCTGCAAACATTCCTAGCATCGGCCAGTAGCTCCTCCGGACCAGAGCGAGCTTCTTTAGGTTTTGAGGCTACCCAAACAAAAAACCTGTATAGCTAAGCAATTGGGGCCTTGAGGCCAACTAAAGAAACTCAGGAGGGCACTTGTAGTGCTAATAAAGCTTATTTAAGTGTTATAAAGGAGGTATTGGTTACCAAAGACTTGACTTATGATGAAGCAGAAAAAGAAAGACTAACAAACATTCATATATCATGTAACAAAATTGTATAGAAAATTGTGATTTTAGCAAAGAAAAGTAATGTATGTAGAAAATGTGCCCACGAAGTATGTCGCCATTATTATAAACGAGCTTAATTAATCATAAAAACTGATCAATGTATCAATGTGTCATGATTGCAGATATATTCTATGATTTTCTCGTTAGAACTGTTATATGCTTAGCTTAAATTTAGCAGAGACTTTGGCCTAGTTGCCTGGTCTCAATTTTAACTGCATAGTTTTCACTTGTATAACAAATACGTGTTTTAAACCTTTAAAGCTGTATTTTTCCAGTAGAATGACTAATACACTTATCTCAAAAGTTGCATGCTTGGCAAGTTTCATCCCCTTTGAAGCAAGGTCAGTTTCTGCAGGTGCAGACAATAAAGACAGTGATGCAGAATTAATTGGCAACTTTGTTGCTACTTGCGTTCCAAAACTCCAATGACACCTTATGCGTAGATGAGTATTAAGAGAAAAGACACTATTCATTGGTTAAAGAGAAATCACCCCATGGACCCTCCAATGGAAGACCCTGAAGAATTTGGAACGTTTCTTATTTAATCCCACCGGACGGAGAGAAGTCAGCCATTTTTCTTTGATGCCATCTTGAAGCCATTTTGATGACCCTTTGATGCTTTTTCTCTATCCCAGAAAGAGAGAGACTTTAAAGAATTCTCACCCTAGAGACTTTAATTTTAGCTTTACTTTGCCTTGCCCATTCCATAACTTTTGTTCCCCCATTTTCCTTGCTGCTGCAAGGAAAACTTGCCTTAAAACTTTGCCCCTTGAAGTTTGCCCCATGCTGATCGAACCGGTACCTGAAGGACGAAGACTTTCCTTGAATGCTGATTGTATTTGGTAATTATAAAAGGATAAATGTATTATTCATTGTATTTTCCTTCTTAGGTACCAACTGCTTATTTTTGACAGAGCCGAAGCTAGAAGTTTTCTAAATTTATGTGGATTAAATTCATTTTGCATGGAGCCCCACATGCCAATGCTAATCAGAGGTTAGTTGAGGTATTCATTTGATGCACCGTGCTGAATTGAAATCTTGTTATGCTGACCGATGTATGCAATTAGTCAAATTCAGTTACTCTTATTATTGATTTGCATTGCTATAACTGAGTGCATTATAATCCAAATTTTGTGTAGATTGCATTTCTTCCGTCGTTATGGACAGCTAGTAATGTTCGTATATGTGTATCATTTGATTTTAAGACTTACTTACATTGTGTTAGCTTTGTTAATATAGGGAAATAAACTCATTAACTTTTAATGAACAGGTGTGGTTATTCATGACTGAAAGGTCATGGTGTGTCTAATTACTGTTTTTCTGTGTAACTAATTTGTTGATTGATTACTAATCGAGTATTAGTTATTGATTATAAATGATTATTGATTATTGATTTGAGGATTCGACAATTCTTTGGATGAGGAGAACTCAACCCGGTCAAAAGGTTCACCGCCCTCCGGCGTGTCCAAGTATAGGTAATTTATAAGGACTGGACGTGCAATCACTTATCACTTCATGAAAGTAATTATTAAAATACCATCCCAATGTTGCAATTCCATTTGATATTTTGCTTATCAATAGCTTTTATTGCCACTGTTGCATTTATCGATATAGTTACATCTATACACATATGAATTAGGTTAGGACATACATTTTAAAAAAAAGAAATTAAATATATAGGATGGATTCTTGTGTGTGTGTTCATCCATGGTGAAAGGAGTCTCAGAACTCACTAAAGCTAACAAATAATCCTGCAGCCTTACAGGACTGATCGTTACCCAGGTTGTTCGTGGTTTATAATATGCCGGATTCTCTGCCTCAGGTCACTAATTTGTCTCAGCCTGCACTTTGTCAGAAGGTTTAGGGTTTCTAAAACTGTGTTGTATTTTGCAAAAGTGCAAACAACTTACTAAAGCCTGTACCCAGTAGACATTTCCTGTCTCTTCTAGTCTCCCTAATGGGTAGCTGACTTAAATACATTAACCAAAGTGGACCCATAGCATCTACATTATACTGAACACCTGTAGTAAAATGAGTTTGTTAAATGGTGGGGTACAACCTATAATAATGCCACTCCACTATTGACAGGTCCAATAAGTTTTGTCACAGTAAACCTGTTCATCCTGGTTTGCTGTGACACTAAAGCAGCCCAGCTTACCAACAGTAACATAAGTAAAGCATTTACCAAAACGACAACAACTCAACACCGTAAAGGAGAAAGCACAATAAAAGGATGACAACAATTTATATTTTTAGACACCTTTAACTTAAAGTAATTGGATGGTTCAGTAGTTGCAGAATTTAGAACATTTAGAATATGTTTGGATGCAATTAAAGGATTTGAGTTATCTGGTCGCATAGAGTCTCACTGTCACTGGAAGAAACTGGTACCCCGCTGAGCATGGCCATTGCATACACTTTTCAGCTACAACAAAAGGCGAGGGCCAGTCGGGGGACCTGACAAAGTGGTCCCAGTCAGTTGCCTTGAATGAAATGTTTATTCAGGACCAAGTCCTGTATCTTTTTGGTTGTGTGGTACTAGAGTGGTCCTGATGCTATAGTGAGAAGCAGGACTAGTGAGGGTTGTGACCGTTATTGCTGAGGATGCCTGGGGAGTTTTCCAGTGCCCACTCCTCTCGATGTGCAGGTGGGTCCTGGGCAATGAGTCCCAACATTCCTCGGTGTTCTCAACTATGTCTGGCTGGAGACCAGTTCCAACTGGTCTTATGGTGCTGGTGGCATTTGTTTTATGTACCTAGAGGAAACCCTCCTCTCTGTCTGCTTTTTAGGGTTGGTGCAAGTAGGACAAAGTGTGACCCTCTTTATGGGTCAGGACTACATCTCAGTTGATGGTCATGTGCAAGTGAGTCCACTGAACCTGTTGTAGGCCTGTGGTTCGGACAGGGAGCTAGGATTACTTGCCATTGGGAGACTCATTCCCAGGTTTACTTGTCTTGGCAATTCTGGGAATGCACCAAAATACATGTGTGGATGCGTGGGAGCAGCTGCTCTCCAGCCATGTAATGCCAACCCAGGGTAGAATAACACTAGTCAGTGATGTGTGTTACTCCAGATTTACCACCAAGCCGCGCAATGCCATGCAAGGTGGGCTTGCATGGCTTGGTAAATCTGACTTAAAAATTGCATTGCTCTTGTGTCACCCTGCGTGATGCAAGGACAACACAATATTTTGATAAATCTGGGCCTAAGTTTCTATCATCCCATTTTTTAAGTGGAGGGGGAAATGTCTGCTGTAGTTTCATTCAATTTATACAATTCTGTTGCACATGTGACTATTTTAGTTTCAGCAGTATTTGGAGGGCTGTGGTATTTTCAATATAATCTAATGCATCCCCCATAATATCTCCCAACTGCCTTGGGTTCTTCATCCATGAGACAGTTATGGGTTCAGTCCGAGACCCTTTTTTGGTTATAAATGTTATTTTTCATTTAGTTTTTTAAATCTCTCTAATGGTTTTTAAAACAAAGGTCTCTATCCAAAGTGAGGAAATCACAAATAAGTTCATTTACTAGGACATTCTCTGCATTGTCTATCTCCTTGTACTGGGTCACAATGTTCTTTGCTTCTGTTATATTCTTTCTCACTGTAGGTACTTTCTTTCTACGATCACGTATCTTTCTACAATCACATCATTTTGTATTGAAATGGTACTCCTTCAGTACAACACCTGCACTTGATATCACTATAGTGCAAGCATGTGTGTTTTGGGGAGAGAGAAAGTGTGCCCTCTCATAGTAGAAATGGCATGGGTATGCTCCTTTCCTTTCATGCAATACAGCACAACAACTTTGGTTTATTCTTCCAGGCCTCTATTCCAGACTACTGAATGGGAGTTTCTTTGCTTCCATCAATTAATCCATCTAACAAACCCTCTGAGGGTTCTTTATCTTTTAGTCCACTATGGAATGTTAGCTGGTCCCATCTGCCATTCATTCCAATGTTACTATGAAATTCCTTTACAGCGGCTATAACATTGCCTTTTTTTCTGTTCACATCACGTCAATCTCACTGATACGGTTTCTTCACAGAATATCAGAGTGAAAATGATTTAAATTTCTAAGCGCTCCTTTCATCATCTCGTTATATGATGGTCATATTCAGGATCTTAAACGCTCCTCTTTTCAACAAACACATTATTTAGGTCCTTTTCTGAGTGAGGAGCAACAGATTGTAAGAGCATATTAAGAACCTCTCTATCCTCCTCATAGTTAATCATAAGTATTTCTAAAAGAGATACATTGATTCCAGAATTGTTTTTATTGAGGTTGACATCGATGACCCCAGAACTGGATCAATTAACTGCTGAGTATTTTCATGCCTCACCAGGGTACCCCCTCTAAATCAGATATTAATGACAATATATTCTCCACATGTGTGATAGATGTACACAAGTTTGCTAAATTGGGTCAATGTAGCGAAAACCGACAGTTAGGATTAATATAATTCTCCTTTTTAAAATCCCTGCAAGCTATCTTAAGGAGCATGCTATTTTGAAAATAGTCAAGTTGAGCTGACCACACGGAGCATAATAGCATATCTTTGTAGTCCTTTACATGTGTGACCACATCCAGGAAAAAGCCATCTATCGTGAGAAAATCCAGTTTCACCCTTTTAACTCAATTGAGTTGTCCTTTTGATGGTTCATTAACCAGAATTTGGAGGACTCTTCTGACCATTCACCACCAGTTCTTCTCACGCGTATAAGTTTTACATGTTGCTAATAGATTTTTGTGGTCACTAATATTTTTTATCTACCTTTGAAGATTCTATGTGATTATAGCCTTGAATCTGAGTCACTTTAGCTTCATGTTTACAATAATCTATTTGTTGATATCAGACAATGACGATGTCCTTTGCACTTCTCTGTAAATAAGTATTATTTTAAACCTTTAAATTTTTTACACCTGACAATGATGCTAGAGCTATGGGGATGTAAGGGTTTGGTTAGTTACAATTAGGACAGCCCTACTCCTGCTTTTAAAAGCACATAATAGCTGTTTTTGTGTTAGTACAGGACCTTGGTTTAGTTGCTCATGCTGTTCATTCATCATTCCAGTGTGGATTAATATATTTTGTGACATTATATTTAAGTGTGTATATAAGGAGTATTTTGAAGGCATTCATTCACTAATGCTCAACTTCAGGGATATAAAGACAGTATCATTCTTTATGACCCCATGCATACTCTAAGGCCCATATTTATACTTTTTTAGCGCTGCAATTGCGGCGTTTTTTGACGCACAATCGGCACACACTTACAAAATACAGTTGTATTCTGTATGTTTACACCACTTTCGTGTCAAAAAGCGGCGCAAATGCAGCGCTAAAAAAGTATAAATACGGGCCTAAGTATCTATCCTTTTCTCAGTTAGAGCTTTCATCTAGATTAGGAGCAAGCCTGAACTGGCTTCAATAAATTGGTGAGATGTGGTCTTCCGCTATCTTCTCTAGACATAGACTAGAGCTATTAAGTTACTAGATTACAGAAACTTCCCAATTTTTATAAACTCAATAGACTATTGTTTTCCAGGAATATTCATGGGCTTTCTTTGTTAGAGGGACAGCAGGCACATAGGGCCAGATTTGAAACGGATGCACTGTATTTACTAGAATACAGCACACCCCTGTGTTCCCACTGCGCCAGCGCTTAATTTGCTGCTGTGCGCCAACGCAGCAACCCTTGCACCATAGTGCAAGGATGGCTGTGTTGAGGGGGAGATTGTTTTTGTGCAGGAAGTATCACCTTACCGTTTGTCACCACTGCTGTCCTCGCCTGCCGCCCTGCTCATCCTCCCTTCCTGTTCTGGTGTCCCAGCTTTTGCTGGGACACCAGAAGAGGCTCCCCAGCAATCCTGGCGCTGCTTACATGCTAAACATAGCATGTAAGCAACGTCAGGGTTAGAGTGAGCTGCAGTGACTGCCGCTCCGACATAACCCTGGGGCCTGTTCAGTTTCTCCAGTCCGGGCTGGGGAAACCTTAGTTCGCATCTGTGTTTCAACAGCTGTCTTAGGCCATCCAAACACACTTGTGCACTTAGTGCACACAATTCCTCATTCTCCCTCCCACCTCCCGTGGCCCAACCCCACCCTTCCCTGCACCTGCTAGCTCAGCCAGCAACAGAAAAATAAAACGATATTCAAATAGCGTTTTATTTTTCTGCTGATGGCTCTTAGCCAGTGGGGTGACGCTCCTCCGCCATTGCAGTGGAGCCGCTCCTGACTTTTCTTTTTTGTAACATATGGTACCTAACATGCTGGCATTGGGAACAAATATCTCTTAGCAAGAGATGCAGAATACATTTGCCACAAGTGCATTTCTGAAAGCCAGGCAGGGACAGGGCAGAGTCAAAACATGCCAGAAATTAACTCTGCTGTGGCAACATACCAGGATGGCCTTCGGCGGGGCATCTGAAGAATTAAGTAATAATTTTTCACACCCCAAGATCCCCTACGAAATCCTGATGAGCTGGATAAAGGCAGCTCTGTGCCAGAATTTCCTCTATAATGTTGATAGGGTTGGTTCAGACTCAGTAACGTAACATAATCAGACCTTTGACTCTCGAAGAATAACAAAGTCTGAAGCACAATACCACAGTGGAAAAGTATCAGTCAAATGTCAGTCTTTCCTGTTTCTGATAGGACAGTAGAGATCAGGCAGTCACTCTCATGCCAGGCGCCAGAACAGTTGATTGATTCTTCTGTAACACTGCTGTGCATTACGTGCTGAAACTTAAGTATGCAATGATTTTTTAAAATTAAAATACTCATGCTATGACTTTCATAAAAGTGCACTTTCCTCCTTCTCTAAAACCACAAGGTGGAGTGAGGATGTTGTATGACTAGCCTCCTCATTATGTTGTTAATCTGTAAGATATAATAGTTATTTGTTGATTTCTTATTTACTTTCCCTCCCACCCCCTCTCTCGTTGACCCACTCTTCCAGATCCCCCTGTATTAAAACATTGACAAGAGGGAGATATTTAGTCAGAAAGGGGGCAGGTTTTAGCTGCACGTGTTGAGCAGAAATTACTTTCAAGCCATATCAGAAAATAAATGAGAAGTGATGAATTCTAGAAGAACTCTATGCTCTACAAGATCTCTCAAATGATCACACTTTATCCATCGAGTTTCTATAGCTCTGCATTTCTCACATTCTAGCTTTACCATATCTAGACAACATACTTCTGTTGCCTCCTTCCTACCTTCCACTTTCAGTGCTTCTCTTTCTCTCCCTTTTCCGAGCCCTAGCCATCCTGGTCATGTGAGAGAGAGTAAAGATATCAGTATGACTGAGGGGACAGGTCTTTAAGGTGTCATATCACGTCATTTTACTGAACTCCTACTGATTTCTGGATTTCCTTGAGATGTAGTGAACATACTGTTTTGCTCAGGAGACTTGTCAGTGTTGTTCTATTAAAACACATAGGGGCATATTTATACTCCGTCTGCGCTGAATGTGTGTCAAAATTTTTGACGCACATTCAGCGCAAACGTTGCCCCGTATTTAAACTTTGACGCCCGAGCCCGCGGACGACAAAATTCCGCTGTGTGCGTCAATTTTTGGATGCAGCAACCCGCCTTGCGTTAATGGTAGGTAGGCAAGGTAGGCGTTCCCATCCAAAAAATGACTTAAACAGCCGTGCGCCGTATTTATGCTTTCGGGCAAAAATGACGCACGACCGGGAGGCGCAGCCAGAAAATGACGCACAGCCCGATTTGCATCAAAATTTAACGCCTGGGTCAGTGCAGGCGTTCAAATGGGGCAAACACACCTGTATTTAATCAGAACACACAGAAGCAACATCAGAGCAGCAGAGCAGCAAAAGGGAGACATGGAGGTGATTCTTATCCAGCGTGCACGCAGACGCAGAGCCCAGCAGCAACAACAGCAGCTACAACAACTCCAGCAGGGACCCCAAAGGCAGCGCAGAAGGCAGGAGAGGATATTCCACCCCAGAACAACCCTTCATGGCCTCAGGGAACACAACATCATCCAGAGGTACAGGTTGAACTGGCAGGCCATTCAGCAGCTGCTGCGCAACATTGAGCCGCAGTTGGCACCCACTTTGCTGACACCCCGCACCATCCCAACAGAAACCAAGCTGCTTGCCGTACTTTACATGCTGGCAAGTGGCTCTTTTCAAACAACTGGTGCCCTGGTTGCCGGAATACCACAACCATCATTCTCTGCCTTTTTGCCCAAAGTACTGGATGCCATCATTGGAATTACACCCCGCCACATCTGCTTCCCAAACACAATGCAGAAGCAGCAGGAAAACAGGGGTTCTTCCCTATTAGTGGCTTCCCACACGTCCTTGGTGCAATCAACTGCACACATGTACGCCATGTGCCACCTGCTGCAACTGAACACCTCTACCGCAACAGGAAGCACACACATTCCATCAATGTGCAGCCCATTGTCGATCACCAGGGATTGATCACCAACATCATGGCTAAATATCCTGGGAGTGTCCATGACTCCTTCATCTTCCGTCACTGCACCATCAATGAACACTTCCAGGATGGACGGTATGGCAATGGACTACTTGTTGGTAAGTACAAAAATCTACTTATATATACACTGCACAGCAACCCTCTAGGACACACAACACATACACCACAACACCAACATGTGAACAGGAACACACTGAGGTCGTGACATCGCTAGCCATGTTTCATAGGTCTGCAGTGAACCTGTCACACATCTGAAATTAGTGTACAGTCTAATGTTAAGATGTCAATGATTACAACGTGTGGAGTGGGTTGCCTAAATGTCACCTTGCAAATTGTAAGTGTCCCAATGACGTTTACATTAATCCATTGCATAAGTCTTAAGGTATGGGATGTCCAGGGTACATTGATATGAACGTGTTAACAACACTGTCAATTTTAACCTGTGTATGGAACTATCATCTCACCCCCAGTGAAGACACACGGACACCTGTATCACAAGTCACAATGCTAGGGAGGGCACACTGTACTGCAAATCCCAAAACATACTGCTGACAAACGGTCAGCAGACAAACACTCGTTCAGCCAAGGAAACAACACAATGCAGATGGTACATCCTAGAAGCCTAGGATGCGACATTATAACACAAAAGAGTCACAGACAACACAAGACAACTACTGCCCTGAAAGGTCATTTCAAAAGGGCCAGCTACATCAACATGATCCCATTCATTTTCTCTTGCAGCTGATCAGGGGTATGGCATCCAGCCATGGATAATGGCACCTATTGGCAACCCGAGTACTGCTGCAGAGCGTGCCTACAACGACGCACATAGGAGGACACGCACCATAGTCGAGAGGACCTTCGGCATCCTCAAGTCAAGGTTCCGGTGCCTCAACATCACTGGTAGTAGCCTCCTATATTCCCCGGAGATGGTCTGTAAGATCATCCTAACATGGGGAACTATAGAACACGGCCACTGGTATACGCAGGCGGCAACATATTGTCAACAATTTCTTTTAAATATAATCACCATCACCACTTTAATGAACTAATTTAAATAAACACCTATAATAATCACCATATCAGGGTCTGGCTAATCATTTTTGCACACCTTCATCTCTATTTATCAGAATAAGAGTGTTGCCTCATGGAGCATTGCTGATATACTGATTAGAACACTGAAAATCCCAGAGCTAAAATGATGCGTAACATACAATGGTCACATACACACACACTGTAAATGACATATATCATGTACATTTCTCCTTTGAAGGCCAATAACAGAGGACCACACCTATTTCACACATACATGTTGAAATCAAGGTTCAACGCAGCATATGGCACACAACTAAGACACCATCACTCAATAAGGGGAAAACAAGCCTCATACATGAGGCAGTCGATGTGCTTTTGCATCAGTAACAGGAATGTCTGACCAGACCCTTGACAGCAGTAAGTCCAACTGCAACCAATATTGCAAGGACTATCTGTAACCAGAGTTCCATAGAAGCAGAACATAGACAGCACAAGTGCCACTCATATGAGCAGCATTGCGCACATGACATTCCATGTACATGTCAGCCCATTTCCTAACTCCTGACACACCCATGCACCTGATCACAGCCCACCTGACTGAAGAGGTCCCTGGAATACTAAGATGTGTACCCTGATATTCCCTCCTCTACACACACAGACTAACAATAGCAATCCAGTGTGCTACACCCTTTCCTATGGTATGCCATTGTCATAGAACATCTGACTGCATGGACGTCAGGTCAATTAATACACTGGCTTCTAGTTTCTCAGCCCTGTTAGCAACTGTAGATTGCTTCCCGTGTGAAAAAGTCTGTTGGCCGTTAGAATGCAAATCTCACCTACAGGATTTGTGAGAAACAGATGCAGCCCACACCTGTGATCACCTCCATGCACACCACCCATTTCAACAAGCACTGCCCCTGCTGATGCCTGGAACAGCATAGGAGTTGCCATTATGTCAAATACACCGTTAAGCATTGATACTAATTAAGCCGTGTAACACAGCCCTTGGGTTCATTTGTCACCTTCAAAAACACAGGACATACACAGTTTGACATGTCAACTGTCTAGTTCGTCCTTCAAACAGTCTGAGTCAGACCACTGATTATGTAACTTGTCAAATTGCTGGATCCTGAATCACCCTGCACTCTGTCAGCCTGACTGGCATCTGTCTGTGCGTCACACTAAAGTATCCCTGTGTCTACATATGTACCACACTTGCGTTAGCAAACCTCTCATTCATCAGGGGGTATTGGGCATGGGCTTCTTCAATGCATACCCAAATACATTGTATAGCATCATCTGCCTTTTAACTGTACCATTTGAGTTAAATCCTCTGTGAAAAGCAAAATTCATGGCCCATCCCTTGTCTAGGTCTCATTTATGCATGAATGACAAAGTGTGACAGTGTCCCAGGGCTGTATGCAGGGATTGGGTATGGGGCCGTCAGCAGAACCAGCAACCTCCGATAATGTCCATGAAAAATCCACACGTCAGGACCCTGACAGTTCACACACAGAATCACAGTGCTCACAACATATTGATGGGCCGTGTGTGGTTAATAGCTGCGAGAATAATCAGCACAGAGGCTATGATGTTCCCAGATGCAGTGGGAATTGCAGAGGCTAACCTGTGTACAAATGTTGTAATGACACCTGCCGGAACATGACACCTGAGACATTATCTCACTCAGCACACCAAGGTTGCCCTGTTGACTGTCTCATTAAACGTCTTTAGTGACAGGGTGGGACCATCCCCATGTAGGTTCTCATGTCCTCATCCACTTTACTCACATTCATCAACCAAGGATACTCAGTAGATACAGGAATAGCTGCCGCTGACTCATGATGAGTCCTGGACCGAACTGTGACAAATTACACCCCAAACAATATACAGGATCATCATTGGGCCACACACATGAACAAGACTCCTATGTGCAATTGATCACTGTAAATATGTGAACACGTGCTGCCTCGTCTGCTGGTCCACTTGAGAGTTGTGGCTCACTTCTATGACCTCAACTGTGGTGTCATCATACATTTGTGATTCACCTTTGTCCGTCTGGGCAAACAACATGGTACCCACTTCCTCAATGCATGTGTATGACTCACTGTGGGATTCACCAACTAGTGCCTAGGAAACTGTTACCAAAACTCTAGGACATAGGATGTTGAAAATGTGGACCATTGACATGAACAAGCGCCTGCCATCTATCTGGTGCATGCTTTGTCACATGTGGTGTCTACGTTACCCTAAATCTTGGAAGTCCACATTACGGATGTTGCTACATGTATGACTAACACATGTCCTCTCTCAGTTCCACAATGACTTGCATCTAAGGATTTGACACATGGACGTCACATTCATACAAACATATGTGCAATAATGCTTCATGTGATACACACACACTTGGTCAACAAATACATTAGTTGCCAAAGCACACACATTGAGCCAAAGGCATTTAGGTATTTGTGATGCTATTAATTGTGTTTGACTAATGACTTTGTGTTTCACCACTGCGCATATTAGTTGCTCAATGTTCACCAGTAGCACATTATGGCCAATATTTATAGTTTTTTAGTGCCGCATTTGCGCCGCTTTATGGCGCACAAGCGGGCCAAACTTACAAAATACAATTGGATTTTGTAAGTTTGCAACGCTTTTGCGTTAAAAAGCGGCGCAAATGCGGCGCTAAAAAACTATAAATATGGGCCTATGTTTTGTTCAGTGTAGCTGCCTATTGGCTTTAACATGGAGTTAGCCGTTACATTCTGTATTCAGTTTAGCCGCCTATTGGCTTTGGCATGGCATTAGCCATTACATTCTGTATTCAGCTTAGCTGCCTATTGGCTTTGAAATGACATTAGACATTACATTTGATATTTAGGTTAGCTGCCTATTGGCTTTAACATGGGGTTAGACATTGCAGATGAGCTGTGTTTTTCCAAGCTGTGTTTTTCCACAAGATGGACCAAGCTGTTTTCTTCACACCAGACCTTAGAGCACGTAGATTTTGTGTTTACCTCGCAATCCAGTCTGAGAGCGAGTGAGCTCAGGAGAATTGGCCTCTCTCCACGGTTCCTCGGCTCTCACACTGAGGCCCATATTTATACTTTTTTAGCACCACATTTGCGCCGCTTTTTGATGCACAAACGGCGCAAACTTACAAAATACAATTGTATTATGCAAGTTTGCGCCGTTTCTGCGTCAAAAAATGATGCAAATACGGCGCTAAAAAAGTATAAATATGGGCCTGAGTTTGCTTTTAAGGATGACTCTGGGCTACAGAGAGGTAGATTGAATTTGCTTGACTTCAGACAGGAACTAGACGTCAGTTGCCTGTCTCCCGTTTGGGTAGAGAATCTCTTTCTCGCAGTTGACCGGAGTCATCAACTTGCAGACCCCAGAAAGATGAAGCTGAATATAGGCCCTACCTCCTAGCCCATACGGCGATGAATTTTGACTTTTATGCTTTGCTTTGAAGTTATGCTATGATATAATCACCTATATTTGCTGTGTACATTGCAACTGAGAAGTACTTTGATATATTTAGCTTTCATTGCTGCGACTACTTTTGAACGTGTGCTTCCAATCTACTAATTTTGTCTCTCAGGAACTTGTGGGTGGGGAATTAATAACAATAAATGTCTTCTTTAAACTCAGAAGTGCATTCCAGAGAGGTTCTGTAAGCTCGGTTATGAGATAAGAGGGAAAGCAGGACAGTATTGTACATATGTGCGTCACATTTCTATCCTCTCCTTATGCTAAACATCCCCAATTTGTGCAACACATATATGTAGGACACACATATGACCATCTATTGCGTCAGCCAACCCTAAAAATACTGTGAAGGAAGTAGCGGATCATGGTCCGCTGCAATACGATGTCACACATGTGAACATACACCATCAACACCATAGTGGGTGCAATCAGCCTATCTCTGATGTGTTCCAAATGTAACATAACATAAAAACAGAAAAAATGCCCAAAACCAGTTCATGCACTGAAATTTTGACGTTCCTAGCGTTATGCGTAATTTTTTGCCCACCAATACTGTATTTGCGTCATTTTTTTTGACGCACAGGAGTGAACATTAGGCCGCATCCAGATATTTGTACAGGCCATGTACTATTATTTGGATGCGGGCTAATTTTCACGCCTGTGCGTAAAAAAAAATGACGCAAATACAGTATTGGTGGACAAAAAATTACGCATAACGCGAAAAAGGGCAGACATTTCATACAGGATGTGATGTAATAGGATATCCTGTTTACAGATCATGTACAGTGGGTGTACTTTCACTTTGCAGTCTATGATTCTTCTAGACTGTGTGGCTGTGTAGAGAGTGGTGTCCTAAGATTTTGTGCTTTTTTGTCCTGTGTGCTGTCTCTATTGTCAATTTGTGAAATAAATATTGCTGGTGTATACTGTCCTACTGTGTTTTGTGTACATTTGTCCATTTACCTAGTGTTTTTGTTGTTTGTGGGAGTCTGTTGTGGGTAGTGGTAGTTTGGGGATAGTTGGGCTCTTTTAGTGGTTAAGTTTACTTTTCTTCTGTATTTGTACCCCTACTTTCCCCCATTTCCCCTTTCTATTTCTTTAACCCCTATTCCCTTTCACATTTCTACTATGTCTGGTAGACCACCTGGGAATCGTGATTGGTGGCCCTGTTGGTGAGTACTAATCATGTAAATGTGCACGATTAAATGCTCTGTAGTGACATCAGATGATTTGTACTATGTCTGCCAGCTAACTTGCTGACTGTGTGTAATGCTGGGGAAACATACAGGGATAATTGATGCACTATGGTAAGGATCACAATTGCTAGCTGTCAGGTAGCACGTGCTCAGCAAACTTACAGGATACTTTTCCATGAAGTAAATTGGTGCGGCCTTTGTGTCAGACAACCAAACAAAATAGGAGACAATCATCTCTATATAGGGCACTTTTGCCAGAGAAGTAAAGATGTACCAACATATTGGCTAACTTTGTTGACGCAATAGCTAGACTGACTTTAGAATCACTACATGATGCAGAAAATGAGTGCTGGCTTCACGTCAATTGATTATAGCAAAGTGGCTCAGACATATGTCCCATGTGAGTCTGGTGAGTGTGGAAGGAAAGCGTTCACGGAAGTACTATGAATGTTTGGGATTATGGTGGTCCTTTATCTTTTTGGATACATGTCAGATCTGGATTTGGAAACATCGTGAAAAGGTGTAAGGTGCCCTCAGCTAACATCTCAGACAGAATGTTTGTTGGAGTTAGTTGTGCCACATTCCAAATAGGGATGGCAGTCCAAAGGTATGCACATGGGTTCACATCTCCATGGTTGGTGCAAATCACCATAGCTGGGCCACATCAATTGAATAAACTGTAACAACAGGAGGGCTTACAAAAGTCCCTGCCCCTCCCTCTGTACATTGTACCTATGTGTCATAAATGTGTCATGGCCACATAGCATGTTTGACTGGTAATGCAGTCCTCAAGTAACCAGGCTTTGGATGTCTCTCTTGGATGCACATGATGAGACGATTACACTCCATATTTTTTTCAGGTCACCAATGACGGGGCATGTTTGCCACCACATGATAGTTAGGGCAAATGCATGTGTGCAGATATGTGTGTAACTGTCACAGGAGACCCATGCTATGTACAAGTTGGCTGTGATATATCAGATGCAGTATCATCATGTCTGAATGGCTGCCATTTCCTTATTCAGCCTACTCATTGTATATGTTAATGAAATTGTTGCTCTGTGAACAGATTTTGAGCACATTTCTTCCTTCCATGCCTTACAGGTGGACCGGCACCCTACACTGTGGGAGAGGTGGCGACATTTGAGGACCCCGACCACTCCAGTAAGTGTTGATATGTCAGTTATGTGTTGTGTTTGCTGGTTATGGACTCGTGTGTGTTGAACGCATAGCAAGGTGTGATGCGTTGGGCAATCATTTCTCTTGTTACATGAGTGGGATTTCAGTTTCTCAAATGTTTTGAGTTGACCAATGCGTATCCTATGGTATTATCTAGGGATTGTAGGCCATTCCTGTAGGCCCCACAGTGAGTACTGGGGTGAGTCATGTGGATGACACTTGTATCAACAAGAGTCGCACTGAAAGTCAGCTCAGATTTAGTCAGCCTGTCAGACCCACATTCTCCAAGATTGGTACAGCAAATTGCTTTCCAATAGACTTCTGCTTCCCTATTTACCAAGGTACTTATTGAACTGTAGGTAGAACCTCCTAGCAGCATGTACTTCCACATGTAGTGCTACAAGTATGTGGAACTTGAGTGCAATGGCCTAGGTGTGCATGCTAATCATGATCATGGGTGTTCTTGCAACTCTGTGTCTGATGTAAGTCAGGCCTTACTGGAAGTATATGTTGTGTACCAAGTTCTGCATTTCCTGACATGTGTGGCCCAATGATTGGTCCAGGGTTTGCTGACTCCTAATTGTTGATAGACCTTACCTGTGGTGTGTGTGTAGAGCCAAACACGTGTGGAGTTTTCTATACACTCCTCGGTGTACATGTTGTTGGAAATTGATAGTTGTTTATCCACTCCCCCAACCTCAAACACAGGCATGGGTTTGTGAATGGGTTACCTAGTACTGATGCTACCAGTATGTTAAACATACATGTGAATAAGTGACTGTTTGGTTGGAACCTAGTATACACACTCAGGTTTGACACTTGGTACTATACTGGCAAGTCCTGTTACAACTTGCAGACCATGTGGCTTTAGTTTTGCATTCCGTACACTGACATTTGTAGCCCAGGTCTTGGCGGAGGATATGCAGCATGATTGTTAGCTGATAACTGGCAGAACTCAGATGGCTAGTCAAAGCCAGTTGATACCCATCTTGTAGGTTATGGATGTGCTATGTGTGATGTGACCTTTGTAGGCTGGCCTGCCATGTACTTCCTCAGGGACATTCAATGATCTGTATTGTGATATGAGCTGTTACAAGTACAGTAGATGTATTGTCTGATTAACTTCTTGTGCCATTTCACACAATGCAGTTACTAATGTAGAATATTTGCATTTGTCTTCACAGCTGCAAACATGACTCCAGGCCAGGTCTGTGAATTCCAGCGCCGGGCCATGAGATACCAGCACATCCTGCTGGTGGAGTCGGGGTTCAGGAGGATGGCCCGTCGACATCGCCATGAATGGGCCTCCGGGGCATGGAGGGCTTTCCCACAGGGTGGCCCTACTTTGCCCAACACAGCCACCACCAGCACAACCACCACTTCAAGCCAGGTGGCCCCACCCACAGCTGGGACTGTTGTGCCTACATCTGCTGGACTTCCAGGTCCCAGCATTGGTACAGGTGCAGGACAGCCCACTGGCCTTGGCTCCACACACACACAGACCTCCTCCACCGGTACCCATACTGCCCCAGTTCCATCTGTTGACCCTGCAGCCTTCCACAACATGGAACGGAAGATGGACCGTGTGCTGCGCAAGTTAAGCCACCTGAGCCGGGATGTGCGCCACATTAACCGGCGTGTGAAGTCAATCAAGAGGACCCTCTGCAGGGCCAACCTCTAGACTGTTTTTGAAATGGACATGATTCCCTCCCCTCCCTCCTCTTTCCTTGTTCTTATAGTTAGTGGGCTTAGAGGGCTTAGGGTTAGGTTAGTATAGGCTGTTAGTTTAGTTAGTGTTAGTGGGTGGGGGGGTCCTCATTCTTTCTATTTTTACTTATTAAGTGTGTGGGTGGGTGGGGGGCTATGTTGGGGTTCTTGTGTGTTTAATAAAAAGAAAAACCAAAAAATATTTTAAAAAATATTTAAAAAATACTAAAAAATATATATTTGTTTAGGATAGTATAGTATGTGTTTAGGTTAGTATGTGTTGTCCTCCATGTGTCCCGTCTCATAAGGGGGGCGGGGGTGGATGTTTAGAACGTTTCGTTACATGTGATAAGTAAGTGTAGCTTAGGCTAGTTAGGGACAGTTATGGGTAATGAGTAGTCAGGGTAGATTAGGGTAAGAATTTTCCCTCAGTTTCCTCTTCTGTGATTAGCATTTAATAAATATTTGGTTAATCCTTAACAGTATGTGTTAAATGGTACTTGATCCTGGGTTTGGAATCAGTGTACATGAATTTTGTACTATTACATTTGGGTCCAATGCTACAAACAAATCCCAACTGAGCCGTACGATTGGCAGCTACCCCAGAGCTACCTTGCAAAGTTTCCACCGTTCGTTGCAACCACCAATCACAGTTAATATGGATGACAATGTGTTTCTGTTGATAAGTGTGTTTTCTACGTCACAAACAGTGCTTCCAGACTTGGTATTGGGGGAACAGTTTTAGGTCTGACTGCAGTATGATGATCAAGTACACCCTTATAATATGAGTTCTCGTAGGCACTCCTGTATTCTTGTCTTCATGACTCTCATACGTCATTTGTGACACAGTTCAGCATGATTACCTATTTGTATGTAAACTCAGACACCTTCATTTATGCAGTTTTTGAAGTGTTTGCTTAGATTAGTGTGCACTGTTATATGTGTTAGTATTGCATGGTGACAACATTTTGCGGCCACTATTTGATGACTTAGATATCCCTTGAGGAAGCATTCTTCTGTCCAACACAGCATGATGGTGTATGGTTTCTCACTTCATTAGATATGTCCCTCAGGATGGGCAGAGTATGATGTAATCATGGGCACTGTGCAGCTTTATCTGACTACTTAATACCAGGACAGTTGTATTGACAAGCTACGTAATTTGACAGTAGGCACATTTCAGTTATCTACTGCACAGTTGATATATCACATTACACAGAGACAAAGTGGTTGTGGAAGTGCTATTTATTGAAAAGTGCTGTAGTGCTATCTGTACATTGCCCATGATTGAGAGTCCATTATAGTGACATCTTACATTGTGATCGTACACAAGGGGTTAGGGAAATGCTTTTGACATGCTGGGGTTGATGTTTCAGACAGTGCAGAGATACAGGATTTACCAATGAGTAGGAGAGAGACAATCACTGGGCAGGCTGACAAGATATACAGTGGTAAGCAGAACAGTCATTAAGTAGAGTTGTTGCAAGACTGGCATGTTACAAAGCGCAGGACCTTGGTAATAGTTGGCCATGTGGCAGGGACTAGTGCTTCCAGGTACTTTTCCTTGTGAATGTGATCTGTTCCATGTCTTCTTCTTCTGATGTGTGTTGCCTCCTCTGTCCTTGTTGTTGGTGGTAGTGAAGGGGCAAAACACACTTCAGTGTTAGAAGATGTGGAGTCAGACATCCCGGCGCTGCTCCCTGTGAAGGTCTTAAGGGCAGTACTGCAGCAAGGAGGATCTGCTGGTTTTTGAGAATAGCAGCCACATCACGATGGTAGTCAGCCAGGTCGGCCCTGAGGGGTTCAATGTTGCATTCGTGCACAAGTTGACAAGATTGCTGTTGTAGGTGTTGGGTCAACTGTATTACAGCTGTGCGGATTTCCTTCTGTTTTTTTTGCTGTTCCTGCAAGATAGATGTTAGGGCTTGCATAGCTGCTGCCTGATCTGCAGATGTCATCATGCACGAATGCACCCCCTCTAGGCTGGCTGCCATAGTTTTCATCCCCACCCGCACCTCCTTGGCCAGCTCCCGCTGTGCTCCAACTACAGTTCTCTCAAAGCTGGTGCCAGTGTCGTCAGAGTCCTCAGCTGTATTGGAGCTGGCAGGTCTTACAATGGGGGTGGTGGGTGGATCCTCTGCGATGGCTGCTTGTTCTGTGCTCCTCCTTGTGACTGAAGGTGGGGTCTGGAGGGTTTCAAGGACCTTTTGGATAGTCTCCTGGGGAATGTTTATCGGCTCGTCATCCATGTCATCAGGGTAATCTGGGACAGGCATATCCGCAGGAGATCCATCTTCCTCTGCAATGACACAGGGTACAATTAGTGTGTCTGTGTTGTGGCATGAGTGATGTGACATGCCTGCCTTGTGATAAATTCACATTGTGATCTTGTTTCGTGTTCATTGCTCCAGTCCTTCAGATGGGCATTCTCCCAGGCCTATGGCCCACCTGCATGTCACATGTATGTTATTGAGTTATTAGACTTGTTGGCATAATCTCTTCTAGGTGTTGGTTTTGGCCAAATAGAGAATTGCCACCTTCTTGTCCTACTCAACCCTGCGTCTACATCCATTCTCATGGTGAGACCTTTCACTGGCTGTGGGTGCTCTGATGGCACTGGCAGCACACTTAACAATCTGGACCTGCCCCAATCTCTGATCTTTCACATCCACTTAAATGTATTTGACATGTGGCATATCCTATGCATAGCAATGTTATGACACGATATGGATGTTGGCATTGGTAATGTGTAATGCTGATATTGGGGAATGTGTGGTACATTAGATTGCCCTGATAGTCGTAGCAGTGTCCTATTTCCTATTCTGACTGTGCAGGTGTATTTCAGTGACCAGTTACATGTGCCCCCCCCCCCCCCAATGCTGTTGTCTGAGCAGTATGACATTTGGGATGTTACATTGTGACCCAGGCACAGGATGGACCCTGACATATGCAGCATGGGTTTGTCCTTAGTGCTGTGTAGCTCCTATTGTTGTTTACATTGGCTGCTGTTTGCAACAACTATGTGCATTGACATTTGACAGTACTGGGGCCTTTGTCTTGTTTCAGGGGATTGTTGAAGTTGTCATCCTCAACCCCCTAATTTAGGTGTGTATGATCCATGGGGAGGTTACTGCCATTGGCTACTTGAGCTGCACACAGAGCGGAAGTGGTAGTGGCAACAGTTGTCGCAGTTACATTCCAGTTGTCGGTATGGCTAGAGGTTGCTAAGAGGGCCCTAGTTAATGTAGGGGGTATGGTGGCTGACGTGTGCCGGGTTGTCAGTTTGACGTTGTGCCCTTCCCTCCTGGCGTGGATTTCCCTTTGCTCCATCGTTGGCATGGCAGCATGCCCCCATGGGACTGTTGTTGGTGTAGTGTAATGGTGTGCCCCAGCTTCTGTTTGTGCAGGCCATGCCCCCATGCCATCCCCCTTTACCCATGCCACTCCATGTATATGATGACTTCCATGCATTTTGTGGTCCGTATCCCCCCCCTGCTTACGGTTAACAGTGCATTTTAATTCCCCATGTGACTTATCCTGCATGTGCGTTGTCTCCTGGTAGTCTGCGCTGTCCTGTCCTTGAATCCCTGTTACGATCTCCTCAGGGATGACGGCTGTGACCATCTCCTCCATGTGGTCCAGGGCCTCTTGGTGTGCTGGACTCGCACCTCCAGTCTGCAGTGCTGCCTTCCTGTTCCTGGCCATCTTTTCCTTGGTCCTGCGCTTGCAGTCATGCCAGCGTTTCTTGCACTTGATGACTGTTCTACGTACTTCAGCCACACTGTTAACCTTGTAAACAATTTGTTGCCATATAGCCTCTCTCCTACTGATTGGCAACTTTGAGGTGACAAACAATTGGTGCTGGTGTTCCGTCACCTCTTTCACCAGAATTTCCTGCTCCTCTGCACTGAAGCGACACTTTCTTTTCTTCTTATAAGTGTCCTGGTTCTTGTGTGGGTCCTCCTGGCTGGTTCCTGGATTGTTGTAATCTTCCTGGGGTCTGTAGTGGCATCTGGGATCCATTTTGGCTCTCCTCTGGTGAAATGGCAGTGTTCGCTGGGTTTTTTGACGCTATTGCGTCAAAAAACTGCGCATATCCGGTTTGTGGGGTCGTAAATCGACCCACAGTCATTTCCGCCGCGTTACCATCGTTTTGCTTTACGACTTGACGATGCGGTGTGCGTCAAAAATAATGACTTCCACCTGTGGTTTGCGCCGCCGTGCGTCAAAGTATAAATTTGACGCCTGCACGGCGCACCAAAATGGCATTAGCCGGCGATAATATTTTTTACGCATAACTGCGCCGGCGCAGTTTTGCGTCAAAAAGTATAAATATGGCCCTTAATAGTGCTTGAACATTTGAGTCAACTGTAGCATTTCTGTAACTGATTTGAAGAATTACTGAATTAACACCATACAACTAATCTCACATTAAATTGAAGTAATCTTTACAGTTGCTGAGGTTTCCTTGTCATAGTCATTTTTTCACTAGACTGCTGTAGTGAGAAATGTGATATATTTCTTTTCCCTTACATCACCTGGATACTGGACAACACATGACGAGCCCTCCACAAAGCACGTCCTCATTACAAACCACTGCCGCACACGGAGAAAAACAGCAACACTGCTCAGGACGTCCAACGCAGACCTAACAGTCATCTTCAAGAACTTCTTGCAGACCAAAAGCGTCCACAACCTCATCATGGCTACTGATTCCTACTACACTGCTTGCTTTCAAGTATCTGCTTTGCTCATATCTGCTGGTACCTACAATAAAACAGTACCTTTGTTGATTGCTTCCCAGATGCAACTTCGGAGATCCCATTAATCAATTACAATCTCTGTATGCTGTCTGACCTTAATAAGTAGTTTGATAGCTTGGACCCTCCCCAAATATATCCCTCAACACAAATCTAGGGACTCTCTTCCACTTCTCACAATTTGTGTCTTGATCTACACATATAGCGGGCCACTACGTGGATACAATTTTGTCTCCACCTTTGTCCAATTACAATAGCAGGAAACCTCCTTGTCATCACCAGTGACCTTCAGCTCATATATTTTCTGGTCAACTATGCAACTTGAGCAACCACCCTCAGACAAAGGAACAAACTCAATAGCTTGGCACTCTAAGCACACCTCTGGTCTTTCTCACCTCCAAACTAAATAATAGAGGGGTACAGCTCTTGGCTTTGCCAAGGCATTGACTAAAACATTCCATTCAAGACATTCATACATCCAAAACACTGACCTAGGATTCTGTGGCTCAAAAAAGAGATAAAACAGTTAAATCCAAAAAACACTGCATTTCATTGTAAATGGAAGAAGTCTAATGATCAACATGACAAAACAAGCCTCAAACTGGTGGATCCAAAAATCGTCCATCAAGAAGGTAAAATGCAAAAACACCCCAATATTCCCAATAGATTTCTAGCAATAAGCTACCTACCAATGACTTCATAGGTGTTAGAAATTGAGTTTCTGGCTGGCAGAAGTATGCACCTTGTCCAAGCAAAACCTTAGTCCTAGTAAGTCAGATACACACCCTAAATTAACCTGTGCTCACCATCTGATAGCTGGCATACAGCAGTAAGGTTTAACTTAAGGGGTGTCATAAGGCCCATCTATGGACTCACTATAGTTATGCCTCATTTCTTAGCACTCTAGTAATTATGATGTTTCTGCTCCGCACAGTCGAACATTGCTCATTTTTCTTTTGTGTCATTGTTTTAAAACACACTGTAATGTCACTTGTTGTGCAGCCACTTTCCAGAGATTCTGTCTGTACATTCTTCACCTGCTCAGGGGGCTCAACAAAGTCCAAGTGCTTTTTTCTGTCGATCCAGCAATCGTTGCCAGGTTCCTATAGACATAACCCAGTAGTTTTTCACTGTATCAAGCTAATGTTATAAAACAAGCCCCGTAGTGTTTAGCTTTAGAGAGGAGGATTCTAGCAGAGCAGACCCATCTGTGGAACAGATGCCCTCCGGGGCAGCAGCCTGTGTAAAGTGGGTTTACATTTCCCTATGAGGACCACTTGACTACCAGAGGTATGGGGTTTGCTGCTCCCAGAGATCTCTAATAATAACAATAATAGTCTTCCTGCACACAACATAACAGGATAGCCTTAGGCCACTAGATTTGCATTATGGTGGCACTATTTGTATTATTCGGTTTTCTAACTGCTATTCAGATTTTTATAAATATTGGCAGTATTGTAATGGCATGCAATTTGCTTCATAATAGGCTACCTTAGTTGCAATAAATATATTGTGTACTTTCACTGTTACTTTTTACTGTTGCTATGGATATGTATAACTGAGATAATGTATGAAAAGGACCGACCTGTTTCTCCACAGTTTCCATGAGAGGGGGCTAGAGTGTCGTCCTTTTTGGGTTGCAAAATTGCTTGCCACTCTGTGACGTTAGGAGTGCAAGTAAGGCACTATGAGTTTGTTGGAATTTTGGTATGACAGTACAGATTTGCCGTAGGAGGCACGCCCCTGCATACTGACGTTCTGTTGTCCCATGACACAGTTCTGCAATTGCAGAATCCCTGCGACATGGCACTACCAACGATGTGTCTGGTACTTATATAATGGGTCACTGGTGTAGAACTCCTCAGTATTCATAGTGCCCTCACACCCTCAATGGAGAAATCTGTGGTGTGTGGAATTTATCCTCCATGGTATTATTTTTTTTAAAACAGGTGGTTGTTTGAGCTCAGCTTACCCATTTTTTTAATTTTATCGTTTTGTTACCACTTCTGTTTTTAAGATGTATATCAACATGACACGTTTCAATGCCTCACTAATGAGGGCGCACACAATCGACCGGTTGATGATGTCTGCATCTGCTGGAATCAAGGAGAAACCAGAGCCTTCCGGATGGATCCCACACATCGGGGACCTTGTGAGAGAGAAGGTCATGGTGAAGGAGGAGTTTGGTCCTGTATACTGTTCTCCTGTGCCAGTCCTTGGCACACAAGGTACAAGAACTGTAATTTTGCCCCTCCTTGCTAGTTCCAAAGACAATCTCAATTGAACATGCCAAATTACATCATGTGGCGGATACGGACCAGTAGGCCTCAATAAGTCTTTGGTAGTTCCCTAACTCCCCTCACTACCATACAGGAAATTCCTCTATAGCATGTGAGCACCACGGACACTGTTTATTCCCAGCTGCGTGGGGGGTGGAGGGTGTGGGGGGTCTGGGGTGATGCTCCCAGAATCACATTTATTACTTCCAATTTCCTCTGCAAATACCAGCCACAATACAGTCATGAATACTGTACTTCCTGCAACATCCTTTGGTGGTAATTTGGTTTCTACAGACCCACCCCTCTGTGACTCTACCAGTTCTCTGATACCATCAGTAGCTCCTAATTTTCAACAGACTACTTCTGGTTACTTTGTGGGTACGGACGATTTTTCATGACACTCTTTTGACTCTTCCACCATCTCAGACACTCCACCTATGAAAGTTTGTGTTTTCTTTTCATGGCTAAAACGTAAGTATTTGGTTCCAAATTGGATATATGTTTGGATGATCCCAGCCTCAATTTTTTTTTCTTTCGATTGGACTTGTGACTGTCTTTTTTTTGTTAATCAATGGCCACTATCGCCCAGAAAGTTCAGCTGCAGAACTGGTCAAGGAGGTGCTGACGCCCCATTCTTCTTTCCATAGACTGACAAGAGACTTGTTATGTTCGAATATTTCAGCTGTGCAGCTAACAGATGGAATTGTTTGTGATAAAGTTGCCTTCGATGTCTTTGGCCCCACCGAGATTCTGCAGATTCCATATGTGTTCAAAATAGCCATGGGTGATGTCACTGTCCCTGGGTTACATTCTGATGATTGGGATATTGATACTGTTAATGCAATGTTGTCCGAGCTAGGATACTATACTGTCTTCCAAGATGAGGATCTTCTAAAATCAGCCATTAAGGACATCACTATTTCCAGAGAGCCAACATTAAGCGTACAGTTTTTAACTATACACAGTCAGAACATTATCCAACCCCCCAACAGGGCAGTTCTAAAAAATACAAAGCTAAATTTGCAAATGTTTCCACTTGCAATATAACTGACCCGACTTCCTTCTATTTTAAGTTAGTCCCCACAACAGCAAAGAAATACATATTGATACAACATATGAAATCTATTTGGGGAACCAAACCTTGGCAGATTCAGGGAACATAAACTTTGTTTAGAGCCTGTTTAATCCCTACACAAATTATTTTTTCAGAATAATACAGTTCAAAAGACTACATGTTTGGGATTCACAAAAATTAAGGACATGACTGGCCCCAATAGTCTCTCTATTGCCCATTTTGACAACTGGCAGAATATATTAAATTACACTGAAGAACAGCTCAATGAAATAGTCCAAAATGGTACATTTAACTCTACAATTGCAAGTCCCCACGGGTGGTTATTGTGGCCAGAGGACACAAATGGTTGACATACTCGTTATTTGAATTCCTCACAGGGGTTCAAGGTAAGCAGACCAGACCCTCGTTATTCCCCATCTCAACACTTAGACATAGCTTGCCCACTGAATATGCAGCGACTATGTCAACAATGGTTACAGCATTCCATGCTGACTGCAGTAAAACAACGTCTTTCTCTCCTATCGCAGGACATGGATCTCTCAGATTTCTGGTTGGGTCCTAGATCTCCAAGTTAAAAAAATATGTATTTAAGCAACCTATAATGAAATTTGAAAATTGATGCAAATAGAATCCGCTGCACATTTAACACAAATTGATCAAGATAATTTGGATAAAGTACTTGCTGTTGTTGATATTAGCATTAACACACTGTCTTCTCAAATTTACAGTTTGAATAACATTGTATCATTTTTTATTAATATTATGCACAATGATATGTCTGTACTGTACCATGGGCAAAGTCAGCTTAGGTCTATAATGCAGTTTAGCGGGACATTACAAGTACTTAAAATGGCAGAGTACTTTAGCAATACAAGCCACCTATTTATGCTATTTAATCTGACCCGTAAACAACAACTCATGGCTCAGAAAGACGCCAAATGCATAATATTACATATCGAGAAGTTGGACAAGCTACCCTTTACCATTTCAGAAACACCGTTTGCAGTTTGACTAATACATGGAGCAATATCCCTTCCTATTTCAACATTTCAGTTCACTTTCTGCATGAAACATTTCCCCATGGGTAGAGACGAAGCCCTAGGTGGGAGCTTCTTTCACGAAATATGGTCATTCCACTTCTTTCACAAGATATGGTCATTCCACTTTGAATTTCATTGTGAATGGCTAGGTCGGGAGGTGTTCCTTACTGGAAAGGTGTGTGAATCCTCTGTAGCCACTCACTTGTGTGCAACAGTTCCTGTAATGTGTCTGTTCCAAATTTGGCCTTTTTTTTAATCTTTTTTTTTTTTTAAAGGAATTTCAGTTTCTGCAATTTGATCCCCTATATTCTTTTGGTTTCCCAAATAGTAAAATATTGTAATAATGTCCTTTTCCCTCCTACACATGCGGTTCTTGATAACTCGTTATGGCCTTCATTCCAACTTTAAAGGCAGATTTCAATAAGCTAAGCAGGCTCAAAGCCTTATTGTTTCAAAAAGAAGTAGTGTTAACGTTTGAACTTCAAGTCGCAAGGACGTCTAGTGAAATACAGTAATTCTTATCTACAAACCTCCCATTATATTTTGGCGAGTTAGTAAAATGCATCTTTAATGCGTCTAATGCTGTCAGCAAAGCACATTTCTTTAAAACTATAGGCACTGGCTTGGGCAGTACCTTCCAGAATATTTCTGAAATTATACCAGTTTTCATTCATTCATTCATTATTTTCCTATATTTTGGGAGGCATTCCCTTGGTGTTATTCCTCATCTGGGGCATTTTGGTCCTATTTTTGTTACTCCATAATGGATGTGTCTGCCCAAAGCCTGCTAATACTGGACCTGCCAACAATCCAGCTGTGCCGTATGCGCATGATCTAGTGGCTTGGAGCCCCATTACTCCAGGAACTAGAATTTGACTGGTCACTGTCATTCTAACTGGCCTGGTTTAACTGTGTTCAACCTGTGCTCTGCAGCCTATGGTGTCCCCTTGAATGGGCACCAGATATCTGCCTTGCTCTGCAACCTCCTGTTCCTATGGACATAAATTGGTTGATTAGTCCAATTAAAACCCATTTCCGGAGTTGCCTGGGATTCACAATAATTAAGGACATGAAAGGCCCCAATATTCTCTCTATCGCCCATTTCAAGAACTGGCAGAATATATTAAATTACACTGAAGAACAGCTCAATGAAATGGTTGCTTGCTTGCTTCAAGATGCTTGGTATGGCTTTCTTCCCACTGGGGAGACGGGTGCATAAGCATCATAATTACTCACCTCTGACTTAGATAACACGGAGGTAGCACAACCGGCATTTCCTCAGCATTGGCTGATAATGAGGATCATATCTGTTCTCTTGAGATATGGACTGGGGGTGTTCAATAATCATCTGCAGAGTTAGAATCTGTCCTGGATTTAGTAACCATTGACGTGGTGGAAGAGTTCTTGGGTGCCTCCAACCCTAACTAATTTGGCCTGTTTTTCGAAATTCTCACCAGCCCTTATATAAATATTTTTTGTATATTATGCATTCTAGTATTGGATTGAGTTTGCTTGGCTTTTCATTTTATTTGTTTGCTATATTGCTGTCCCGTTCATGGGAAAGGGGTGGGGAGTCATGAGGCTCATTCATGGACTTATTATATTTATGCCTCATTTCTTAGCACTCCAGGAATTTTGATGTTTCTGCACTGTCGTACATTGCACATTTTTCTTTTGTGTCATTGTTTTGAAACATAATGTAATGTCACTTGTTGTGCAGCCACTTTCCTTGGATTCTGTCTGTACATTCTCCAACTGCTCAGCAGGCATAAGTGCCAGGTGTTGTTTTCTGTCCATCCGACAATCATTCCCAGGCTCCTATACACATAACACAGTAGTTTTTCACTGTAACAGCTAATGTTATAAATCAGGTCCCGTAGTGTTTAGC
Organism: Pleurodeles waltl; assembly: GCF_031143425.1. NCBI lineage: Eukaryota > Metazoa > Chordata > Amphibia > Caudata > Salamandridae > Pleurodeles > Pleurodeles waltl. The sequence continues at coordinate 926,782,838 of NC_090439.1, read as the reverse complement.
TTTAGAGAGAAGGATTTTAGCTGAACTGACCCATCTGTGGAACCATGATCCTTGCAGTAGAGGGGATGCATCAATGTGATGCACCAGTTCCAATCGCCACTGCAGTGTTGATGCGCAGGTTCTGGATTTTGCAGCATTTTATACCCACTTCCAAGGGCTCAGCACAAGATTTGCACCACTTGGCAGGTCAAGACTTGTTGCAAACAAGCAGAGTCCAGGGTGTGTTGCAGGATGAAGAGATGTATTTCATGTCCCTAAGACTTTAGAACAGAAAGCAAGCCAGTGGAGTCACTTTGGTTATGGGTTGGAGAGATTCAGGTCCAGTCCTTCTCACTACCAGGCAAGGAGGGCAGCAGGCCACCACGGCAGAGCAGGAGCCCAGCAGAGTGACAGTCCTTTCAGCAGCACAGCAGTCTTCCTTCCTCGCAGAGTATCCAGTTACGGAAGTGCACTGACTTGGTGGTGTCTGAGCCTCAGTTCTTATACCCAGTTGTGCCTGTGAAGTGGGAGAGACTTCAGAGAAAGGCCTTCAAAGTGCACAGAGTCCCTGATATTCCTGCCCTGTCTCCAGACTACTATAGAAGGTTATGCAGCAATTTGTTTGGGACTAGGTTTTGTGTGGGATCAGAACACGGCCCATTCAGGGGTCAGCTCCTCCCCCCCAATCCTGCCTAGGATGGCCCATCAGGCTGTGAATAGTTCATTAGTCACACTTAAGCTCCCTTTGTGTGTGGCTGTCTGGAAGAAATGCACAACGGCCCAACTATATCCCACCCGGACGTATATTTAAAGACAGGCTGAAGGCACCAGATGGTTAAAGTAAGAAAATGGCAACTTTCTAAAAGTGACATATTCAGAATTGCAATTTAAAATCCAACTTCACTTTCAAATGTGATTTTAAATTGTGACTCCAAAGACACCAAACTTGGGGGTCCCATCCCTTTCCATTGAAAACTACACTTACAAAGAACTTATCACTACTAGGACATGTAAAACTTTAAGGTACACTTACTACTTGTTTTAATACACTGCACCTCGCCCTTGGACTGTCTAAAGCCTACTTTAGGGGTGAAATATGTATTACAAAGGAAAGGTTGGGTCTGGCAAGAGAGTTAACTTGCCAGGTCGACATGGCAGTTTAAAACTGCACACACAGGCGCTACAATAGTAGGCCTGAGTCATTTCGTAAGGACTGCTGTAGTGGGTGGCACAATCAGTGCTGCAGGCCCACCAGTAGCATTTAATTTACAGGCCATTCTGACAGATGTTATCTCTTAACTATGACCTGCAACACCAGAGTATAGAACTAAAGGGAACCCCCATGTTAACCTATCAGAGGGATAGGCCTTGCAACATTGAAAACCGAATTTGGCAGTATTTCACTGTTAGGACATGTCAAAAACATCAGTACATGTCCCATCATTAGCATACACTGTACCCTGCCCTTGGGGCTACCTAGGGCCTGCCGTAGGGGTGCCTTACATGTATAAAAAGGGAAGGTTAAAACTGCCCACACAGATGCTGCAGTGGCAGGTCTGTGTCATCTTTATAGGGCTACTAATGTGGGTGGCACAACCAGTGCGTCAGGCCTAATAATAGCATTTGATTTACAGACACTGGGCACCTCTAGTGCACTTTACTAGGGACTTACTAGAAATAAAATATGCCAGTCATGGAAAAGCCAATTACACATACACTTTACACAGGAGCACTTGCACTTTAGCCCTGGTCAGCAGTGGCAAATTCCCCAGAGTACAAAAACAGCTAAAACAGAGTCCAGCACACAGTCAAAACATGGGAAGCAGAGGCAAAAAGACTGGAGAGAGCACGCCAAGGATGCAAGGTCTATCACTAATACATCATTAAATATACATGTTTATCCATGTGACTGTGCTGTGCTTTGCCTCACCTAAAGACATTGCCACTAACGCACTGCTCCCACAAATTCCCTAGTTCCTTCCATGTACTTTTTCATCGCTGCCCAAGCAGCTCCCTGGGCAGAGTCACACTAGCTGCTTTTGTGTTCCACAGCAAGGCTCTTCTCTTCATTTTGTGAGGGGGCACTTACTTTTCCCTGTGACCGAGAACAGGGTCTCAACTATCTGCCCTGCTCTAGTTGTTTCTGAAGATTTATACACATTTGTTATCAAATCATTGTTCTGAAGGTTAACTCCTGGCTCTTACCGCCACACAACATTTCAGTTCAGTCTGTAGAGATACTATTTCCATGAAGGATCAACCACGGGATGCACAGCATCCCACAAATGTGCAGCACTAACCATTTGTAGGAAAAGAGTATCTCATTGTTCTGCATAGAGCGCCGGCACATGCAGCACCACATATGTATATTGCAACCAGATTAATCACATATGTAATTGCATGAGTAACAATAATAATATATTGCTTTTAAGGAGCGCTCAACAACACACCTATTTCTAAGCCTTGTAAAATACAGGTGTTAATAGTGCTACTAGCCAGTCTGATGGTACTTAATGCACAGACTTTCGAACACAGATTGAGTTAGCATCGGTGGGATTCATACTTATGCCACAAATCACAGCGGTTATCTCTGTTCTCACTTAACTCGGTCACCAAGAAGGCTGTGAGATAAGTGCTCACTGCTTACACGTGTTGTGATCAGACTTGTACTCTCAAACTGTCTGTAAGCTGAAAGCTTTTAGGTTAGATAATAATTGTGATTTATAGCTCCTGGAAATAACAGAAGTGTTCATAAAGCACTATAAAATAGGTGTTAATCTCATGAGTCAGTAGATCAGAGAGCCTTGTACCTGGACCCTGTCTAGCGCAGTACTCATGTGAAGGCGCCATTACATGGACGCATGCTGCAGCACCACCTTAATGCTGACATGACCATCACACCAATCATTGTCCACTAAACAGAAACACATAAGTTGCCAAAAAGCAATGGTCGTTTAGGGCTGAAATCACACAATCATTGTGTTGTCAAAGGCGTCAAATATCAGACAAAAAAAACAGGGTGACACCGAACCGAGTCCGCACAGGGGAGCAGGTGCAACTGTAAGGGAGATACTGCAAGATACCATGCACAAGACAGACGAGAGAGCTGAAACTGGTTCATGAAGGTGAGCAGCGGCGAGAGCAGAAGGAAGGAAGACAGAAAAGCCATATGAAGACGGGGAGAAAAGGAGCAAAGTTCGAGCAGTTTGAGAAACAGCAGAATAAAGGACGAGAGGCCAAGGGAAGAACGGAAGAAGAACAAAGAAGTACGCGGTTCTCACAAATGTCCAGGCGTGAGTCCAGTCCGGGTTTCCTTTTTTTGTATCTGGGACGTGTAGGCATGATTTGTAGAGAGCAACAGGATGCACGCAAAAATGGGCCTAGAGACACCTGAAAATAAAATGTACAGGTGGAGAAGACGCGGTCAAATACTTGCTGCGACACTAGTACATAGGCACACGCTGGTCTGAGTGCAGCCGTGATGGTTCATCCGTCCGGTCCCACTCTGGGTTGGCTGCTTAGCCAAGGATGGTGGGGAGATCTCCCTGCTGTGCGCCAATTCAGATTGTGGAAAATGTGTTGATCTGCTAGACATGAGGAAAACGTTGTTGCAGTCATCTTCCTGCGGCTGTGCACACTGGACTTGCTCTAATTTCTCATGTGCATTGCATCCCAAATCTACATCTACAATAGAGAGAGGGTCCTGCAGAGCCACGCTGGGTGCAGGTCCTGCTCTGTGCCATACCCATGACGACTTAAGCAGCATCTGCCCTGACTAGGCCTCTCACCCGAGCCTCTCCTGATGTTCTCCTCAAACTTAATGATTGTCTAGTTGTGGTTCGTGAGGATTGCGTTACGTTCTGACCTAATGAAAGAACTATATGCGGCTGGACGAGAGAATTTAAAAAAAAAAAAAAAAAAAAGCAATACATTAAACCACAAAACTTGTGATTGTTATTTAAGGGGGTGTAAGCTTGCCCTGCTTGATACCACTTCCCCTCTATGTATCTAATAATTCCTATCACAATGCAATATATAACTACACCGCGCAAGCCGCTGCGTTACATTATATTTATTTACTAAGTCATGCAATGTGTCCTTGTGTAATGTAATTGGTGCTCATGTAAAGCATTCAAATACCATCAGGTCAAGTCAGGCTATATAAAACTGCAAATCAAAGACAAAATTATAGACTTGATCTATGTGCCCCCAATTCAGCTAAGACACCATTTTTTTCAAGCATCTCTAGACCGCTGAAAGAATTTTGTTGCATCTGATTTGTTATCTGGAGCATAGCTGCGGATCCCATACTAGACAGAATGACTTGCGACTGATAATGACAAAGCCATCGTGAAAGATGTTATCTCTTAGTATGGCCCACAACACCAGAGGCACATCTCCAACCCTAGCGCTAAAGAGTCTAAATATGGGTCTTGTGCCCATGGTTCTTGTTAATGGATTGATTATTTGCTGCCGTGAATGCTGTCATGCAAATCCTTTAAAAATGTGGAATATTAGAGGGAAGGATCTCAGACCATGCAACAGTAACTTTGAAGTTAGGTCTCGGCCTTGCGGCTCCGAGCTCCAAAGAAATGAGTATCTTGAGATGTAACATACCCGCAGGAAAGGAAATATTGAGACCTGCAGTCAGAGAAACCAACAAAGCTTGAACGTCGTACGAATTCACCAGAAGGCCAGGGTTGGTGGAAGTGACATCAGACACTATTTGACCTTAATGTTCACTCACACACATACTTGCACATACACAAAGAATCACACACACACTCTCTCTCTCTCTCTCACAAACACAGGGTCTCACCTGAACGCATGTATACAACATACATTTAAAAGCAATCCCAACTTACCTCTACTGCCAGGGAGGGTTCATATTCTAGCTAATTGTACTGAATTATTATTCACTGTTACTGTAATTAAAAATAACAAAAATAAGGAGATTAGAGCCCTAACCAATGTCTACAAGGACAAGCTACTCGTGTTCCTGGCACTGATTTTGCTACCTCTGAGGCCAGAGGTCGCAAATGCAGTGTCCGGCGTTGCAAAGGGAAAATCAGGGGCCACAGCTGCGACCCTGGAGACTCCTGAATGATGTCCATGCAGCAAAGGTTCCATCTTTTGACACAGATCCTTTGGCTATGATGATATATGGCTACACTATAGGTCAATGTAAATGGACAGAAGAATCATCCTGATCACAAAGAAATAGTTTTTACTGAAATGAGAAAAGCATGATGTATGAAACGTGACCACATTGTTAGTTGTACTGTAAACACGAAACCTTTTCGATTCCGGGTACACATTCAAAGCAGAATCTACCCAGACCCAAATAAAACTTGCTATGAACAGAGCATGAAAATGGGGTGCCTACTGGCCGCCCAACTAAAATGCAGAATCGACGATCGCAATACTAGCTACCCGCGATGGGAACAGCTCCCTCCTTATCCTTCCGGTCAGTTTCATTAATGTGCTGGTGGCATTCTTTCGGAGGCTGTATACAATGGAATGCCCAGGCTACATAGCAGCTGAAGAGTCAATCTTGGAAGATGCTAATATGCCAGCATTAATAAAGCAAGGCAGAACTAATTCCAATTAATGTAATTATTTTTAATAACATTTCTTGTTACATTATTTTTGCAATTCAAAATAAGTTTTTAAAATGGTATCAATAAATAATATATGTTTAACATTAATTTATATTTTTCATTATTTCAATTAATTTAATTAAAGCTAGCATTATTTTGTAAGGAACATAATGTTAATGATCCTATTAAGTACATTCCTCCATTATTTTCTATGGGAGGGTGTTGCAGCATCAGGGGTTGGCCAAAAGCATGTGCATAATTCTAATTATGCCAGAGTAATTCGGTCATTCCGCGTTGCTCTTGTGAGGTGGAATTACAGATTCTAACGCCTTGAGCAAAACCGATTCTACTGTTCAGGGAATATCGGACCACAAGAAGCACTGAACAATGCGAAAGCACAAATGCTCGCATTCGTCTTTTGGCGTACATGATCAGAACGTTCAACGGTCATGCGAGCGGCAGGGCTTTAATGTTGTCAGGCAGAATTTAGAGTAGATTTTGTTTTTTTACCACTGCACACACGCAACAACCCGATCGCTGCAACAAAGTTCACAGATCTCTTCACAGTGGCCTTCCTCTGGCATACAGGGGCCACAGACTTTAACCTGCACACGGGCAAAGACCAGATTGGTGCAGCCATCTCCCGACAGTGATTCAATCGCCAGGACACCCAACTTTGACCTTGCTCCCTCCATCGTCATCCTCTTCCTCACATGGAACACTGGTCTTGGCAAGAAGGCAGGCACTGTGCTCCAGGCTCACTGGCAAGTGATCTTTAGTTTCCTGGGTGATGTCCCCCACATAGCTGGGAGACTGGCAGGCTGTGGTCACAGTCTTGGTCACAGGCAGAAGTTTTGCAGAGCTTCTTCGCCTCCCAAAACCTAACAGGGTGCTTGGAAGTTGACAATTTTGTTTGGGGGGGGAGGAGAAGCTGGGAGCTCCTCTTCTTAAGGTCCATTTCCAGACACCAAATGTGATTTAGAGTCTGAGATTGGGATCTGCTTCCTTTTGAAGTGCCATCTCCTTCCTCCAGAAAGCAATCTGTCACAGCAGGAGGGACTCCAAATCACAGCACAGGTCATGGGAGTGACTAGAGGTTGACCTTACACCCCAAACATGTTTTTAACAAGGACGCACTAATTAGCACTGCACATCACTCCAATGTAGGCTAAGGGAGATTTAAGCACACAGCAGCTGAGTTTTCAAAGATTGAGCCTGTAAGCTTCACTCCAGTGACACAGGTAAAAATTTGGTTATCCCTACTAATCACTACACAGTATGGTGCCACAATCAATTTTTCCCTATTTTAAATTCTTAAGTAAATGTATGAGCTGTCAAGACACCACACAAACATAACACAACTATAAGTACCTATTACTAATCTACTAACTATTACCTCTAACCTTGGGTTCCAGAGGAGCATGCAGGTCATCACAAACGCCTCGTCAGGGTGGATTGTGATACATAATGAAAATATCACTTACCCAGTGTACATCTGTTCGTGGCATCAGTCGCAGTAGATTCGCATGTTTTGCAATAGCTCGCCATCTGGTGTTGGGCCGGAGTGTTACAAGTTGTTTTTCTTCGAAGAAGTCTTTCGAGTCACGGGACTGAGTGACTCCTCCTTTTGTCTCCATTGCGCATGGGCGTCGACTCCATCTTCGATTGTTTTTCCCCGCAGAGGGTGAGGTAGGAGTTGAATTGTAGTAATAGTGCCCATGCAATGGAGTGACTAAGTATGCACCTATTTAAGGTTTAGATGATACATATATAAATAATTGAAGGTAACTTCCAAACTGCTACAGGCTCCCGGGGAGGCGGGTGGGCACATGCGAATCTACTGCGACTGATGCCACGAACAGATGTACACTGGGTAAGTGACATTTTCAGTTCGATGGCATCTGTCGCTGTAGATACGCATGTTTTGCATAGACTAGTAAGCAGTTATCTCCCCAAAAGCGGTGGATCAGCCTGTAGGAGTGGAAGTAGTCTGAAATAATGTTCTTAATACGGCTTGACCTACTGTGGCTTGTTGTGCGGATAACACGTCTACACAGTAGTGCTTGGTGAATGTGTGAGGCGTAGACCATGTGGCTGCCTTACATATTTCTTGCATTGGGATGTTTCCTAGAAAGGCCATGGTAGCACCCTTCTTTCTGGTTGAGTGTGCCCTTGGTGTAATGGGCAGCTGTCGTTTAGCTTTAAGGTAGCAGATTTGGATGCATTTAACTATCCATCTGGCTCTACCTTGTTTTGATATTGGGTTTCCTGCATGAGGTTTTTGAAATGCAATAAATAGTTGTTTAGTCTTTCTGATGTTTTTTGTTCTGTCAATGTAATACATCAATGCTCTTTTGACATCTAATGTATGTAGTGCCCTTTCAGCTACGGTATCTCGCTGTGGAAAGAACACTGGAAGTTCCAGTTTGATTTAGATGGAACGGTGAAATAACCTTTGGCAAAAATTTAGGATTGGTCCTTAGGACGACCTTATTCTTGTGTAGTTGTATAAAAGGTTCCTGTATTGTAAACGCCTGAATCTCGCTTACTCTTCTTAGGGAAGTAATGGCGATGAGAAATGCCACCTTCCAGGTTAGAAACTGTATGTCGCAGGAGTGCATGGGTTCAAAAGGTGGACCCATAAGTCTAGTTAGGACAACATTTAGGTTCCATGAAGGAACAGGTGGTGTTCTTGGTGGTATAATTCTCCTAAGGCCCTCCATGAATGCTTTAATGACTGGTATCTTATATAGGGAAGTTGAATAGGTAGTCTGCAGGTATGCAGATATTGCTGCAAGGTGTATTTTAATGGAAGAGAAAGCCAGGTTAGATTTTTGTAAGTGAAGCAAGTAACCCACTACATGTTCTGGAGTTGTGTGTAATGGTTGTATTTGATTAATATGGCAGTAGCAAACAAACCTCTTCCATTTACTTGCATAGCAGTGCCTGGTGGATGGCCTTCTGGCTTGTTTTATGACTTCCATACATTCTTGGGTAAGTTGTAAGTGCCCGAATTCTAGGATTTCAGGAGCCAGATTGCTAGATTCAGCGATGCTGGATCTGGGTGTCTGATCTTTTGGTTGTGCTGTGTCAACAGATCTGGCCTGTTGGGCAATTTGATGCAGGGTACTACTGATAGGTCTAGCAGCGTTGTGTACCAGGGTTGCCTTGCCCAAGTTGGTGCTATCAATATGA